>NC_133658.1:894353395-894953395 GCF_037893015.1 Macrotis lagotis
ACACCTTCGCACATGCGCACAGAGCCTTCAATCTGACACCCCTCGCCGGGGCCAAAAAAACTTTCCAATGTATTCACCATCATCACCATCACCATCATCACCATCATCATCATTGGCGGCGGAGGCGCGGAGTAAGGGCTGGAGGTGGGATTGCTTTGGGGGGACATTTTCTTTTTTCTTTCTTTCCTTGAGGGGGGGTTGCTCTCCTCTTCCTCACCTCACTTATCTCCCCCCCTCCTTCCTCCTCCCCTCTTCCCCCTCCCCCTCTCCCTCCTTCCCCACCACCTCGGAGCCTCTCGCGACTGGCCCTTTAAGAGGATATTCCGTCCTCTCTCCGCGCTCCTGCCCCCAGCCGGCCCCACAGCCCGGACGCGCTTTCACCGGATCAAGGTACCGTCCGGGGATCGAGGTGACTCTGCGTGACCCTGGGGCCACCCCACTGGATCCCTGCGGGGCTTGCTCCCGTGGGACTCGTCCTAGTGCAGGGACCTCGCGCGGAGTGGGGGGGGGCGGTGGGGAGAATGAGGAGGGGGGAATAAACGCCGGCTGCTCCCCCACCCCCAGCTTCCCACTCCCCTTGTCTTTCTGCAAACGAAGGCTTGTGGACGTGATTTTTTTTTCCTCCTCCTAATTAAAAATGTTACAATGATCTCTCTTCACCACGACTTCAGTCACCTTTCTTCTCTTAGGGCTCCGGTTCTTCGAGGGCGCCCCACCCCTCAGCGGCTACCTAAGAATCTGGACCCCCACCCACTCGCAAATTAGAGGGGCGTCCTGCCGCGTCCTGCCTTGCCCCGTTGTGTCCTGCCCTGCCCTGTGTTCCTCGCGCCCCTTCACAACCCGGGTAGTTCGAACCCGCTTCCCTGCCCGCCCACTCCTAGCCCCGTCCAACATCGGCTGGCCCCGCGGGCCCTCCCGGCTTCTCCCCCTTTCCTCCCCGACCCCAGCGGCCCCCAGCCTGCACGACCCCTTCCCTCCCGCACGCAGCATTAAGAACACAGAGCCACTACACTTGGCTAGAGTCTCCAGGCTGCAGACTTTCCTACCCAGGCCCGGACGGAGGTCTTTTGGGGAGAGGGGAGACGGGGAGGGGAGCGGAGAGAATGGTTGAACCTCTGGTGCGCCGGAGACTTGGGGGGGCACCGAAAAGAATGGATCGGAGCGGTGATCGGCAGAGCTCTGAGAAGGCGGGGTGGTGAGGAATAGGAAGGGCTTTTCGTTGAAAACTCTTGCTTGCCCCCCACCCCGGTATTCCAGGACCTTTCTACACTGCCCAGCTCCGATTCTAGGTACCCTGAAGCCAGTTCTCCCCAGTACCTCTGCCTCTTAGCCGGGACCGGGGCCAAGGCGGGAGGGAGGGGGCTGACTTGCCTTCCTCCAGTCCCCCCGCAGTGCTTCTCCTACACCCATTCCCAGACCTTGCGGCTTCTCCGCTGGGGCTGCCCAACTGAGGTGAGCACCAGGCTAGGGGTGAGCTGGGGAAGAGCGGCCGTGTTTAGGAGAGGACAGATCTGTAGAGGGGCTTTGGGCAAGGGGCAGTTTGGGAAGTGGGTGGGTGGGGGAGTACCGACTCCATCCCCTCCCATACGCACACCTGCTCAGGGGGAGCATGTTGCTGGAGGCTAGGAGGCAGAGAGCCGGGAAGGCTAACGAGGGGACTCTCGTCTGGGTCGAGCTAAGGAAATCAAGGCGAGGGGGTCCCGCCGTTAGGCCAGCAGGTGGAGGGCTCCCACAGGAAGGTGGGTGGATTTGTCTTAATTGTGTTTCTTCCTCCTCTGTCAGTCCCTAATTCTTGCCGGCGCCGAGAGCCCAGCTGGGCCCGAGGCAGGCGGCCGGAGAGAGGAGGTGGTGGGCGGTGGGAGAGCCTGATTTGGTCCCGCTGGCCTCAGCTGAGCTTCGGTGGCTTCGGTAGTCAGTCTAGGGGAAGCTGAACGTGGGGCTCGGCCTGAGTCGGGGGGGAGCCTCCAAGGGAGAAGTATGTCCCGGCGAGGGTATCCCCTTGTTGGAAACGCCCCTAGTTGGAAAGAGTTGGGGATAAAAGGGAGTTGGTCTGGAACACACTTCTGTCCGCGAAATGGCAAGGGTTCCGGGCCTTCCTCCTCCTGCTGCTCCTTTCACCCCAGTTTCCTAGCCCAGGAGAGGCCGATCTCCCGAGGGAACCACTACCGAGGCACTGCAGACTAGGGCGCTCTTCTCTCCGGCCTCAGCCGGGTTTATATACCCCCCCCCACCAAACCACCCTCAATCCCCTAAACCCACAGAAACCAGGCTCTTCCCCATCTCCGCTGCCCCTCTGTTGTGCCAGGAGCCACAGCTACCCCTTCTGTGCAGTTTTATTCACGGAGACCTGTGTCGTTTTAATCACGGAGACCTAAATAGGTGTCAAACTAAAGCTCTCACTCCAGGCCACGGAGCTTCCCCCCCCAGATCAGGGCCGATTCAGGACAGCCCAGGCAAACGAATAGCGAGGTTCTAGATTTTGGGCACTTGGGAGAAGGAGGCAGAGGTCTCGGGGAATTAGGGTGGAGGGCGCTGGCAGGATGGGCAGTTGGCAACCAAAGCCACATCGGCTCTTGTTCGTTCTACCTTTCCCTCTCACCTCTCCTCTCCAGGGAACAACCTCCAGACCCTGAGGTCCGAGGGAGGACAGAACCTGGGGAAGGCGGAGGAAATAACAGAACCCACTCCTTAAGGCAGTGGGACTGAGGTCTGAAAGCAGAAAGCCTCCTCTTCTCCGTTTCCTCCCTCAGGATTAGACCCTCAGAAGGAGGATGATTAAAAGGGGGACTGGCCTAAGGGGTCTTGGGAGAAAGGTAATCATACATACATACATAGTTGTTAGGTCCTCCCCCCCAAAGGGTCCTGGGATTTCTAGCCCCAGGCTTGGGACCGAGAAAAGCCTTCTTCCTAAGGCGTCTGATTTTGGACCTGGGCTTTGGGGCCTGGTCTTGGGCTGGACTAGACTGGCCTTCACCTCTTTTTCTGCTCCATGTCAGCAGGCTCTTCCTCCACCCAAAGGCTGTCAGCGCCTCCAGTCTCACTTCGCTGTCAGCCCTGTCTTTGACCCTCACCCGGTGGAAGCCCCAGGAGCTAAGGGGAGCGAAAAGACAGAAATACAGGAGAGAGCAAAAAATACATTTTTTTCCTTCCATCTCCCCTCCCCAATACACACATACAAAAGGAAAAAAAATAAAGTCATTATTGCTGACGATGTGGAGGAAGAAAAATGCATTAAAAAAAAACCCTAGGAACGGAGGTAGAGAGAGTGAGGAGAGAGAAGCCCTCTTGCTTGCCCCTGCTCAGAGGGGTCAGAAGCTGGGCTATCTGAATTGGGATGATCCAGGCTGCCAGATCTCTGCCAAAAAATGGCTCCCAGATTTTAGAGGGGGGGTCATTTCTTTCAGCAAAAAATGGCCCCCGATCTATGACCCTTCTAATGTCCTCTCCTCAGACGCTTTCACAATACTAGAGAGCAACGAAAAACGGTCCCTAGTGCCCCCAAATCCCTGACTGGTGATTCTTTTTGGTTTTATTCTGGATAGAGAAAGACCCGGCAGGGGTAGAGGAAGAGCAGGTATGGAAGACACGGGGATTTCGGAGGAGCCGGGTAACCGAGAGGGAAATTCCCGGAGGTTGGGCTCCCTTCTCTGGCTCCCACTTGGAAAAAAGTGGCCCCCACAGGGCTGGATCTCTTGTCCGCTCTGCGACAAGAGGCCTCGGAGACTGATCCAAGAAAAGGCAGCTTCCATTTTCGACCAGCTCCTTGGCTGCTAGTAAGTTCAACCCTCCCCCATGCCAAGTTTTCAGTGTTTTCCAGGTCCCCGTGCTGGGAAGGGCAGCCCAGACCCCTTCACCAGCGGGACAGACTTGGGATATGCTAATGGGAAAGGGAGCAGCTAGAGGGCAGAGGTCTCAGTCATCTGTGGACTCTCTGACCCCAAAGGGGCCAGGCCAAGCAGGAGGCCAGTAGGGCAGGAAGTAAGAGCGGCAAGTCAGACCAGGCCCCAGATCTCCCGTCTACTTGTCTGATTTCTCTTTCTAGAGTAGGAAAAGCAGGGCGATTTCATATCCAGGGCCAGTGGGCATCCTGCAGCTCTGTGGCTCTGTCCAACTTTGCCTGTCAGGGTCCAGATAGTCGAGAGGCCCAGGCTACCCTTTGGGGCTACTGTGCAGACGGGTGTGTGGCTCTTATTTGGGGGAGGGAGAAATCTTGTGGGGGGTGATGAACTCTGACTTTGGATTTCTAAGGTCCTTGGTACCATTCTGGGGCTTCTCCAGGGAAGCAGTGCAAGGGATTCTTAACAGCATGGGTCCTCGGGATGCAGCTTCCCTGGATCCTGAAAGGAAACAGAGTTTCGAGCAAAGAAAGCTTCCCCTTGGGACCTGGCCTATGGGGTAGAAGACTGTGCTATAGTTCTGTTATGGGCTCACTTTAAGGCTAAGGCTGAGGGTAGAGGGAGTTAATGGTGGGAAAGGAAACAGGGGAGAAAGACCTTGGATGCAGGTGGGAAAACCGCCCCTCGTGTTTCCCACCCTTCACAATACCAACATTCGTTATGGTGTCCCTACTTGGGTGGGAGTGAGGAGGTAGAGTGAGGAGCGGGTGCAGAGTTTTAATTTCTCTGCCACCAAAAGGCTTCTTTGAGGTTTCTCAGTATCTCTAAGCTCCCGGAGCCCACCGGTTATTCGGAGATTACCCATATCCCCCTGGGATTTCCCAACTTTTCGCTTCTCTTCTCCCATCTCTGTTCATCTCCCCTTCCTCTTCGAATCCATAAGTCTGTGGTAGCGGCCACAATCTGCCATGGAAGAAGGGAACCCGGTAAATAACCGTTTTTCCCTTGGGATTTTAATTAGTTGCTTTTCAAACAGCCGTGAAGACGGGCTTCAAGGGAATCTAGCCTGGGCATAAGAGGGGGAGGGGCGGGAAGGAACAGGAGAATCACAGGTATGAGCCCCCCCCCCATCCAAACAAATAAACAAAAATAACCATCTCTCCAACAACGGTCCACTCTTCTCTGAAAGCCTCTGGATCGGCTTCCTTGCTTAATGGAAAGTCACCCGTTTGAGGGAGACGGGAGACCGAGGACTAGGGCTTGGGCCGGGCCCCAGCACCTTCCCGAAAGAGCTTGCACCCACCTGCTCCAGGGCCTGGCGATCTCTTCCTTAGCGCGGTCTTACCAGAGCTTTGAAACAGTCATTCTGCCCATGGGAGAATTTGTTTTAATGGCTAAAAACCAATACGAGCATTTCAGACATGACCCAGTCTGGCACTGCCCAAAACCAGGGGCCCCAAAGTCTGAAGGGGTAGCTAGTCTAGGGGATTGGGTGAGCTCTCTTGCGTGTCTCCCCGGTAGTGAGGTGGTCCTAATGGCCAGAAGAAAAGGAGAGGTTGAGGGACGGGACAAAAATGGGAGCCAGCTTCTATTCTTTCCTCAGAGTGGGGGTCAAGGGGAGGGGATGAACCCCGTGCCGAATCCTGGAGAGGCTCGTTGAACTTCAGCCGCCTTGCCCTCCGAATTAGCGCTGGCTGCCTTCTCTCCCCAGTGTCTGGGCTCTGGTGCTCTCCCCGTCGGGGGGGGGGGCACTGACCAGGGCTCGACGCTTCACCACACTCGAGTCAGAGAAAGGAGCCGTGATCCCGGCGGGGGCGACCCTCGTGGCCACCGACGGAGGTAACCAGGCTGCAGAAGTCGTTGCCTGGCCCCACCTTCCATGACTTTGAGGCCCTGGAACCCGAATGGACAGGTTTGGTAGTTACCATTTTGACAGAGACCGATAAACAACAAAGACATCCATTTCGGACTTCAAACGATTTAGGGGCTCCCCGGTGCAGGGAGAATTCAGGAACCAGAAAGCAGCGAGGGGCCGAGAAGGAGGTTTTTAGAGCCAGGGTTAACCTGTGCTAAGGGCTCCCCTGGGGCCCACCTGCGGATGGGGCGAGGAGAGACGGCAGCGGGACACGCCTAGCTCGGGCTCCGCTCGGACAAAGCTGTGTGGGATGGCGCCCGCAGCCTTTCCTCGATTTTCTAGTTCCTGTGTTCTCCGGCTCCCCTCCGGCTGTTTCAGGATGTGGTGTGGGTTTGGGGGCAGGTGTGAGCCAGAGGGGCATGAGGCAGCTCTCCGGGCCGAGTGGCTGGGCCAGCGCGTGGCAGGAGTTTCTTCCGAGAGCCTGGCGGAATGCAGACGCATTCTCCAACTCCCTGGGTCAGCCCCGCAGCGACAAGCTCCCAGGCTACAGACTAGCACCCCAAAGTCTGAGATGCCCCGGAGAGGGCTCCAGGTTCACGGACCAGTCAGCCAGGGTGCAGAGGAACTGGTGAATGTCCAGGGCCCGGAAGCAGTCAAGGCGCTACCATGGGGGTAGGAATGAGCCCTGTTGCCTTGGACTTTTACTCTCCTCTGGGGGCTATAAAGACTGGACTCTCCTCCTCCCCTCCCCCACCCCTCCACCACTGGACGCCCCGTCGGGGCTTCCCAGGACCAGATTCTTTTTGGCCCAGGGCAGATCGTATTGACTTGACGGGTTGTAGCCACGAATGGAATTTAGGCGGATGAAAACGGAAAGTTGGACCACTTAGCCGCAAGGGAGGGATGAGGAAGATGGTGTTGAGGATGAGGAGGATGTTAAACTCGGCCAGGGTGGCTGGTTAGAATGAGCAAGCAGCCGAGGGAAGGCATAACATGGGAGGAGATTTCTGCCATGCGCCCGGGGAGTCGGCAGATTCTGGGCAAGTTTGGGAAAACCTCGGCTGTGGGGAACAATGGTGTGGGCTGGGGAGGGGGGCTGAGAAAGGATGCACAGGACCCCCTGAAAAACACTGCCCCAGATGGAAGCGTTTTCCACAAACTGCAGAAAGGCATCGTGCAAAATGACACACGTATACTCAGGAAGGGCACATAAACCAAGGACACCCCCAGAGGCATTACAGCCACACACTGCACACACACACACACACACACACACACACACCAGATACACATCACAAACACACAGGAGCACCCAGACACACCTGAACGCCACACACATACACAGCGACAGATTGACCTATGCACGAACAAGCAAACTCTAGCACAACACCAATAGTGTTACTTCACATACGCTGTGCCTGCACAACACAGCACACCCCCGCCACTACAAACATACAACGGACACATACATGTAGCCCTCAAAGACACGCCCACACTCCTAGAGACAGGCACACTGTGTCTGAGGACTGACGCACCTTTGAATTTCTCTCTGGAGAGATTTCAACGAAGCCATGCCTTCAGGGATGTGTCTCTTGGGAACTTGGAAGAGAAAGGCTGGACAGCTCTCTGTGGAACCCGGGCCTCATACCCCCAAACCCACTTCACAATCCTGTCCGCCCCTCTCGCCATTTAACCTCTGCCTCTTGGATCACCCAGGAGCTCTCATTTGATGGAACATATTTCTACAGCGCTGCTTCCCCCCTCTCCAAGGAATATGAATCCAATCGAATCGATTTCCTTTATATCCTAAAAAAATAGACTTGGTTCTCCACACCCGCAAAAGTCTTCCCTTTCTCAGACTTAGCGAGAAGGAACCTCTAGCTCAGCTTTTGGAGTCGATCAGACCCATCCAGGAGAGCTAAAGAAACACAGATTCATAATGGAGAGAACACCTGGGTCTGACTGTACCCCAGATCTGACGCCTATATAATTGAGGTCAAGCCTCAGTTTACCTCTGTCAAAAATGTTACCCTCTGTAAAATGGGGCGGAAGGTTGTTCATACTCATTTCCCAATGTGGTAATGGGGCTCAAACATAATCATGGCTGTCAAACCTTTTGTAAATCTTCAAGCGTAATAGAAAAACCAGTCATTTGAGACCGAAGTTTTGTCCCAAGATCGATGGACCGCCTTTCCAATTGAGTGGACTGCCCAAAGCCAGTCGAATGTGTGACTTCTCAATTCAGAGAACCATGGAGCTGGACGGGGCTCTTTTATTTTTATAGCATTTCGTTTGCCTGCGTTTCGAGAGCCTGGAGCTGGGTCTATCCAGGAGGCGCCAGGCGTCCTCCAATCTTTAATAACAGAGATGTTTACAAAACAATACCAGAAAGGATCCACTTCTCTAGACCTGGGGTTTGGGGCCACAGCCCCTGTGAGCACCCCCCCCCCGCGCCCCCTGGCTAGTCGCTCGACCTGATTCCCTTTTTGTTCCCTTCCTCATCTCTATGTATTCCCTTCCCAGGAGATGCCCACGTCCAACTTTTCCTAAAGAGCGCACTCAAAACCCGCCAATCAACGAGCCCTGGGCGCCCCTTCTCTTCCCCCGTGGAGTTCTCTCAGTCCCCGCGACGCAGTGGGTTCTATCCCGCGTCTCTTTGTTTATCTCAGGCAAGTCCAAACGCCTCTCCAGCTGCGCGTTTTATCTTAGTCCCCCAATCCTTTCCTGAACATCGCGGCTTGGCTCAGGTGCGCAGGCTTCGGTGCCCTCAAGCAAAGTATGGGCAAGGCTTCAAGTTTTATCTTGGGCTCCCGGGAGAATGGTTAACCCTTGCTTCTGTCCAATCCAGCCCAGCTCCCAGAGTACTTGGCAATCATAACTTCAACGAAACCTCCTCAGACCCCTGAGAAGAGGGCAGGGCACAGTAGGGAGGAAATTATATTCCCCATTTGTCAATGGAGGAAACTGAGGCCCAGGGGAGACCTGACTTTCTAAGTTGGTAATGGAGTTGGAAAGAGAACTCAGATTAACAGAAAAAGTTCAGAGCTTCAAGAGACCTGAGAAATCGTCTAGAGCAAGACCTTCATTTTACAGTTGAGGAAACAGAGGTCTGGAGAGATTACCCATGGAATAAGTGACAGACTGACGTTCGGACCAGGTCTGTCTGGCCCCCAATTTAGTACATTTTCTGCGTTTCTCTTTTGGTCCCCTTTCAATATAAGGTAACTTTAATTGACGGCTAGTCCCCTGGGCATGTGGCGGTGTGTGGACGTGCTAGTGCGTGGTGGTGATGTGGGCAGGATCCTGGGGGAGACAATGCCACCTGCCTTTTTCCCAGTCCCTTCTCTTCCACGAAAAGAAGAGATCTCACGTACTGTGCGCCTCTGCCTCTCCAGGGACTGAAAAGAGGCCGGGACTCGGGTGAATTATTGTTAGTGCCAACATCCCCATCTCAGTCTAACCGTTGTCTTCTCGACCCCCCCCCCCCCAGGAGCCTGGTGAGCAGCTACTTGAGTCATCAGAAGAATTCAGGTAGACTTGGGGTCTAGTAAGGGGGTGAGGGGAAGGGGAGCGCTTTATTCGTTGCTGTCGAGTGCTTTTGAGGTGTGGTATGTCATCAGAGACTGGACCAGAAGAGAGAGCCGGGGGACCAGGTTTCATCCTCTCCCTTCCTCGTCTTCTTCCTCGGGCAAAGTCATTCATACCTTTGCCTCCTCCAATAAATCACTCTGGAATTCAAAACCACAGCCACACAATGGAGGCAGGAAGGACATCAGCCTCATCCTCTAGGTGTGGGGTTTGAAAATCTGGGGCAGACCTCCCACTCCCACCCCCGTTCGGTTTCCGGGAGCACTGGGTAGGGAAACTCGTCTGATAGACATCCAGAAGCTTCAGCCAGGTGGGCAGCCTAGCGGGTCATCCAACGACCAGGTCTACACCTACCAAGGGCAACCGATTGTTCAAATAGTCAACAATCAAACAGGATATCCCTGGACACTCAGGACCCAGAACACTATAGGCTGTTGTCTCTGTTTACAAAACGCTTTCCCAGAAGAAGCTAGTGTAGGTTGGGAATTAGTATAAAGGGAGTAGAGAGCAAGCTCAAGAGACTTCAATTCTTCCTTAGGACCAGTCCTGACAAGGCGTGATTCCAGGTAAAGCCCTGCTCACATCTCCAACTCAAAAGGAAAACGGATTTCGATTCCTAATGTGGGGTCCGGTCATCTTAATTTTGGTTTCCCCCCTCTTCCCTCCACGTGCTGGCTTCGGGGATATTTTGGGGGTGGTCAAGGGTCGTTTCAGTTTGCAGGCAAGGAGAGGTGGAAAAACCTAATCACAGTCTTGGGCTCAGAGACAGAAAGGCGCCCTAACAAATCACTTCTTCACCTTGTAGCTCAGTGTCTGGATCCCAAGATAGACTGAAACCGTGACACTAGATGGGAGGCACTGAAGGATGAGTGGGCTCCAGAACGCATGCTCCTCCCATCTCCCTCCTCTGGCCCTACGATCAGCTTGGGAGATCACTTCCAAACCACTTCTCAGAGCCAGGCGACGATACCGCTCTGCCCGTCGGACAGATCTCTCCACCGAAGCCCCGAGGGCAGACCCTGGCATCTCCAGGAGGCTTCTGGAAGCAGTTGGAGAGTTAGCTGCCACCCAACATTTGGTGGGGCGGGGCCCATAGTTTGCCCGCTGCCTCAAGGCCCCGAGATCGATTCTTCCTGCCCGTGACCTCTGGGAGCTGGGTCCGCCCTCTTTCCAGTTGGCCCGGTCCAGTTCCGGCCCCTCCCACTTAACTCTCCTCCAGTGACACCTTTCCCTCTGGGCGGGACCCAGGTGAGGCTGCGCCCTTCTCCGGGAGTCCAGGGGGGAGGAGCAGGACTCCGGGAGCCAGATAAGGTGAACTGAGTCTCGGAGTGGAGAGGCCGGAAATCCTCTAGCTCAAACTGGAGGTGGTGCCCCAGAGGTGAGGCAGCTGCTGCCAACAGGACAACCCCCCCCCCCCAGACTGGCAAGCGCGCGCAAACGCGGACACACACACACACCCACAGAACTCTCTGGAACATATCAGACACCATAATTGGCAGAATGCATTTGAACCCAGATCTCTAAAAGATGTAACTTCAGGGCGGCTAGGTGGCGCAGTGGATAAAGCACCGGTCCTGGGGTCAGGAGTACTTGGGTTCAAATCCAGTCTCAGACACTTAATAATGACCTAGCTGTGTGGCCTTGGGCAAGTCACTTAACGCCATTGCCTAGCAAAAACCTAAAAACAAAAAGAGCTAGCTTCATTTTCCACGACCGAACTACCATCTGACCTCCCCAAACTCCCCGGGCATTGCCTATGGGCAAGTGTGAACGTGAGTTATGGGTATGGAGCTAGTCAAGGGCAGGTGCGTGTGCGTGTGCATTCAGTGTATCCTTTCCGTGATTATGTCCGTCTGCCAGTATCCATGTTTTTCGAAATGTGTCTGCTTTCCGAAAGTGTGCACCCGGGGGAGAGCAACTGTGTGTGTTTTGTATCTCTCTGGTCGGTTTGTTGGTGTCGCTGAGTGAGTGTGTGCGCGTGTGCTCGTGTAAGCTCGGGTAAGTACAGAGTGAACTGGAGGACCGTGTAAAATATGAGTCGGTGTGGCGTCTGTACACGCGACTGCAAGCGGAGGGGTGTGTGTGTGTGTGTGTGTGTGTGTGTGTGTTCACGCGCGTGCGCATGTTGCCTATCTCTGTGGGCATGTGCCTATGCGTGTCTATACGATTGGATCTCTGACTTCCGAGCTAGGGCACCCTGGCATACCCCACCCCCTGCACGTGGGAGCCCTAGAAAGGAGGGAGCCGGGCCCTCCAGGACGCTTCAAAGCCCGGGAGCCCCGAAGTCCCTGCTGGGGTTAAGAGCCTGGCCAACAGCCCAGCCTAGCGTTCTCTCTCACTGGAGAGAGCAGAGTTCTGGGCCTGCCTTCCAAGGGGACCTCCCCCTTCCTCCTCTTCCTCCTCCTCCTCCTCCTTCACCACCTCCTGCTTCCTATTCCCCCCTCCTTCTCTCCAGTTCTTTCTCCTCTTTTCCATGCTCTCCCTTGTCCTTTCTCCTCCCCATACCCCTTCTTTACACCCCTCTCTCCTTTTCTGTCTCCCTCTTCGCCTTTCTCTTTCTCCTCCTCCTTCCCAAATTTCTTCTCCCCCCATACCCCTTCTTTTCCCTCCTCTCTGCCTTCCTCTTTCTCCTCCTCTTCTTCTTCTCATTTTCCTCCTCCTTCCCACTCCTCTTGTCCCCCCAACCCTTCTTTTCCTCCCTCTCTCCTCCACTTCCCTCTTCACCTCCTTTTCTCCCCCTCTCCCCCACCTTCTCTTCCTCCTCCTTCCCAGGCTTCCCCTCTTCCTTCCTTCTCCCCACGCCCCTTCATTTCCCCCCTCTCTTCCTTTGCCTTCCTCTTTCTCCTCCTTCTTTTCCCCTTCTCCTGCTCATCCTACTCGGCTTCTCCCAATACCCCCCCCCCCCCCGCCACTTTCTCCTGCTGCCTGGGCTCCCTGAACCTCAGGTTCAGGTTCGGAGAGGGGGCAGGAAGTCCAGAGCACTTCGCTCCCACCCCCAGCCAGAAGGTCTGGCTTGGGTGGATATTAAATCATTACCTGCCTGAGGCAGGGGGCAATGGGGCAGGGGGATCCATCGAGCCAGCCGAAAAAGGGCAGAGACCACAGTAGCCCCGGGCAGGGAAAAAATTACCTCTCTATTCTGTGACCTTAGGGTGATTTAATCAATCGTGGGCTTCTCTAAGCCACTGGGGGACAGATGAAAAAGGGGAGGGGAGAGAGGAAGAGAGCCCACAGTCCAGAAGGGAAACCATCCGGACAGAGGCGATTTAACTCGGGGGCAATCAAGCACCCACCTCCTCTGAAATCCCAGTGCCACCTTAGAGCACAGTTCTAGTATTTTAGGTAGCCCTTCCATCCCTGCCCTTGCCCCACCCCCAACTACAAAGACTGAATCCTGCCCCCACCCCCAGGAGTGCAATGTGAGTTTAACAGTCATAATTACTTCCATTTCAGTAGGGCATTGAGTCACTTACCTTGAGATAAAAGCACTTTCCTTGAGATAAACCTTGATCTAGGTGAAGATACCATAATCCTCATTTTGAGGTTGAGGAAACTGAGGGTCTGAGAGGTCAAGTGAAGGGCAGCCAGATGCTGCCTTCTTGAAATCAGAGGAATCCCTGAGTTCAAGAATCATCTACTTGTACGAGCCTGGACTAGTCGTTTAACCTCTCTAGGCCTGTTTCCACATTTGTAAAATGAGATCGGTTACATGGTCTCTGATGTCTTTTCCAACTCTAGAGCTGTGGTCCCTACGACTTCCCCAAGGTCTCACCACTAGTAAATACCTGAAGCTGACTTTAATTCTGACTGCCAAACTGTTTAAAGTCTTATTTTACACAAAGAACTTTCCAAATGCCTTTCTCATTTCATTTTCTGTTCAACCTGTCTCCTCCCTCTCCTCTTGCCCTCCCTAGTTTCTGTTCTCTCCATTGCAGGGATTTCTTCCTACTCATTCATCAAGGGTGGGCTCCAATCCCATCTCCTTCTCTTATTGCTCCCACCCCTTTCAGAATTCTCCTCCATGCTCAATCTGCAATCAAGGAGATCAAATCCTTCCTCTGACATTTATTAACTATACAGACCATGAATTAGAGACCTCAATTTCATATATGTAACTATTTAAGTATATGGATGTGTGTATGTATATATGTGTCTATACATCTTTATCTCCTATAAGATACATATTATGCCCTGTTTATGCTATACTATACTTTATATAAAAGATATATAACCTAGATATTATATCATATATGTATACATATATATCTCTATCTATCTATCTATCTATCTATCTATCTATCTATCTATCTATCTATCTATCTGTTTGTGTCACCAGATGTGTAGTCCTAGGCAAATTACTTAATCTTATTTACATTAGTTTCCTCATCTGTAAAATGAGCTGGAGAGGGAAATGAAAAGCCATTCCAGTATCTTTGCTGAGGAAATGCCAAATGGGGTTATCAAATTTGACTAAAAAGAAAACTCAACGACAATGTATGTATAATGAATATATATATATATATATATATATATATATATATATTTATATATAGTTGCCACCTCAGAGAGTTGTTCTGAGGGTTAAATGAGATAATGGTTGTAAAACAGTCTGACTATTCTGAAGCATGACACAAACGCCAGTTTTATTTTTATTTTTAGGGGTTTTTTTTCAAGGCAATGGGGTTAAGGGTCTGAGGTCAAATTTGAACTCAGGTCCTCCTGACTCCAGGGCCAGTGCTCTTTCCACTGTGCCACCTAGCCACCCCCAAATGCTAGTTTTTAATTTACTCACCCATGCTATTTTGTTTTACAGTTATATATGTAGACCTTAAGCTTCTACACCAGCAGTTTCATGAGTGAAAGAGAGCTGAGAGACCTGGAGGCCAGACACCAGCGCAACAAATATTAAGGATTGAAAATGTTCAAGACCCTTGAGCCGGGCACTAAGCAGGATATAGTCGGTTAATGATTCATTCAACAAACTGTAACCTTGCCCGGTTAGGCAGACCTCAAGTGACTTCACTGAGGGAAGAAGTGGTGGTGGTGGTGGTGGTGGGGGTTTCCCTTGCTGTTTTTCCTGCCAAATCTTTCTTTCTTTATTCTTTGGATCCAGGCTGCTTCAAGGAGAAGATGAAAGAGGCTGATCCTTACCCATCAAGGCTTTTGCCAATCTCTGTGACCTGTCACCTTCTAGTTCCCCTCTGTTCCCTTTATCTAGAATAATTCTAGAAACTTCAAAATCTTGATTTTTTCAAAGGATGAGTTCAACATTTATTTTTAGAATGTAAGCTCTTTGAGGGCAGGAGTTGTTTTATTTTTGCACCCCAGGACATAGTACAGTGCATGGGATACAACTGGCATTTAATAAATTTTTTTATTTTCACCTGTATTCTTGCTTTTACCATTTCCTCTCTTAAATGTGTGCTAGTTCCTTCTACAATGAGAATATAAGCTGCCTGAGGTTGGATTTATTGTATTTTGTCTTTGGATTCTCAGTTCTTGTTAATAATAAATACTTAATAAAAGCGGATTTCTTTCTATTTATGTTCTATTTATGCTCTATTCATTCATTCATTCATTCATTTATTTATTTCAAATAGGTGTATACATTAATTTTCTCCTGTAAGACTATATGCTCTTTAAGGCAGGGATTGTTTCACTTTCAGGCTTATTACTTTTATATAAATGCCAGGACAGAGTCCAGTACATGGTAGGCAATTGATAAATGCTAATTGATTTGTCTTTATTCTCTTTGTAGTTATTCAGTAAATATAAACACACAGACAGACATATACAGAAACACACACACACATACAAGCCTACATAGAAATATTTTACATATATAGGCCCACACAATATATATATATATATACACATACATATGATATGTATGTGTATATATATTTTTGTCTATATATATATATATATATATTATACATGTATAAAAATGGGGGGAGAGAGAGAAAAAAGTAATGCAATGGATAAGGTTCTGGACCTGAAGTCAGAAAGACATAAATTCAAATCTGCCATTTAACAGCCTCTAGCTGTGTAACTCCACATGTCACTTATAACCAAACCACTCCAGTTTCTTAGTCAAGAAAACCCCTTGAATTGTATTGGTGTGTAATGGTCTATGAGGTTACAAAGAGTTGACTGAACTACAATATATTGATTTTTATTTATTCAATAAATATAAATCTATACATCTATACCATATACACAAATGTTTGCATATGCTTGTGTTGTTTTCCTCCATTAGAATGAAAATTTCTCTGGAGTAGGGATGGTTTCATTCTTTTTCTGCCCATTGAAGGATTTGGAACATAGTAGTTAATCAAAAAACTCACACCTGACCAAAACCATTCTTTTTCCTTAAAACTTCAATCTTGTCCCAGCTAGAAATCAAGGACTAGACCCACTTGAGAACATCTTTGGAAGGGAGACTTAGCCTTGGATCTTTGTGATAGCTTGTTGGAGTTTATGGTGTCCTACTCTGAATAATATACTTAAATGCATAAAATAAAACACCTAGGATTGCAAAGGAAACCAAACCTTATTTGTTAAAATAAGGATGCATTTTTCCCCCATACCCAACTTTATTCTGTGGGAGCCCATATGTCTCAGGGTAAGAGTTTGATCTATGGTAATTCCATTTAAAAGAAGATGAAGTTTGAGGTCCAGAGAAAGTCAAATAATTGACCAAGAGCATAATGCCACTAAGTGGCAAAGCTAGAATTCCAACTCTTTTCTTCCACTCCCATTTATTTCTTTATGTAACTATTTAATTATTTGTGTATTTATTTATTTAGGTGTTCATTCATTAATTCATTGTTCATCCATTAATTTATTTATTTTCTGACTGCATGAAAAGATTATTTTCAGCATTCATTCTTTTGCAAACTTTTCAATTTTACATTTTTTCCACCACCTTTCCTTTCCACCCCCTCCCCATGACAGCAATCTGAAGTAGGTTGTACATTAAAATCCAGTTTAACATAGTTCAACAATCATCAGGTTTTGAAAGAAGAACTAGAAGGGGAGAAAAACCATGAGAAAGAAAAATATATAAAAGGAGCTTTAAAAAGTGAACATAGTATGCCATTATCTGCATTCAGACTCCTTGGCTTTTTCTCTGAATGTGGCTGGCATTTTCCTTAACAGGTCTCTTAGGATTGTTGATAACTGAACTTCTGAGAGGAGCTGTATCAATCATGGTTTATCCTCTCAAAATCTTGCTGTTAGTATGCATAATGTTCTCTTAGTTCTGCTTACTTCACTCAGCATTAGGTCATTTTTAAATTTTTCATAAATGAATTTTTTTAAAAAATTTTCATCCATTTGTGCATGCGTATTTCCAAGTTATAAAATTTCCCTCCATCCTTTTGTCCCACCCCCTCCCCTCAGTAGGGAACAGTTAGATTAGCATTTTAGATACATATTTTCTTAAACATTTTTACAAATTAGTAATTTTTGGCATGAGGAATTAGGATTAAGGGAAAGAGATACATAAGAAATAATTTTTATAAAATGTTCATCAGATTCGGTAGGGGTGTGTTTTTTTTCTGTGTGTTTTGTTTTGTTTTGCTTTTCTTCCTCTGGTTGGGGATGACATAGACTATTACCAGTCCAATACAGTTGTCCTAGCTCTCTGGACTGTCAAGAGCTGTTGCTTCCATCAAGGTTTTTCATTTCATAATGTTGTTGATGTTAATTGTTCTCTTGGTTCTACACCCTTCACCCAGCATCAGATCCCGTAAGCCATTTCATGCTTCTCTAGAGTCCAACCACTTATGGTTTCTTATAGAACAATAATATTCCATAGTATTCATGTACAATAACTTGCTTAGCCATTCCCCAATTGATGGGCATCGCCTCAATTTCCACGTGCTTTTCTTTTCTTTTTTGTTTTTTTTTGTTTGTTTTTTTTTTAGATTTTTCAAGGCAATGGGGTAAAGTGGCTTCCCCAAGGCCACACAGCCAGGTAATGATTAAGTATTAAGTGTCTGAGGCCTGATTTGAACTCAGGTACTCCTGAATCCAAGGCCAGTGCTCTATCCACTGCGCCACCTAGCTGCACCCCCATGCTTTTCTGAAGTCAGACTGCTTGTGATTTCTTACAGAACATGGATATACCATAGATTGTTCAGCCATTCCTCAATTGATGGGCATCTTCTTATTTTCCAATTCTTTGGCATTATGGAAAAAGCTGTTATATTTTTGTCTAAGTGGAATTTTACTCTTTCTTCTGATCTCTTTGGGATATAGAGCCAGTAATGGTATTGCTGGATGAAAGAGCATGCATAGTTTTATTGCCCTATATACATAGCTCCAAATTGTACTCCAGAAAGGCTAGATCAATTCACAATTCCATCAACAATGCATTACTGTCCCAGTTTTCTCAAATTCTTTCCAACATCAATTATTTTCCTTTTTGTCATTTTAACCAATCTGATAGGTATGAGGTTGGTACCTCAAAGTTTCTTCATCTGAGAATTACCTGTCCATATCCTTTGACCATTTATCAAATGGTGAATAACTTGTATTCTTAGAAATTTGACTCAGTTTTCTCTATAGTTTAGAAATTAATTCTTTGTCAGAAACACTAACTGTGAAAATTGTTAGCCATCTTTCTGCATTCCTTTTAATCTTGGTTGCATTAGTTTTATTTGTGCAAAACCTTTTCAATGTAATGTAACTGAAAGTTTCTATTTTTTAATTTATGTTTTTTATCTTCTTTGATCATAAATTTATCCCCATTCCATGGATCTGACAGATAAATTATTCCTTGTTCTCCTAATTGACTTCTGATATCATCCATTATAACTAAATCCTGAAGCCATTAATGACCTTATCTTGGTATGGGATGTGAGATGTTGGTTTATTCCTGGTTTTTGCCATACTTTTTATAGTTTTTGTCAAATAGTGAGTTCTTATCCCAGAAGTTTGAGTCTGTTTTTTTTCAGATAGTAAATACCATAATCATTTACTCCTGTATCTTTTGTATCTAATCTATTCCACTGATCCTCCACCACTTCTTAGCCAGTACCAGACAGTTTGGATGACTGCCTTGTTATAATCTAGTTTTAGATGACTAGGCCACTTTCCTTTGCTTTTTAAATTTTTTTTATCAATTCCTTGGATATTCTTGACCTTTGGTTATTCCAGATGAATTTTGCTATTATTTTTTCTAGATCTTTAAAATATTTTTGGTAGTTTGGTGTGGCATTGAATAAGTAATGTTGGCAGAATTGTGATTTTTATTATATGAGCAATTGACATTTTTCCAATTGTTCAGGTCTGACTTTGTGTGAAAAGTGTTTTGTATTTGTGTTCCTATAGTGTCTATATTTGTCTTAGAAGATAGATTCCCAAGTATTTTAAATGAAATTTCTCTTTCTGTCTCTTGCTGTTTTGTCTTGTTGGCAATATAGAGATACTGATGATTTATGAGGTTTTATTTTATATCCTGCAACTTTGCTAAAAAGTACTTTTTCCATTAATTTTCCAGGGATCTTTAAGAATAACATCAAATGCTGAAAAAGCCTTTGACAAAAATGCAGCACCCATTTCTATTAAAAACAGTAGAGCATAGGAATAAATAGATTGTTCCTTAGAATGGTAAGCAGTATCTATCTGAAACCATCAACAAGCATTATATGTAATGGGGATAAGTTAGAGGCATTCCCAATAAGATCAGGGGTGAAACAAGGATACCCATTATCACCACTACTATTTAATATTGTGTTAGAAATGTTAACTTCAGCAATAAGAAAAGAAAAAAGAAATTGAAAGAATTAGAATTGGGAAGGAAAAGACGACATGATGGTATACCTAAAGAATTCTAAAAAAAATCATCTTAAAAACTACTAGGAGCAATTAGTAACTTTAGCAAAGTCCCAGGATATAAAAATAAACCCTCACAAATCCCCAGCATTTCTAAGAGCTAGACAGGGAAATCCCATTCAAAATGACTTCAGACAATATAAAATACCTGGGAGTCTACCTGCTAAGGCAGACTCAGAAACTCTATGAAAACAACTACAGAACACTTCTTTCACAAATAAAATCAGATTTAAAAAACTGGGAAAATATCAGCTGCTCATAGATAGACTGAGCTAATATAATAAAAATGACAATTTTACCTAAATAAAAATACTTATTTAATGCTCCAATCAAAACCTCCCCCAAAACTACTTAAATGAGTTAGAAAAAATTGTAAGTAAATTCACATGGAGAAATAAAAAGTCAAGAATTACTAGGGATTTAATTTTAAAAAGTGCAAAGAAGGTGGCTTAGCCCTACCAGATCTAAAATTATATTTTAAAACATCAGTCATCAAAACTGTCTAGTATTGGCTAAGAAATAGAATGGTGGATCAGTGGAATAGACTAGGTGCAATAGCAGGAAACGATTATAATAATCTGCCTTTTGAGAAATGCAAAGAGTCCAGTTTTGGGGATAAAAATTCTCTCTGATAAAAACTGTTGGGAAAATTGGAAGTTAGCATGGAAGAAAGTTGGATTAGATCAGCACCTCACCTTATACCAAAATAAGATCAAAATGGATACAAGATTTAGACATAAAAGACAATATTATATGCAAACTAGGAGATCAAGGAATACTTTCCCTATCAGATCAATGGAAAGGGAAGCAGTTTATGACCAAGGAAGAGAAGGAGAACATCATTAAAAATAAACTAGGTAATTTTGATTACATTAAACTAAAAAGCTTTTGCACAGACAAAACCACTGTAACCAAGATCAAAAGAATGTAGTAAATTGGGAAATAATTTTTACACCTAGCATTTCTGACAAAGGAATCATTTCTTTAACTATATAGAGAACTGAATCAAATTTATAAAAAAGTCATTCCCCAATTGACAAATGGTCAAAGGGTATGTGGAGGCAATTTACAGATGAGGAAATCAAAGCTACCCATAGTCATATGAAAAATTGCTCTAAATCATTACTGATTAGAGAAATGCAAATTAAAACATCTCCGAGATACCACCTCACATCTCTCAGACTGGTCAATATGACCACAAAGGACAACGATCAATGTTGGAAGGGATGTGGGAAATCTGGGACACTAATGCATTGTTGGTGGAGCTGTGAACTCATCCAACATTTCTGGAGAAAAATTTGGAATTATGCCCAAAAGGCAATAAAAATGTGCATACCCTTGAATCCAGCAATACCACTATTAGGCCTCTACCCTGAAGAGATCATGAAAAAGGGTAAAAACATCACTTATACAAAAATATTCATAGTAGCTCTATTTGTAGTAGCAAAGAATTGGAAACTGAGTGAATGTCCATCAACTGGGGAACGGCCGAACAAATTGCGGTAGATGTACACTATGGAACGCTATTGTTCTATTAAAAACTAGGAGGGATGGGAATTCAGGGAAGCCTGGAGGGATTTGCATGAACTGATGCTGAGCAAGATGAGCAGAACCAGAACATCATACACCATAACAGCAACATGGGGGTGATGATCAACCTTAGTGGACTTGCTCATTTTATAAGTGCAACAATTAGAGACAATTTTGAGCTATCTGCAATGGAAAATACCATCTGTATCCAGAGGAAGAATTGTGGAGTTTGAACAAAGACCAATTTTAATTGAAAAAAAAATCTTATTATGCAATCTTTCTATCTCTCATATTTTATTTATTTTACTTAAGGATGTGATTTCTCTCTCAACACATTCAGTTTAGAACAATGTATAACATGGAAACAATGTAAAGACTCACAGACTGCCTTACATGGGGGGTGGGGGAGGGAAGCAAGATTTGGGGAAAAACTGTAAAATTTAAAAATAAATAAATGCATTTATTTTAAACATAAAAAGAATAAAATCATATCATCTGTTAAGAGTTAGAGTTTTGTTTCTTCATTTCTTTTTTCCTTATTGTTAAAGCTAACATTTCTAATATAAAATTGAATGATGGTGATAATGGGCATCCTTGTTTCACCACTGATTTTATTGGGAATGCCTCTAGTTTATCCTTATTACATATTATTCTTATTGATGGTTTTAGATAGATACTGCTTATCATTTTAAGGAAAGCTCCATTTATTCCTATTCTCTCTCTCTCTCTCTCTCTCTCTCTCTCTCTCTCTCTCTCTCTCTCTCTCTCTCTCTCTCTTCTTTTTAATAGGAATGGTTGCTGTATTTTGTCAAAGACTTTTCTACCATGTATTGAGCTAATCATATGATTTCTGTTCATTTTCTGATTGATATGGTCAATTATGCTAACTGTTTTCCTAATATTGAACCATCCCTGCATACCTCATATAAATCCTACAGTGTATTATCATGGTGTATTATCCTGGAGACAACTTGCAATAATCTCCTTGTTAAAATCTTATTTAAAATTTTTGTATCAATATTAATTAGGGAGAGGTGTATAATCTTTCTCTGCCTTGGTTTTTCCTGTTAGTGTCATAAAAGGAATTTGACAGGATTCCATTGCCTATTTTTTTTCAAATAGTTTATATAGAATTGGAGTTAATTGTTCTTTAAATGTTTCATAGAATTCACTTATAAATCCATCTGACATTGAAGATTTTTACTTAGGGAGTTCATTGATGGCTTGTTCAATTTCTTTTTCTGAAATGGAGTTATTTAGGTATTTTATTCCCTCTTCTGTTAATCTGGGCAATTTATTTATTTTGTAAACACTCATTTATTTCATTTTGATTGTCAAATTTGTTGGCATACAACTGGGCAAAATTTGGCTAAAAAAAGTCTGAATTGTTGCTTTAATTTCCTTTTCATTGATGGTATTTTCACACTTTTCATTTTTGACATAGGTAATTTGAGTTTTTTCTTTAATCATATTAATGAAATGTTTATTTTATTGTTTTTAATTGATTAATACTTAGTGTTATTTATTTATTATTTAATTTATTATTTATTATTTAATTTCCTGCTTTAATTTTATTAATTTCTATTTTGATTTCCAGAATTTCTAATTTGAAAACTAATTTGGAATTTTTTAATTTGTTCTTTATCTAGTTGTTTTAGTTGTATGCCAAATCCATTCATCTCCTCATTCTCTAATTTATTCATATAAGCATTTAGAGATGTAAAATTTCCCCTAACAGTTGTCTTCCCTGCATCTTACAAGTTTTGGTATTATATCTCATCATTGTTGTTGTTTTGGATAAAACTGTTGATAATTTCTATGACTTATTTGATTCACTCATTCTTTAATGTTAGGTTATTTAGTTTCCAATTAACTTTTAGCTTTTCCTTTCATGGCCCTTTCTTGCATGTAATTTCTATTGCATCCTGATCTGAAAAGGATGCATTTAATATTTCTGCCTTTCAGCAATTGATTGTGAGGATTTTAGGCTCTAATATGTCAATTTTAGGGTAGATGACATGTTCTTTGGAGGAAAAAAGGATATTTCTTTCTATCCCCATTCAATTTTTTCTAGAGATCTATCATATCTAACTTTTCTAAAATTCTATTCACCTCCTTAACTTCCTTCCTATTTATTTTATGAACAGATTTATCTAATTCTGACAGAGGGAGGTTGAGGTCTCTCACTAATATAGTTTTGCTGACTAAGTCTTCTTCTAACTCCTTAGCTTCTACTATAAGAATTTAGGTGTTTTACCTCTTGCTGTATATATGTTTAGTATTGATATTACTTCATTGTCTGTGCTTCCTTGAAGATGTAGTTTCCTTCTTTATCTCTTTTAACGCTATCTATATTTGCTTTAGCTTTGTCTGAGATAAAGATTGCTACCCCTGCTTTTTCTATTTCAGCTAAAGCATAATATATTCTGCTTCAACCTTTTACCTTTACCCCATGTGTTTCTTTCTACTCTAAGTGTGTTTCTTGTAAACAACATATTGTAGGATTCTGGTTTTTATTTCACTCTGCTATCTGCTTCCATTTTATGGGAGAGTTCATTCTATTCACATTCACAGATTTAATTACTATCTCTGTATTTCCTGCCAACTTCTCTTACCTCTGTTTCTACTTTTCTCTCTCCTTTTCCTTTATACTTCCTCACCTATGTTTTGCTTTTAACTGCTGCCTCCCTCAATCTGTGCTCCCTTTTATCAAGCCAATGCCTTTTTTCCCTTCTTTTTCTAATCTCACCCTGACCTCCCCCTTCCAATAGGATGGGGTAAATTTCTAAACCAATTTGGGAATGTATGTTATTCTCCCTTTGAATCAAATCTGTAGAGAGTAAGATTTATCCAGTGCTCACACCCTCCCGCTCTCCCTATACTATATTAGGTCATTTGTGCCTCTTCATTTGGTTTTATTTATTTGCTTGTGCCTCATTTTCTTCTCCTAGCATAAACCCTTTTTTCCATGTCCTAATTGTTTTATGTTTGTCTTGTACCCACTTACTCTATCAAAGGATATTCTTTCATATGTCCTTACAGAAGGACAATTTTCAATAGCCAAAAGCAAACTTACATCACAATCAATTTATGCTTACAGCATCTTTTTTTCAAGTACAATTCCTCCATCTTTCCCAATAGAAATACAATCCTCAAAAGACAAAAATTTGCTCACATCACAATTTCTACCCACATGCTCACTCTATCTATCTATCTATCTATCTATCTATCTATCTATCTATCTATCTATCTATCCATCCATCTATCTATACATTTCTACTGTCTTATGAGAAATAAAACTATCAAGAGTTGCAAGTATTGTCTTCCCTTGTAGGGATGTAGACAATTTAGTTTTTATTGACTAATATTTTTCCCCTTCCATTTACCTTTTTATACATCTCTTGAGTTTTGTATTTGAAGACTGAATTTGCTGTTCAGTTCGGGTCTTTTTATCAGGGAAGTGTGAAATTCCTCTATTTCCTTGAAAGTTCCATCTTTTCCCCTAAAAGAATGCAGATATTTGCAGGGTAGTTGATTCTTGACTATAATCTTTTGCCCTCTGCAATATTATATCCCAGTCCTCTGCTCCTTTAGTGTTAGAACTGACTATGACTACCTGATATTTAAATTGCTTTTGTTGTTGTAGTATTTTCTCCTCTAGCTGAGAATTCTGAAATTTGGATATACTATTCCTTGAAGTTCTTATTTTGAGGTCTCTTTCTGGGGAATTCTTTCAAGGACTATTTCATCTTCTTGTGTATTTTTAGTTTTGATTTTTGCAAGACAATGGAGTTAAATGGCTTGTTCGAGGTCACACAGCTAGGTAATTATTACATATCTGAGCCCAGATTTGAACTCAGGTCCTCCTGACTCCAGGGCTGGTGTTCTGTTCTAATAGAGGCTTTCAGACTGACCAATAATTCATAAATTCTCCTCTATCTGTTTTCCAGATCATTCATTTTTTCATAAGAAGTATTTTATATGTTTCTGTTTTTTTTTCAGTCTTTAGGTTTTGTTTGATGGAATGTTGTTATCTCACCAAGTCATCCATTTCTATTTGTCCAATTCTAGTTTTTAGAGTATTATTTTCTTCAGTTAGCTTATGTTTCCTTTTCCAATTGGTTAATTTTACTTTTAGATGAGTTCTTTTACTTTTCCAGTTTGTCATTTTCTTCAGTCAATTTTTCATGTTTCTTCTGCATGACTGTCATTTCTTTTCTCCATTCTTCTTCTTTCCTCTTTTCTTTAGTTTTTAAAATTCTTTTTGAGCACTTGCAGGAGGTTTTTTGTATTTGAAATCAATTCATTTGAAACTTCTCATGTAGGCATTTTGTCACTGCTTTCCTCTGCTGGGATGACCTTTTTAATCCTTTCTTTCTCAGATAGTAGCTGTCAGTGGTTAGTGAGTTTTTTGTTGTTACTTGATTTCCCACCCCCCTCATTTTGATAGTTGAGCTCTGCTTCAGATGTATAGGGTATACAGATTTAAGTTTTTTTGTTCTGGGGGCTCTCTGCACTAGGATATAACCAACGCTGAACCAGTGTTCTGGGACTCCATCTTTGCTCTTCAAGCTGTGGTTTAGATTCTCTGCTTGTCTAATGAGCTGGGACCTGAGCTGTGCTGAACTGTGTTGTAGCTAAGAGGCTCTTACTGACTTCCCAACTCTCCCAATTGCACTGAGCTATATAACCAATCCTTTTACCCACATGGGACAGACCTATTTTTTTTAATATTTATTTATTCTCTTTTTGTACAAATAATATTTTTTATACATTAATAAAATAGTCTTGCTTAAAAGTAAACAGAATACCCCCTCCCCCTACAAAATATAGACTTGCTTGAGCGATAAAGTAAAGGGGAGAGAGAAAAAAATTAAAATTAAAAAAATAATAATAATAATTGTAGGTATGGCTAGGGGGCGCAATGGACAGAGCCCCAGCCCTGGAGCCAGGAGCACCTGAGCCCGTATCCAGCCCCATACACCCAACAATCACCCAGTCGTGTGACATGCAAGCCACCCCAACCCCAATGCCCTGCAAAAACCAAAAAAAAGAAAAACAAAGACCCAAAATAAAATAAAATAGTAATAATAGTAGGGGTGGCTGGGTGGTGGACAGAGCATTGGCCCTTGAGCCAGGAGCACCCAGGTCCAAATCCAGCCTCAGAGATCACCCTGCTATATGGCCCCAGGCAGGCCACCCAGCCCCATTTGCCCTGTACCCCCCCAAATAATAATCATAAAAAATGTGCTTCAGTCTTTGTTCCAACACCAACAACTCTGTCACAAATGGATCACATTCTTTACGGTAAGTCCATTGCAAAAATTGCTTCCATATTTTTCCACCGTTGACATTGCTGATCGCAACTCCCTCTTTTCGTATTTCTCCACTACCATGTACTAGATTTTCTCTCTCCTTTCACTCTGACTCTGTTGTAGGGTAGCTGAGTGGCACAGCAGATAGATCCCTGGTCCTGGGGCCAAGAGGCGCCGAGCCCCCCCCTACCACCCCTTAGGCCCAGCATCACCTGGCCCTATGGTCCCAGACAGGCCATCCAATCCCAGCCCAATGCAAGAAGTAAAAAAAGAAAATGTGTTATATCTGACCACTCTCCCTCCATGATTCATCCTCTCCTCCATCACTCACATCCCCCCCTTCCTCCTGTCCCCTCCTCTCCTTCTTACTCCAGATGTCTATACCCCATTGAATATATATGCTGTTTCCTCTCCTAGCCACCTCTGATGAGAGCAAAGATTCCCTCATTCCCCCTTGCCTTCCCCCCTTCCATATCATTGCAATAGCTCATTGTAATAAAGAAAAAACTTATTATATGAGATATCTTGGCCTATTCCCTCTCTCCTTTTTCTTTCTCCCATTACATTTCCCTTTTTTCTATTGACTCCATTTTTACACCATATTTTATTTTCAAATTCAGCTTTCTCCTGTGCTTCACTCTATAAAAGCTCCTTCTACCTGCTCTATTAAGTGAGAAGGTTCATACGAGTATTATCAGTGTCATTTTTCTATGCAGGAATACATGCAGTTCATCATTAAGTCCCTCATATTTTCCCCTTCTCCTCCAATCTCTATGCTTCACCTGAGTCCTGTATCTTTAGATCAAACCTTCTGTTCAGCTCTGGCCATTCCAACAGGAACATTTGAAATTCCCCTGGTTCATTGAAAGTCCATCTTTTTCCTTGGAAGAGGACATTCAGCCTTGCTGGGTAGTTGATTCTTGGTTGCATTCCAAGCTCTTTTGCCTTCCGGTATATTATATTCCAAGCCCTATGAGCTTCCAATGTAGTTGCTGCTAAGTCCTGTGAATCCTGATTGCAGCCCCATGGTATTTGAATTGTGTCCTTCTGGCTGCTTGTAATATTTTCTCTTTGACTTGGGAGTTCTGCAACTTGGCTATAATATTCCTAGGGGTTAGTTTTTTGGGATCTCTTTTTTGGGGGGATCGGTAGATTCTCTCCATTTCTATTTTGCCCTCTGCTTCTAGAATATCAGGGCAATTTTCCTGTAGCAATTCTTTGAAAATGATGTCAAGACTCTTTTCCTGATCATGACTTTCAGGTATTCCAATAATTTTTAAATTATCTTTCCTAAGTCTGTTTTCCATATCAGTTGTTTTTTCAATGAGATATTTCACATTTTCTTCTAATTTTTCATTTTTTTTTGGTTTTGAAGTAATGAATCCTGGTTTCTCATAAATTCATCAATCTCCCTGAGTTCTATTCTTTGTCTGAAGGATTTGTTTCCCTCAGAGAGTTTTCTTATCTCTTTTTCCATCTGGCCAATTTTGCTTTTTAAAGCATTCTCCTCCTCAATAACTTTTTGAACTGTTTTATTCATTTGACCTAAGCTGGATTTTAGCATGCTATTTTCTTCAGCATTTTTTTGGATTTCCTTGACTAGGCTGCTGACTTCATTTTCATGTTTTTCCTGCATCTCTCTCATTTCTTTTGTTTTGTTTTTGTTTTTGTTTTTTAGGTTTTTGCAAGGTAAATGGGGTTAAGTGGCTTGCCCAAGGCCACACAGCTAGGTAATTATTAAGTGTCTGAGACCAGATTTGAACCCAGGTACTCCTGACTCCAGGGCCAGTGCTTTATCCACTGCACCACCTAGCCACACCTTCTCTCATTTCTTTTCCCAGTTTTTCTTCTAACTCCCTCATTTGATTTTCAAAGTCTCTTTTGAGCTCTGTCATAGTCTGAGCCCAATTTCGGTTTTTCTTGTAGTCTTTAGATGTAGGAACTTGTGCTTCCTCATCTTCAGACTGAGTGTTTTGATCCTTCTATGGGGGTGCCTAGACTGCGAATGGGATCTGAATGTGGTCAGAGCCCCAGAGTCCTGTTCCAGGGGCAGAGGACAGGGATCGGCAATCTCTCTCTCTTCACTCCCCTCCCTAGGTTCAATGGGCTCATGCCCTTAGGGGTCCTGCTTACCAGCTCCACCTGCTTCTGTTCAGGGATCTGGGCTGCAGTTGCTGTGTACCCTGAGGGCTGGGTTTCACGTGCTCACTCTGGCAGAGGTTCCCCACTGTTCCCCCACTTTATGCCCAGTGCTCCATGGGGTATAGCTCAGGAGACTCCCCCGATGCTGTGAGCCACTGCTCCCAGCACCCTGGGGCTGCCTCCAGGAGGCTGAAGTTCTTTCACTCTGGCGCACCACCCCTCTGGCGGGCTGCCCCTCCAACCCTGGGGAACAGAGCCTTTCTGCTCTTTTGCAGGTTACCTTGAATAGAACTGCCTCATTGGATCCCTCTGTGGGTTCTTCTGTCTCTGGAAAGTTTAGAGTCCTTAGCTTATGAGTTTTATGAGAGAGCACCTAAGACAGGATCTGTTCTTGTCGCCATCTTGGCTCTGCCAAGTTTCTAAAGTTTCTCTAAAATACCTCATTGAAAAGTTGTATTACTGTTTTTTTTTTTGTTTGCTTCTGTTTTCAGTTAGGGAAGTGGGGGGAAGGGTTCTGAAATTTTAGGATCTATAGGTTTCATTCAAAGTTGTTTCAGGAAATGCTCTGAGATCTTCCCAGTTTTACATCGTCATCTTGGCTTCACCCCTGGAAGTCTCCCAATCCTTGTCTTCTGACTTTAAGCCTAGCATTTTCCCCATTAATTCATCTTTCTTCCTACTTGACAAAGTCAACCCAGTCCACTCATCTCAATGTCTCACAACAGCAATTCTTAAAGATTATTGTGGGAATATAAAAAAATGAAAAGTAACACAGTTGCTTGCTTTAATATATATATAAAATACACAATAGAGTTATGAAGGAGATAAAAGGACAGATGAAACCTTTGAAAGCAATATGAGGAGGCAGGGAAATCATTTAACTTCAGGTTCTGGAGAAGGTTTCCTGAAGAAGTACCGCCTGACAGTTTTCAGATGAAAAAATTGAAGCTATCATAATATGAAAAATAATTATTCGTTAGAGAAATGCAAATTTTAAAAACTCTGAGGTACTACCTCACACCTATCAGATTGGCTAAAAGGACAAAAAAGGAAAATGATCAACACTGAAGAGGATGTGGAAAAATTGGGAATGCTAATGCACTGCTTCTTTTTGTTAAGTTACTTGCCCAAGTTCACACAAGTAAGCATTAAGTGTCTGAGGTCAAATTTGAACTTCCTGAATCTAAGGCCACTTTATCTATTACACAACCTAGCTACCCCCTTATAGTACTTTTTCTTGAAGTGGCAAAGAATTGGAAATTGAAGGAATACCCATCAATTGGGAATAACTGAACAAGTTATGGTTTATGAATGTTGTGGAGTACTATTGTTCTTTCAGGAATAATGAACAGTCTGACTTCAGAAAAACATGTAAAGAGTATAAGAGCCAATTCTGAATGAAGTGAGCTGAAAAAGGAGAACACTGTACACATTGACAGCAATATTTTGAGATGATCTTCTATAATATTCATAGCTTTTTCTCAGCAATTTAGTGATCAAGGCCAATCCTGAAATATCTGTTAAGGAAAATGTCATTGACATCCAAAGAAAAAGCTATGAAATCTCAATGCAGAGCAAAACATATTAGGTTCACTTTTGAAAATTTCTTTTATGCTTTTTCCTCCTTTCTCATATGCCCCCCCCCTTAGTTCTAATTCTTCTTTTGGAGCATGACTAATATGGAAATATATTGAAGACAATTTTACATGTACAACTTATATCAGATTGCTTGCTGCCATAGATAGGGGGAGGGGAAGAAAGCAGTAGAAAAACATGGAACTTAAAAACTTTCAAAAAGATGAATATTGAAACTATCTTTGTATGTAATTGTTTTTTATTTTTTTTGCATGTAATTGACAAAAAAAACTTTGAAAAAGTTTTGCCCAAGATTGGATTTAAGGACTGATTTTTGGTATTTAGCACAGTGTTGCTGTTGAATTTCTTTTTCTTTTTCTTTTTGCAAGGCATTGGGATTAAGTGATTTGCCCAAGGTCACACAGCCAGGTAATTATTAAATGTCTGAGACTGGATTTGAACTTAAGTCCTCGTGACTCCAGGGCTGGTGTTCTAAACATTGGGCCATTTTGCTGACTCCCTATTGAATTTTCATTATCCCATTTGGAGTTTTTTGGCAGAAAAACTGGAGTGGGATACCATTTCCTTCTCCAGTCCATTATGCAGATGAGGAAATTGAGGCAAACAGAGTTAGGTGACTTGCCCAGGTTACCCACCTAGTAAGTATCTGAGGGTAGATTTGAACTCATAAAGATGACTCTTTGCAATTTCAATCCCAGTATTCTATCCATTGTGCCACCTAGCTGCCCACTGTCTAGCACATAGAAAGTATTTAATAAATATTATCTGATTGATTGTTTTTTAACCAGATATCAATAAAGATACATCATTTCATTTCCTGCTTCTTGTGATCTCTATCTTAACCTGCTGAATCCATTTTCTCATCTCAAAAATGGGAGAAGGGGCAGCTAGGTGGTGAGTGGATAGAGCACCGGCCCTGGAGTCAGGAGTACCAGAGTTCAAATCCGGTCTCAGACACTTAATAATTACCTAGCTGTGTGGCCTTAGGCAAGCCACTTAACCCCATTTGCCTTGCAAAAACCTAAAAAAAAAAATGGGAGGAGTTGGGCTACACATATCCTTTAAGGACCTTTCCAGCTATAAAGAGAGATTTAATAATAGTAATAATATAAGTAGCATTTCTATGGTTCTTTTAAATTTAAAAGTCATTTAACTCATAACAATTCATATGTGTCCCCATAGCTAGATCTGGAACCATTATTATCCATGTGCAGAGGGAGGGGGTCCTGCCGATTCCTTGCTGGTATAAAGCGATGCGAGTGGTAGTCAGAGGTCTCATATGGGAGTCAAGAAGGTCAGAGTTCAAATCTAATCTTCTAAGGCAGACTGGCCATGTGACCCTGGGTAAGGTATTTAAGCTTTCAGTGTACTAAGAATTTAAGTTACAGAGGAAGTGCTCCCTAACTTAGTGGAAGAAATTTCCCAAAACGGGGCAATTACAAGTCTCATCCTAATTCCTTTGATATTTACCAAGGACCTATGGGGGCAAGGGAAAATTGAATGAAATGTCCCTTTTTGAACATTTACATTATTTCTAGGAGAGAAGAAAGAAGGGAAATCTTGTCCCCAGGTACCAGCATCAAAGATAAAGAATCCTTCAAGGTTATATGAAAATAACAGAACTGTTGTCTTTTTTTTTTAACCAGTCTTATTTGGAATTGCATTTTTCATAGGTGTGTCTTTTTTTTTTTTTGCAGAAGAAATTATAGGATGATAGAGCACAGATTCAGGGCTAGAGAAGTCCACAGAGACCATCTAATGGATGACCTTATAGATGAGGAAACAGAGATGCAAGGAGTTAAGTGAATATCTCTGTGTGTGTGTGTGTGTGTGTGTGTGTGTGTGTCTGTGTGTGTGTGTGTCTGTGTGTGTGTGTGTGTGTGTGTGTGTGTGTGTGCGTGTGCTTCTGTTTTAATTGCATGAAGTATCTTGAGGAAGAAGGGGAATTTTTAATTGAAGGAAAGGACTTGACTAAGCTTCCCAACAGTTCAACAGTTTTGTGTAATAATCATTTCAGCTTCACCTCTGTCTTTAATTTTTTCAGCTGGAGCTGCTTATCACAGTCCCAACTTTTACTCAAAAGAGGGAGGGGCAAACCATCACTTAAACAAAACCATTCAAAACTTCCCATCATCTGTGGCTTTAACACAAACACATTCTACAGAATACAATCTATATTCCTGGAGTGATGTCATTCATTAAAGCCTGGCTTCCTCCATCCAACCAGTGTGGGGTAATTTTCCTCTTTTCCAAATAAGAAAAACACATTCTAGCATGGAGAGTTTTCATTTTCTCTGCTATCACTCACATGTTTAGAGAATAGCACTGTTTGCCACCAGCCTGATACTCCTTTTTTTGATCATATGATAATGTTTGGCCTTCATTTGTGCAGAAGACCATGACATCCGGGAGCCATGACAAGCACATGAATTGGATTTGAATGGGGGTGGGGGGCTGTGCTGAATCACCAACCTCATTTTCTTCTCCAGAGTCATCTGGGATCCAGTGGTCAGATGTGAATCAGGACAACTGGAGGTGACCCTGAATATAAGGCAGTCAGGGTTAAGTGACTTGCCTAAGGTCACACTGCTATTAAGAGTCAAGTGTCTGAGGTCAGATTTGAACTCTGGTCCTCCTGACTCCAAGACCAGTGTTCTATCCACTTTTTAGCTATCTACATTAAATTTTTGCAAAAAAATTTAAAATGCTTAAATATTAAAAAAATAATTTTAGGGCAAATTAATTTAAGATTTTTTCAGAATCTTAAAGAAACTTTGAAAGCTGTAGGATGTTGCAGATTGCCCCAAGTTACCATAGAACATCACAAGAGCTCCAAAAGCCCTCATACAGTGCTAGGTACAGTTGATAAATTAGCCAGTGAAATTGAATTTAAAGATATTAAAAGACATCCTTAGAATGGTTATTTTTTGTTTGTTTTGTTTTAGTTTCTTTACCCAGTTATAAATTACAGTGAAATTTCTTACTTTTTTTCCCTATAAATGTTGAATTGAAAGGAAAAAATCACAGGTCATGAATTTAGACATAAAAATACCTAAGAGACAATGGAGTCCAAGTTGGAGAAATAGAGTTTCAGTGACTTTCCTGCTATCATGCAAATAACCAGTAGCAGAACTGAGATCTGAACACATATCTGTTGACTCTAAATCTTATATTATACGTACCATATCACATTGCCCTTTCTTGGGTTTGAATCATTTTTATATCCTGTTGTATGGATGACAAGAACCATCTGGTAGAATGGAAGTTCCTCCAGGATAGGGGTTGCTTTTATTTTTGCGTTATTTCTGACCTTTTATTTCATGTATTCTGATGTTCTAAATCTTGTAAGATAGGAAAATCACCATAAAAATTCTCTTGTAGATGTAGACTTTTGCCAAATAGATATCCCATCTCCTCCATGCCAGGGATATGCTGAGAAAATAGTTAAATTTTCATTTTGAGTATTTTCACCAGGGAATCTGCAAAGCTACAAGTCAGGGCTTGAATTATTACTCTTTAAAAAACATTTTGGGGGTGGCTAGGTAGCGCAGTGGCTAGAGCACCTGCCCTGGAGTCAGGAGTACCTGAGTTCAAATTCGGTCTCAGACACTTAACAATTAGCTAGCTGTGTGACCTTGGGCAAGTCACTTAACCCCATTTGCCTTGCAAAAAATTTTTTAAATGTATTTATTTATTTTGAATTTTGCAATTTCCCCCCATTCTTGCTTCCCCCCCACCCCCCCACAGAAAGCAGTCTGTTAGTCTTTACATTGTTTTTATGGTATATATTTATCTAAGTTGAATGTGATGAGAGAGAAATCATACCCTTAAGGAAAAAAATAAAGTATAAGAGATAGCAAAATTACATAAGATAACTTTTTAAAAAAAAATTAAAGGTAATAGTCTTTGATCTTTGTTCAAACAATTCTTTCTCTGTATACAGATGGTATCCCAAAATTGTGCCTGATTGTTGCACTGATGGATTGAGCAAGTCCATTAAAGTTAATTATCACCCCCATGTTGCTGTTAGGGTATACAGTGTTTTTCTGGTTCTGGTCATCTCACTCAGCATCAGTTCATGCAAATCCTTCCAGGCTTCCCTGAATTCCCATCCCTCCTGGTTTCTAATAGACCAATAGTGTTCCATGACATACATATACCACAGTTTGCTAAGCTATTCCCCAATTGATGGACATTCACTCAATTCCCACAAACAGGGCTGCTATGAATATTTTTGTACAAGTGATGTTTTTACCCGTTTTCATGATCTCTTTTGGGTAGAATCCCAGTAGTGGTATTGCTGTATTAAAGGGTATACATATTTTTGTTGCCCTTTGGGCATACTGAATTACTACTCTTAAAGAAAATGTTAATAAAACTGTAGCCCATGAATTTTTTTTCAGAGTTGTTAAACATTAACCAGCACATCTCTGCACCAATGAACTGTTAACACCACCTGTGTAGCTCAGAGCCCATTCACACTTTCTCATCCTTTGTGTTTCTTTTCTATGACTCTAAAAAAGTCTTATTAATTTTCTCTTTTTAAAAAAAGTATAGCTACCACTTCTCTCTGACTCCTCTCCTTTTTAAATATCACCTTTCCCTTTTAACATATATATAGCTTGGACTAGATGGACTCTACAATTCCTCTCAGTTCTGAATCTGTAATTCAATAGCCATGTAAGGAAATGCATATGTCCCAGTACAACACCCTGCACTGGATGCCCTTCAGGTCACCCTATAATATTGATTTTTCAATGCTTCAGAAGCATAATGCTTCACTGGAAGAGCTTCACATCAACAAGATTGGCTTTTGTGGTACATAGTAATGGTGGAAGACATCCTGGGTCCTGGAATCATGGAGATTTGAGTTCAAATTCTGACTCTGGCACTATCTGTGTCTCAGTTTGTTCATCCTTAAAAAAAGTCATAATAATATTAATAGTGTGAGATCATAGATGTAAAGCATTTTGTAAACCTTAAAATCTTGTAGTTATACCAATTATAATTGCTATTGAATTTGTTTTAGAAATACTTTGATATTTCTCAAATATATTTCAACTCACCTTCATTCTATTATTTAAACTTGGGACCACTGGCCTTCTAAGCCCTATATGTACTGATATTATTCCTATTATTTTTCAGTTGTCTCACTCTTTGTGACCATATTGGGAGTTGACTTGGCAAAGCTCCTGGAATGATTTGCTATTTCCTTTCCCAACTCATTTTGCATGTGTGGAAACTGAGGTAAAAAAGGTGAAGTGCCTTGTCACAGTTACACCAGATAAATATAGTATTGAATAGAGATGATTGTAATGCAGGGTAGAATTGGTGAGAGATGACAGCTCAAGCTTTCATTAATCCCCTTTAAGTTCCCTTTAAGGATTCATAAAACATCGAGTCTTATTTGAAGAGCTGCCTAGGGGTGGCTAGGTGGTGTAGTGGATAAAGCACCAGCCCTGGAGTCCGGAGTACCTGGGTTCAAATACCGTCTCAGCCTCAGACACTTAATAATTACCTAGCCGTGTGGCCTTGGGCAAGCCACTTAACTCCATTTGACTTGCAAAAAATAAATAAATAAATAAAGAGCTGCCTATATAAAGAGTTGGCTTTCAACTTTGAAAGAGAAAATGGAAGAATCAGGCCCACTTCAGATTGCTGGAGGAGAAGATTCTGGGAAGACAGAGAAGAGCATATAGTCTCCATCATGTCCATGTCCCCAGTTTACTACTCTAGAACCTTCAAGGAGTTTCCCCTTGGGTGAGATCTAGGACCCTTTCTCTTGGGTGAGTTGAATTTCTTCACTCCTAATTAAAGAGCTTCACTCTGTGTTATCTGGAAAATATTCTCTTATGCATACCTTGTTTGATTTCTACTTTGCCATGATTTGGATAAATGGGCTTCTTTTTGTCTACTTATGTACATTGTTGAACTTGTATTAGGTGGAGAGGATGTCAAGCTTTAGATACAGAGCTAGGCATCTTCTTCCTTAACATTACAAAGCAATCAACAGTTAGAAGAAAGCTGACCTGATCCCTAAATAATATTAAAGGAAGCATATAGATATAACATGAGGATGGTACCCTTTCTTCCTTTAAGGAGAGCAATGTGACCTCTGGCCACAACCTTCTGCTTCCTCTCTTGGTAAGAAGAGAAATCTTTGCAGGAAAAGGATGAGAAGAGGAGAGACTAAGGGTATCTCTTCTGTCTCCCTTCAAACCAAACATAAGGATAGTATCCTTACCACAAGTGCAGCTCTCTATTATCTTCTCTTTCTTGCTTGCTATAGTTGGTTATGGCTTAGGAACTGGATCTTCCTCCTGCCTATAAAATCAATGAACATCTGACATCTTCCTATGGGCAAGGTGAGAATAAATACAGTTCTCTTCCTTTGGAAAAGTGTTTTAACAATCTGTCCAAGCACTTTCATCTAATATACAGTCCGATTTAGTTTTTTTTAAAACATTCCTTCATGTGGGAGAAGCAGGTAGAATTATTCCCATTTTATAGATGAGGATTTTATAGAGAGGTAGTATCATTTTTACAAGACTCTATATCCAAGGCTTAACCCCTTTTCTATCTAATACAAGTTCAACCATGAACATATATGGTTCATACCAAAGAAGCTCATTTATTCAATTATATTAAAACAGAAACCAGAGAAGATATACATATATTCCAGAAAACACAAGATTCAGGCCAGGACTGGGTCCAGTATGCTTTCCAGTACACCTGCTAGGTTTTTAGCAACTGCTTTCATTAATTTATGACCTGTGGTGTCTTGGGTGAGAGGAATCAAGCAAGTTTTCTTTCCAAGATTGGGCTTAAACATTTCTAAGTGCAGAACCTCTGGCCAGTAGCTCTTCACTTGGTCCTTATTTTTATTACTGATTGTGGTTTTTATATTAAGCTTCCACCCAGGCCATGGCAAAGAGCTCCAAGTTCAATTTGCCTACCTAATAGATCAGTTGGTTCCTGGCTATTGTGTATCTAAGAAGTTCAGAGAATCCCAGAACCTCAATGGGACCTCAGAAGTCATCTAATATGGTTTATTTGAAAAACATGCCCTCCTACAATATTGCCAATAAGTGATCATTCAGTCTTGGCTCAAAGGCTGAATCTGCTACCTCCCAAAGCAGCCCATTCCACCTCAGGATCCCTCTAATTGTTAGTAAGCTTTTCTTGACATCAAGTTCCACTCAATATTTTTAGCTCTGCCCTCAGGGGGCCAAATAGAATGAGTTTGATCTCTCCCACAGCTTGTGGAAGACAGTGGTCATATTCCCTCTGAGCCCTCACTTCTCTACCTTGGGCTTAGCTTTTATAAACATGTAATCACTATGGAGAAAATACAAGAATAAGCCTTGGCCTGGGAAGAGAAAAAAACCCAACCAAACAAACACACAATAGACCTAGAAATAGCTCCAAAAGGCAGCATAGAATAACAATAGAGCCAAGTACAAAGTATCTTGTACAGAAATAATTCTGGATGGGGAAGCAAGTTGGAATTTGCAAAGTCAAGACATATTTGGGGCTCCTTTTTTTTCCTCTAAGGGACTTTCTGAAGAGCTATTTATTTATTTATTTTTTAGCTTTTGCAAGGCAATGGGGTCAAGTGGCTTGCCCAAGGCCACACAGCCAGGTAATTATTATGTGTTTGAGGTCAGATTTGAACTCAGGTACTCCTGACTCCAGGGCTGGTGCTCTATCCACTGCGCTGCCTAGCCACCCCAGCTATTTATTTTTTAAAGCATTTCTGGGGGCTGGAGGAAAGGAAGATAACATACTCAGAGATCATTCTTGCCCCAACTCCCACTCTTCACTTCCCAGGTAGCAGCCAGTACAAGCAGGTTTGGATAGCAGAATCCCAGATTTTCTGACTTCTGATCTTGACTTTGCTTCGTATCTGAGTGTCATCTCACTTCCTCTGTCTGGACTTCAGTTTTCTTATTCAGAAAGTGAAGAAGGATTGTGTGCGATGATCTTTAAGATAGAATCTTAGTTCTTAATCCAGTGACTTGTTTCAGTGAGGTGGACAGGACCTTGTCTAAAGACTATTTCATTTGCTCTCCCATATTCATTTCAAAAGTTCCTTATATCATTGAATAGAAGAACTGGGAGGAGCCTTTGAATATGGAATGTCAGAGCTGGAAGGGACTTTAAAAAATGTTAGGAAGAGAAAAGAACTTGGAAGGGACCAACCTTAGGGTAGAAAATATTAGAAATGGAAAAAGTCCTCAGAGCATGGGAAGTCAAAGGCTTTTAAGACAGAGAATGTTAATGCTGGAAGGGACCTCAGGACATAGAATGTGTACATGCCAACTTGATGCAAGATATATCTCCAGACTAGTTGGCTTCATGGGCTTTCTTAGAAGGACGGAAGCTTTATGAATTCTGATAAAGTCAGACCTTTGAAGTTGCTCCCAGGTAACACCAACTGTTTTTGATTAAGCTAACTCAACGACTTGACAATCAGTGGCTATAACTAGGAAGACCTATGGGCAGAGGGCTCTTCACAGTAGGGGAAAGTCCATTTCAAGGCTGGTAACTTAGTTACAGACAATGTCCAGAGAATTTCAGAACTACCAAGCCATCTAATCCTGGCCAGCCCTGAAACAAAATTCCCTCCACAATACCCTCCAAAGTCCAGATTTAGAGCTAGGAAGGACCTAAGAGATCACTGAGTCCAAACTCCTTATCTTATAGATAAGGACCCCAATGCTATTGTGAGGAATGAAGCAGTCATTATCAAGCACAACTGAATTTATAGCAACTATTTTGTCTGATAGAGTTCACGTCTGCATGTATTTATCTTCTCTCCCCCCCATTCTGAACCCCAGATTGTTGGCACCCTGAGAAGAAGGGGCTGTTTCATTGTTTTCTTTGTATCTTTAGGGCAGTTAAACACATAGTATGTGCTTAACAAAGACTTAGGGAAAGAGATACCATAACCCTTTTGACATTGTGCCAAGAGCAAAGTAGTGGGTAAGAAGGGTTCCTAATTTAGTAGAGGGAACATAGGTTTAGAGTTGGAAGGGACATTCAAGATAATATCAGTTGGATACTGTCACTTTTATTTTTTTACAAATGAGGAAACTGATGCCCAGTGAAGTGAAGAGACTTTCATACAGATGACTTTCCTCAGTCACAGTAGTTGTGAACGTACTTGGTGCTAGTGATATAATTTTCAAATATCACCAGACTTTAATTGATATCTTTTATTTTCATATCAACTATCTCACCCAGAAATCTATCACTTACAACAGGTGGGGTTTTATTTTTAAGAGGAAGAAGTTTAAAAAAACACTTTATTTTTTAACAAAACCAATAAACATATAGGAAAAAAAAAGTTGATGGTAGTTCAGTTCTCTAAAAAAGGTGATGTTGGTGGTGAACGATTTCTTCCCTTCCCACTTAATAATAATATTAATAATAATATTAATGAAGATGATGATGATAATGGTGACAATAATGGTGATGATGATAAAAATGATAATATGCATTTCTTTAGCAATTTAAGGTTTACAGAGTGCCATTCATATGTTAGCTCATTTGATCCTAACAAACCTGGGAGATGAAGGCTAATTATTATCCCTATCTTATAGATGAGGAAACTGAGGCATATATAAGTTAAATTCCTTAACCTCTAGTAGCAAAGGTGAGCCCAAGTCAGGAAAGGCTCTTCTAACTGAACCTGAGACTGGACTTCAAGTCCTTATATGCCTCTTGTATGGTCTATTTCTTTCCCTGAATCCTGAATCCAAAATTCTTAAAGGAATTCGAAGAGATTGACTTTCCAGCCTTACCAGCTACTTTGTGAGTTATGACTTCCCAACAGGAGGAGATGAATACTTCAACTACATTGTTCCTTGAAAAACAAGAGGTCTATCTTCACAGGGAAGGACTCTGTAGCTGAAATGACTAAGAAAATCCACATCACACACACCAGAAGGGATATAAGAAGTTACTGAATCCAATCTGCTAGTTTTACAGATGAGGAAACTAATGTTCTTGGGAGGAATGAGGTAGGGGAGGCACAATGAGTCAAAGTGGGTAAGGAAGAAGAGACTGGATCCCATCTCCTTTGGGCTAGTGCCCCTCCCCCCTTTCTAGGACTGAACCCAATTTATATCAGTCCAGAACTGGAACATTTAATGGGAGAAGACATCTCTGGGCCTTGAGGGACAAAGCAATCTAGGGTCAAAGGATCATTTTAGAAACTCATCTCCTCCAACACTCATCATTTTCCAGATGAAGAAACTAGAATAGAATTTCCTTTTTTCCTCAATAAGATGGCTCACCTTCAGTCCCCCCCCCCCCCCAACTTTGGATTTGCTGATGGGATTCATGAGAGGTCTTCAGGCAAAGCTTGGGTGACCACTTGACTTGCATGTATGTATTTTTATTCAGCAACTGCTTGAAGTCCCTTGCAAGTCATCCATTCTTGGCCTCTCTCCTATAATTTTCTGAACCTGTGATTCCAATTCCCCATTTGGCAGCTGCTTCTCTTAATCTTTCTTACATGTGCTTGTGTAGACTCTCAGGCAAGAAAAATAGATCCCAGACCACAGCTCCCAGCTTTCTACCCCCACCACCTCCAGGCCCCATCCCACCCCTTAGAAAGAGATTTTGAAAAAGTCTTCTAAATGAGAGCACCCCCTGGGGCTAAGAGGAATTGATATGTTTAGAAATGATACTGTTTGCCGAAGGAGAGGCTCGCCCTACTCATTAGTGTTAGGTAAGTGTTTGGGATTCCCTCTACTAGCATTACATATACAAATGCAAAATGGACAGACTAAATCTAATAAGATAAAACTAAAAGAAAAAAGATTTTCATAAACAAAGATGAGATGGGAAGAGATGATTGGTCTTCAGTTTTGGAATGTGCAGAAGAAAGAGAAAGAGAGAAAACATTCAATGGAACTAGAAGTATCCTTAACCATTTAAGCACTCTAGAAGCCCTTGTTTAGGTTTCTAGTTTTCCTGGAGTCTACCAGTTCCCTGAGACTTACCTACCATCACCAACAAGGGTAGAAACTGATGTGTAAGCTCCTTGTGGGTAGGGGTTCATGGTTTTGTCTTTGCCCCAGCGACTAGCATAGTGTTTGCTAAGGAGTAGGAACTTTGAAAAAGTCTTATCAATTTGAATTAATTTATCCAAAAAGCATTGTGAAGGTCAGTCTTAGGTTTCCATGGGGATCAGATTCTATGAGTTGAATTATATTAGCAACCCAGTGAGTACACAACTGTGTCTAGGGTAGGCATACTAAAATGGTGGGAAATTACATTGTACATAGAATCATGTATATCAGATATGTAATTTAGTATTTAAAGGAAGTGAAAAGTAATTTGATGTAGAGCAATGATGTCAAACTCAAATAGAAGCTTTGCCCCATGGTCATATATTGACTCATTGACATTATCTATATTGTATTGTATTGGAATATGATGCCAGTTCCAAAATCCCTTGGTATGGTACTCTTTTCTCACTGGTGAGATGAATATAGTGTCCCTCAGGAGAGATGGGATGGACTTGTGGAAATCAAGAGGGAAGATCTCTCTGTGTCTCTTTGAATTTAGGAGGTTTCTGACTTTTAACTTCAAGAGGGAAGATGGATGAGTTTGGTCTCACTTTAGGATGCTGAAGGAAAAGACTATGGGAGGAAATAGCAGTCTTAATCAGTCCCTCAACTTGCTATGCTAGAAACTCTGGGAAAAATTTCCCTTGGGTGAAATCTAGGACTCTCTCTCTCTCTCTCTCTCTCTCTCTCTCTCTCTCTCTCTCTCTCTCTCTCTCTGCCTTCTTTTCTGTCTGTCTTCTCCCCCCCTTCTTCCTCCTCTTCCTCTTCCTTCTTTTTCTCCTTTTCTTCTTGCCTTCCTTCTCTTCCTCCTCCTCCTTCTATTCCTCATTCTTCTTTTCCTTCTCCTTTTTTCTTTCTTTTCCTTTTTCTTCCTCTTTCTCTTTTTTCTTTTTTCTTCTCCTCTCCTCCTTCTCCTTCTTCTCCTTCTCCTTTTCCTCTTTTCTTCTTTCTCCTCCTCCTCTTCCTTCTTCTTCTTCTTCTTCTTCCTTTTCCCTCTTCTTCCTCTTCTTCTTCTCCTTCTTCTTTTTCTTTTTTGTCTCCTTCTTCCTTCTTCTTCTTCTTTTTCTTCTTCTTTTCTTCTTCTTCTTCTTCTTCTTCTTCTTCTTTTTCTCCTTCTCCTCCTTCTCCTCCTCCTCCTCTTCCTCCTCCTCCTCCTCCTCCTCCTCCTCCTCCTCCTCCTCCTCCTCCTTCTTCTTCTCTCTCCCCAGAATTATTTTATTCCAAATGGGAGAGAGCCTTTACTCTGCATTGTCTGGTATATATTCTTGCATAGATACTTTCTCTGATTTCTACTTTGTTACCTGTTTAGGTAAAAAGGTTTCTTGACTAAGTGCCATGAGTGTGCATTGTAGCATTGGTATTTAGTGAGAGAGAAAGATTTATTAGCTATAAAGCATGGGATTCTGCTTCTCCCCCAAAACGAAACAGTGAGTAGAAGTAATCTTGAATTTGAAAACTTTATTATCCCATAGAGTAAAAAATAATTAAGGGAGCAGATGGACAGAATTCTAACTTGGTACCTTCTCTCTTGGAAGAGAGCAGTGGGGCCTCCACTTCCAATTTCCTGATTCCCTTCTTGGCAGGAATTAAAGTCATTTGGAGGAGAGTGTTTAGAGTTGTCTATTGTGTCTTCCTTGAAGTCACACAATGACCCACCTCTATGCCACATATAGGAGAACAGTACTCAAAGCACGTGGGGATTTCTCTACATTTATTTATTTTGTTAAAGTTTGTCCAATTAAATTTTAATCTGGTTCAGGTTGCACTTGGGAGATGAGAATTTGACGTGTCTGATATAGTGGCTAAATAGCAGGCACTGGAGTCAGGATAATCTGGATTCAAGTTCTATTTTTATTTTTAGGTTTTTGCAAGGCAAATGGGGTTAAGTGGCTTGCCCAAGGCCACACAGCTAGGTAATTATCAAGTGTCTGAGACCGGATTTGAACCCAGGTACTCCTGACTCCAAGGCCGGTGCTTTATCCATTACACCACCTAGCCGCCCCCCAAGTCTTATTTTTGATGTATATTGGTTTGTGGGATTGTGGGCAAATTGAATCACCTTTAACTCTCCAACTCTTGCTGATAAAAAACCTCCTACCTTCATATCTGCTTCTTAATTTATGAAGGGTCAGATTAATATAATTATGCACAAAGGAAAAGTAAATAGGCTTTGAACTACGTGTGTGTGTGTGCATGTGTGTGTGCATGTATTTGTGTGTGTGTGTGTGTGTGTGTGTTGTGTGAATGGTTGAGGGACATCTATTTCTGAGATATCTTTTTTGGTTTTATATGCTGTGGAGGAGAAGTGGAGAGACTTGATCATGCATAGACTGGAGTATATGGCTTCTGAAGCTTTTTTTTTGTTTTTTGTTTTTTGCAAGGCAATGGGGTTAAGTGATTTGCCCAAGGTCACACAGCTAGGCAATTATTAAATGTCTGAGTATGGATTTGAACTCAGATCCTCCTGACTCCAGGATTGGTGCTCTATCTGCTGCACCATTTAGCTGCCCCTTCTGAGGTCCTTTTCAACTCTTGAAAATCTGTGATTCTATCATGAATGCAAGTCTCTTTATACTCCCTGACATGCTCTCATGATCTTAGCTCTTATCATTTTCCTCTTGTCTACGTGTTTCCTACCTAGGCTGAGTTGTTTTTCATAAAAAGCTCCATCTCAGTGCTTTTTCTGTCCATTGGTAATTTGCCTGATTAGCACTGATTATGCAGTCAAAGGTTCTGGATTCAAATTTTGTCTCTGCTGTTCCAGTGACCCAAAAAGGCCATATCTCCCTTGTGGTCCTTAATTTCTTCAGGGTAAAATGTGAGGGTTGGACTAGATGATCTTTAGGGTCTCTTCCAGCTCTAATGGCTGATCCTGAACTCCAGGACCCTTCTAAAGATCCTTTTAGCTGTCAGAACACTATGCCAGGAACTGGGGAATGGATGGCATTAACTCTCAGAGAACTCACCGTTTAGGTATGATTTCCTTTGGTTAGAGTGGCAACTAGATAATTTTGCATGAAATTTCTCTTTGGGAAGAAGCAGCATATCTTTGGATAGTGCTATTGAGATCCTCTAAATTTCAACCACCTGAAGAGAAGTCTCTATTGGCCCACCTTAGCTCTATGTCTGACTTTAGGTCATGTTAGTCATGTCTTTGATCCTAGGTTGGGAGAAAAGGATGGGAATACAGTGTTGGAGGATGGATATTAAGGACTTATTCAAGGTTGTTTTGGGCCAGTGAATGATCCCCAGTTCACTGGGCACTCAGCCCACCAATTACTGGGCACCAAACCTCTCCATAAACGCCCACAGAGTTGAAACCCTCCCCAAGCCCAGCTGCCCCATGTTCCAAGACCTTTATGGGTTTGTCTTAAAGTTTTTATTTCCAGAAAAACCAAAAGTAATTAATCCAAATTACAGAGTAGTCATTTACAATAATATTTTCTTTAAATATGTGTATTTTTTAAAACCCCAAAGCTATGGGCCTCCAGTTCCATGGCCGCTGTAGGACACCTTGAAAGAATTATTATTTTTTTTGCCCATTTTATGTTGTGAGAATGGCTCACTTGATTTGGAGAAGAATTGTAAAACATTCAGCTGAGACTCTTATAGGGCAAATTTGAGGCTAGATTGTTTTTTCTCCTATTTCTGCCAGAATAACCACACTCTAATGGTTTCTATTTCTCCCTCCCCATCCCTGCCCCCATGGAGACTTTTTTCTTTGTTTCTAAAGAACTTCTCTAGCCTTCTGTTTGATAATATCCCACCACGAGCTCACAGCCAGACCTGTCCCAATAGTCTCATTCTACAGGTGCCAGAACTGATGCCTCTCAGTTAAGGCCTTGTAGACTCTTGGAACTGGGAAGGACCTCAGAGGTCATTAAATTCAACATCCCTAGCTATGGGATTTTGCAGGTGGAGGCAATGGGGTAGAATGGAAGCAAAGATTGTACTCAGAGTCAGCAGCCTCTGGTAGTTATCATCTGAATGATACAGGACAAGTCTCTCTCTCTCTCTCTCTCTCTCTCTCTCTTTAAAGGTTTTTGCAAGGCAAATGGAGTTAAGTGGCTTGCCCAAGACCACACAGCTATTAAGTGTCCAAGGCCCTATTTGAACTCAGGTCCTCCTGACTCCAGGGCCAGTGCTTTATCCTTTGCACCACCTAGCCACCCCTGCTCTATCTCTTTTAACCCACCCACTGCTACCTCAGATAGGGGAATATATCTCATTCCTTTCATTGAAAAGGTGGGGCACTATGTGTATAGAATGCTGAATACACAATCAATTGGAGATCTCCTTGGTACTGGCTTTGCTTAACTTTATCTTTGTTACAAGGAAAATCTCACTAGTTGTATTTGTATCTGGGAGTGGGGCTGGAATTGTATATCAGAAAAGACTGACATAAAAAAGCATCAAACTTCATTTAACATGCAAAAAACATGTTCTTATGGTTTGTGACACAAATGGAAATAGATGTTGCTGCCTCTGTTTAGGCACCTGAGGTCAGGGCTATTCCTGTCATTTCTTTTGCGTTTCTCTGTCTGACCAGTGAATAATAATGACTGACATCTACATAATACTTTGGGGGCCAAAGTGATATAGTAAATAGAATACTGGACCTAGAGCCAGGAAAACTCATCTTCCTATGGTCAACTGACTAGCTGTGTGATCCTGGGCAAGTCACTTCACCCTGCTTGCCTTGGTTTCCTCATCTATAAAATGAGCTAGAAAAGAAAATGGTGAACCATTATAGCATCTTGCCCAAGAATACCCCAAGTAGAGTCACAAAGAATTAGACATGACTTAAAAAAGAACCAAACAAAAAATGCCACTTTGGAGCTTTGAAAATTCTTTCTCTCTTCCTCATATGTAGAGAATAGATATGAATTGCATACATATGTATATAGACACACATGCACACAATGAAAATATACACACCTGTATCCAAATACACATGCATGTGCAGCATGTGTCTATGTATGTGTGTGCATGCATGTGTGCATGTGCAAGTGTATGTAGGTCTATATAGGTATATATGGAGAGAAAGAAAGAGACAGAGAGAGAGAGAGAGAGAGAGAGAGAGAGAGAGAAGAGACAGAGAAACAAAGAGACAGAGACAGAGAGAGACAGATACAGACATACAAACATACACGGAGAGAGACAAAGACATATAGACACACACACAGAGAAAAACACAGAGAGAGAGACAGAAAGACAGAGACACAGAGAGATAGAGAGACAGAGATAGAGAGAGAGAGGAGAGAGAGAGAGGAGAGGAGAGAGAGAGAGGAGAGAGAGACAAAGAGGCAAAGAGACAGATAGAGACAGAGAGACAGAGAGAGAGACAGAGATAGACACACAAACATACACACAGAGACAGAGAGATGGAGAGAGACAGAGATAGAGAGACAAAGACATACAGACAGACACACACACAGACAGAGAAAGACAGAGAGAGAGACAGCAAGACAGAGACAGAGACAGAGACACACACACACACACACACACGGAGTGACAGTGACAGAGACAGAGAGACTGAGAAAGATGAGAGAGAATAAGAGGGAGTGAGAGAAAGAAAGACAAAGAAAGAGAGAGACAGAGACGGAGAAGAAAGAGACAGAGAAGGGGCAGAGGGCAAAGGGAGAGATGAGAGAGAGAGAGAGAGAGAGAGAGAGAGAGAGAGAGAGAGAGAGAGACTGAAAGAGAGAAAGAGAGAGAGAGAGAGAGAAGAGAGAGAGAAAGAGAGAGTCATCTGAGCTATGTAACAATCTTGTGAGGATTTTAGATCCTATTTAGATCCTATTTCTCCTTTCTGGTCCTTAGGAGCAGATACCGTGCTCCTGGAGATGATTGAAACTAGATTAAAAAGTAATTGGGAAATATTTAGTGAAATAAGTTGAAAACAATAAAACATATATAACATTACTTTCAAGGATCCTTATATATGAATTACAGGCCTCATTTTAATTGAGTTTCTTTGATTATTTAATTGAGTTTGACATGTAGGGATTATTATCTCTGTGTTATAGATGAAAGGCTGGGTTCAAAGACAGGTCTTCCTGATACCCAGTCTAACCTTAGGTGAATTGGCTTGTGACCATTGTGTGAGTGGTGGACTAGACATCGCCTCAAATTCGATGTGAAGTTTGTCCACATGGAGGGCATCAATTATGCCATTTGATCACACTCAGTTATCCAGCATTATAGGATTTCAAGCTGGAAAGGTCATCTGGTCCTACACCCATCCAGCTAATATCTCTCCAATGTCCTCTGAGAAATGCTCAAGCTGCTTTTGCTTGAATATCTCCAGCAATGGGAGACTCACTACTCTATGAGACAAGCTATTCCAAGATTAGACATCTGCAATGAATAGAACATGTTTTTTTATGACGGAGGTGAAATCTGGTTCCTTGTAAACTTTGGCCCATTGGTCCTATTTCTCCCTTCTGGATATGCATGGAATAAATCTACTTCCTTTTTGGTGGTCCTTTAATACTCGAAGACAGAAATTATTTTCACCTTAAGTATTCTCCCCTTTCAGCTAAACCCTTCCCCACTCCCAACTTGGTTCTTTCAACAGCAATAATATTTTATGATTCCATGTATGAGGAGGAAAAAGTAAGGGCTGGAAGGAGAACTGGAAGATGGCAAAGATGTCACCTTGAGATAACCTTCCTACAGATTGTTATTCTAAATCCGTCCCTAGTCCCTTTAATTACTTGGAACCCAATCCTACTTCATGAGTTTTCAAAGGAAAAAAAAAAAGAAAAAACAACTTCATAGAAGCAAATTTTGAAGGTATCTATTTATAATCCTCTTTATTCTGTGTTTCTCCATATCTCTGTATCTCTCCGTCTCTCTTCATTCTCAAGACAATCCCATGAAGTGGTTATTCCACAGATTATTACTATTTTTAGACTAGAGACCTGAGGGTCAGGGTGTTTAAGTGAAGTTGTATATTACAAAGCTAGTACTGAGACCCACATTTTTGAGCCTAACACCAAATACTTTCTTTTCCCCTTAAGAACCAAACAAGGGAAAGGCTCTCTATTTCCTTCTACTAGAGAGGTTGAGGCTGGTGTTTATGAGATTGAGAGTTCTGAGATTCACTTGGGGTCCTCACTAAGCCCAGCACTAATGTAGTGATGCCCTGAGAATGTAGGACCATTGGGCATCAAAACAAAATAGCAATTTATTGATACCTTTTATTTTTATATCACAATCATTTTGGGGAAGACCCTCTACTTATCTCCAGTCTTTCCACTTAGATGCTGCATGCTCCCAAATAGAGCTGACATAGGGACCCTTAGGCCATTCTGTCCCTGACACCCCACCTCTCTTTGAGAGGAAAGAAGCATGCTTCATCATTTGTTCTGTTTTTGCTCTTACTGTTCTTTCAATTTAATTTTCAGAACACAAACTCCTTTTTCTGACATTTAAAAAAATATTTACATTCACTTACATTGCTACAGACATTGTGGCCATCTTTCTTTTGGCTCTGTTGTTTCCCCCATAACACTATTTCATTATATCTTTCACAGTGTTGCATTCTAGATAAAGGGACTCATTTTTCAGTTAAAGAGAGGGCAGGAAGGACAATTTTGATCTGGCTGGAGGAAAAAAAAAAGGAAAGGGGGAACAAGGGAAGAAGCTGCAAAAGACCTTGGCTCCAATTCTGGGACCTAGCAGATGACCTTACTGTCCAAACTTGTCTTGGATCATTACTGAAAAATTAGAACATAGAATAGATAGTTGAGGAGCTTAAGTTTCTATTTCCTGTCTCATCCTGGGAAATGGTTGATGTGGGATGGGTTCCATCCTTCATAATTTCTTTTTGAATTATTTTTCTTAAAAACTTAATTATCAACAGACATGAGTATTTCAGGATGTAAAGAGCAACAAAAAAAGAAAATTGTGTAACCATGAATTTATGTTATTTTGGTTTTTTTTAAAGAGTATTTTAAGTTTTCTAGAGTAGTAAAAAAGTTACCCTGTTTGAACTTTTTGTGATTGTTGCTGTTTTCTTCTGTATGTTTAAAATTGTTTTCTTTTCCTTTCTTCCATACACCTAGATTCATATCCCACAAACTTCTAAGACAGAATGAGAGATTCCCTGGTAGGACCTATGAGCATTTATTTTTAAAGGTTTCTTGCAGAGAGCAACATGTCCTTTCCTAGCCCGAAAGGAAGCCTCTTGAGGTTTCTGCCTGTTTTGTCCCTGAAAATGTACCTTCTTGGGAAAGATGAAGCTCCCTTTGGCTTCACACAGGAATCATTTCAATCCTATGGCAAAGGGTTGGACACTCGGGGCTAAACATACCAAGTGTCACCCCAGAGTCCAATCCATTTGAGGAGAAACTCTTGCAAAAGTCCAGAACAGCCAGAGCCAGCACAACCAGATCCCCACAGAGGTCTTCGAATGGAATCTTGCCATGTCCTTAATGGGCCGCGGTGGATCTGGGCAGTGTGTTCCTTCCAGCAACTGTCTTGTTTGCAGGAATCTTCATATTTTCCAGCCCATTTCCTATTTTTCACAATGTCCCCAAAGCACTCTTTGGCACTTGGAAAAAATCATTCAAGGAGGGAACACTGGAGCCAATTTTTGCAGCTCATCAGCTGGGCAGATAATCTGGAAAAGTAGTTCAGTTTGGCTATAGAGGGGGACGGGTGGAGATGGAGTAGAGAGGAGGAGAGAAAGAGGGAAGGGGGGAGAGAGAGAGAGAGAGAGAGAGAGAGAGAGAGAGAGAGAGAGAGAGAGAGAGAGAGAGAGACATAGACAGAGAGACAGAGAGAGAAAAAGAGACAGACAGAGACAGACAGAGAGAAGAAAGAAGGAAGAAAGAAAGAAGGAAAAATTAGAAGAAAAACAAAGAGGAAGAAGGAAGAAGGAGGAGAAGGAGAAGGAGAAGAAGGAAGAAGATGGGTAGAGAGAAGGAGAGTGAGGAAAAATGAGAAGAGAGACAGGGTGACAGAAAGAAGAAGATGGAGAGAGGAGAGAGAAAGAAGAGAGTAAGGGGAAAGAGAGAGGGAGAAAGAAGGGGGAAAGAGAGGAAGAGTGAGGAGAGGATACAGAGACAGAAAGAGATGAAAGAAACAGAGAGAGAGAAGAGAAATGAGCGTCAGAGACACATAGAGAGAGGGAGGGGAATGAGGGAGAAAGGAAGAGACAGAGAGAAAGATACAGAGATGGAGACAAATAGTAACAAAACAGAGAAAGAGATTGAGAGAAAATGAGAGTTACTTAAACTGGCTGATTGGAAACGAGCTTATTACCATTCTAGGGGTAACCCAGAAACCAGAAAAGGACAAGTTGTTAAATTTTTTCTAAGCCTCAATTTCTTTCTCTGTATAAGAAGACTAGATGATCTCTTTTGTCCCTTCCCATGAATTTTAAATAGTACAGCTAATATGCATAATAATAATAAAAATGATAGTCCACATTTCTTAAAACTTTCAAAACTCTTTTACATAGAATATTGCATTTGAGCCTTTTGATAGCCTTTTAATTTTTCTTTTCAATGAGGAAAGAGGCTCAAAGAGAAATGACTTGCCCAGGGTCACACAGCTAATGAGTATTAGAAAGATTTGGGTTTGTGTGTGAATGTGCATGTAGAAGCCAATGTTTACTCCATGTATATGCTTAAAGAAAGGGTTGACTTACTCAGGGAACCTGCAGATAAGAAAATTGAGACCCCAATTGAGACCAGTTTGGTATGAAAGGTAGCTTTGCCCTTGGGTGCTGAAACTTCTTTTTCTTTTACTTTTCCCCCTCTTCTTTCTTCTTCTTCCTTCTTTCTGTTCTGAGGTGTAGAAATAACTGAGTTTGGTATCTGGTTAGCAAGGTTAGTTAATAAGGCAGCTCTCACTTCCCCTTCCTAACCACACCTAGGTGAATCACCTCTCTGGCCAGTCCTTGACTCCTAGTGACATTCTCCAGGCAGCCTAAGGTAGAGTCTCCCCACAGCAGGTGAGTTCTTTTTCTGGTCCTGTATTCCCCTCCCCAAAGGCTTCTCTAGTAGGTGCCTTTCACTGGCTGCCTTATCAGGTTATGATGGGTTGAAGTTCCCCTCCCAATCTCCTTGCCCCAGGTGCAACATTTGCTCCTTAAGACTCTGAAGAGGGAGGAAAGGATTTGCCTAAGTTCCCACAAGTCATTAATGGGTAGAGTCACAATTCAAACTCAGGTCCTTGGACACACCCACATTGGGATTTTTTCCATGGATGTAGGTAAGATGGCAGGTGGTTCATTCCAAGAGTAGGTATGGTGGAAGCAAAGCAGGGAAATGCCCCAATTGTGGAGTCAAGTAATAAAAACATAAGGATTGCGTAATTCTGGCAGGAGGAGTGATTTTGGTTTCATGTAATCCCCAGCAGAAATGTTGGAGTCTGTACAGACTACAGGGCTATTAGAGTCGAAGTCTGAGTGAAAATCGAGAAAAAAAAGAGGTTATGAAGTCATTTCATGGAGTTGGGGGTTGTAGTTTTCATCTATATATGTGGCTTCTAGAAAGATGGCTGTTAACTCTGGTTAGTACTGAGAGAGGGTGAATGGCAAAGAACCATCCACTGATCTCAGCAAAAGTTCTAGTACCCTCAGAAGGGAATTCATTAATCACAAGTGAAGTTGGACTGAAAGGTCTGTAAGGGCCCTTCCAGTACTGACATTCCCTGTTCTAAGGTCTCTCCCATTTCTGAAATTTCCTGTTCTAAAGATTCTCCCAGTTCTGACATTCCCTGTTCTAAGGTCCCTTCCAGTTCTGACATTTCCTGTTCTAAGGTCTCTCCCATTTCTGAAATTCCCTGTTCTAAAGGTTCTCCCAGTTCTGAAATTCTGTGTTCTGATTTGCTTTTGCTGAGTAGTTTCTATTGGGTCCAACTCTTCATGACCCTATTTGGGGTTTTCTTGGCAAAGATACTGGAATATTTTTCCATTTGCTTTTCCAGCTCATTTTACAGATGAGGACCTGAGGCAAATAGAGTTTAAGTGACTTTCCCAGGGTCACGCAGCTTGTGTCTTAGGTCAGATTTGAACTCAAGTCCTCCTGACTCCAGGGTGGGTACGTCCACGGCGTCATCCAGTTGCCTTTTCTGCATTCTAAGGTTCTTTCCAGTTCTGACCTCTAGTCATACTAGTTCATGAAATCCAAGTCATTTCACCCAAGGCATATGACATTCGGAGTGAGCTTCCTAGACAGCAGTGTTTCCAAGCAATAAATCTGGGCTGTGATGATAGGGCATGCCAAATCATACATTTTCATCCAACTGGATGTGTGTCCATTCTAGGAGGAAAGGTGCTCTGTCAACGACTTGCTATTCTCTCTTAGTCTTATTTTCCTTTTCCAGTCTCCTAGAGAGGGAGAGGAGGGGAAAATTCCCATTCTGCTTAATTCAGGATTAATGATGGGGGTGGGAAAGTAGGGTTCAAGAAATGGGGGAACAGAGAAATCTTTCATGAGTTTAATTAAGATTTCTCTCATTACTTTTTTATTCCAGTACTGACTCAGAGGCAAAGGCAGAAGAAGCAAATATGAATTAACCTTCATTACTGTCTCTATCAGAGTCAGGAAGCCAGAAGAGGGGTATCAGCTCTTAATTCTGCATTTGCTACCAGTATGATCAAATCATCCCAGTTCTCCCAGACTCAGTTTCCTCATTTGAAAAATGGTCAGACCAGACGACTTCTGGGATTTATCACAGAATAAAATCCACAATATCCCAGTTTATTCAAGGGTCTATTAGTGAACTCTGGGACAGCTAGATGGCACAGCAGATGGAACACTGATTTTGGAGTCAGGAGGACTTGGGTTCAAATTTGACCTCAGACACAATAGTTACCTAGCTATGTGATCTTGGGCAAGTCACTTAACCCCATTGCTTAGTAAAAGCCAAAAAATGAAAAAATAAAAAATAAAATAATGAATGCCCCTAGACCTTGATCATAGAACCATAGATCTAGAGAGAGGGAAAGATCTAAGAGCTCATCTAGTCTAGTCACCCCCACATTTCAAATAGGGGAAACCAAGGTTCTCAGAACTTCAGTGATTTGTCCAGATTGTAATGTGTGACTTCCTATCTCTGTGATCCAAATGAGATCACTCTGAGAGTAAACGGCAAAACTGGAATTTGATATTAATTTTCCTGATTCAAAATTCAATTCTTCTTGCCTCACCCCCATCCTTGTCATAGGAAGTCCCAGGATCTAGTACTGACATTGTCATCTACAAGCCAAGTTTGGCAGTGGACTTGAACCTCTCTCCATCTGTTTGGGAGTTTTCACAGGGATCAAGCTAAAGAAATACTTCTATAATCCTAAACAAATATATCATTTAGTTGTTTTATCTATTTTTAAAAAATTTTTCATTTAAGTCAACAGGACTAAGTGACTTGCCCAAGGTCACATAGCTAGGCAATTATTAAGTGTCTAAGGCTGAATTTGAATTCGGGTTGGTACTCTATCCACTGCACCACCTAGCTACCCTGTTTTAACCTTTTTTTTTAACAAGGAGATCTAAGATGGTGATAGGGAAAGAGTCTGGATGCTTAATGGAATATGGATTGCCTTCTTAGTCAACCAAATCTATAGGAAACCTGGTTGCCAAACTTGGAGTTGATTGATAATCAGGATACCCTACTTAGCTGGCAGAAGCATGCCCTATCTGTGGGCTCATGATTAAGAAGGGAGGGTTTTTTTTCTCAATGGTGGACACCAGGACTATATCTAGAAATGGGGGTAGGATGGTGGTACAATGGTGCAGTAGATAGAGTGATGGCCTTGGATGCAGGAGGATATGAGTTCAAATTTGATCTCAGATACTTAATAATTACCTAGCTATGTGACCTTGGGCAAGCCACTTAACCCCATTGCCTTGCCAAAAAAAAAAAAAACCAAACAAAAAAAATGGGGATAGAAGAGATAATCTTATGAAAAGAGAGCAACCAGAAAGAATCTGTCAAACCTGTGAGGAAGAAATGAGTATGGGAGAATGAAGAAGACTGGGGGGCACAACAGTGGAGGGAAGTGGAATAGCATCCTTTAGGATACCACAGAATGGCATGCCAACCCTTGGTAAACTCAGAGACTGGTGGGTTGCCCCCACCCTCAGCAACCTGAAGCAAAGCCCCAGTTTCCCAAACCTAGCTTTTTCTTGGTGAGACAGGCTGCTAATGTTTAGTGATGACTGATGACTAAAGACTATAACTTTTTTGAATTAAAGCATATAGTTTTCACAGACAAACTAATTTATCTTGTTAAAAAAATTGTAAAATATCTTGTTTTTATATCACCTTTACTTTTCAATGTATCTTTCCTTTATTCCTCTCAGAAAATTGCCCCTTATGGAAAAGATAAAGAGGAGAGAAAAAATTAATCTATTAAAACCAACATTTTGAAAAAAATCTGACATGCTCTGCAGTGTTCCACACACCCATTGTTCCCCATCTCTGTAAAGAAGGGAAGGGGAGATCTTCCCATATTTCATCTTTTTTGCTTAAGCTTGGCCTTTCCTTTTTAATGATTTATTTTAATTTCAAGACCTAAGATATATCACTATTTCTTTGTTTTAAAATTTTCCCAATTATTCAATATAACTCTCCCTGCACTCTTTCTATAACAAAAAACTTTAAGATATGAGGAGAAGAAAACAATTTGGCAAAATAAGCAAAAATATACAAAAACTTCTGATATTAGCTAGACATTCTGGGTTCAAGGGCTACCTCTGATATATACTGGCTTCATGACCCCAAACACTCATCTGAATTCGTAGTGCTATTGGTTATTCTCCAGGATCCTAAGTTACAAAGAAGGTAGAGGGAATTTTCTCACCTGTTTCCCACATTAATGAAATCAAAGGAGTAATCCCTATCCCAAAGTAATCCCTATTTCTGTCAATACATTCAGTGTTCTCCAGGTATCTTCTCAAATTTGTTCCTTGGGCTAAGTTTAGATGAACCCATTTTAAAGCACAAGAAGGGGAAAGTTTAAGAAGTCTGTAAATGGACAGTCGGGAGACTGCCAGTTAAAGATAGCTGTCCTCGTCCTGAGCCTATAGCCAAAGCAACAATATGGTTCAGACCCCCTCTGAATATCGACGCTCTCTCACTTCTAATTTTAAAAAAATAAGAAAGTTTGCCAGAAAGATGTGGATGAAGATTCTTTGTGGTAGAATTGGAAGATGTGTGTGTGTGTGTGTGTGTGTGTGTGTGTGTATGTCCAAGTGTCCCTGGAGGCCGCACACGGAGCCCACCCTCCCCTCTCCTCAGCCTCACTTTGCCTTCCCAGTTTTGCTGACTCTGGATCTGTGCTGTGTCATTCAGCACATTTCCATCCCACCCATTTGAAAAATAAAACTACCCAGGGCTAAGTATAAGACAGATGGGGCAGGAGCTTGTCAGGGAGAGATGTGTCAGCATATGCTGTGGTGGTACCCCCAGCTCCAGGAGAATGGTCATGGACTTCCAGGCTGATTAAAATTTGGTGGGGGGAGACAGTCACAGAGGTTGAGAGAGAGATAGACTCAAAGAGACAGACACACACAGAGAGGAAGAGAGACAGAGACAGAAAGACACAGTGAGAGACAGAAGAATACAGAAAAATACAGAGATAGAAGAGATAGGAGGGGGAAGACAGACAGGGAGAGAAGAGTATAAAAAGACAAAGAGAGACAGAGAGATAGAGACACAGAGATAGGAGAGAGAGAGAGAGAGACAGAGAGAGAGAGAGAGAGAGAGAGATCAAGATCGATCTCTATTAAAAAATCATAGAATTGGGGGCAGCCAGGTGGCACAGTGGATAGAGCACCGGCCCTGGAGTCAGGAGGACCTGAGTTCAAATCCAGCTTCAGACACAATACTGATCTAGCTGTGTGGCCTTGGGCAAGCCACTTAACTCCATTGCCTTGAAAAATCCTAAAAAAGAAAAACCAAAAACCAGAATTCAGCCTCCAATATGAATAGGAGAGAGAGCTCACTGGAAGGTAAAGGACAATAGAATGAGAATCAGAAGAGCTGGGTGTGAATCCTAGCCTTTCTACTTTCCTCAGGACCTTGGATTCAGAGTTGGGAGGGGCATCAAAGGTGATTAGCCAGAGTTCCTCCACATAACAGTAGATAGGTGAAGCCTTTCCTGATTCCTGCAATTGCTAGTTCCTGCCTTCCCAAGCTACCTTTTATTTTTGACTGCTTTGAAATTATATTTATTAACCCCATCTCTCTGCTGCATATATTTATAGGTGACTTTGTTATCTCCTGCCTTGTGGAAGCTCCTTGTGAATAAAGATTTTCATTATTTGTATGTTTATCTCCAGTGCCTAGGAGGATGCCAGGTATGTAGTAGGCACTTAATAAGTGTTTATTGATTGAATGATCCTGGGTGAGTAATTTTCCTTCTTCAGGCCTCAGTTTTCTCCTGTTTCTAATGAGGGTGTTGGACTAGATGGTGCCCTTTTTTTTCTCATAAGAAACAACCCTGGCTCTGGAATCAGAGGATCTGGGTTTGAAATCTGATATCTGAGAAGCCTTGGAAAAGTCACATCATTATATTTCCTTGGGCTTCAGTTTTCTCTTCTGTAAAATATAGGGATTGAACTACATGACCAGCTTTAACCTGAGCTCCCCTTCAGGTCCCCAGTTTTTGCCAAAAGTCTTCTGGTAAAGGGGATGCTTAAAGAGTCTCAATTCCATTTTCTCAGAAGACAAGGGGCCCAGAAGGACAGACAGCAAGAACATTCCTTGCCACCTACATAGCCAGTGCCCCATCAGATAGGATGTGGACTTTGATCTTTGAGACAGGTGAACTAGGCCACCCTGGCTGTCAGGTGGCCAGTCCTCAGCCCTAATAGACTCATTAGTTGCTTCAAAATGCTGAAGATAGGAAGAAGACCTTCGCCTACTTGCAGAAGGGGGGGCCCTCTCCCTCTCTCCTGCTCCCTTCTTCCTCTCCCCCACCCCATGAACTTTCTACTCCAATGCCTCACCTGGAGCAGCCAAGTAACATCTGATTGGCTCTCCAGTTATCTTCTCACCCTTGCCTCTTGCCCCAAATTAGTCTCTGTTGGAAGGGGGTGAGATAGGGAATCTATAATGTCCTTGTATCTCCTGGAAGTATCATCAGAATAGTTCAATTAGTTAATAATAAAAAATACGGGGCATATTTGGGGCCAGGGAAGTGACCCACAGGAGGAAATGAATTGTCCTGGAACCTGAGGGAGGAATTTAAAAATCTATGATTCAAGGATGTGATTATGTATGAGCAGGAGAATTCCTGCATAGTATATTCTTTTTCTTATTTAAAAGTGGAAGAGATTTAAAAGATAATTGAATTCTACTCACCCTGATTCTCCCCCTCAAGCCCAACCTTATACATGAGGAAAGAGGGTCAGACCTATAGGTCTGGTCATTGCAGCCATGTGGCACATTTCTGGAAAATAGTTGCAGGGATAAAATGGAGAGTCCTTGAGGGAAGGAATGATTTCACTTTTGTCCTGGAGAGGCAGTCATCAGTCAAGAGACCAGAGCCTTGGATCAATTTTCCAGGATAGGAAAATGATAGTGGTGGTAGAGGAAGGAGGAGAAGGAAGAAAAGGAAAAGGAGGAAGAGGAAAAGAAGGAAGAGGAAAAGGAGAGGGAAGAGGAGGAAGAAGAGAAGGAAAAGGAGGAGGGTAGAGGTGAAGCATGGCTGGGTCCTTTTAACAATCAAGATTATCCTTCACACCTTGAGTCACTTTTAGGACTTTTACTCCTCAGCAATCACTTTGTCTGCTAACTAATATGGCCCAACCCCTTTCCAGATCCCATTTATATGCTGTATTTTCTCATTAGAAAGAAAATTCCTTAAGAGTTGGGATTATCTTATTTATTAATACTTATATTCCCTGATTAATACATGCTTTCCAAGTAAGATTTAATTAAATGTTGGGCTAACAGATGGGGTCACTCCCTAGAATGTGCAGTGGGTCAAATAGTGAACGTGGGACCAGAATAGACCCAAAGTTCAAAACTAAGTTCAAGAGAATCTTGTAAAATTCTTTATCTATTTTTGGCTTTTCATCCCTAACTCCTCAAAGAATCTCTGTCATATCATAGATGCTTTATATTTGTTGATGATTGATTTATTATGAGGATCAGTGAGACTCATTTGCAAAACCAAGTAATTATATTTTTTCTTTGAGTACCCACTGGGAAACAAGACATTCTGACATTACCCACTGGGAAACAAGAGTAACCAACCTGAATCTGGATATCAGTGTGTGAAGAAGGATCAAACCTAGCTATCTGTTTCCTTAGAGTCGGAGTTCCTTCTCAGAAAAAACCCAACTGGGTTAGTACAGGTAAAAGCAGCCATAGACTCTAATAAAGAGAGTTCTTCAGTTGCTAAATCCTATGGTTTCTGAATACATTACCCTTCCCCCACTCTCTGCTTAGAGTGGGAGGGGTCAGGAAAAGGCTCTAATTTTCATTTGGAAGCCTAGAATGCCCCCTTTCCTCTCTATTTAAGTCATATCTAAGACTCCAACTCTATGAATATTTCTTTTATCTATTGATTCATCTATCTATCTATCTATCTATCTATCTATCATCTATCCAACCATCCATTCATCCATCCATCCATCTTGAGATTTGATGTTATAGATAATATCAAATTCATATCGTATTTACCTACCTACATATGTATTTCATTCTAAATTATTTCTACAATTCTACATAATTTATTATTATACATTAAAAACATGATTCTGAGAAGAGAGTTCCTGGACTTTGCCAGAGAGAGAGACAAAGGGTTCTATGACATAATAAAGGTTGAGAATCCCCTCAGGCTTCCTTCAAAACTTGGTTCTGAGTATCAATATCTCCATATTTTCCAACTGTTAGTGTTCTCTCCCTCTTCAAATTAATTTATCTTACTTTGCATTTACTTATCAATAAACATGCTTATGTTCATCCCCTCTTCCCCCTCAACCCCTGCCAAGAACATTTAATATCTATTCCCTGAGGGTAGATATTATTCCCTTTTTATTTCTTCATCTCTCCATGGGCTAAAAGAGTGTCTGACACATAATTGATTAGTAAATACTTGCTGAGTTAGATTTAATTGAATGTTGATGATGAAGGTCGCTAGCTAATAGATGTGGACACTTCCTAGGATGGGTGGTGGGTAGAATGGTGGACATGGGATCAGGATAGACCCACGTTCAAAACTTGCCTCCAACCTTTACTAGCTGTGTGAGCCCCTGGTTAAGTAAATAAGCAACTCTGGGTCTTATTTTTCTCATCCATAAAGTGAGGATGATAATATCACTCACCTCAACAGAGTTGTGAGATTAAATGAGATAACATATATAAGATTCTTTGCAAATTTTAAAGCCTTATATAAATACTAGCTATTATTATTATTATTATCATTCTCATCATTTAGAGTTTTAGCCACTAAAAGTAATTAACCCTTTCCAACATGTAGACAATCACATCCCTAGTGTTAGCTATATGCAATGGCTCGCCATTGTCATTTAAAGGCTTAGGTAATATGACTTTGATTGGCCCACATGTTTTTCTAGTAAAATTTTCAGCCTGTGGGAGGTGGAGAATAGATTTTAAGGTCTTTCTCAAAGCCTTTGATTTATGATCCTTGGAATAAGATTTATGGGTTATACTTTCCAAGCTGTATTTGCAATAGTAGAAACATATTCAATGTGGGTTGGCCTGGATGGAGTCTGTCATTCTTTTCCTCATCGATCTTCATCAGTTTTTGTCCTGCTCATTTAGCATGCTCAGAGGGAGCTCAGGGGGAGCTCTATGGCCCACTCTCTTCTCCACTGGCCTTATTCCCCTGTCCAGGAATGCAGCAACATCACCCACAGGAGCAAGGCTGTCAGTGAGGTCAGCAGTGTTAATGTTTGACTTTGAGACCTGCCCTTCTCAGTCAGAGGTAATGCTCTCGAGCTTCCCCTTTGGCTCTGTGACCTATTAGTAACTTGTCTGAGAAAGGAGTCCATTATGGAATCATTGAACTGGATTGGAACCTTATATATCATTGAGTCCAACCCACTCATTTTACAGATAAGGGAATTGAGACCTAGATAGGAGACTGAATTGGGGACATGGCCAATAAACAGAAGAACCAGACTAGAGACTATCAACTTCTTGAGGACAAGGACCATTTCATTTGGACACACAGTAGTTTCTTCACAAAATCGGTGTTTTATAGCTGCTTGTTGGTTGTTTGATTTGGATTTCAAGATAATTGATTTAGAGATCATTTGGTAAGTGCAACAAGCCCCCTCTATTTTATAAATGGAAAAAGTCAGTCCCAGAGGGATGAATTGTTTCAAGGTCATATAGGCAGGCTGATGATAGAGAGAGAGATGGATAGATAGGTAAGTAGACAGACATACCAAATGTACGCGACTAGATAGTTGGATACATAAATAGACAAAATAAAGCCATAGATAAGTAGAATAAATTTTATAGACAGATAGTAGATAGATGTATTGTCAGATAAAGTGGATAAATAGGTAAACAGATAAATAGACTAGAAAGAATAAGAGGTAAAAAGAATAAATTATAGAGACAGATGGATAGATGGCAGATAGACATATAGAGGAAGATAAAATGGATGGATAGAGATAAATAGACTTAGATTAGATGTCAGTAGATAAATAGAAGAGGTGAATAAAGCGATGATAGATGATAGACATGAAGAAACAGATAAATGATGGATGGATAAAAAGATAGATGGATAGATAGATGGATGGATGGATGGATAGGCAAATGGAGAGTAATAGATACAAGATGTCAACTCAGATTCTCCAAATCCAAGGATCTTCTATGGAACTCATAGCAACCCCTCCCCTCTCCTCCCAGGGAGTGGAAAATGGGGAATTTTCAGGTACTGGAGGTCCTGCTGATAGGAGAGAGAACAGAGAAGAATCACAGAATCAGAGTTTGCAGAGGCAGCCCAAGCTCCTCATTTTACAGAAAGGACAATTGACATCCTCCAAGGTCACACAGGTAGCAGGCAGCAGCAGAGTCAAGATCCCTCCCTACCCAGTTCTCCCCCTGCCAATTCCACTAGGCTAACCCTTCAACCTCTGCCCCTAAATGAGATGAACCGGCCCAACACAAGACACACTTGCCAGTTCTTGTTTTGTTTTCTTTGGCCTTATTTTTCTGTCTCTGTTTCTGTGTAACTCTCTTTGTCACATAAACACACACACATACCCACATGCATGCACACACATATGTACACACACACACACACACACACACACACTGAACTTGAAGAATAGAAAATGTTCAGGATTCACTGCAAGGATTGTGGGTGGGATGGGAATGGGGGCTGGGAGACCCCCAAACCATCAGCTCAGGATGCTGCCACCTTGGCTCAGGGCACGGCTGCTTGCTGTTGGGGCCCAGGGGAGGTCCCGTTGCCATCCCTCCAACAGAGGTGGGTCTGGAACCCAGGACACATATTTTTCTTTATGGAACTTTTAATAATGACCTCTCCCCCTTAATTGAATATGAATATTTTACACATTAGAACCAGGAACAGCTCTTGTTTGCACTGGCTGGAACCCAGTTCATCTTCACAGACCCTGAGGTTGCATAACTATGAGGTGTCTGCTTACAGACTAGGGGAAAGCAGGCTATTGAAACTGGGCAATGCTCCCTTTCTTGCGAGTGGAATGAGGCCTCTTCTCTTCTAAATAATCTATACCACTCTTTGGAAGGAGGCCCGGCCTCATCAGGTAGGCACCACCCCAGCTGTGCTGGTGAGTGGCAGCCCCTCACTCAGTTTAGTGGGTGGGCGTTGGGTGGGATCGCTGAGTCAGAGAGGATCCTTGGGGGAGCCCTTTGGGGATTCAGGGCCTGGCCAACTCTGACCACAGTTGGACAGGCCAGACTGCAGGCTGAATTGCAGAGGCATAGGACGCTCCCTCCCCACCCCATTCTTCTACATTTCCTCTCTCTCTCTCTCTCTCTCTCTCTCTCTCTCTCTCTCTCTCTCTCTCTCTCTCTCTCAGCAACCATGGTCTCAACTAGGGGGAGGGGTTCCATTTGAACCTTGGAGTCACTAGAGAGGAAGGTTAGAATGGTAGAGTGGAAAGAAAGACATCATATAGAGCCTAAGGACCTGGGGATGGAATGCCAGGGTCAGTCTGGCATAGTCTAGAGACCAGGACTGAGTCAGGAAGCCCACATGTAGTTATGGGGAAGCCACTTAACTTTCTGAGCCTTTATTTCCTCATCTGTAAAACTGGGATAATTAATGGTACCTCACTCACAATACTGTTTGAGGATTAAATGACATTGGTTTGGATAAAGTATCTTATAAACCTATAGAAATCTCATTATAATCTTTGTTATTCCTTAGTAGTATGACCTTGGGAAAGTCAGTTTCTTCTCTAGGCCTCTATTTACTCATCTGAAAAACATCAATAATGCTTGGTAAACTGAACTCACTATGCTTTGTCAATGTGGGAAGTACTAATAATGATAATGGTAAAAATGATAGCAATACTTATCTAGAGTTTAATATGTACCCAGAGCTGGGTTTTACAATTATGATCTCATTGGAGCCTTACAATAACCCTGGGAGAAAGGGGATATTATCATCTCCATTTGCAGATGAAAAAACTGAGGTCACACAGATAATCAAGGACAGAGGTCACATTTGAACTCAGGGCTTCCTAGTTCTAGGTCTGCTTCTCTGTTCACGATACCACTTAGTCACTTATATTAAATGGTGTCTGCTTTTATTATTTTTTTCAAGAACTTGGGCATATCTCTTTTTCTTTTCAGGCCTCAGTTTCCTCCTTTGTAAAATGAAGTTAGATTAGAATCATAGATTTAGAGTTGGAAGGGTCCAGAGAGACCTGTAAGCCCAATCTTATCCTCAGTAAACAAATGAGGAAACTGAGACACAGATGGCTCCAACCTTTATTGGTTCTTCAAAGACTATTCTTGCAGGGTTGAAGGCTGTCTCTTCACCTATCACCCACTCTATCAGTGGGTGATCTCTATGTCCTTCAGAGTCAGAGGCTTCCTCCTTTCCTTTGTTTCTCCGGCCATCCCATTTAAATTCCATCTGTCCACTGGGAGCCATAGCAGGCTGAGGGATTGCTATGGAACTCCTCCTTTCTAGAAACCCCACTGTTTCCCCGGGGCTGAGAAATCAGGGTTGGGTGAGGGGAGGGAAACAGGATATTTGAATAATGGGAGAAAATTATTATGTACTTGTGTGTGTATGAGTTGGGCCCAGCCCTTTTTATTGTGTATGTGATAACAGGGGATACCGCCGGCTTCCATTTCTCCGGAGCTGGGAGCCAAAATCGGGGAGCGACAATACGGACATTGTTCCCCTTAATCAGGAGGCATTGTCCCTGTCTGACATTGCCACATACACAAGGGCGATAAAACATTTAGATTAATAGAAAATGGGGGCCCTACCAATGATGACTTGTTTGACATTTAGAAGAATAGAGAAAGCTAGTTAGGATTGGAAAGCAAATGAGAGGGAGGGGACCCAACAGGGGAGGGTTGTGATGTTTGCATGTACTGCCTAGTGCCAGCCTGGGAACAACCGGCTCTTGGTCCCTTCCAGGGCAAAGGTACCTGGCTATTTTGGTGGGCAGCAGCGTAGGTCTATGAGACTAGTATTATTTTTTATTTTACATTTTTGCCTCAATCCAATAGGAGTAGATTTAGGGGACCTGACGCTGGAGGAGATGCCTAGATATTCAATCCAAACTCCACATAAAGGAAACTGAGTCCCAGAGAGGAGAATTGTTTTGCTCAGGGTCAGTCACACAATTAGTAATTGGAAGATCCCAAGTTGGGTCTTCTGACTCCCAAATCATTGTTGCTTCTCTGACAGCCTCAATGCTTCCTCTTTCTGAACTGATTGATTCCCAGGTGGGGCTGGGGTCTAACTCTTAGGATCTGTTTCTATTTAAATATCATGGTAGCCTAGAAATTTGCACTCCCAACTTGGTCCCCTTTTCCTTGTGTGTCCTTGGATAAGTCACTTCCCTTTCTGTCCCTCAGTTTCCCTCTCTATAAAAGTGAGGGGATGGGGTGGACTTGAGGGTCTTGGAGCTCCTTTTTAACTCCAAAAACAATGATCCTAACTCTGGATCACCAAAAATCTTCTTGCCATGGGGGTGAGGGCAGGAGAGGATTAAAACTGACTTCCTGTTTCCATCCTTGGTGAAAGAGTCCCTGCTTATAGTGTCCTCTGCTGGTCAATAGCAATCCTACTGTGTATCCAAGGGGACAGGGCCAAAGTCACATTAGATGTCCCAGTTGAAGGGTCTTCTGAGGTCAATCTTTTCAACCTTCTCAAAAGAAGAAACCAAGACCCAGAAGGGTTTCTCTGGCAAACTCAAAGTTACATAGATAATGAGAGATTAGATATTGGCAAAGCTGCATGTAGTTGAAAAACAAATAAATAAAATATTAAAAACAAAGTTGACAAATCTTCTAACAGTCATTATGATCCTTGCTTGAGTCTCCCAATACCCTGGCCATGCAGGTTCTACTAGCATTAACCCCATTTCATTTTGCCTCTGTTTGCTTCAGTTTCCTCATCTGAAAAATGATGATAATTGTGTAGCACCTGTCTCCCAGAGTTGTGGTGAAGGCCTGGCACATAAAAAAATTTTTTTAAATGTTAATTATGATTGCAGTCACTAAGTGTCAGAGGCTGGATACCAATGCAGATTTTCCTGATCCTAGGATTAAGTCTCTCTACACTATGTGGGATTTGAACTCGAGTCCTCTGTTGCCTCCTGTATAAAATGAGGGCATTGAAAAGAAGACCTCTGAGGCTTTTTGCTCTAAAACATCCTGGACTCCCCAAACCATAGCTCTTTGCACCAAACCACAAAACATGAAGGCTGAGTCCTGCAGTTCTTATCCAAACGGCCTATTTCACAGATCAAAAAATGAAGCCTCGAGAAGGTTACAGAATCAGTTGATGGCAAAGTTAGACTAGAAGCCAGTCTCTTGAGTGGGTGGGGGCAGTCACTCCATTGCATCCCACTCTCACTTCATTATTTTCCACTTGAACTACCACAGAAATGATTAATAGATATTATAAAGGTAAACAGGACTCAGCAGCAGCAGCAGCTAGTTATACATACATTTTCATAGGGTCTACTGATAGAAAGGACTTTATACTCATTAAATCATTTGGTCCTTGCAACAAGCCTGAGAAGAAGGTGCTGTTATTATTTCCATTTTACAGATGAGGGTCATCTAGCTCACTAAGTGTCTGAGGTCAAATTTGAACTCAGGTCTTTGTGGTCCTGCAATGGCAGCTCTTTCTATCATTGTAAAGCAGATTTCATCAAGCATTGAAGGATTGTTCACCCGCTAATATTCAAACAAGGGTTTTGTTGGTGGAGAAGGCTTCCCTGTGAACAGCAGTTGACTTGGGTCAGTTGGTCCTGAAAGATAGGTGAGCACCGCTCTGAAGGGACTGAAGATGGCCTCTGTTGCCCTAGAGTGATGGAAAGAAAATGGGGTTCAGATCCCCAAACTGAGAATGGGGGCATTGGGACCCCAATGCATTCTCTTTCAATTTCTTTTTCTCTTTCTTTCTTTCTTTCTTTCTTTCTTTCTTTCTTTCTTTCTTTCTTTCTTTCTTTCTTTCTCACTCTTCTTTCTCCTTTCTCTCCATCTTTCTCTTATTCATTCATTCTTTCTCTCTCTCTTCTTTCTCTCTCCCTTTTCTTTCCTTTCTCTCCTCTCTGCTTTCTCCTCTCTTCTTTCTTTCCTTCCTTTCTCTCTTCTTTCTTTTTCTTCTCTCTCTTCTTTCTCTTCCCTTTCTCTCTTTCTTTCTCTTTCTCCCTCTTTCTGTCTTTCTTTCTATCTTCCTTTCTCTCCCTCTTTTTCTTTCTTTTGTGTCTATCTTCTTTCTTCCTTTTTCTCTTCCTCTTCTTTCTTCCATTCCTTTCTTTCTTTCTTCCTTTCCATCTCTTTTTTCTCTTTCTCTTCCTCATCTTCCTTCCTTCCTTCTTTCTTCATATATCTATTCATACATTCATTTATTCATTCTTAGTTTTAGGTTTTTGCAAGGCAAATGGGGTTAAGGGGCTTGCCCAAGGCCACACAGCTAGGTAATTATTAAATGTCTGAGACCAGATTTGAACCCAGGTACTCCTGACTCCAGGGCTGGTGCTTTATCCACTATGCCACCTAGCTGCCCCCTATTTATTCATTCTTAATTGATTAGTTAAGTTTCCTGTCTAGACTTCAAAAAGTGATGGAGAAAATATTAAGGCACATTAAATTTAAGTGTCCTGCTTCTCAGAGCTCTAGCTGTTAAATATATATTCTCCTGTGAACTGTTGAATTCTTTCCATGTTTTCCATAGTCTATAGTTTACTTTCTAACATCAACTCTGGGTGAAGTGCATTCCCTTTGTTTCAGTCTCCCCATTTTTGGATTTGGGAGAATATGATCTTCTCTAATCCACCTGAATAAAAGTGACTAAAAGGAGCTTTTTCAGTCCAATCCTAAGGAAAACCAAATTGCAGGAAACACTTCATTATGTATGTACCTGGCCTTTTAAGGAGTCATCAGAAAAGCCAGTAGTGGTCCAGATTTCCCACTTACTGGTCCTTTTGATCCTCTACCTACACAAATGCTTTCATTTGGCTAACAGGACAGTATGGCTTCATATCAATGGAGGCATTCAAGTAGAGGTTGCATGTCCCAGGAGCTTCTGAAGAACATTCTTGTTCTGAACATGATGCTGAGATAGATGATGCCAGGTGTCCAACATTTATTGTTAAAGTTGAGCTCCATGTCAGGAAGAACATTCTGTATACTGTGACTCTCCCTCTCCATTCCCATAAAATGCCTCTCTCCTTCATATGAGTCTCAGTTCCATCTTCTAGCCCTAAACATAAAAACCATGTCCATATGTCACGAGATATAGCTTGCATATAGGACCCTAGATTGAAAATCCATGAGACCAGGGTTCAAAATCTGCTCCAGATACTTACTAATCTGTATAGTTTTGGACAAGTTAGTCAGTTTCCCCATCTATAAAATGTACTTGAAGGTCCTGATACCTCTGAACCTTTGATTTCAAAATTCATTTCAATTATCTCTCGCTCCTTCTCCTATCTCTTTGTATCTTTTTTTTAGTTTTTTTTTTTTTTTGCAAGGCAAATGGGGTTAAGTGGCTTGCCCAAGGCCACACAGCTAGGTAATTATTAAGTGTCTGAGACCAGATTTGAACCCAGGTACTCCTGACTCCAAGGCCGGTGCTTTATCCACTACACCACCTAGCTGCCCCTATCTCTTTGTATCTTGCTCTCTCCCTCTTTCTTTGTTTCCCTCTATTTCTCTTTCCTCTTTCTCTCTTTCTGTTTCTGTCTTACTCTTTTTCTCTGTTTCTCTCTCCCTTTCTCTGTCTCTCTTCCTTTCTCCATCTTATATCTCTTTCTTTCCCTCTGTCCTTCATCTTTCTCTATTTCTCTCCTTCCTTTTTCTCTCCCATTCTTTTTCTCTCCTCTTCTTCTTCCTCTCCCTTCCTCCTTTTCTACACCTCTTCTCTCTCTCTCTGCTTCTTTTTCTCTTCCCCTCTGTTTCTATCTCTCTCCCTTTATCACTCTCCCTCTTTCTCCATCTTGCACCTCTCTTCCTTTCCCTCTGCTTTCCATCTTTCTCTATGTCTCTCCCTCTTGTTCTGTTTCTCTCCCTCTCTTCCTCTCCTCCTTTATCTCTGTTTCTGGTCTCTCTCTCTCTCTCTCTCTCTCTCTCTCTCTCTCTCTCTCAATCTCCTCCTTCCTCCTGCTCTCAGATTTTCTCTGCATTGGATTATATCAGTAGAGTCTAAACATTTAAGTGATATAAATCCCCTCTCATATGGAAGTCAGTGAGCTGTAAAATATTTAAACTGTCTGCAGTTGTACCTCACTTGTTTACCAATTTCCAGCACTCTGCTAAAAGGTACCATGCTGGAAGAGAAATAGGATTTCAGGGCCCCGAATCAGGTTTCATAACAGTCCCTCTGGTGGGCTCTGGACCCACCCTCGCTTCCCCAGGAAGCCTAGATTCTCCAAGGACACTGGGCCCTAGGCTTCTTTATTATGGTGGTAGATGGAGCCACTTCTGACTTGCCATCTTCAGTAGATACTCTTTCTGGGTCTGCAGGATTATCTTCTCTGTACCTTTTCACCCTCTTGTTTGAATTAACTTTGTATGTCTCTCCTGAGGTTGGTCTGCCTCACATATGTATGACCAGGTCATTGGACTCAGTATTGAAATAGCTCAGGCCACAACAACCAAATTCACAATTGTTATCCCCATTTTTACCAAATAAAGAAATTGAGGCTCACAGAGAGCATGTCTAAGATCATATAACTATTAAGTATTAGAGCCAGAATTGAGGTAATAGAAACATAGAATCTTAGATCTATAATGGGAAGAGACTTTGTGGGCCAATTAAGTGTAACTTGCTCATTTGATAGTTAAGGATTCAGATGCCCAGAAAGGGGAGCTCTAGGGGTCACATTTAAGGAAATATATTAAGAAGATGAAGACTTCTAGCATATTTCAATTCTAGAATGGTGAAGGGTTTGAGATGGAAGGGATGCCATCTAGTTCAGTAACCTTGTTCTACAGAGGAGGAAACTGAGGCTTAGGGACATTGAGTGTCTTGAAGCCAGGTCCTCTGACTTTCAAGATCATTACTTGTCCTGTTGGTTTCCTCTGCCTTGGGGAGTTCAGGTCATGGATCTTGGAATCTAAGGACTGGAAAGACCTATAGGATCTCTCAATACAACCTCCTCATTTTATAGATGAATGATTTGTAAACTTCTCCTCAGAAAGGAGAAATGATCAACCCCAAATCATAGCATGTCTAGTGGTACAGCCAGGACTAGCAGTCTCCTGATTTTCTGATCAAATCCAATCTGATCTACAAGATGGTACAGTGGATAGCGCACTGGTCCTGAGGTCAGGAGGACCTGAGTCTAAATTTGGTCTCAGACATTTGTTAGCTGTGTGGCTTTGGATAAGTCACTTAACCCTGATTGCTTCACATCCAGGGCCATCTCTAATCATCCTGAATCCTATCTAGTCACTGAACATGGATGACTCTGGAGGAGTGAGTGAGGCCAGTGATTTAGCACAGAACCCCCTCTCTCAAATCCATTTCATGTGCATGTCATGGTCTTCTTCAAAAGCATGTGTCTTCAGCACATGTAGGATTACCATGTGGGGCAGGTACTGGTGATAGAAAGAGAAGGATAAAATAACCCTGGGCAGGTTAGTTATAAAATACAAACAGATATCCATGTGCAGGAGCATTTGAGGAGTGGGGAGAGGCCTCTGAAATCCAGGAGTTAGGAAATGGCATATGAACTTATCCTTAAATAAGGTTATGGTTTTGAAGAGGTGAAGATGAGGAGGGATTGCAATACAAGTATGGAGCATTGCTTGGCCAAAGGCAGACAGGTGGGAGATTATTGAATCTTCAAAGCAATATGGCAGGTAGCCCAGTATTGAATGTGTGAGAGGGTAATATGCAATAAACTTAGAAAGTCAACCTGAAGATAGTCTGTGAATGATTTTCAGTGCCAACTGGAGAAATCTGTATTGTATCCTGGAGGCAATAGGGAGCCATTGAATGTGTTGGGGAGTTGATTTTGTGCTTTAGAAAGATTGGTTTGGCTGCTGTGTGAATTGGGTTGCAGAGAGGTGGGGCTGGGAGGAGAGAGAGTCCATGTAGGAGACTATAGTAGTGGTCCAGGTGAGAAGGAAGGAGGGCTTCAACTTGGGTGGTGGCTGCCACAAGATTGTGGGCCATGAAGTGGCATAGGATGGAGAAGGCTAACTTACTGACTAGTGTTGGGATAAGTCGAGTTAGAATGAAAAAGATTCATGTTCCAGTATGTCCTTTGGTCCAAGCTATGCATTATTCTTTCGTTGGTGAATATCTGGACACTTCTGGGTAAGACTTCCGAACACGGGCATCAGAATAATATAATTACGACTTCACTGGAAGGATCCTTCCCCAGTAGAAGTCATCCAGACAATTGTGGATTCCTTGCAGGATTTTGTACTAGACTATAAGAGACTTTGTGAAACAGACAAGGCTTGAGGATCTCCTTGGGATGGATGGGATGCTCCTTCCTCACCCCACCCATGGTTCTTAACCTCCCACATTTGGGGGTAGAGGGAGTGGATTCTAGATTTCCTTTCCAAGGGACAAGACGTGCTGTTCCTCTACACCACCACTCCCCTCCCTCTGATTTTAGCTGCTCATTCAAATAGTTGTTTCTCAACACTAGATGAGTCTGCTTCAGTTTAGATACCTGTCTATGTACTCTGTAGGGGATGACTTGTGAGAACAGAACAACTTCTCTCGGGTGGTGGAGAGGGAAAGGACCAGGGATTGCCAATGGCTTATACTGGGCAACATGCAGCTGGAACAAGATTGGTTGGGCATAGGGGGAGGGGGATAGCAAAGGAAGCTGCCTCCAACTGGGCAAGGCTAATAGTAAGTCTTGGAGGCTGGCCAGAGCATTTGTCTTTTCTGTCTGCATCTTCAACCCTGTGCCCAAAGGGAGGAGCATGCCTGCATCCCACTTCTTTGTCTGTCTTGATCTTCCTTATTCTTAGACTTAAAATGCCTGAGTGTTACCCTCTACCCCTTCCCTTGCCTATTTACTCTTCTTATCCCCATAGACTCTGTCCCTCCCCTCTGTCCCCTCTTCTCTTTCCCCTCCCCTCCCTTCTTCTCCTCTCCTCCCCTTCCCTTTCCTCTCTCCTCTCCTCCTCTTTCTCTCTTGCCCCTTCTTCTGTAAAATTTCTTTCTCTTCCTTGGTCTCTTTGCCTATCTGTCTCCCTCTGGCTTTGTCTCTCTGAGGTCTCCTTGTTTCTGTCTTGCTCTTATTCTCTTTTACCTCAGCTGTAGAACAGCATCAAGATTGTGTTTTTGTCTGAGAATGAGGGAAACAATACTGAAAAGCCAAATATTATTCTCTCCTCCCCTCCACCCTTTCCCAGCTGCAGGTTCCCACCCAGATCATCACTGCTCCTCCAAGTCAAATGAATAGCTTTATTGTGATCAGTTCTAGAAAATGGCTGTTTTCCTGTCCCCCCTCCCATTATCTTGGACATTGCTCAGGACCATTATACCCATTTTAAAGTAGAGTAGGGCAAGGCACAACTTTTGAAATAATAGTACCATTCAGGACTTTGCTTTCAAGGATTCAAAGTATCTTCAACAGATAATTTCTTCCTCAAGATTATGTAGAGTAGCAATCATTCCAATATACAGATTTGGCAGCTAATGTATTCTTAGAGGGGAAATAACTAGTCTAAGGTCTTACCGAAGGAGGGGGGGGGGCAAGCCAGGAAATATTTCCAATTTTTTTCAACGTGTCCAAAATGGAACTCATTATCTTCAGTCACTAAACTCATCCTTCCTTCAAACTTCCTAATTTTATTTGACAGTTTTTGTCTCAGGCCTGCAGTTTTGTCATCATGAAGTCATTCTGGTCTTTCCACTGTTCCCTTTCCCAACTCCTCCTCCCACCCCCCACCCCACATAGATAGTTACTTTCCAAATTTTGATGATTTTACCTTTAAAATATCTCTCCCATCCATTCCTTTCTTTCTACCTAAAAGACTGCCATTTTGATTCAGTTTTTATTTCCTCTTATCTGAACAGATTCTATAGTCTCCTAACTGGTCTTCTGACTTCCAGACTCTCCTTTATCCAATCCAACTTCTATATAATGGCCAAGATAATATTACGGGAGCATGCATGTAGCCATGTCAGTCCTCTGCCCAATAGCTTTCAATGGTTCCCTATTACCTCTAGGAACAGGTTGACATTTAAGATTCTTCACAGGCTGGCTTTCTGGCTACCCTTTAAAATTTGTTATACATGACAATTACTCACATACTCTGAATTTTAGCCAAATTGACCGGCTTGCTGCTCCCTGAGCAGTGCACATCATCTATGTTTCTATGATCTGCCTCTTTACCTGGTCTGTAAGGTCTCCAGACCTTCAATTCACTCTGCTTTCCTCCTCACCTCTGCCTTTTCGAATCTCCAGTTGCCTTAAAGATTTATTTCATATGCCATATACTACAGTAGAGCCTTTTTTGGGTCTCTCCCCTCCTCATTATTAATGCCTTTTCCTCCCTCCTCAGATTAACTCATAGCAGCCTATCTGTTTTTTATGTTCTGCATCATATAATGTATGATCCCTTGGAAGAGACTTTTCTTTGCCTTGATAATGAAGAGGATAGATTGTTTAAAGTTCAGAAGATCTGAGTTTGTATCCTACCTCAAACACTTGTTAGCTGTGTCCCCTGAAGCAAATCACTTAATATCTCTGAGTATCCACTTCATTTGCAAATTAGAGATAATATTTTCACCTACTTCATGATGGATGGACCATGGTGGCTTGGATCCAGTAAATCATTGAAATTTATGATGCACCAAGACTTTTGGGATGCCTCGTTTGTAATGTACTTTGCAAACCTGGTATTATTGTTAGTAGAATTATCTTTGTAACTCTAGTGTCGAGGATCATGTCAAATCTGTAGGAAATCCTCAATAGAGACTTGGTGGATTGAATTGCATCTTGCATTTAAGGGCAGGTTTCTCGATTTCCTTCTCCAGGACTCTCATTAACTTTTTCATTCTTTCAACAAACATTTACTACCGTATTTTAATTATTAATTATTATTAACATATATTTAATTTATCATCACTAAATTATTAAATTAAATTATTAATATATTTAAATGGATAAATAAGACTTTACTACAGCAATAATAATAATAGCTAATATTTATAAAGTACTCATGATATACTAAAAATATGCTGGGTACTTTTTGCAATCATCTCATTTGATCCTCACAACCCTGGAAGGGTGATGCTAACAGATGAGACAACTGAGGAAGCCAATAGTGAAGTGACTTGGCCAGGGTCTCACAGCTAAGAAGTATCTCCTGCTAGATTTGAGTTCAATTCTTCTTGGTTCTCGTCTTGGCCGCCTTGCTACCTCTTATGATGAAGGAATAGAACTCTGATTTCCTTGGGATAGGTAAGGAAAGTCCCTCCACTAATATGTTAACAATTTGATTCTTGATTCTCATCTTGGTCACCTCGCTACCTCTTATGATGAAGGAATAGAACTCTGATTTCCTTGGGATAGTTAAGGAAAGTCCCTCCACTAATATAAGTTAGCAATTTCTTGACAACAAACAATGTTTGCAGGTTTCCCAGAGTATCTTACCAGGGTCACATAGCCTATATGAGACAGAGGAAGAATGTGAACCTAGAACCTTATGAACTGGAGCATAACTCCTTAAACAGTATGCTCCATTGCCTCTCAAATATACTAAGAAAAAGTGGAATTGCAAAAAAAGATAGAATGATTATTCTGCTATTTTATGTTTTTCATTTATCCATTCATCCATTCATTCATCCATTGTTCATCTATCATATATATATATATATATATGTATATATTAAGTCTGTTGTCTGAAAGGTACTGTGGAGTTACATATATACTATGCTATGGAGTCATAGAATATCTGAATCCTGATATTAAAAAGTTTAGTGTACTTGGGTGACTGGGAGCAGGGAAACAAACATTCATATTTCTTCCACCTAGACAAGAGTGGGTGCTACTTACCTTTTGCAAGCCTGTAGTTGTAGACTACAGCTCAAATAAGCCCCTTCTTTTTGGTGAGGAAGCTCTCAATGACCCACAGTAAAATGGCCACTGGACTCAGGGGGATCTTGGTCTCGGACTTACAACCTCAGGGTCCATTCCTAGAGTCATGTCTAAAAGAGGCACTCTCAAGATCACCCACACATTGCATCTGTTGGGTTGGAGATTTCTGTATTTCCTTATAATCTGGATGTTGTCTGTGGGCCAGGGATGCTAACTTTATCAGAAGCATTTCTTTGGAATTACAGCAGGGCCAACCTCATGATAGGTGGCTCTAGAGACCCACATCTGCTCAAAGGTTGACAAACTGGTGATGACAGAAGCTCCAATCCACACAGACAGGTGACGGTCACTAGGGGCTGTGATGTTGACACTCAGGGATCCTTTTAGGAGGAATTCCAGCTCCCTCCAGAGCCTCCTCTGCAACCCTGGGTACAGGGTAGACCCCCCCGCCAAGATCAGATTATTCAGAAGGTCCTTGTGGAAGTGGTGGCTGCTTTTCATCACACTTTTAAGAACTAATTTGTGAATCCCAGGAGCTGAGGAACCTAACTTTGAGGGCTGAAAGAGAGACTCAGGTACTTGGAACAGCTCATCCCCAATTTGCATGGAGTGACCATCAGGAAGGATATAATTATACAAGGAGCAGTCTATAGTTTTTTCTTGCTTTCGCTCATGAGGGTCAGGTATGATGTAGCACAGCCTCTCTTTGACATCAGTTATAATGTCCTTGTTGCCTCTGTTCACTAGGTGAATACCTCTCTCCAAGAGAAGCCTGGCCAGGTAGTTTGTGAGATCTTTCCCTGCAAAATCAGATCTGGATATGCTTTGGAGTAGACAGCGATCCTTATAGATGGGGATGACTCCAGTTACTCCATCCCCACAGTCTAGAACAATGCCTGTGCTTTTCCCTGTAGCATAGAGTGCCATGAGACCTTGGAGAGCCACATAGAGGGCTGGCACTTGAAATGTTTCAAAGAATATCTCCAACATCTTGGCTCGGTTTTCTGGAGGATTTAGAGGTGCTTCAGTTAGGAGCACTGGTCTCTGTTCTGGGGGCTCTCTGAGACCATATTTATATAGATGCCTCCAGATCATTTCCATATCTTCCCAGGAGGTGACAATCCCATGTTGCATTGGAGATCTCAGGGTGAGGATGCTTCTTTTATCCTGAGCTTCTTGTCCAACATAACATACCTTCGGTTTTGTTTCTGTCCTGGGGGTAATACTTTGGGGATAGCCCAGGACTGTAGATTGGATGAACCGGGGAACCTGCTCCCCTGAAATGCCTACTTTACACAGTCCTGAGCCATTGTCGAGGATGGCAGATGGAATCTTAGTTATTTCAGAGACCATAATACTCTCTAGATGGGAAGCTGGAGAGCCATGAATGTGTGTTGTGGAAGGGGAATGGAATGCCTAATACTCTGCATTCTAGAATCTCATCTTCACAAAAGCCAGCATTCCAGGAGCCACTTGTTTTAGAGGACGGAACATCCTTGATTATACATAGTTTATCTTTAGATTTCCCCAAAACTACCTGACTGGTTGTTTCCACTTGGAGGAGTTCCATCTTCAACACTTTTTCTCTGAATTCTTTCCTACCCCTTCCCCTCAACCTTCATTTTTGGACTATGTATATCCTCAGGAGTGGCAGTAGGGTATTGTGGATAGAGTACTGGATTTGGAGTCAGGAAAATCTAGGTTCAAATCCCTTCTCTTGACTAATATTGAACCTCCAATCTGGAGCCAGAAAAACTTGACTTCAAATCCAGCCTCACATGCTTACTCACTGGGTGACCTTGGGCAAGTCATTTCCCCTGTTTTTCTCAGTTCCCCCATCTGTAAAATGGAGAAAATAGTACTGTCCAATTTCCAGAGTTGCTGTGAGGACCAAATGAGATAATAATTGTAAAATTTTATGATATAGGAAGCACTAGATAAAATTGTTATTTTTGTTAATATTATTAATAGATATGTGGGCAAATTGTTGAATCTGTTCTTCAGGTATCTTCTTTGGACCTATTTACTAAATCCTAGAGTCACTATATTCTATTTTTTTATTACTTTTTTATTTAATATTTATTCTCATTTTGTACAATTTTTTATACATTAATAAAATATTCTTGTTTAAGAGTAAACAAATTACCCCCTCTCCCCCCAAAATATAGACTCACTTGAGCTATAAAGTAAAGGGGAGAGAAAAAAATTAAAAAAATAATAGTAATAATTGTAGGTATGGCCAGGTAGCACAGTGGATGGAGCACCAGGTCCAGAGCCAGGAGCACCTGAGCCCATATCTGGCCCCATACACCCAACAATCACCCAGCCGTGTGACATGCAAACCATCCCAACCCCACTGCCCTGCAAAAACCAAAAAAAAAAAAAAGAAAAAAAGACCAAAAATAAAATAAAATAAAATAGTAATAATAGTAGGGGTGGCTGGGTGGCGGACAGAGCACTGGTCCTTGAGCCAGGAGCACCTGGGTCTGAATCCAGCCTCAGACACCCAACAATCACCCTGCTATGTGGCCCCAGGTAGGCCCCCCAGCCCCATTTGCCCTGCACCCTCCCAAATAATAATAATAATAAAAAATGTGCTTCAGTCTTTGTTCCAACACCACCAACTCTGTCACAGGTGGATCACATTCTTTATGATAAGTCCATCACAAAAGTTACTTCAATATTTTTCCATCGTTGCCATTGCTGATCCAACTCCCTCCTTTTGTATTTCTCCACTACCATGTACTATATTTTCTCTCTCCTTTCACTCTGACTCTGTTGTAGGGTAGCTGAGTGGCACAGCAGACAGATCCCTGGTCCTGGGGCCAAGAGGCGCCGAGCCCCGCCCCCCCCCTTAGGCCCAGCATCACCTGGCCCTATGGTCCCAGACAGGCCATCCAATCCCAGCCCAATGCAAGAAGTAAAAAAGAAAATGTGTTATATCTGACCACTCTCCCCCCATAGTTCACCCTCTCCTCCATCACTCACATCCCCCACTTCCCCCGTCACCCCCCTCCTTTTTACTCCACATGTCTATACCCCATTGAGTATATATGCTGTTTGCTCTCATAGCCACCTCTGATGAGAGCAAAGATTCCCTCATTCCCCCTTGCCTTCCCCCTTTCCATATCATTGCAATAGCTCATTGTAATAAAGAAAAATCTTATTATATGAAACATCTTGGCCTATTCCCCTCTCCTTTTTCTTTCTCCAATTACATTTCCCTTTTCTCTATTGACTCCATTTTTGCACCATATTTTATCTTCAAATTCAGCTTTCTCCTGTACTTCATCTATAAAAGCTCCTTCTACCTTCTCTATTAATTGAGAAGGTTCATATGAGTATTATCAGTGTCATTTTTCTATGCAGGAATACATGCAGTTCATCATCATTAAGTCCCTCATATTTTCCCCTTCTCCTCCAATCTCTATGCTTCACCTGAGTCTTGTATTGAAGATAACCTTCTGTTCAGCTCTGGCCATTCCAATAGGAACATTTGAAATTCCCCTGGTTCATTGAAAGTCCATCTTTTTCCCTGGAAGAGGATGTTCAGTTTTGCTGGGTAGTTGATTCTCAGTTGCATTCTAAACTCTTTTACCTTCCGGTATATTATATTCCAAGCCCTACGAGCTTTTAATGTAGTTGCTGCTAAGTCCTGTGAGATCCTGATTGCAGCTCCACGGTATTTGAATTGTGTCCTTCTGGCTGCTTGTAATATTTTCTGTTTGACTTGGGAGTTCTGGAACTTGGTTATAATATTCCTGGGGGTTGGTTTTTTGGGATCTCTTTCTCAGGCGGATCGGTGGATTCTCTCCATTTCTATTTTGCCCTGTGCTTCTAGGATATCAAGGCAATTTTCCTGTAGCAATTCTTTGAAAATGATGTCAAGACTCTTTTCCTGATCATGACTTTCAGGTATTCCAATGATTTTTAAATTGTCTTTTCTAAATCTGTTTTCCATATCAGTTGTTTTTTCAATGAGGTGTTTCACATTTTCTTCTAATTTTTCATTCCTTTGGTTTTGAAGTATTGAGTCCTGATTTATCATACATGCATCAATCTCCCTGAGTTCTATTCTTTGTCTGAAGGATTTGTTTTCCTCAGAGAGCTTTCTTATCTCTTTTTCCATCTGGCCAATTCTGCTTTTTAAAACATTTTTCTCCTCAATAACTTTTTGAACTGTTTTATCCATTTGACCTAAGCTGGTTTTTAGCATGCTATTTTCTTCAGCACTTTTTTGGATTTCCTTGACTATGCTGCTGACTTCATTTTCATGTTTTTCTTGCATCTCTCTCAATTCTTTTTTCAGTTTTTCTTCTAACTCCCTCATTTGATTTTCAAAGTCTTTTTTGAGTTCTGTCATAGCCCAAGCCCAATTTCTGTTTTTCTTGGAGTCTTTAGATACAGGAGCTTGTGCTTCCTCATCTTCAGACTGAGTATATTGATCCCTCTTGGGATCATAGATAATGTATTTCTCAATGGTGTTCCTCTTTTATCTCTGCTTGCTCATTTCCCCAGTCTAAGCCTGTTTTGGGGGGTGCTTCCTGAGCTTTTGGGACACTCTCACAAGGGTCTCAATGTGTGAGGCTCTGTCCTCCCTCCTGGTCTGTGAATGACCATAAGTGCCCCCCCTCTGCCATGGGGCTGAGGTGGGGGGGGCCCTGCTGTTCTATGGGGGGGCCTAGATTTCGATCAGGCTCTGAATGTGGTCAGAGCCCCAGAGTCCTGTTCCAGGGGCAGAGCTCTGCAGTCTCTCTCTCTCTCTCTCTCCAGTTCCCTCCCTAGGTTGAAAGGGCTCATGCCCTGGGGGCTCCTGCTTACTGGCTCTGCCTGCTTCTGTTCCAAATCTGGGCTGGGGAAAGGCCAGTTGCTCACTGTGTGCCATGAGGGCTGGGCTTCACATGCTCACTCTGTCAGAGGTCCCCTGCTGTTCCCCCAATCTGTGCCTGGTGCTCCCCCGGGGCATAGGTCAGGAGATTCCCCCACTGCTGTGAGCTGGGGCTCCCAGTGCCCTGGGGCTGCCTCTGGGAGGCTGAAGTTCTTTTGCTCTGGTGGGCCACCCCTCCAACCTGGTGAAGCAGAGCCTTTATGCTCTTTTCCAGGTTACCTTGAGTAGGAGAACTGCCTCACTGGGTCCCTCTGTGGGTTCTGTCTGTCAAAAATTTAATTAAAGTCCTTAGTTTAGAAGTTTTATGAGAGAGTGCCTAAGACGTGATCTGCTCTTGTCGCCATCTTGGCTCTGCCCAGAATCCACTATATTCTATTTTGTGACTGTCATACAGAAGGTCCTAGCCTTAGGGATGAAAAGGACCTTAGTACTTGTCCATTCCATCTCCAATATTTCACAGATAAGGGAAATGGGGTGCGGAGTAGGTAAATAGACTTTCTGAAAGTCACACAGTTGGCAAAGAGCAGGGCTGGGATTCAAACTTGATTCCTCTGACTTTAAATACAAAGATCATTTCATTTTAACTCAACATCCCAAATCAATGGAATAGAAATCAATGGAAAAGAAAATAAAATGAAGCATTTAAGAGATTATTGGGCAGCTAGAGTGCCAGGTTCAGAGTCAGGAGAACCTGAGATCAAATCTGATCTGTAGTACTTCACAGCTGTGTGAACCTAGGTAAGTCAATTAACCCTGTTTGCCTCAGTTTCCTCATCTGTAAAATGTGCTGGAGAAGGAAATGCTAAATTGTCGAGAGAACCCCAAACATGGAAACAGGACATGACCAAATGACTAAACAACAATAACAAAATGCCTTCTATATGCTAAGAAATAGGGATACAAATTGCAAAGTAAGTCAGTCTCTTCCTATTCTGAAGTAACTTTCATTCCAATGAAGGGAAATAGTATATATAGAAGGATTTAGTTGAAGTTAAATTGATGTTAAAGCAAAAGAGTCCAAAGAATATACAGACTATATTCTATTTTATGGAGGTCATCTGCGGGATCCTGGTCTTAGGGTGAAAGGAACCTTAAAGGGTAGATTTCAAGGCCTGGTGGATGTTAAGGAGCAACAGTAGGGTTGATGAGAAAGCCCAGCGGTCCACCATAGTACTAGGAAGATTGTAAGATGGTAACTGCCTTCTCATTCAAGCATCATTGTTGGGAAGGGGGATAGCAGTCTTGAGGTTTACAGTAGAAATTGAACTCTGAGCTACTTCCGGCAGAGATACAGATTGTGAGGGCATTGGTATTTAGCCATGAGGGAGCACTCATTGTCTAGCCATGGAAGCTGAACTGAGGAGGGCCCTGGCTGCTGGGACTGCAACTTACCCCCGGTAAAATCAAGTTACATCTTTTCCACAGGTACTTCCAAAATTCTAATATTATCACAGATTCCAAGGGACACTGAATTGAAAGAAATTGGGAATTTTTATTATTCTTTCATAACACTACTCATGTCTTCTGACAGAAGGATTTCCTTCTCTAGTGTGAGAGCTTGGTTATTTTGGGGGTGGGGAAAGAAGAGTTGGGGATCAGATTGGATTCCTTATGAATAAGAATATTTTTCTAAATGAGTGGTGGAGGACTTATAAACAGGAAAAAGAAAAACAGTCCAAATGGGCTCTCTGGTACCTTTGGAAAGGTGAATGTCCCTATAATTATAGATTTGATGCTATGCTATTAAAACCATTATTGGTGACTTGGGTACAGGCATAGATTGTTTCCTCATTAAATCTAAAGTTGGCAAAACATTGAGAGGACTGGCTAGCACATCAAGTGATGGAGTCAGACCCCAAACAGATCTTGACTGCTAGCCTATTTACCTGGATCTAACAGGATGCAATTTTTCAAGTATATGAATGTAAACCTGTAGACTTTAAAAATCAACTTCACAAGTAAGTTGGTGACAGTTTGTTTTTATCAAGAACTAAGCACTGTTCTAAAATCTGGGTAAATAAAGGCAAAAATAAATCCTGCTCTTAAGAAACTTGTACTCTAATGGGAGATAGAGCATGCAAAGAACAACTACATGAAGGTGGGGCAAACTGAACATCATCTCAGAGGACAGGCATCAAGATACAGAAGCATTAGGAAAAAGCTAGATAATTATTCAATGGAAGAAGATCTTAAGAGTTTTAGTGGACCCACAAGCTCCATTTGGAGAAATAACATGCTATGGAACTATATAAAGGATGCAATCTTGGTGACATTGAATAGTGTGGTGTCCAGGAGTCCCTGGGAGGTGATAATGCATTTTCTTCCCTGACAATTCACACCAGGAGTTTTAGAAAGTACAGTTATGAGATGATACATTTTACAAAGGATATTATTCATTTGGAGACTATCGCAGTGGTACAAAGAGGATAGTTAGGAGCCTCGCATTTCTGCTGGGTGAAGAGTGGTTGAAGCCTAGTGAAAACATGAATTAGGGAGGGGGACACCATGGCCGTCTTCAAGGCTTAAAAAAGCTGTTTGATGGAAGAGGAATTACCCTTACTCTTTTTGTTCTCAGAGGGCAATGGAAGTTGCTACCGAGAATCTTTTTTTTTTTTTTTTTAGGTTTTTGCAAGGCAAATTGGGTTAAGTGGCTTGTCCAAGGCGGCACAGCTAGGTAATTATTCAATGTCTGAGGCTGGATTTGAACTCAGGTACTCCTGACTCCAGGGCCAGTGCTCCATCCACTGTGCCACCTAGCCACCCCCATTTTAGGATTTTCTTGACAAAGATACTGGAGTGATTTTCCATTTCCTTCTCTAGCTCGTTTTATAGATGAGGAAACTGAGGCAAGCAGGATGAAGTGACTTATCCAGGGTCACATAGCTAGTAAGTGGCAGAGGATGGATTTGAATTCATGAACATAATTCTTCCTGATTCTACTGTACAATACAACTGCTCTCAACAGACAACTTTAGACATGAGGGAGGTAACCAAAAAAAGCCAAAACTCAAAAACCCCAACCTTCTTACTGATTAATTATACCCCACAAAGTTAATTGGCTGCTTGTGAGTCCGTCTTCAATGTTGATTTTAAAAAAATCTAGGTAGCTCTTGTTAAGTGTATCCTAAAGAGAGTTCTTTATGATCTCAATGACCTGAGATGCCACTTTCCAGCATCTGTCTGTAATTTAGATTAGTGTTAGAAAACAGTTAGCTGCCGACTCTTGGGAGGTGGCTCCTTGTTCTCACAACACATTTTTAAGTTTTAATGACGTTCATTATGAACATTTTTCTCTGTGATTTTTAAAAGTCTAGACAATCAAAGAAAATGACTCAAGCCCCAATTTTATAGTGTTTGCTGATTTCTGAGATGCTAAATACACTGAAAATTTAACAATAGACTCCTCAGCTGGTTGGAGTTGGTTGGAGCTTTTTGGGACTGACTTCAGCAGATTCCTTTGTGGAAGTGACCTGAGGGAGTATTAGGCAGTCCAGTCTCTTCATTTAATCTATGAAAAAACCAAAGCCCCAGACACTACAATGAGTTGTGCAAGGTCACCCAGAGAAGACAATGGAGAGCAGGGATTCAAAATCAGATTCTCTGACTGGACTTCACACACAGTAGGTTCTTCATTTGCTCTCTTGCTAACTTGTTCTCATTCCCATTACTTGTATTTCTTCCCCCTCCCTTAGGAGGCCTCCTCCCCATCCCATCTCCTTCTCAAATTTCCACCATTTTTCCAAATCCCCAAGGCTAAATTGCAGACTGAAGGGACAACCATAGGGAGATCTCAAAACTATTCCAAAACTCTTCTCCCTTCCCTGCTAAGAGCTTCCTTCAGTCCCCAGGTCTGACAGGGATCAGAGGGATGCTGCCCAGGAAGGACTGGCTCTTAGTTCTGCTGAGAGGCATTCTGAAGTCTTGACTAAGGTTCTCTGGATGCCTTTTCAATAATGGAATGTTGCAAGAGAACCTCATGGGCACAGGAGCAGAGAAACTCAAAGCAAACATTACTGAAGAAAAAGGAGCAGTAAGTGACTCTTGAATGAAATGAAAATACACACACACACACACACAAACACAGAGTAAAATAAGTAACTAAATAACTAAATAAATGAATGAATAAATGAGCCCCACTCTTTTTCTTCTTTCTTTTCTTTTTCTTTTTTCCTTTCTTTTTCTTTCCTTGTTCTTTCTTTCCTTTTCCTTCTTCCTTCCTTCTTTCCTTCCTTTCTTTCCTTCTTTGTTTTTCATTCATTCATTCTTTCTCTTTCACTTTCTCTTTCCTTCTTCCTTCCTTTCTCTCTTTCTCTCTCTTTCTTTCCCTCTTTTTTCTTTCTTTCTCTTTCCTTCTTTCTTTCTTGTCTTTTCTCTTTTCTTTTCTTCTTTTTCCCTCCCTCTATTTTCTCTCTGTCTATATCTGTCTGTCTATGTCTGTCTGTCTCTGTGTCTCTGAGACACACACACACACACACACACACACACACACACACACACACACAGCCTATCAAGTAAAGTCTGCCATTTAAGTCCTTGCCATTCCCCCTCCTTCTCCCCCTTCCCCTTCTTGCTCCCCCTCCAAAGACCTAGTTTGTCCCAAGCAATCTTTCCACTACTCAACACTTTCAGGTCTCTACCTTTTACAGATCTCTCTACCTTTTTCAGTCTCGTATGAATACTTGGCTTTTCCCTTTTTTATCTTAAGCATCTCTTTATTAAATAGTAGAATTCTTCAGAGACATTCTCTTCTTTTTCTCTTCCTCCCACCTGTGCTCAAGGAACGATTTTCCCCTTCTGGAAAGTATATGACCTTTACAAGCAAATCATGGAGTCAGAGAAACCAAAAGGGATATTAGAGGCTTTTGAATCCATTTATTTCCCTTTATTTTTTGCAAATGAAGAAAGTGATACCCAGAATGGAGATCACACAGGTCTCTGAGGTAGGATCTGCATTTAGGTGCTCTGTATTTTGTTCTCAGCAGACACTAAAGTCCTATTTTTGAATTCCTCAGACTCTTACTAGCTATATGACCCTCAAAATATTATGTTGACTCTCTGGGTTTTAGCTAACTTCTTTGGACTGTCCCTTAGTTTATAGGTAGTTTGCAGATAGCGAGCCCTGATTCTTTTTTTATAACAAGGCAATGGGGTTAAGTGACTTGCCCAAGGTCACAAAGCTAAGTAAGTATTAAGTGCCTGAGGCCAAATTTGAACTCAGGTCCTCCTGACTCTAGGGCTTGTTTCCTCCTAATCTTTTAGTAACCCTTGCCTAAGGTTACACAGTTAAGTAAAAGAATAAGGATTTGATACCAGATCCATCTCCTCACCCAACCACCCCCTACCCTTACCCCCCCCCCCCCTCAGATTTCCTTGAGGGCAGGGACTAATTTTGCTTTGCTTTGTGTCATGGTTCCTGCCACTTAATATTTGTTCACTGAATGACTGTCTCCATATTTGGTATACCACAAATGAACTGAAGTCCTGAAGTGAAGAAGAAAACTCCCCCATCAACACTTTTCATTCTTTTTTTCCTTTTACATTTTATTTTATATCTTGTCACATAAGCCTTTGCCTGCTTCAAATTAGGAATGTAAGAATTGTGTGTCTATGATTAGTTGGTTTAACAAAGGCTTTTAGAAGCATCTTCTTTGAATCACAGATGTCCCAAACTCTCTGTAATCTTTGGAAGTGACCCACATCTGCTTGAAGCTGCTCAGTGATGTTACAATGGAAGCCCCGATCCAAGTGGAGAACCATCGATCTGGGGGAGTTGTTATCTTGATGGGGATCCCCTTTGGCGCTTGCTGCTCTGTTTCTTTCATGAGTCGGTCATCCAGTCCAGGGAATAAGGAAGAACCCCCGGAGAGAAGAATATCCCCAAAGAGAACCTTCTGTATATCAGTATCACATTTCAGGATACTGTTAGAAACCATTTTGGAAAGTCCTGGCAGTTGAATGCCAAGCTGTTCTGGGGCAAAGAGAACCTCGGGTCCCTGGAACAACTGGTCTCCAAAATGAATGACATTTCCATCAGGAAGTTTGTAATCTCTCATGACTTCCTCAGGCCTCCTGCCCAGTTCCTTCTCTGGATCTAAGGCCACATAGCATAGTTTTTCTTTGATGTCATCTACCATTGTTTTGTCTAGCTTGCAAGGGAAGGATCTCCCACTGTTGATCAGCAGTTTGAGGAGATGCTCTGTAATGTCCTTCCCTGCTATGTAAAGTTTGGAAACTGCATGAGGCAAGGAATACCCCTCAAACACAGGGACTGTGCAAGTGATGCCACTGCCACTGTCCACAACCAGCCCCGTGACGCAGGCTGAAGCATAGAGGGCCAAGACTGCTTGGTCAGAGAGGTAGAAAGCTGGTACCCTGAAACTCTCAAACATCATCTCTGCCATTTTCTCCCTGTTGTTCCTGGGGTTCAGAGATGGTTCTGTCATGAGTACTGACCTATCAGAGGGTTTAATTCCAAGTTCCAAGTCAAAAAGGTGCCTCCAGAGCTTCTCCATGTCTTCCCAAGATGTGATGATGCCTCGCTCAATTGGATACTGCAAAGATAAGGACTCTGACTTGTATAAGGCTTCCTCCCCAATGTAATACTGCTTTTGATTGTGCTCCAAACCACTCATTTTAAACTTGGGATACCCAATGACTGTAGTGATGACATGCCGAGGACCAATCTCTCCTGAAATGCCAGCCTTGCATAGCCCTGATCCGTTGTCAAAGATCACAGCAGGAATCTCTAATATGTGTGGGTTAAACATGATTGGCTCATTCTCCTCTCATCTGTGAAAATAAAAATGATTTCTTCTTCCCTCTCTACCCTGCTTTATGACAACTGAAAAGCTCTTGGAATGCTGGTGGACCCAGGGTTCTGGGATACATGCTGCGCTAGCAGAGAGACTGATTGGTCAGTCCAGAGAGCTTTGGAGGGTTACTCATCTTTGAGAGGTTGGTCCAGTTTCCTTTGGTTAATTTTGGGACAAGGCTGATTCTTTCCCCATCTATCAATCAAGGTTAGGCAACCATTTTTCTGGAAAGACTCTCACCCTGCCCCCATTCCAGCCTATTGTGAGAGAGGAGTCAGATTCAGACCAGTGATGCTCAACAGACCAGTTTGGTATGAAAATATCTCAGAGAACACCATTGAGCTGAGGAAAAGTGGGCAGGTCCTTGAAACAAACCAATTCACAAGTCAGCCAGGAAGTTTGTATAAAAGCCCCTGTCCTCAAGGACCCTACTGTCATGATGTGCATAGACATGAAATGATAAATCATAATTAAAAGCTAGTATATCAGAAAAATCACATTTTGTGTGTGGGCAGGAATTCCAGAGACAATTTTGGGCTGACCCATACTCTAAAGGAATTTCTACTAAAACATTCAATAACATCCAGTCTATGCTTGAAGACTTCTAAGGGAGGCACCCTCTTAGGCACCCTTAAAACTCATCTCATGTCCATTCTGAACATCTGAATTGCCTATCCTTTTCCTAACAGATGCTGAGAAGTTTAAAAGAAAAAAATGATGTTGATATGGGTTCAAGTTCTGACTGACACTTTGTGGTTCTGTCTCTACTGATAACTCTGAGTTTGAGGAAAAGATGCCTATATTGTTGCTATTCAGTCATTTTTTTTTTCAGTTTGTGCCCAACTCTTTGGGAACCCCTTTGGGATTTTCTAGGCAATGATACTAGAGTGGTTTTAGTCATTTCCCTCACCAGTTCATTTGATGGATGAAGAAAATGAGGCAAAGGGTTAACTGAGTAGGAAATATCTGAGACCAGATTTGAATTCAGGGAGTTAATTCCTTTCATGTCCAGACCCAGGGTTTTATCCACTAAGTCACCTAGTCAATTCCTTTCAAAACCACCTGGGGAGTTCCATAGTGTGAATATGGCCAACCTCAGTTTACAGATGAGCAAACTGAACCTCAAAGAGATTATATCTAACTTGCCTAGAGTCATTCCACTCAGAAATTTCTACAGTCTGGAGTGGAACCCACATCTCTTGACCCCAGGTACTGTACCTCCCTTCTCAATCATCTACTTAAATTCTAAGGAGGCCTGAAATGAAAGGCATGCTTTGGTTCTGGGTGGTTTCAAATCTTTATTTTTCTTTAAACTTTGTCCAGCTACCTCAAACAACAACGGCGGTGGGTGGCATACAGGTAGTTCACTGGTCCGGAGCTTCCTGATACAGAACCCTTTGATTTTCTGATACTCCACTTGTAGGGGATGGGGGTTGGGATGGGGAGGAGTCCCTCACTCTTCTCAGAAACATTTCCGGTGAACCATGGAGGGGCCAAACTCCTTGTAATCAGAAGCAGTGATCCACATATGTTTGAAAGATGTGAGGGAGGTGAGGATGGAAGCTCCTATCCATACACAGTACTTCCGTTCTGGTGGGGCGATGATCCTGACGGAGATTCCTCCAGGAGCCTGGAGCTGGATCTCTTTCAGAATCCGCTCATCCAACCCATGGAAGAGTGTGGAACCTCCAGAGAGTAAGATATTGCTATAAAGATTTTTCCTTACATCAATGTCACATTTTTGAATACTGTTAAAAAGCATCTTGTGAACTCCTGGGGCTTCAATGCCAATATTCCCTGGCATAAAGAGGGTCTCAGGGGCTCGGAAGAGTTGGTTGCCAATCTTGATAATGTTCCCATCCGGTAGTTTATAGTCTTTGAGGATTTCTTCTGATTTAATTTTCATGGCCTGGATGGGGTCAAAGGTCACGTAGCATAGCCTCTCTTTAATGTCTTTTACTATTTCTCTCTCGGCAGTACTCACAAAGGAATGTCCACTTTCCAACAGAAGTCTCATGAGGTACTCGGTGATGTCCCGGCCCGCAACATCAAGTCTGGAAACCGCGTGGGTCAAGCAGTAGCCTTCATAGATGGGTACAGTGTGGGTCACCCCATCTCCGCTGTCCATGACTATCCCTGTGGTCCGAGCCGAGGCGTAGAGGGCCAGTGTGGCTTGAACAGCCACATACATGGCGGGCACCTTAAAGCTTTCAAACATAATCTCTGTCATCTTTTCTCGGTTCTGCAGAGGGTTGAGTGGAGCCTCCGTCAGCAGGACTGGGTGCTCGTTGGCCTGAACTCTCAGCTCGCACTCATAGACATGTCTCCAGATGTGTTCCATGTCATCCCAGGAAGTCACTATGCCATGATCAATGGGATAGTTCAGGGACAACACTCCTCTCTTGGACTGTGCCTCTTCTCCGACATAATACTCTTTTTGTCCGGCTCCCAACATGGTGGCTTTGGCTCTGGAGCGACCAACAATGGCAGTGATAACAGACCGGGGGACGTTATCCCCAGCGATGCCTGCCTTGCATAGTCCAGAACCATTGTCAAATATCACGGCGGGGACTTCTAAAACTTTGGGGTCAAGCATGATCAGGGAGGTTTTGCTCCCAGGTGAGATGGTTTTGAGTGAAAATTAACTGGCTGGAAGTTTAGAAGACTTGAAGTTCTAGACTGTTTACATCACACAGGGCCAGTCTTTTCAAAGGAACTTAGTTGGAGTCTGCTACATTGTCGCCTCAGGCCTAGACTGTTTCCCAGGGAAATTTCTCTTTCTGATTTCTCACATTTTTGTCCTCCAGGACTCAACAATGGGTGATGAAGTAACAAAGCTTTGAATGACAGCAAGGTAAAACTCAGACCTGGTCAGATTTGAGCTCCCTGTCAAATCCAGGGAAGACCTGCTTTTGTGTGTCTGTGTGTCTGTGTGTGTGTCCTCCAGGATGATTGTCTTAGTATTTGAAGTTTAATCTATTTACTTAGGAACTTTCTTCATTTGTTCCCTCCTTCCTTTTTTCTTTCCTCTTTACTTTTCCCTTTGTTTTTTATCCCTTTACTTCTTCCTCTTTTGTTTTATCTTTCTCTTTATTATTCTCTCATTTGTTTCTTTTATCTCTCTCTCTCTCTCTCTCTCTCTCTCTCTCTCTCTCTCTCTCTCTCCACATATTTATCAAGCACAAGCTTTTTAAGTGTAAGAATCTGTTTCATTTTCAGTTCTCCTTTTTCCTCCTCCTTCTCTGACTCTTCCTTCCTCTCCTATCTCTATATCTCTATATTTAACACTTGTCTCTGTCTCTTACACTTATGTGCACAAACACACACACACACACACTCCCATCTCTATATTTAACTCTGGTCTCTTGTCTTTCTTCAGTCTCTGTCTCTCTTACACTCATGTGCGCAAACACACACACACACACACACACACACACACACACACACACACACACACACAGACAAGATAATCCATCCATCTGTCCAAATTCCAGTGGTAGAATGTAAAGATCATTGTCCTTGAAGTCAGGATAAATCTGTATTCATGTCCTCCCACATTTATTATGTGACCCTGGATAGGCACTTAATTTTTGCCTCAGTTTCTCTCATCAAAAGATGAAGACCTTGCTTGGGTTGGTGGACTCTTAAGATTCCTCGTGGCTCAGACACAATCAAATTGAAGTAGGTCTAAAGGAAGGTGGGAGGGAAGTTAGAAGGATTAGAACATTTAGAATTCCACATAGCTTTAGAGCTGGAAGAAGGGACCTTGCTATTATCTAATTTGAACTCCAAATGGGAATCTCCACAACAATAGGGATTTAGCCAATTCTGCAAGTTAGAGAAAAGGTGCCAATCTGCACTGGCTGCAGTTTTTCTCACCTTCCTATACCAATAAAGTCACAAGAGGAGCCCTTATATCTATTATTCTTCTTAATTTATGAATGAATGAATTTGAGCCTGCTTACATCTGCATTCTAGAACATTTTCCCTTAGGATAGATATTTCACTTGGTTTCTTCCAGCGATACAATAATCCTTCTTCCTATTTGCCCCACTGAAAGCCCTCTTCCATAGTTAAACACAGGTTAGCATTAAACACAGAAATAACTTTTTTAAAAAGTAATTCCTCTAATCCTCTTAATATTTGTATATATGTATGTGTGTATATAGATATATATGTTTCTGGGAGTGGCTCACATATCTCCCTGTGTAATTTGGTATTAATGTCAACAGGTGTCCTAATCATTCAAATGGGATGTTATATTCATCACAACAGAAACGCTATTTAGTTCAGCAGGTCTCTCTTGGAGCTTATAGAGGACTATGCATTTTGCACGTTATGCTTGTTATTAAAACAACGACATTTTCCCTCTCCCGGCTCCAATTATAAAACAGTAGTTAGCCTGTGTCTGAGTCTGCCCCCCTGCTCTGGTCCTCACTCATAAATTGCTTGAATAACTTTATAGGCCAACTCACTCCAACCCCATCTTTCTCCTTCCCAGTATAATCCTTATTATAGTGATTATTTTGAATAGTAATCATTTTCGTATTATAAAGAAAAGTTCCCCATTATGACTGTAATTGTAGGAAAACTGTGGCAGCCCACCGTCTTGTTCCTGGCTTCCTATCTTGCCACATACTCCACCGACCCCTGTCTCTGCCCACCATATTCCTAGGCACAAGATACAGGGTCACTATAACTAGGAACTTGGTCAATGTTGGAATGGTTTAAGGAATTTGTAGTCAAGGGTACAGAATCGAATGAAGTTTCCCTCTGAAGCACATGGCTCCTATCTGAACTTTGGAAGGAGGAGGGTTCATATTCCATCTTGTCCTCCCTGTTTCACGTCCCGCCCCCCAAGTCCTAGTCACCAGAGTTGAGGGCCTTGCCAATTAGAGCCCAGTGAGCCAGGCTCATTAGGAAGGGGTTTCCACATCTGGCAACCAGATCTTGCTACAGGTTGAGCCCTGAGAAAGGACAACAGCCAAGAGGAATGGGGGGGGGTAACCCTGTTGGACAAGGGGCTGCACCTGGGGCTTGGAAGAAAAAAACATCCTAGCTTTACTGGCTAGGCATGGGGTGAGGGGCTGTGGGTCTTGAAGAAGTTCATGGTTCTTACTGATATCCTCATGGTGAGTTCCACTTGCAAAAGGAAAATGAATCTGCCTCAGTGGACTCCTTCCAGTAAGCTAGTCCTTCCCTGCAGACAAACAACTGGCAGAGGGAAACTTCCTACACCTGGTAACTACATAATTTGGGACAAGTTGGATCCCTTTCCACACAAGCCCTTTCCTTATCCCTCCCCCTTCCACTTGCTAGTATCTTATCCCCAGACCTCAAAATTACTTCATGCATATCTTCATTTATTCAATATATTTCCCTTTCTCCCTAATTAAATACAAACCTGTTCTTGTGCACAGGGACCAGACTTTTTTTCCTCTTGAATTTTGTAACCTTGGAGGCTAGCAGAATACCTGGGTGTTTCAAAGGACTGACTGAATGAAGGAGCTTGAGGCCACTTCAAACCCTTAGACTCATTACCTGTGGGATTCTAGACAATTCATATCCACTTTCTTAACCCTCAGTTTTCCTTCTCTGTAAAACAGAATCTTCCCTACCACCATCCTAGTGTGTTGCAAAGCTCAAATGAGATTTTTTTGTTGTTGAGTTGTTTCAATCATGTCTGACTCTTGGTGATCCCATTTGGGGTTTTCTTGGCAGAGATACTGGAGACATTTGTCATTTCCTTCTCTATTCATTTTATAGATGAAGAAATTGAGGCAGAGTCAAGTGACTTGCTCAGAATCACATAACTAGAGATTGGATTGGATTTGAATTCAGGAAGATGAGTCCTCTTGATTCCAAGCCCAGTGTGCCACTTAGACGAAGGTGTCCAAGAACTTTGTAAGTTGCGAAGTGGTGTATTAATGTCTCATTCTTGGTAGAAATCACATAGAAATGATCTGAAGACAAGTCACTCTCCTGCTATTATTATTCTTTTATGTTTATTAACCTACAGATTGTTGCTCAGGTGAATAAATTATTTTTTTAAATTAATGAGATTATTAAAATGTCAGCTCGTGCATCTTACAGGGGCAACTAGATAAATCACTGGGTCTGGAATGAGGAAAACCTGAGTTTAAATCTGTATTCAGTACTAACAAAAGACTGTACCATAAATTCAAACTCCAAAATATCTTTGAGAATTCAGCAAATATGTTTTATCAGAACTGTGAGGTAGCTGTTTGGTATAGTGGCTATTTAAAACACCAGAGACCCCACAAACTTATTAGTTGTGTGACTAACCACTTCCTGTCTCAGTTTCCCCAACTGTAACATGGGAATAATTATAGCTTCTACCCCACCCCCCCAGGTTTCTTGTGAGGATCCAATGGGATATTATTTGCAATTTTCTTAGCATAGTTTCCTTCTCCTTCTTCCCATTTTCATGAGATTCCCTGAAAAATTTCCTGGGGACAGCTCTAGTAGTGAATAGAACAACAGGGATGTCTTTAAAATCTTCTACCAAGATTCAGGGCAACCAGCTGGAGCAGTGGATAGAGCACCAAGTCTGAAGTCAGAAGTTCAGATCTAGCCTGGGCAAGGCACTTAACCTTGTTTGCCTTTGTTTCCTCATCTGTAAAATGAGCTGAAAAAGGAAATGGTAAACCTTCTAGTATCTTTGCCAAGAAAATCCAAAATGGGGTAAGAAGAGTCAGATGTGACTGAAAATGACTGAGCAATAACAAAAACTTAGACTCTAAGTTTTGAAATACTTTCCAAACCATAGTTTGAAGATAATGAGTGCTTGATATGGCAATACCTGTTTAAGTTGTATTTTTAAAATTTTTAGTCAGTGTCATTTCTGAGTAGTTGTAGGCATTGTCTTCAATGAGCCTTAGTAGTAGTAGTAGTAGCAGCAGCAGTAGTAGCAGTAGTAGTAATTAGTAGTAGTAGTAGTAGTAGTGGTAGTAGTAATAGTTATAGTGGTAGTATAGTAGCAATAATTCACAATTTTAAGTGTTTTTTTAAACTGTTATCTCATTTCATCCACTTAACAATCCCGAAAGAGGTAAGTGCTTTTATTACATCCATTTTTGCTAATGAGGAAACTGAGGCAGACAGAGATGACTTGCTCAGGATCACAAAACTAAACAGTGCCTGAAGTCACATTTGAATATAGGACTTCCTGAGTCCAGACAGGATACTCTAAGTGTGTGAGGTGCGAATTTGAACTCAGGTCCTCTTGCCTCCAGGGCTGGTGCTCTATCCACTGAGCCACCTAGCTGCCCCCACTTGAGTACATTTTTGATGTTTGAATGTGCAGTATACAAATTTATCTTTTCTTAGTTTATAAAAGAAGTGTGCTACTGTGTATAATTCTAATATAAGTTCTGATTGTCAATTAAATCAATAAGTATTTATTTTTCAAAACAATTTTCCTTGATATCTTTTGCTTTTACATAACCTAAATCTCCTCCCTATTATTCCTTGTTTTTCCTTCTCAGAGAGTCAACATACCAGACACTATGCTAGGTTTTAGGGACACACACACACATATGTGTATATGAATATGTGTATGTATATGTATATGCATATGTATATGTATATATTCATACTAAAAATTCATAATATGTATATGTGTGTATATTTCCATCCAGTCATCCATCCGTCATTCATCCATCCTTCCTTCCTTCCTTCCTTCCTTCCTTCCTTCCTTCCTTCCTTCCTTCCTTCCTTCCTTCCTTCCTTCCTTCCTTCCTTCCTTCCCTATTTATCTGTCTATCTATTTCTCTGGAACTCAAGGGAGGTATTCCACTAGATCAAGGGTTCACAGAACTCTTTTTGGGCCCTGGACATCTTGACCAGACTGGTGAAATCTATGTATTTTTTCTTCTCAGAATTATATTTACAAATATATAAAACAAAATATATAGGAATACAAATAAAACCGATGATTTTGGAATGCAGTTCCAATATCACTCTCTCAAATTCATGTGCCACAGAGGACATCTAATAGATGTCAGCTATTATTATTATTATTATTATTATCTCTGCTAATTTACACCTGCTGGTTTCCCCAGCTTCCTTTGAGTCTCAAAGTCCCACATTCAGCAGTTATCATTATCTTTATCCTTGCCTCCATCTCTTTATCTTGATCCCTTGTTTCTCTGTTTCTGTCTTTCAAATTCATGGATCCTATGTCTAAAGGCTATTGTTCCAGAGCTGGGATTCTATCATTCATATTTTACAGAAAGGGAAATTTAAGCTCTGCAGATATAACTTTACTTGTGATCCTAAATCTAGTATGGAGAGGTTTAAACTCCTATCTTTCTGTTAAGTGCTAGATCTGCTAATTAACACACTTTATATCTTCACAACAATACACACACACACACACATACACACACACACATATTTGTCTTTGTATCTCTAAAATCTAGCAATATCAGCTAACATTAAAGAAATATTTCATTTTTTTATATTGCCAATATTCCTCCCCCTTCTCTTTCCCACATAACAAAAATATGTTTTTAAAGGTAAAAAAAGAAGACAAAAAGGGAGAAAAATCCACATAGCTAATCAAAGCACTGAAAAAAATGATAATATATTCAGTATTCCATTCCCAGGGACTTCCCAAGGCTGGAGAGCAGTGTGCATATGAATGTATGTGCTCCTATGTTGGTGTGTGTGTGTTGGTGGAGGGAAGTTGAGGGTACAGGGAGGAGGGCATATAATCTTGGACCCCTTCCTCAGCCCTCACTTGTCCTTTGTAAATTTCCAACAATAACTTATTTTTTAATAGTCGTATTTTCCATCTATTGATATTATTGTAAATGGAATGTATATATTTCCTTTGTTCCGTTTTCCTTTCCTCTGTATCCAATCATGGAAATCTTCTCTATATTCGTCCTTTTTTCTCATTTCATATCATTCAGTCATAATCTATTCCATTCAAAGGGGTGCTGGTCAGTATTTAACAAAAATAACCACAAAACCCGTCATGACCCCCTTTTGAGTTTAATCTGCTTATTTTTTTTTTACATTTTCTCTGTCACTTTCTTCAATCTAGGCAATCAAGCAAACAATAAACGGAACCCTAATTTGCTGTATTGGCTAATTTTAGAAGTATCAAAGTGCTCCCATGGAAAACTGCAATAATCAGACCCTCCATGAGACAATAATATGTCTCAAGAGCTGGCCCAGCACACTCTTAAGTTCATGTGCCACAATTTGCTTAGCTGTTCTCCAGTCAGAGGACATCCAATAGATGTCAGCTATTATTATTATTATTATAATTATCATCATTTATCTCTGCTAATTTCCACCTACTGGTTTCCTCAGCTTCCTGTGAGGCTCAGTCAAAGTCCCACATTCAGCAGGTAGCCTTTCCCAGTCCTGCTCAGTCTTGGTGACTTTACTCTTGATTAGCTCCAATTAATCCTGACAATATCTGATTCATACATAATTGTTTACATCGTTTTCTCCTCCTATTAGAGCATGAGCTCCTTGAGGACAGGGGCTGTCTTTTTTGCCTTTCTTTGTAAGTCCAGCAATTAGCCCAGTGCCTGCCATTAGTAGCTGTTTAATAAATGTTTATTTATTTGACTGTTTATCCATGGCTTCTTTGAGGTATATACTTCATACTGAAATCTCTAGGCCGAAAAGGATGGGCATTTATTCACCTTGCATAATTCCCAATTGCTTTGCAAAATGACTGTGCTGATTCACAGCTCCACTGATGATACATTATTGTATTGTTCTTTCTATTGACTTGTTCCATCTCTTGTCATCTTTGTCAAACTGGGTAAGAAATGAAACCTTTTACTATTTGCATTTGTCTCATTTTTAGAGACTTAGAATATTCCTTCATTTGGTTGTTAACAATTTGCTATTTTTCTTTTGCAAATACTTTGTATTTTTCTATCACCTATTTATTATAGAAAGGTTTGAGGAGATATAAATTTATTCATAATATATTTATTTGTATGGACATCAATGAATATATATGTACATCTATATCTATATGTACATCTATCTATACAAATACATGTGTAAATAATGTCTTTTTTCTTTGATACCAAACTTTAATCTGACAAATTTAATTAAAGATTTTTCCTCATTTTAGTACTACTTTTTTTTTTTTATCTTAGCTGTATTTATTTTGTTTGTGCTAGGAATGACTAGTTTTGAGATCTGGACATGCTTCCTTGTTTATATCTTTCTTTTTATTGTTTATCTTGAAATTCTAGAATTTTTGTCATTTCATATGAATTTTATATTTTATTAAGTTTGGTAAAGGATTCCTTTGGAAGTTTGTAGGAAACAATTACAGAATATTTTTCACATAAATAAAATCATATTTAAATAACTGGACAAATGTCAATTGCTTATGGAGAGGCCAAGGTAGTATAATGAAAATGTCAATTCTACCTAAATTAAATTACTTATTCAGTACCATACCAGTCAAATCACCAAAAAATTATTTTATTGAACTAGAAAAATAGTAGCAATATTCATATGGAGGAACAAATGGTCGAGAGTATGAAGGAAATTAATGAAAAAAAATGCAAAGGAAGGTGGCCTGGCTGTTTCAGATATAAAATTATATTATAAAGCAGGAATCATCAACACTATTTGGTATTGGCTAAGGAATAGAGTGGTGGATCAGGGGATTAGGTGCAGAAGAAACAGCAGAAAAATGACTATAGTAATCTACTGTTTGATAAACCCAAAGACTCTAACTTTTGAGATAAGAACTCACTCTTTACCAAAGACTGCTGGAAAAACTGGAAAATAGTATGGCAGAAACACCCTATACCAAGATAAGGTTGAAATGGGTACAGGACTTAGACATCAAAAGGTGATACCATAATCCAGTAAGGAACACAAGGAATAGTTTATCTGTCAGACTGGTGAAAAAGGAGAGGAATTTATGACCAAATAAAGACATTAAAAATGAAAAATGTGTAATTTTGATTACATTAAATTATTTTTTTGCACAAATTAAACTAATGCAATTAAGATCAAAAGAAATGCAGTAATTTGAGAAACAATTTTCATGTTTCTGAAAAAGGACTCATTTCTAAAATATATAGAGGGTCAGCTAGGTGGCGCAGTGGATAGAGTACCGGCCCTGGAGTCAGGAGTACCTGAGTTCAAATCCGGCCTCAGACACTTAATAATTACCTAGCTATGTGGACTTGGGCAAGCAACTTAACCCCATTTGCCTTGCAAAAACCTAAAAAATAAAAATAAAATTATATATATATATATATATATATGTATATATATATATATATATATATAAAGAGAGAGAGAGAGAGAGAGAGAGAGAGAGAGAGAGAAACTGATTCAAATTTATAAGAATACAAGTCATTCCCCAATTGATAAATGGTCAAAGGATATGATGGACATCCCCTCAATTTCCAATTCTGTCCAACAGACAGTTCTCAGATGAAGAAATGAAAGTTATAGTCACATGAAAAATGATCTCAATCATTATTGAGTAGAGAAATACAAATTAAAACAACTCAGAAATACCATTTCATACCTATCAGATTGGCCAATATGGCAAAAAAGGCAAATGATCAATGTTGGAGGGAATATGGGAAAACTGAGATATTAATGCATTGTTGGTGGAGTTGTGATCTGATTCAATCTTTTTGGAGAGCAATTTGGAATTATGCCCAAAGAGCTATAAAATTTTGCATACACTCTGATCCAGTAAATACCACTACTAGGTCTGTATCCCAAAGAGATCACAGGAAAGGATAAAAAACCAGCATGTACAAAAAATATTTATAACAGTTCTTTTTGTAGTGGCTTGGTTCTTGATTGGTTGGTTCTTGTCCTTTGTCATCAAAGAAGACTAAAATGACATCACTATATTTGAGACAAATTGCAGTGTGTCTGACTGTGACTGAGAGGGAAAGAATTGGAAATTAAGGGGATGCCCATCAATTGGAAAATGGCTGAACAAATTGTGGTATATATATATGTGATGGAACACTATTGTTCTAAAAGAAATCATGAAAGATGGGATTTCAGAAAGCTTGGAAAGACTAGAATGAATTGAAGATGAGTGAAATGAGCAGAATCAGAAGAACTTTATCCACATTAACAACAACATTTTAAGATGATAATAACTAAGATGGATCCAACTCCTCTCAGCATTTAAGTGATCAAGGATAATCCTGAAAGAACTGTTATGGAAAATGCCATCCGCATCCAGAGAAAATGCTATGTAGTTTGAATGGAGTTTAAAACCTACTATTTTCCATTTGTCATATGATTTTTTTTTCCTCCTGTGGATTTTAGTCTATTTCAAAGTAAAAATATAGTTCCTTCCTTCCTTCCTTCCTTCCTTCCTTCCTTCCTTCCTTCCTTCCTTCCTTCTTTCCTCCTTTTTTCATCATCATCATCATCAATCCTCCTCTTCCTCCTCCTTTTTCTTTTTTTCTTCTTCACACCTCCCCTTCTCTCCCTCTCTTCTTGTTTCTCCTCCTTCTTATTTTATCACAGTGTCTCTTCATCTTTCAGACGAAATTTGGATGGCAAGGGTTGTAGTGAAGAACGTTCCTTCTTTTACCCAATTCAAATCTCACTACCAAGGGGAACAAGCTAAACGTCTTTGATCAAATTTCTGTTCCCTTATTCTGACCAAGGTTGGAACATGGCTCAGATTTGTAGAGCATTAATGGAAGGAAGGGCATAGGGTGATAGGAACTTTCCTTGGTTTTCATTTTCTAAGGTAGGGTGGAAATCAAAGGTATCTGGGTCATGGTGCTGGACTTGGGGTCATGAAGAATGGGGTTCAAATTATGCCTCAGACACGTACTAGGTGTGAACTCTCGGCAAGATATTTAACTATTACCTTCCTTTGCTTTCTCTCTTGTAAAATAGGGATAGTAATAGTATCTTTCAACCAGCATGTATGTGAGGCTCAAATGAGATTTTATCTATGTATCTTTTGTATATACACATATATATATATCTTTCTCTAATCTATATCTCTATATCTCTACATCTCTGTCTATCCTCTACATCTGTATCTACCTCTACTTCAGTATCTATCTATATCTCTAAGTCTTTTCCATCCATCCATCCGTCCGTCCGTCTGTCTGTCTGTCTATCTGTCTGATCTGTCTGTCTGTCTATCACTGCAAAGATCTGGAGAGTCAGGTATGGCTGAAAGCTTTTTTGGGGAGTGGGGGCGGGGAGAGACCAACTAGATGTCACATGGATTCCTCTAGGTAGCTGCTAGAAATACCTACCAGTTCTCAAATTCTATGATTCTGTGAGTCAGCTTCCGGCAATCATTCCCCTCTTCCCCTCCTCCCATCTTTAACTTCATTTGGATCCACCTGGGCCTTGAGTTTATTGGGGTAACCACCTTCTGGACAGAACACCCTTCTGGAGTGTTGCCCCCCACCCGGTGGCACACAGCACATTTATGAACTGTGGCTTCCCTCTGCAAAACAGACCCCAGCGTTTACAATGAAAGGACTTGATTCATAAATAATTGAACACCCTATTTATAGGGCAATTCTTGCTTACTTAACTCAAAAAGTGCTGAGTGGACTGTTTCCATATAAAGTGGCCCCGATTGGTGATATATTAAAGCCCCTCATTCACTACAGCCGAGTCCCCTGAAGCTTCCCCCTCCCTATCCCAATCTTTACACAACTTTCCAGGTGGATGAACGTGGTCCCTATAGTAGTGTTGGTGGTGGTGGTGGGTGTGTTGTGTGTGTGTGTGTATGTGTGTGTGTTGAGGAGCTAGAGTGAGTGAAGTCTTTGTACCCAATGCAAAATTGAAAGGAAGTGGAAAGTGGCAGCGATTGAAAAGAGGACCTCTTTCCAGAAAAGTATGCTGTTAGGGTGGCTCATTTCACCCCTCCCTGAGTCCCATTTCTGGTCTATGTTGAAGGAAGCACATGACGGTGGTATGGTGGAGAGAGGAGTTCCCCAAGTCTGAGGCTGTAGGTCTGAATTGCATCCCTGCCACTTGGCTCTCTTTGTGATTCTGGAACCGTAGAGCTTTACAGATCTCAGTTTCCATATCTATATGATGAAAAGGCTGGACCCGACAATAATAACAGCTAGGAGACACACAGCCCTCTAAGGTTTACAAAACTGCAGACTTCAGGGGGTTCCATTTGATGAGACAAATAGTCCCTTCCTGATTAAAAACTCATCCCAACTGACACCCAAGGAGGAAGGAAAGGGCAGATCGAATTGAAATCAGACAATCATTTGGCTTGTGGAGCTGTGCAGAGGGGCACGTGGGATGTACCCCACTGCCAAGGGCTGGGGTGGGGAGAGAAAAGCAAGGGTTAACGTGAGGAAAAGGAGATCTAACAGTAGCAATTCATATTAATGTAGTAGGTAGGTTTAAATGTTACTACTCTTCCTGGACAGATGAGGAAACTGAGGTTTACTCTTGTTTATACACTGAGTGAGTATTTGAGGTGTGTTTCCAAGGTCCCAGCTCATATGGAACTAGGTATAGCTTTCTTTCCATTACAACCAAGCTGACTGTTATTCAAAATATGTTTGGGGTCTGTCTTATCCTATTCCTGTATTTTAGAGGAATTTTTTTAATTATTTAAAAATATTTAAATATAATTGCTTTCTTTGTAATGCTATAAACTTGTTTCTATTTATTTTTTAATAGTAAAAAAAAAAATGAGTTGCAAATTTCCTCTCTCTCCCCCAGTTCCTCTCCTACTCACTTTGAAGGCAAGCAATATGAAAGACTTAGGAATAATCTAAGGGGACACCAGTGCCATCATTGGGCCGAAGGAAAGGATATTGGATATTAGGCAGAAACTGTGGCTCTTGAAAATAATAGAAAGGAGATGAGCTCTGAGGTCTCCTATCAAGTCAAGCTATATATGAGTAATATTAAGATAGACAAATGAACTTGCTACAGTGCCTGGCACATAGTAGGCATTTAATATTTACTGACCAATTGACTGACATAGATTCAAAAGAGAAATTAGTGCCCATAGTATCACAGATTTAGAGCTGGAGGAACCTCAGAGGTCATTTTACAGATTAGGAAACAGAGGCTCAGAGAAATTAAATAAATTTACTTTAGGCAGCTAGGTGGCACTAGTTTTCAGAAGACCTGAGTTCAAATCTATCCTCAGACACTTTTGAGCATCTGTCTAGGTCTCCTAGACACTAGAACTGGATGGTTTGTCTTTGTTTTCAGAAGAATTCTTCACTCTGTCCTACAGCACATTGAAGTAGAAAGAGTATTGACTCTGAAGTCAGAGGACCTCAAGGATACTATCTGGGTAATATGGAACAAGTCTCTTCATTTCTCAGGAATTCTGTTTCTTCTGTAAAATGAGAGCTTCAAAGTTCAAAAAGGGATCTCTCAGAGTCCATAAAGCTTTTTGTTTAGTTGTTTCAATTGTGTCTAACTCTTTGTGACCCTGTTTACGATTTTCTTGGCAATGATCCTGGTGTTATGTGCCCATTTCCTTCTCTGGCACATTTTACAGATGAAGAAACTGAGGCAGTCAGGGTGAAGTGACTTTCCCAGGATCACACAGCTAGTAAGTATCTGATTCAGGATTTGAATTCTGGCTCTTCTAACTCTAGAGCTGGTGTTCTATCCATTGAGAGCCACCTATCTGCCTTATGACTGCCAGTCTCCATTTCAGACTCCCTGTTACCTCTGGAATACAATACAGACACTTTAGTTTTGAATTTAAAATCTTTCACAATCTCCTTCTAGTTTATATCTAGAATTGATTTCATATAACAACTTTTTTTGCTTTTTTTTGTTTTTTTTTAAGACAATGGAGGTAAGTGACTTGCCCAAGGTCACACAGCTAGGTAATTATTAAGGGTCTGAGGTCAGATTTGAACTCAGGTCCTCCTGACTCCAGGGCCACTGCTCTATCCACTGTGTCACCTAGCTGTCCCCATATGACAACTTTTAATACCCTTCCAAACAAACCATCCTATTTGATTTTCTCCATATATAAGATTCCATTCCCTGCCATTTTGCCTTTTCACAGACTGACTCATGTCTGGAATGCTCTTTCTCTCCTCATCTGTGCCTCACTTAGTTCCCTCCTAGACTTACCTCACCAGAAAGGACTTTGGATGTCATCTAGGCCAAGTCCATCATATTACATTTGATGGAACGGATCCCTCCAGAGAAGTGACACCAAGCACCCAAGGTCACAGAAGTAATAGGAGGCAGAAGCATGATTTATAATTGGGCATCTTTCCCCAGTATCAAGCAAGTATTACTTACTACAAGACCTTTCCTGATTTCCCTACTTGTTAAGACTCAATCAGTCTGGGAGCAATTATTAAACTGTAACTGTATACTAGTCAATCTGCCAAGTGCTAGGGATACAAAGAAAGAAAAATAGCACCCCTAGCCTCAAAGAGTTCGCATTCTAGAAGGAGAGACAACACATAATAATCAGACACATACAAAACTCATACATAGTAGATGGATAGTAAGTGAAGTGTCCCTCCTCTCAATGACATTATCCTAGATTTTACTTTGTACATGATTGCTATTTACTAATTTGTTGACATATTGGACTCCTTGAAGGCAGGAACTGTTTGAACTTTGTCATCAACTTCTCAGCACCTAGGATTGCTCCTAGCACCTAAAAGTAGTTTGAGAAATCCTCACTAGATTGAATTATATCAAAGAGATCTCTATCATTAGAAAGAACAGCTTCACATCCAGTAATACAATTTAAAAAAACATTTGCATGAGGTCGGACTTCTCTTGGAAGGACCATTTTGGAACAATCCTTTAGATGAAGGAGTTTAATAGATACTGATTGAATTGATTGACTCTTTGTAACTCTTCATCACTAGGGATTCCAATTAACACGCAACCAATGGGGATAGTCCAAATCCTTCTCTAATCTGATCACTTCTCTTATATGAACCTCCTTTGAAAACAAAGGTGTTTGGGCTGAATGGTCTCTGAGATTCCTTCCAGCCTTTGCAGGGATTCTTTGATTCTCCTCTGCCCCTGGGCCAGCTCTGACCTATTCCATCCCCCACTTCCTGCCCTGGTTCTCCATCAGTAAGTAACCCCACTCTGCTGCCTAATACAATCCTTACACCATCTCAGCCACATTTCTCTGAGCCCGAAGTGACATATCCATCACCCATTTGACAAGCAGTGGGACAGATTGGCGTTCATTTCCCTCCAAAGTAACAAGCAGGGCTTTGTCGGACCCAGCGGAAGTGGCAGGGCAGTGGGAGGCCTTGGCCTCCCTGGCCCACTCCCCTCTTCTCTCCTGCTTTCTCATAAAATGTTTATTATCTTTTTGAATTATAGTTTCCATGTTTACTTTTATGCATGGGGGGAGCAGGTCCACAATTGTCAGGCGGGACAGACTTGTTTTTATATTTTACGTCTGGGATAGCGTGTTCCGAGACAGGGTGATTGATAGACCTCTCAAAATGGATTAAGCGGCAACTCGGAGCCTTCAGAGAAAATATATTTCTGGAGGACTGGTGGCTAGGTTGGGAGTGTCCCATTAGCTGATGTCCAACATTTCTGGCCTTCAAGCCCACACAGGCATCTTTCTTAACAGCCTGGCTCCTTTACCTTGTCCCTGGCATGGCTTGGGGTAAATGATCTATCGGCTTTGGAAACCTTGGGAAATCATCATTTGTTAAGCCTCTACTACCATTACAGGATAGCTAGGTGGTGCCATAGTGGATAGAGTCTTGAGTTTGGAGTCAGGAAGACTCATCTTCTTGAGTTCAAATCTAACCTAAGAAATCTACTAGTTGTGTGACCCTGGGCAAGTCATTTCACCCTGCTTGCCTCAGTTTCCTCATTTGTAAAGTAAACTGGAGAAGAAAGTGCAAGCCAGTCTTTGCCAAGAAAAACCCTCAAATGGGGGTCATGAAGAGTTGGACAAGCCTGGAAAATGATTGAACATGTTGAACATACCATCTGATCAGTGACTGTGCTAGCCTCTGAGAATACAAAAAGAAAAGTTAAAATAAAGCTCTGATCCCAAGAATTTCACAGTGGAGGAGACAGCATGCAAATAATTATACACAAATAAACTAGACAGGATAAGATGGGAAATAATCATCAGAAGGAAGGTACTGGCATGACAGGGGTTTAGGAAGGGATTTTTATAGAAGGTAGGGTTTCAGTTGAGAATTGAAGGAAGCTAGGGAAGCCAGAAGGTAGAGATGAGGAAGGAAATGTGGAATAACCAGAGAAAATAGGAGATGGGGCATTATTGTGTTAGAGGAATGACCCGGTGGTCAGTGTCACTGAGCCAGATATTACTGAGGTGAGAGACAGAATAATATATAAGAAGACCGAAGGGTAAGGAAGTGTCTATGTTATGAATACTTTGAACATCCAATAGAGTTTTATAGAGGTGATAGGGAGCCATTGAAAATATTGAATAGGTCTGACTTGTACTTTTAGAAGATCATTTTGTCAAGTGGAGGATGGACTAGAATGAGTAGAGACTTGGGATAAAGAGACCCAATGGCAATTATTGCCATAATCCAGGTGTGAGATAATGAAGACCTATGCCAAGGTAGTGGTAATGACAGAGGAGAGAAGAGGATGTATATGAGATGTTCTGCATGTAGACTTCACAGGATTTGGCAACTAAATGAAAATGGATTGTTAGTAAGTGAAGAGGAGAAGATAAAACTAGGTCTAGGTTGCTTCCTTTGTAAAGTGAGGAGATTATAAGAGATGATATCTAAAGCCTAAGAACTGGTTACTGATGGCTTAGTGTTTCATCAGTCTCCTCATAGACATACTGATAGAAAATTAGTAAATAGATTGAATATATAGTTAGATAGATAAATAGAAATAAATAGATAAAGCTAGATAAACATGAATAGGTTAGATGACGAGGTCATAAATAGGGATGAATGAATAGATAGAGTGATAGATGATAGAGATAGATAATGGATGGCTAGATAGGTGACTAGATTAAAAAGATGATTGGAAGAAGATAGATAGGTAAGAGATGGATGATAAACAGAAAACTAGATAGATGAGTAGATTAGATAATTAGATTAGAAAGACAGTGGAGGGCAGCTAGGTGGCGCAGTGGGCAGTGGATAAAGCACCGGCCTTGGAGTCAGGAGTACCTGGGTTCAAATCCGACCTCAGACACTTAATAATTACCTAGCTGTGTGGTCTTGGGCAAGCCACTTAACCCCATTGCCTTGCAAAAAAAACCCCAAAAAAGACTGGATAGATTGATAGATAAGAGATGGATAGATGGAGCAACACAAGTGCTTGCTAAATAGTAGGCAAATTACTAGACTTATGAATAAAATTAATCAAGAAAGTTCTCCTCAAGAAGCTTATATTCTAATTAAAGCAGACAGCATAAAGTAGAATTGGAAGGATGAGGGAGGGCAGCAAGAGGGGTAGCAAGGAGACAGGGTAGAGGATGGTGAGAAAGAAAGGGGAAGAGGAAAGGAAAGGAGAGTAGAGGGAAGAGGATGAGGGTAAGATTAATGGAAGGATCTTTGGAGCACGGGTTAGAGGGTGAAATATGGATAGATAGATAGATAGATAGATAGATAGATAGGTAGATAGATAGATAGATAAAGTTCTAGAGCTGGAAGAGACCTCAGGAACCACCACCACTTCATTTTACAGGTAAGGAAACTGAGGCCCAGGAAATTTATGTCACTTAGAAAAGGAAGAAAATATAATAAAAAGCAGGAAATCCAATGGAGAAAGCCAGGGAAAACTTAGGAAACCAAGGGATCCCAGTTCATTTTAAGCAAAGATTGAGTGATCACGTTTGAGAACATATGAACAGGTGGAAGTTAGGTGGAGAAGTGGATAGAGTGCTGTCCCTGGAGTTAGGAAAATGAATTCAAATCTGCTCCTAACAATTGAGTAACTGTGTGAAATGGGGCTAGCTACTTAATCTCTGTTTGCTTCAATTTCTTCATCTGTAAAATGGGGATGCACCTTTACCTCCCAGAATTTCTAGGAAGATCCAATGAGATAATTAGGAAACAATTAGCATAGTATATCTTATGGAATAAGATCTGTATAAATATTAGTTACTATTAATCTATAAAATTGGAATAATAACAGCATCTATCTCCCAGGTTTGTTGTAGGGATTCAGTGAGATAATGATGAGTGCTCACATAGCACACTGTCTGGTTAAATGTCACCTATTCTATTTTAGAGGAGATTCTTGCTCAGGTAGAAGTTGTGGTCCCTGAAATGCCTTCTTATTCAGAAATTCCATGTTTCTCTGATTGTAAGTTGCCCATTGTAAGAGTGATAGACACACAAAGTCAAACCCACTCTTTGTGGTCATCCTGAGGATGATTCTGACCTAACGTTTCTCCTAAGGGTGTTCTGTGAGTTCTACTGACAAGTAATATTTTCCAACATCCCAGAAAAGTCACTGGGATCAATTAATTTTTTGTCTCAATTTCTTCATTTGTGAAATGGGAATAATAAATGCAGATCATTCAATAAACACCTAAAAACATCTTTGATTTCATCAGAATAGGGAAGTCCTGCCAAGGTGGATCAGAACCCACTCTGTTCCTGACAGATCAAGGGGCTTTTCTAGGCTTATCTAGCTAGTGCATATCAAAAGAATCTATCTTATTTGGAAGTGACTCTCCAGCATTCACGGGGAGCCAAGCAGCCTCTCTTATCAAAATCACACATTCATTATATTTAATAACTATGATAATAAGAACTCTTGTCTCACAGATTTGTTGCAAATTTAAATGAGATCAAGACTGAAAAGCACTTGGCAACTTATAAGAGCTACATAAATGCCAATTACTGTTATGCTTATTATGATGATTGCTATTGTTGTCATCATCATTGCTGTTGTTGTAAATATCTTTCCTTGGGTTCCAAGGTGAGAGAGACTGGTATTTCTTCCTTTTCCTCTGATTTGTTTTGGGAGTCGTAAAATTTCAACCACAACATAACCATCAACCTTCGTTCTACTAATGACATCTATGAACCTTTTACCACTAGGAGGAGAAAGAAGGAAGGAAATGAGGTCTTATGAGGGCTTACCCTATACCCACACTGTGCTAATCACTAGGGAGGGAAATACAAACAAAAAGAAAGACAGTCCCTGTTCTCAATAAGCTTACATTGTGATGGAATGGGAGTCAGGTGCCCAACACACACACACACACACACACACAGAATGGGAAACTATGAAGACAACTCATGACAAAATTCATGTTACTTATTCCTTAAAATCATAAATTTTGAGCTAGAATGACTTAAAACATCACATTCAACTTCATTTTACAGCTGGGGAAACTGAGGTGTAATAAAGAGTGATGAATAACTTGCTCAATGTTACACAGGTAGCATGTGTTGAAAGTGAGACTGGAATCCAGGTCTTCTTAATCCCAAAAGATCTCAATTTTAAATAAGGGGGAATCTTTGTTTTACTGTGTGAAGGAAAGAGACTTTCATCAGACATCCCCCTTTCTCCCCCTTAACCTACTGGCCAAAAGAGGACACATCACACAAATGAATGGGGTTCCTGTAACCATGTCCTACTTCTCTCCTGCCCACTGCCATCTTTAGCCCCAGGTAGGCACATTTTGTGGCCCTCACTCCATCCCCTGCTGTAACCTCAGGTTTAACTGTTGAGGAGAAAATGAAAAATACTCTTCCCTTTCCCACCTCCTCTCTCCCCCCCACTACTAGGAGCTCTGTCTGCAGAGGTTCCAGAACAAAAGGCTATTTTTTAATTTGTTCTCCATCGGAAACACAGGAGGAGGAAAATCAATGTTTGCTAAATAGGCAAGAAGTCACCACTGCCTCTGTGGGGAAAAAGGCTGAGTTTGAAGTGGATTAAAAGACTTACCCAGAGGACAGTACAGTCCAATTACAAAGTCAACAGAAAAGGTTTGGACTGTCTGCTCTGCTAGGAGGAAGCCACAGAGCCATATTGGTCTAGGCCCTAGATGATGGTAATCTGACTAAGATCTCTTGGGATAAATGGGCTGGGACACCATTCTTCAGAGGATCATGAGAGTTGTTAGAAACTAGGTCTGTGATAAATACACAGGAAGGCACCAATCCCCCCTAAAGATTCAAGACTGAATGCAAATAATTTAAAATTGGACATTGAAAGAGCACTTGACTCCCTCTGAGCACACTATTTCCCATCTGGTAAAAGAAAAGCCTTTGTATTCTGAGAAAAGTTAGGGAAAGGGACTGGTCTAGAGAACCTTAAAATACCTGCTGGAAAATATAGGCACATGGTAAAAAGGTTAGTGCGACATTTTTCACATTATAAATGGCAGGCATCCCTTCTGAAAACCAAGGGGGACGGGAAAGATTTATTATCTCGATATAGTTTCCACCAAAGGTAAAGGAATTTTCATCAATGCCAAATTCCCCTTCTAACAATTCTCAATAAAGTGTAAGGGAAAGGGTTGGAATGAAACTGGGTCTATGGGAATCCTCGGATCATTGGCTATTTGGGTCTGAAAGGGACCCTCAGAGATCTTTAAGTCCAATCCCTGCAGGACACTGGCTCTTTCATCATGGCAGGCTGTTGACCTTCACGCAAGTTCCCAAGGAGGGATTTTTAAAGGAGAGCAGCTCACCTATCCCTGACCTCTGAGCCGTAAAGCAACCAAGACACCAGAAGAAAGCAGGCTTTTGGCTATGTCTAGGCACTCAAGTAGGGAGAGACCTGGTCCCAAACCAGTGCCAGCTGGAACTTCCAGGTGACTCAATGGTCTTCACATTTTTGTGACTGAAATGATCCTCTCAGTTCTCTGTGGATTCCATTGGCATGATATTCACAAGATTTCATGCTCTTCTCAGGAGACTTAGAAAAAGACTCTAAAATGGGACGATATGCAAACAACAGCAGCAACAGCAGCAAAATTCTATGACGGATACATCTGTGACTGAAAACATTAAATGTCTTATTGACATCTTGAAACCAGAGGGATAGGAGGAACCTACTGAAGGTTTTTAACACCTACAGAGCACCAGTCTTCATGAACAGTCTTGAAACTCTGAAGTGGTCCATGGCAGATTTGGAAAGCATTGTGATAAAAATCTGTACCACATTAATGAAGCAAAAGGCCCATGATTCCAAGTACAGGAAGTTGAACATAGAAGAAGAAGAAGAAGAAGAAGAAGAAGAAGAAGAAGAAGAAGAAGAAGAAGAAGAAGAAGAAGAAGAAGAAGAAAAGGAGGAGGAGAAGCAGGAGGAGGAGCAGGGGGAGAGGAAGGGGAAGGGGAAGAAGGAGGAGGATGAGGATGAGGAAGAGGAGGAGGAGGAGAAGAAGAAGATGATGATGAAGGAAGGAAGAGAAGGAGAAAGAGGAGAAGGAGAAGAAGGAAGGAAGAGGAGAAGAAAAAGGAGGAGGAAGAGGAGGAGAATAAGAAGAAGAAAGAAAAAGAAAGAAAGAAGAGGAAAGAAGAAAGAGACATATTTGTATCCCCTAAATCTAGAAAAGTACCTGGCTAAAAAAGTACATGATAGATACTAAATAAACATTTATTGATTCACTGAATTAGTTAAGTAATCAAAAATATTTTACATCCAAAAGTAAATGACTCAGATTAAAAAAATGGACTCAAAAGACCCTTCATGAGCAGTAGTCACATGAACTCAACCTATAAGGAAGCATCATACAAATGTCTGAGTCATGGAGATTTGTTTACAGAAATGTAGATTTTTTATGATAGCAGCTCAGGACCAAATTACTGCTACCAGAAAGTAGAGATCGATCCTTAAGGAACCCAGACTTCAATGAATAGTATGTAAGCCAACTAGGAAAAAAGTGTAACATATCACTGCAAGTTGCAAGCATTTGGAATGTTCTGAATATGGAGAAAGAAATGATCAGGTGACCAAGATTATAAACAAGTAGCAGAGCTCTGTACTATATATATATATATATATATATTATATATATATAATATATATATATATAAACATTTATATTACATAAAATTAATTAAAATTAATTAAAGAAATGAACTATTAGAACTGAGGCATCACCAAAGACAAAATTGTTGCTTTCTACTACTTGGACATAACATAGACCTTTAAGAATTTTAGAATACACATATCCATATATGTGTGTATCTCTGTCTGTCTGTCTGTCTGTCTGTCTGTCTATCTCTATATCTTTCTCATTATCCTGCATGCTTCCCTAGTTGTACCAAAGATGCTGCATAAGACAAACTTACACTGCAATATTTTAATCGATTACAAGTAACATTCATTTTATCTTTGTTGCTCTGTAGTTGTTTTCAGTTATGTCCAGCTCTTGTGACCCCATTTGGAGTTTTATTGGAAAAAGACATTGGAGTGGTTTGCTATTTCCTTCCCTAACTCATTTTTGCAATGAGCAAACCGAGGCAAATGGGGTAAAGTGACTTGCTCAGGATCACACAGCTAGTAAGTGTCTGAGGATGAATTTGAACTCAGGTCTTCTTGTCTCCAGATCCATTGCTCTATGCACTGTGCCACCTAGATGCCTCATTTTATATACCAATGCAATATGTCATTAATCATTAAACATAAAACAGAAATTTGTCCAGGATTATTTCTGTCTGAACTTGATTGAATAACAGATAAAAATAATGAAAATAACTGTGACAACTGCTCCAGAACAATAATGATGATGATGATGACAATTTCCAGAAAATAGTGCTCTAAGCTTTGCCAAGTGTTTTACACGCATTATCTTATGGGACTCTTTAACAATGTAGGTCTATCATGCTGTCAATAATGTTGATGAGGAAGCAGAGGTCCAAAGATAGCCTGGTAGGATATAGCTAGATATGAGCAAAAATTTATATCCAGGTTGTACCCTGAATTCAAGCTTGGCGCTCCTAAATTAAGGTCATGTTTTCAACCTCAGCAAGGACGGTACAAAGTCAATGTTGATGGTCAAACTCAATAGTCTAGGCCTCCAAGTCATAATTTTTAGTTTGACCTTTATATCATTTTGACTGTTCACAATAATTACTTTCACAAAACAGTTGTCAAATCTCCTTTCTTTCAAAGGATTCTAAATAAGATGAAATGGTAGCTGCTATTTCTCAATCTCCCAGGACACTCTCCTTTAATGTGTACAATGTTTGATTCAGTTTTTCTTTATACACCAATTCCTGGCCTCATACTAGGATCTCAACAAACATAATTCTGTTCCCTCAAGTACCCTTCATAGTCCCTCCAATTACTCAATTCCCATGAAATAATCTTCCATTTTACTTCCTATTTCAAGATATTCAGGCATCTCCTCCAGTATCTCCTTCAATTTGTTCTCCATTGAAGGAGTTATCCTTTTCCTTGTCAAGATCAACCACTTTATATTTATCCTTAATTCCAATCCCTTGTTGTTTTTAACTAGAAAAATTATCCCTTCTTTTATTCTTCCCCTCTTTCTTATTTCTAGTGTCTCCCTATCTACTTTCCTGCTGCCTATAAAGATACCTACATTTGCTCCTTCCTTAAAAAATAAACCCAAAGCAAAAGAAATCACTTGATCCAACAATCTTAACTGGGTTGCATCTTGTGTCTTTCTTCCCTTTCATGACAAAACTTCTGAAAAAATGTTGTCTACACTCATAGCCTCCATTTTCACTCCTTCTGCTTTCTTCCAAACCCTCTGCAATCTGGCTTCCAAGGACCTTACCATTCAATCAAAACTGATATTTTTGAAACCTATCATCTATGAATTGCTGGATTTAATGGTGTTTTCTCATAATTTTTTCTAGATGTATTTGTAACTTTTGGAATTATTGATCACTCCTCTTGAAAGATTTTCATAATATTGTTATACCTTGGTTCTCTCATTGACTGACTATTCCTTCTCAATTTCCTTTCTATTTTTTTCATTCATGCTTTACTCCCAAACTATGGATGCTCTCTTTTCTTCTTCCACTACACAGGGAAAGCACTCACAAGAAGAAATAATACCAGAATACCCTAAAGGTGTCTCTTAAGGACTTTATAATTTATTATACAGCATGGGAAACACTGTCACAGGACTGCCTGGCATGCTGTATCATCATCAGAGAGGGTGCTGTGCCCTATGAGCAAGGCAAAATTGAAGTAGTTCAAAGGAAATATGAGATATATTAAGTTTAGAGTAATAACCCAGGTTTTCACATGGACTATTTGTGTCCAACATGGGGTAGAACATTCCGAGTTTGTATTGGTTTGACCAGCCTGTAGGACACACTGTAACTCCTCTCTAACATAATGATATTGTTTTGGTCTTCTTTGATAACGAAGGACAAGAACCAACCAACCAATCTTCACCAATTTCTATGGCTTTAATTATCCTTTCAATGCATAGAATTCTATATAGCTGTATACATCACACTAATCTCTCTCCAGAGAACTTATCCCTTATCACATCAACTTCCTTTTGGACATGTCAAAATGGATGCCCCACGAACATTAACTTGACCAAAACAAAACCCATTTCCCTACACAGTCATTTGTTTAATGCTGTTGTGAGCATTACTTTCTCTCCCAATCACTCAGACTCAAAAACTTCCTTGTGAGTTTTTATTCTTCACTAAAACTCAAACATGCTCGAACCAGTCTTGTGCCAAAATTTGCCATTTCTACTTTCCCATCATCTCTCATGGACCTCTTTATCTTTACTCCCACACTCACCACCCTAATTCACTTCCTGTTCTTCCAGCCTCCAGTCTCTCCTCTTTCCAGTCCATCCTTTACTTCATTGCTTGGGTGATTTTTCTAAAGCACAGATCTGGTATTCTGTTCAAGGAGCTTTGGCAGTTTCCTATTACCTGGATCAAATACGAATGTATCTGGTTGGTTACCTTCTCTGATTTCTTATCCTTGACTCAAGGTGTTCCATGATACACCTATGATGTCCTTTATGTTGCTTGAAGATGAAACTCTTCCTGTCTCCATATCTTTGCATGGTTATTCTTTCTGCCTAGAATGTTTTGAATCTTCACCTCTTAACTTTCAAGACTCAATTCAAACCCTACTTTGCAATGATAAGCTTTCTCAGTCACCCAAGGCTAGTGCCTCACCCTCTTAGATGACCATCCATTTGCCTTCTATGTATCCTGCTTGCATATAGTTGCTTACATATTGCCTCCTCTATTGGAAATTGTTTTTTGACCTTTCTATATATGCTCAGCACTTCTATGAGAGCTAGATGACACCATGAATAGTACAGTGGGTCTAGAGTCAGGAAGTAGTTCAAATCCAGGTTCAGGATACTTATTAGCTATAGGACTTTGGGAAAGCTACATTAACTTTTGTCTGTCTCAATTTCCTATTTCTAAGGTTGTTTTGAGGATCAAATTTGAAGGAACCTCACAAAAACTCTGCAATGTTTGTAATCATTATTTTAAAAAGAAGGAAATACTGACAAGTAAAATTATTTCACTCAATAAATATTTGCAAATATTATAGTCACTTAATAAATGGTTATTTTCAATTAGTGTTGGCACATAATAGGTATTGATAAGTTTTTAATTTTTTAATTTTTTAAATAAAATTAAAATTATTTTTAAATCTTATTTATTTAATTTTACATTTTTATTTTAAATTCTAATTTAAAAAAACATTGCCTGGTATACAGTAGGTACTTAATAAATGTTTTATGACTGACTGGTAGAATGCTGGTCTTGGAATCGGGATGACAGATTCAAATCATGTCTCTGACATTTATCAAGTGAAATAATTTTACTTCTGTTAGTATTTCCTTCTCTTTAAAATAATGATTACATACATTGTAGAATTTTTGTGAGGTTCCAATGAAATAATGTAAGAAAAGTGCTTTGCATATCTCAAATTATTAAATGTTGGCTGTGATGATGTTTTATCCTTCATTCTAGAAGAAGACTTTGACCTCAGGGAGGTGATGCCATGACAAGCATGTGAATTGGATTTGAGTGAGGGGAGATGCTAAATCACCAGTCTCACTTTCTCCTCCAGAGTTATTTGGATCCAGTGTCAGATATGAATCAGGATGACTGGAAATGACTTGGATGCGGGGCAACCATAGTTAAATGACTTGCCCAAGATCACACAGCCAGTGAGTTTCAAATGTCTGAATTGGATTTGAACTCCAGTTCTCCAGACTCCAAGGCCAGTTCTATCCAATGCATCATCTACATGATCCTAGGATATTAAAGATGGAAGAGATTTGGGGGAACTCCTTGTCACATCTCCTATTTAACAAATTAGGAAACTGTCCCAGAGAGAAGGTGATTTGCCCAAGCATATGAACTTGTCGCTAGTGGGTTTTTTTGGCAAGTATGTAAAATACCAATGTATACATCTATTGTCTTTAACAAAATACATGTTTTCATTTTTTAAAATGTCATCAAAGACTCAAAGATCTGTAAGAAAAAGAGGAAATAAAAGATCTTGAAACAGGTTGGGGAGGGACTTCAAAGTTCATCTAGTTAAACTTCTGCATTTTACAGATGAGGAAATAGGCACCTAAGAAGGTTAACCGATGGACAAGCCACCCAACCACATCTGCCCTGCAAAACCCCTCCCCCAATAACAATAATAATAATAGACACCATAATAATAATAATAATAATGATAAAATGTGCTCCAGTCTGTGTTCCAACACCACCAGCTCTGCCATGGGTGGATCACATTCTTTTTAAAAAATATTTAATATTTATTTATTCTCATTTTGTACAAATAATTTTTTTATACATTAATAAAATATTCTTGTTTAAGAGTAAACAAAATACCCCCTCCCCCCAAAAAATATAGACTCACTTGAGTGAAAAAGTAAAGGGAAGAGAAAAAAATTAAAATTAAAAAAGTAATAGTAATAATTGTAGATATAGTCAGGTGGAGCAATGGACAGAGCACCAGTCCTGAAGCCAGGAGCATCTGAGCCCATATCCGGCCCCATACACCCAACAATCACCCAGCTGTGTGACATACAAGCCACCCCAACCCCACTGCCCTGCAAAAACCAAAAAAAGAAAAAAGAAAAAAAGACCCAAAATAAAATAAAATAGTAATAATAGTAGGGGTGGCTGGGTGGTGGACAGAGCATTGGCCCTTGAGCCAGGAGCACCTGGGTCCAAATCCGGCCTCAGACAACCAATGATCACCCTGCTATGTGGCCCCAGGCAGGCCACCCAGCTCCATTTGCCCTGCACCCCCCCCAATAATAATAATAAAAATGTTCTTGAGTCTTTGTTCCAACGCCATCAACTCTGTCACAGGTGGATCACATTCTTTATGATTAAGTCCATTGCAAAAGTTACTTCCATATTTTTCCACCGTTGCCATTGCTGATCCAACTCCCTCCTTTCGTATTTCTCCACTACCATGTACTATATTTTCTCTCTCCTTTCACTCTTTCTGCTGTAGGGTAGCTGAGTGGCACAGCAGACAGAACCCTAGCTCTGGGGCCAAGAAGCCCCTAGTCCCCCTACAACCCCTTAGGTCCAGCACCCACCTGGCCCTATGGTCAGGGACAGGCCATCCAATCCCAGCCCCTTGCAAGAAGTAAAAAAGAAAATGTGTTATATCTGACCACTCTCCCCACCATGGTCCATCCTCTCCTCCATCACTCACATCCCCCCTGTCCCCCCCCCTCTTCTTCTTACTCCAGATACCTATACCCCATTGAGTATATACACTGTTTCCTCTCCTAGCTACCTCTGATGAGAGCAAAAATTCCCTCATTCCCCCTTGTCTTCCCCCTTTCCATATCATTACAATAGCTCATTTTAATAAAGAAAATCTTATTATATGAAATATCTTGGCCTATTCCCCCTCTCCTTTTTCTTTCTCCCATTACATTTCCCCTTTTTTATTGACTCCATTTTTACACCATATTTTATCTTCAAATTCAGCTTTCTCCTGTACTTCAACTATAAAAGCTCCTTCTACCTGCTCTATTAACAGAGAAGGTCCATATGAGTATTATCAGTATCATTTTTCTATACAGGAATACATGCAGTTCATCATCATTAAGTCCCTCCTATTTTCCCTTTCTCCTCCAATCTCTATGCTTCACCTGAGTCCTGTATTTGAAGATCAAATCTTCTGTTCAGCTCTGGCCATTCCAAAAGGAACATTTGAAATTCCCCTGGTTCATTGGAAGTCCATCTTTTTCCCTGGAAGAGGACATTCAGTTTTGCTGGATAGTTGATTCTTGCCTCATTCCAAGCCCTTTTGCCTTCCAGTATATTATATTCCAAGCCCTACGAGCTACAACCTCTGGAACTTGACTATAATATTCCTAAGGGTTGGTTTTTTGGGATCTCTTTTTTGGGGGGATTGGTGGATTCTCTCCATTTCTATTTTGCTCTCTGCTTCTAGGATATCAGGCAATTTTCCTGTAGTAATTCTTTGAAAATGATGTCAAGGCTCTTTTCCTGATCATGAATTTCAGGTATTCCAATAATTTTTAGATTATCTTTCCTAAATCTGTTTTCCATATCAGTTGTTTTTTCAATGAGATGTTTCACATTTTCTTCTAATTTTTCATCTTTTTGGTTTTGAAGTAATGAGTCCTGATTTATCCTAAATTCATCAATCTCCCTGAGTTCTATTCTTTGTCTGAAGGATGTGCTCTCCTCAGAGAGTTTTCTTATCTCTTTTTCCATCTGGCCAATTTTGCTTTTTAAAGCATTCTTCTCCTCCATAACTTTTTGAACTATTTTAACCATTTGACCTAAGCTGGTTTTTAGCATGCTATTTTCTTCAGCATTTTTTGGGGGATTTCCTTGACTAGGCTGCTGACTTCATTTTCATGTTTTTCCTGCAATTCTCTCATTTCTTTACCCAGTTTTTCTTCTAACTCCCTCATTTGATTTTCAAAATCTTTTTTGAGCTCTGTCATAGCCTGATCCCAATTTCTGTTTTTCTTGGAGTCTTTAGATGCAGGAGCTTGTTCTTCCTCATCTTCAGATTGAGTATATTGATCCTTCTTGGGATCATAGATAATGTATTTCTCAATGGTGTTCCTCTTTTTTCTCTGCTTGCTCATTTTCCCAGCCCAAACCTGTTTTTGGGGTGCTTCCTGAGCTTTTGGGACACTCCCACAAGGGTCTCAGTGTGTGAGGCTCTGTTCTCCCTCCTTGTCTGTGAATGACCATATGCACCCCCCCCCCCGCCATGGGGCTGAGGTGGGGGGCCCTGTTGTTCTATGGGGCGGGGCCTAGACTGCGATCAGGATCTGAACGTGTTCAGAGCCCCAGAGTCCTGTTCCAGGGGCAAAGGACAGAGTCCTGCAGTCTCTCTCTCTCTCTCTTCACTCTCCTCCCTCAGCTCAATGGGCTCATGCCCTGGGGGCTCCTGCTTACAGGCTCTGCCTGCTTCTAGTTACTGGATCTGGAATGCAGTGGCCACTTTGCTGGCTGTGTGCCCTGAGGGCTGGACTTTACATGCTTGCTCTGGCAGAGGTCACCTGCTGTTCCCCCAATTTGTGCCCGGTGCTCCCCGAGGCAAAAGTCAGGAAACTCCCCCACTGCTGTGACCCACGGCTCCCAGTGTCCTGGGGCTGCCTCCAGGAAGCTGAAGTTCTTTTGTTCTGGTGGGCCGCCCCTCCAACCTGGTGAAGCAGAGCCTTTCTGCTCTTTTCCAGGTTACCTTGAGTAGGAGAACTGCCTCACTGGGTCCCTCTGTGGGTTCTGTCTCTTGAAAATTTAAAGTCCTTAGTTTCAAAGATTTACGAGAGAGTGCCTAAGATACAATCCACTCTTGTTGCCATCTTGGCTCCAGCCCCTCTGGATCACATTCTTTAGGATAAGTCTATCATAAAAGTTACTTCCATATTTTTCCACTGTTGCCATAGCTGATCGCAACTCCCTCCATGCGTACTTCCCCACTATCATACATTATATTTTCTCTCTCCTTTCACTCTGTCCTTCTTCTTAAATGTGCTGTAGGGTAGCTGATGGCATAGCAGACTGATCACTGGCCCTGGGGCCAAGAGCCCCGAGCTCACATACCACCCCTAAGACCCAGCAACCACCCAGCCCTGTGATCCCAGACAGGCTATCCAATCCCAGCCCCTTGCAAGAAGTAAAAAAGAAAATGTGTTATATCTGACCACTCTCCCCCATGGTCTACCCTCTTCTCCATCACTCACATCCCCCCATCCCCCTGTCCCCCTTCTATCCTTCTTACTCTAGATATCTATACCCCATTGAGTATATATGCTGTTTCCTCTCCAAGTCACCTCTGATGAGAGTGAAGGTTCCCTCATTCCCCCTCACCTTCCCCCCTTCCATATCATTGCAATAGCTCATTGTAATAAAAAAAATCTTATTATATAAACATCTTAGCCTATTCTACCTCTCCTTTCTCTTACTCCCATTACATTTCCCTTTTAGCCATTAACTCCATTTTTACACTATATTATATCTTCAAATTCAGCTCTCTCCTGTGCTTCATCTATAAAACCTCCTTCTACCTGCTCTATTAAGTGAGAAGTTTCTTATGAGTATTATCAGTGCCATTTTTCTATACAGGAATACATGCACTTCATCATCATCAAGTCCCTCATATTTTCCCCTGCTCTTCCACTCTCCATGCTTCAGCTGAGTCCTGTATTTGAAGATCAAACCTTCTGTTCAGCTCTGGCCATTTCAACAGGAACATTTGAAATTCCCCTGGTTCACTGAAAGTCCATCTTTTTCCCTGGAAGAGGATGTTCAGTTTTCTTGGGTAGTTGATTCTCAGTTGCATTCTAAGCTCTTTTGCCTTCTGGAATATTGTATTCCAAGCCCTACGAGCCTTTAATGTAGTTGAATGTAGTTGCTACTAAGTCCTGTGTGATCCTGACTGCAGCTCCACAATATCTGAATTGTGTCCTTCTGGCTGTTTGTAATATTTTCTCTTTGACTTGGGAGTTCTGAAATTTGGCTATAATATTCCTGGGGGGTGTTTTTTTTGGATCTCTTTTTGGGGGAGATTGGTGGATTCTCTCAATTTCTATTTTGCCTTCTGCTTCTAGGATATCTGGGCAATTTTCCTGCAGGAATTCTTTAAAACTGATGTCAAGGATCTTTTCCTGATCATGACTTTCAGGTATTCCAATAATTTTTAAATTATCTTCCTGAATCTGTTTTCCATATCAGTTGTTTTTTCAATGAGATGTTTCACATTTTCTTCTAATTTTTCATTCTTTTGGTTTTGAAGTATTGTGTCTTGCCTTCTCATAAAGTCAACAGCTTCCTTTAGTTCTATTCTACTTCTGAAGGATTTGTTTACCTCAGAGAGTTTTCTTAGCTCTTTTTTCATCCAGCCATTTCTGCTTTTTAAAGCATTCTTCTCCTCAATAAATTTTTGAACTGTTTTATCCATTTGACCTAAGCTGGTTTTTAACATGCTATTTTCTTTCGCATTCTTTTGGATCTCCTTGACTAAGCTGCTGACCTCTTTTTCATGTTTTTCCTGTATCTCTCTCATTTCTTTTCCCAATTTTTCTTCTATCTCCCTCCCTTGATTTTCAAAATCTTTTTTGAGCTCTGTCATAGCCTGAGGCCACTTTTCGTTTTTCTTGCAATCTTTAAATGTAGGAGCTTGTACTTCCTCATCTTTAGATTGAGTATTTTGATCCTTCTTTGAATCATAGATAATGTATTTCTCAGTGGTGTTCCTCTTTTTTCTCTGTTTACTCATTACCCCAGCCTGTGCCTGGTTTTGGGATGCTTCTTGAACTTTTGAGTATTATTGGGACACCCTCCCAATGGATCTCCATATGTGAGACTCTGTCTTCCCTCCTGGTCTGTGAATGACCACAAGTGCACCCCTCTTCCATGTGATTGAGGTAGGGGGGCCCTGCTGTTCTATGGGGGGCCTAGACTGTGATCAGGATCTGAATGTGGTCTGAGCCCCAGAGTCCTGTTCCAGGGACAGAGGACAAACCTCAGAAGTCTCTCTTTACTCCCCTAACTTAGGTATGTTGAGCACTCAAGGCTCAGTTGCCTGGGAACTCCTGCTTATCATCTCTGCCTGCTTCTAGTTCTTGAATCTGGGCTGTCCTGGTCATCTTGCTGAGTGCCCTGAAGGCTGGGCTTCACATGCTCACTCCGGTAGAGGTGCCTGCACTGATCTTCCAAGTTGTGCCTGGTGCTCCCCGGGGCATAGGTCAGGAAACTGCCCCTGCTGCCATGAGCCACGGCTCCCAGACACCCTGGGCTGCCTCCGAGAGGCTGAGTTTCCTTCACTCTGGCAGGCCACCCCTCTAACCCTGTGGAGCGGAGTTTTTCCACTATTTTCCAGGTTACCTTGGACTGGATAACTGCCTCACTGGATCTTTTTGTGGGTTCTGTCTCAAAAATTTAGTTAGAGTTGTTATTTTATGAGTTTTGAAATATTATAGAGAGAGCACCTAAAAGAGGCTCTTCTCCTGTCGCCATCTTGGCTCTGCCCCCAAAGATAGAATTTGAAAACAATTTCTTCGTCACTATTTTATCTTTAATCTTCCAAGCTTTTTTCTCTAACTATAAGGATGAGATAAAACAATGAATACTCTTTGGTTTCTCCCCCTTGAGTTCCTCTCCTCATGTGAAGTCTTAAGGACACTGAATTAATAATCAAAAGTCCTGGGTTTGAATCCTGACTCCTGGCTCTAAACATTGTAGCTCCTGGCAAGGTCCTGGATTATTGAAGACTCAGTCTACTCTGCTGAAAAGTAGAGGCTGGAAATATTGAAATAATTTTCAATTTCCTTCTGCAACTCAATTTATAGATGGAAAAACTGAGGCAAACAGGATTAAGTGCCTTGCCTGACTTGCCCAGGATCACACAACTAATACGTTTCTAAGACGGGAAGTGAACTCTAGAGGATGAGTCTTCCTGACTCCAGTTCTTATTCAGTGCTAGACTAGATGATTCAATTCAATAGACAATCTTATGAAGTACTGCATTTTAGAGACAGGAAGATCTGAGTTCAAATTAGCCTCAGATGCTTACTAACTGTGTGATCCTGAACAAGTCATTTTACTTCCATTTGCCTCAGATTCTTCACATATCAAATAAAAATGATAATAGCAGGTTTGTTAGAGGTTCTAATACACACACACACACACACACACACACACACACAAAGTACTTTGCAAATTTTAAAGATCTAGGTAAATGCTAGTCATGATGATGATGAGATAATGATGATGTCCATGAGGATGGTGACGAGGATGATGATGGCAATAATGATGTCTAAGATACTTCACTAAGTCACAATAGTCAAAGAAAAAAGGAAAACAATACTTTATTCTCAAAGAATACACCATTCACTTAGAAGCTCTGTCAGTCTCTTCCAACTCTGAAACTCTATAGCTGTTCACCTGGTTTCATGTGAAGTGAATTCCTCAATACTAACAACTACATTTCCTTTTATTTTTTTCCTCAAATCTCCTTCCATTGACAATCTTAAGATTTTTCAAAAGTTTCAGAATAAAATTTCTTGTTTCATTTTCAACTTGGGTTTCCAGACAGGCCTAGAGCACTTTGAATAACTTTCTCTTGATTGGTGAAAGAGAATGATAATTCCATATCACATACCTATGTAATAGGAAGAGTTGTCTCAAGAGCTATGGAGATGGGGAATGTTCTGTAGCTCTGTTCAGTCGTTTCATAGATATCTTCATGACCAACTCCAGGGAAGAGACAGAGAAAAAAGACTTTGAGAACGACAAACATAGAAGAAGAATCTATTTATAGAAAGGCTTTGAGATCCTTTAAGCCAGAAGAATTTCATTATATCTCTGATTTCTAGCTGAATTTCCTAGAGTCTTCAAGGAATTTCCATTTAGCCATTACCCTTCAATTTGGAATCAGTCTTCCTTGAAAAAGATTCCATAGATATCTATTCATGACCTCTCACAAGCATCATTTAAACCACTCACATCTTAGACAACCTATACCATATATATATATACATATATATATATATATATATATTATTGTTTTAAAGATAGTTCATAGAAAGGCTTTGAGATTTTAAGCTAAAGTAAAATAATGTAAGCTGGATCTTCAAAAGGAGAACTATTCCCGTGACCCAGAAAGAAAGAGATAATGTATAAATGATTGAAAGACTACTGATTTGTTCAAAGGATTTTTTCAGGTTATTTCATCATTTATGCAAAATAACCTCAAGATCTATGTATCCTCTACCTTACTCTTGCTCAGGATCCCCAGTCTAGCAGCCCCACCTTCTTATTGCATGCTTTCTTTGTGATGTTCCATCGACATCTCAAAGTTAGCAGATAAAAAACAAGAGTCATCATCTTTCCCCCTGAACCCACTCCTCTTCTGTCCTAACTAGTTTCTGCAGGGGACACCACTTTCCTATTAGCTTTTTCTATTAGAATTAGAATCTCTAATTCTCTTTCATTCTCAACTCAAGGGCCTATGAGTATAATAATAAGAAAAGTAATAATAATAATAATAATAATAATAACTAATCTCTAGTGCCTAATATGTGTCAAACCCTGTAGTAATATTATCTCATTTGATTCTCATATAAACCCTGGAAGGTAGAGGCTATTATTATCCCAACTTTACAGGTGAGGAAACTGAGGCAAACAAGTGAAGTGACTTGCTCAGGATCATATAGCGAATCTGAAGCTAAATTTGGAGTCAGGTCATCCTGACTTTGTACCTAGCTCCCTTTACTTCTCCTCCTCTACTCCACCATCCCCTATTACTTTGTATTGCTTCATAATTATTTCATTTACTTACTATTTATGCATTATGTCCTCCAGTAGAAAGTAAATTCTAAGCAACTAGGTGGAATAGTGAATAAGAGTACTGGGTCTAGAGTCAGGAATATTTAAGCTCAAATGGGGCAGCTAGGTGGCGCAGTGGATAGAGCACTAGCCCTGGAGTCAGGAGTACCTGGGTTCAAATCCGGTCTCAGACACTTAATAATGACCTAGCTCTGTGAACTTGGGCAAGCCACTTAACCCCATTACCTTGCAAAAACTAAAACAAAAAACTTTAAAAAAAAAGATTTAAGTTGAAATCTGACCTTAGATATTTATTAGTGTGTGAGCCTGGGCAGGTCACTTCACCCTGTTTGCCTCAGTTTCCTCATCTATGAAATGAACTGGAGCAAGAAATGGCAAGTCACTCCAATGTCTTTGTCAAGAAAATCCCAGGTGGGGTCACAAAAAGTTAGACATGACAGAAATAAGACCAAAAAACAAGAAGGTAAGCTCATTGAGGACAGGGTCAATTCAAATTTTGTGTTTTTGTTTGCATCCTCAGTGATTGTCATATAGTAATTTTAATGAATTGTAATAATTGTTTTAAGTATAATTTTAATAAATGCCTGCAGAATTGAATTGCCATCATGTAGTAATTTCAATAAAATTCAATTACATATTTAATTAATTTTATTATATATTTTTAAACTTGGGTTTAAAGTATGATAAATAAATTAAATAAATCAATGATAATTAAATTGATAAGAAATAAATGTTTGATTTAAATGTTATTATATAGTAATTTTAATCAATTTTAATAATTATTTAAAATGTAAATTTTAATAAATGTCTGTTGAATTGAATTCAGTTGAATCGCTAAATATCAGAGCTGGCAAGGCTTTTGGAGACCATCAAATTTAACCACTGTACCTTTCCAAGGATTCCCGGGCAAGTGGCCTAGACAGACTCCATTACAACCAGGCTTTGGATGTGTTTTTAAGACCTGGGTTATTAGAGATGCTTTAAATAATATTTTCTTTTTATTGATGTCTTTTGTTTTATGTCACCTTCATTTCTAAATATATCTCCCTACTTCAAAGGAAACCATCTGTTTTATCTGTATCCTGTCTCCATGGGTGTGACCAAAAGCAGACATCATAAGAAATATTAATAATAATAATAGAAAAGAAAAAAACACAACAAAAAACTAAGCAATAAATAATTCAGCAAAATAACCAATATATCAATGTATCTGGCAGGGACATTTTCTCCCTTCTTCATTGGAGAAGAGTTACACCTTAATATTTGTTATTTTTTTTACTCCCAAAGTAAAAATTTTCTAAGGTGTCAGTTATCAATATTAAGGTGAGCAAAACAGTGTGAAATGTCCCAGTAGTGGGAATACCAGATTTGGTTGCAGGCCAAAGGTGTAGGGTCATAATGAAGTCACATAGCCGGTTCTTTGCTCATGAATATCCCACAAGCCCAGCTAAGAAAACAGTGCCCTACATAGGGTGCCAATTGTCCCCTCCAGCTGGCAGCTTGGCGGGCTGCCTTGGACGGTACACCATCCTGCCCTTTGGGGAGGTTATGAAAAGTTTACTAATGAAAAACAGGGCCATTTCCCTGGGCTATGCCACAGTGCCATCAGCCCCTGGCTGGAGCGGAAAGTCTGAAGCATCAGCAGCTCCCCCTCCTTGCTCCTCACCCCATCAGAAACCTCTCTCTTGGATTTGTTTACAAGTCCTTCTAACTTGGTCCATCAGTGTCAATCCTATTTGCTGCTGCTGTTTATTTTGTGTTCTCTAAATATTTAAAACCACCTCCAAAAAATTAAAAGGGGAATTTTTTAAAGGCTGTGTTGTTCCCCACTTCTTGATCCGGGACGACCTCATGCCACAGAAACCTGGAACGGATGGCCAGGAGGGCAGCAAGCCGGCTACTTGCTGAGGACACCCACAATCCTCTGGGCCTTGGCCACCTTTCCAAAGAAAATAGCTGCAGAATGATCCTATTGATGATTACAAGAAGATCCATTCGGAAATAAAGCTCCCCCGGCCTCCTGGATGAGGGTGAGGGGGGGAGTCAGCTGCAGGCAAGCCTATTTTTAGAGGCTTATAAACAGCCAAAGAAACTCCATTCCTAAATTCAGTAATAAGTTATAAACTAATCTAATCCAATTCTCTTTAAAGGCAAGATATTACCTTTTGGATTTTTTTACATTTTCCCATGTAATTTTGCCAATGGTTTGGCTCCCCCCACCTTGGGTATCATATGTGAAACTTTTATGATTTTTTTTCATTCTGTTAACATTGCATACACAGAGTCACTGGACCTTGTGGTTCTAGGCTGTGTGTGTGTGTGTGTGTGTGTGTGTGTGTGTGTTTGTGTATGGGAGAGTTGGGGGTAGCATTGGAAGACCAGCCTAGATTCAGTTCAGTTAATTTAATACCAGTTAATTGCTTACTATCAATTGAGAGATACAGCCGTCATAAGAAAGTCAGTCCTTGCTCTCAGATAATATCGATATCACAAGATAATAAGTGACTATGAGAGCACAGTCTCAATTAGATTGGAAGTTCTTGAGGGCAGGAATTGTCTTTGACTATATATATCCCTAGCTTGGGACATGGTCAGTTGGTTGATTGGTTCTTGTATTTTGTTATCCAAAAGACTAAAATGACATCTTTGTATTAGAGACACACATTGTAGTGTGTCCAACTCTAACTGATCAGACCAAAATGAGCTCAAAATGTTCTGTCACAGGTCAGTCACAGACATCCATGTGAACATCTGGGGTGAGGACTTTAAACTTGTGAATCTCATGTTTCCTTTGATCTGCTTCAATTGTGCCTTGCACCCTCACTGATGAGGGTATGCCAGGTTCAGTGGTCTTGTGCCAGTGTCTCCCATGATGCACAATCAATTCTAAAGCTCTTAAGAGAGACTTTTAGGGTGTCCTGTTATCGTTTCTTCTCACTCCCTTGTGAGCACTTGCCCTGTGTGAGTTTTTCAGAAAATGGTCTCCATAAATTAGGGATATAATAGGTTCTTAATAAATATTTATTGATAGATTAGCTCAAAGTTGAGAAGGCTATTGACTAGAGGTGGGAGGGGTAGGAAAGGTGAGATCAAGAAAGACTTTTCAGAACTTCTAAAGGCTGATCATTAAAGAATGGACAGTTTTTCCACATGAAATGGAAGAAGTCATTTTAGGATTCAGGGAGTACAAAGGTCGGAAAATATAGTATGTGGTCTGGGACTGTGAAATGTCCATCATAAAATGTCTTACCATATCTCCCTTCTTTTAGTAGAGAGATGAAGGACCACTAAATTATAATTCAGAATATTTTCAGACATAGTCTGCAGGATTGGGTAGCTTTACTTAATGTTTTCCTTTGTCAAGAAGAAGGAATGGTTCAGTGGTTGGGAGGGATTAAATGGAAATAACTTATGGAATAAAAATAAAAATCAAGAATGAGAACTTTTATCAACCAATCAATCAAGGATTCAAAAATCATTTATTATGTTCCTACTTTGCACTATGTACTAGGTGAGGTTCTTGGAATACAAAGATAAACACAAAACAATCTCTGCCTTCAATTGCATGTTTTAGAAGTAATGTTTTATGAATTCATTTTTATTTGTATAACATATAGATCTCCCAAGAATCTCTCCTGCCAAAAAAACAAAGAACAGTGAAGCAAAAGAGAACTATAGAAAATAGTGACAAATAAATAGTTATTAATAACAAAACTAGTTGACTTTTAATATAGTACATTAAGGTTTACAAAATATGGTTTCTTATTTGATCTCCATAATAGCCCTGTGAGAGAAGAAACATTCCACCCCCTTGTGCTTCCACCTCTTTTTCCAAGAAGCCAGTATGTTCTATTATCACTAATCAGGGATTAATGTTGAACATGACATTTCCTCTTCACCCTTTTTGATTTTCATGCTGTTTTCATTCATATTGTTGCTATTTATATATTGCTTTCACAGATCAGCTGCATCAGTTCATACAAGTCTTCTCTCATTTCTTTATATCTTTATGATTCCTTGTTCCTTATGGTACAATTAAATGCTTTTACACTTATATTCCACAGTTGTGTTGTCATTTCCTAAATGAAGGGTGAGGGTCATCTAGGCGGTGCCATAGTGGGCAGAGCACTGGACTTAGAATCAGGAAAAACTTGGATTTTCTGAGGTCAAATCTGACCTAGACACTTATGAGTTGTATGACTCCGGGAAAGTCACTTACCCATATTTATCTCCATTTACTCATGTGTAAAATGATCTGGAGAGGGAAATGGCTAACCTCTCCAGTATTTTTGCAAGAACACCCCAAATGGGGTCATGAAGTGTTGCACATGATTGAAAAAAAATCTAACCACAACAAATAAAGTGCACCTAATTTGTGTCTTATTTAATTTTCCTAACTAATCCAATTTGGCTAGAACATAGGGTCCATGTGGGAGAGCAAAAGGAAATAAAATTGAAAAAATAAGTAAAAGCCAAATTTTGAAGGGCTTTAAATGCCAGGATCTACAATTTATATTTTGTTCATTAGGTGGTAGGGAATGACTACAGTGTTTTATTTATTTTAATAATTATATTTTATTTTACATTCACATTTAAAAGCTTTGAGTTCCAAATTCTCTCCCTCCATCCCTTCCCCTACCCATTGAGAAGTCAAGCAATATGATATCAATTATACATGTGAAATCATGTAAAACACATTTCCATATTAGTCATGTTGCAAAAAAGCAAGAAAAATTTAAAAAGTGAAAAAATGTGTTTCTATCTAAACTTAGCTCATCTGTTCTCTTTAGAGGAGGAGAGCATTTTTTCATCATAAGTCCTCTCCTTGATCAGAGTAGCTATCATTCACAGGTGATCATCTTACAATGTTGTTGGTACTGTGTACAATACAATGATCTCTTGGTTCTGTTCAGTTCAGTTCAAATCAGTTTATAGAGGCCTTCCCAATTTTTCTGAAACCCTCCCCTTTTTATTTTTTTATAGCACAATAGTATTTTATCCCAATCATATACCACAACTTGTTCATTCATTCATTATTGATGCTCATGCCCTCAATTTCCAATTATCACCTCAAAAATAACTTCTATAAACATTTTTGTATGTATAGGTCATTCCCCTTTTTCTCTGATCTCCCTGGGGTTCAGATCTCGATGTAGTAGTAAGTCAAAGGGTAGGCAAAATTTTACAATCCTTTGAGTACAGTTTCAAAATAGTTCAGAATGGTTGGACCAGTTCACAACTCTATCAGTAGTGCATTAGTGTCCTGGCTCCTCTATATTAAAGTATTTTAGAAAGAGTGGTACCTATGTGTTTGAGCTGAACCTGGGTAAGAAAAGTCGAACAGTATGAAGGATAAGCTGGAAAGGAGAGTTTAGGAATGAGGGACCGGGGTTTTGGTGTGACTTTTGTGGGTCATTCTAATAATAGATTGCTATGGTTAGGTAGATGGGTAGATGGATAATAAGATAGACCAATAGATAGATAAGGATGAATGGATGTTTTAATATAAGGGTAGATAGATGGATAGAGCATTTATCAAATACTTATTATAAATTAGGAGCATAGCCAGGTAGTAATGAGGGCCCATGCTATGCTGCTAACAATGGAAATAAAGAGGAAAGGATGGATTATAGAGATGTTGCTTATCTATAATCTCCTGGACTTGCCTAATGATTGCATATAGGAAGTAAGAAGGATGAGCTCAAGACAGTGCAAAAGAATCAACCATGGGAACCCAGAATTTGGGCCTTGATCCCTGGGGAGGAGAGAGTAGGGAACTTATCTTACATGGATAGTTTCATTTGGAGAGCTTGCTGGATGGACAATCTGGCCAGTTTCTGTCCTTTTCCCAAACAACATGGAAGAGGAGAACATCAAGATAGGAGGAAGCAGGCAATTCCTAGAAATAGCATTAGTTGATTATTTTCATAGCACTGCATTTTACAACTATTTTTCCTAAAACATTTCTGCCATCTCTTCAGTTTTTCACAACCAGGTGAGGTCTTCACTATTATTATCATCATTTTGCAGAGAAGGAAATTGAGGCTTAGAGAGGAAATAAATACATGAATAATATGTATAGAAGGTGGGATTTGAATCAGGTCTTTTCAGTCTCCATGTTAGGCTTTCAAGAATCTTCCTAAAACAATGTAAAGACTGACAAATTGCTTTCTGTGGGTGGGGGGAGGGAAGTGAGATTGGGGGAAAAAGTGTAAAACTCAAAATAAATAAAATCTTTAATTAAAAAAAGTGTCTTCCTCCTAAGTCTAAAAGGGAGATTATCTCAAGCAACACTCAATTTGGGAAACTGTAGGAGAAAAGGTGAAAGGGACAGGGATGTAATAAATTATCTCCTGGTTGGGAATGTTCATAGTATCATAGTATAGCAGATGATTCATAGCAAATGTTTATAGTATTATGGAACTTCAAAGCCAGATGAGATCCCAGGGGCCCATTTTATTCAAGCTAGATTCCTCAAAGAAGCCTCTCTACAAACACTCAACAAATGGTTGACCCACCTGTGTGAAAACCTCCAATAAAAGGAAGTCCATCACCTGTTTAGACAGTCCATCTCCACTTTGGACAGCTTTAATTATTAGAGATAATTGAGAAAGAATCTGCATCTTTATAGCTTTCATTCATTGATCCTGACTCTACCCTCCTGAAGTCAAACAGAATAGTTTTAATCCCTCTTACAGATGATGGTCTTTCAAAACTGGAGAGCCATAAAATGAGAAGGGACCTCAGAGATCATTAAGTTCACCCCCTCATAGAAAAAGAAAACTGAGGTCTAGAGATGTTAAGTAGACAATTATCACACAGTATCCCCATCTTCTCTTGTTCATATTCAACATTTGTAATTCCTTTAAGCAATTTTCATATGAATTTGAGACCTTTTGTCATCTTGGACACTATCTTTCGAATGTTCTCCAGAGTATCAATGTATTTCCTAAGATGTGTTTAGCAGAACTGGACCTATTATCCTATGTGTGGTCTGATTAGGACAGGAGGACAGGATTATCTCTTCATTTCTGGAAGTTTTGCCTCTCAGTGTACTCAAAATAATAATGTTGTCTCATTCTGAGCTTGCAATTCATTAACAATCCCAGATTGTTTTGAGATAAACTATTGTTTTGTCATTCCTCCTCCAATTAAATTTGTATTGGCACCGCAGGGGAAAGTATAGAAAAAGGAGAAAGAGGAAATCAAAAACAAAAGCATCTACCACCTTTCAGTTTCCTAGAGTATGTTGTCTGCATTTCTCCTTTGACCCCAACACATTCTATTTTGTATCAATTTCTTTTTCTTTTTGCCATAGTTCCTCTAATACATTGCAAGCTCTCTGAGAACATAAATATGCCATTTTCTATCTTTGTATGACCATAATGTTTGTTTTTCATTCTCAAAGAAGACCATGACATCAGGGAGGTGATATCATGAAAAGCAAATGAATCGGATTTGAGAGAGAGGGATGCTGTGCCAAGTTACCAGTCTCACTTTCTCCTCTAGAGCCATCTGGGTCTAGTAAGCAGATATGAATCAGGATGATTGGAGATGGTCCTGGATGTGAGGCAATCAGGGTGAAGTGATTTGCTCAAGGTCACACAACTAGTAAAGAGTCAAGTGTGTGACGCCAGATTTAAATTCAGATTCTTCTGATTCCAGATCTGGTGCTCTATCTACTTTACCATTTAGCTGTCACATCTCTATATTTAGCACTAGGGTAGCACCTTGAATAATGTTGGTTGTGAGCTGGAAGGCCACTCTGTGTCTATTGACTTCCTATTGTCTCTAGAATCAAATATGGACTTAAGTTTGGCAGCTAAATTGCTTTTTTACCTTGGTCAAGGGGGGCTCAATCCTTGAAACATATCTCTTATGCAAAGATTGGACCCCCATTTACCAAGTCCTTATTACAAAAATAATTATAGGTATATGCATTGTCATCCCAGTCTAATATCTCTTCTGTCCCACACTATCCCTTGGAACCTCCCAAACACTGAGCTAACTCTGGCAATACATTCATCAACCTCATTATATGTACATCCTTTGGTAGTATCCATAGCTTTCAAAATTTCCCCATTTGCTTTAACTGATGTTTCCATGTATGGATGGTGGAGCACTGAATGGTGGAGAATTTCAGTTTTTTGGTGTTATTTGTTAGGCAAAATTAGCACAAATAACAAAGGACTGATCCAAATTTTGTTGCTTCTCAGTCTCAGAAGCTGCAAGGAGGGGATGAGGAAGAAGGGAGAGTTAAATTGCTTTCCAGTTTGTTGTACAGTCTTGGTTATAATTACCATTTTCTTTCCTTTTAAAAATATCCATTATTTATTTATTTTTAACATTCATGGGTCTTCCTATGTTTTGCTGAAAATTTCCCCTTTTTATTTCTTATAGCACAATAGTATTCCATCATAATTATATGTCACAACTTGTTCAGTCATTGCACAATTGATAAGCATCCTAAATATTCAATTATTTTCCACCACAAAAAGAGCTTCTCTTATTTTCATTCACATATATGTTCTTTTTTTGGTTTTTTTGGCAAGGCAAATGGGGTTAAGTAGCTTGCCCAAGGCCACACAGCTAGGCAATTATTAAGTGATTGAGGCCAGATTTGACCTCAGGTACTGCTGACTCCAGGGCCAGTGCTCTATCCACTGTGCCACCTAGCCACCCACATATATATATGTTCTTTTCCTTTTTCTTTCTTCTTTAGCTACAGACTTAGTAGTGTTATTGCTATGTCAAAGGGTATGTACGGTTTTATAATCCTTTGGCTGTAGCTTCAAATTATTCTCCAGAATGATTGAACTAGTTCACAACTTCACCAACAATGCAAGAGTGTATCTATTTTCCTTTCTAACATTTATCATTTTTTTTTTTTTTTTAGAATTTTCAAGGCAATGGGGTTAAGTGGCTTGCCCAAGGCCACATGGCTAGGTAATTATTAAGTGTCTGAGGTCAGATTTGAACCCAGGTATTATTTACTCCAAGGCTGGTGCTCTATCCACTGTGCCACCTAGCAGCCCCAACATTTATCATTTTTCATAGATGTGAGGTTCTCCATTTGATGATGATTTAGAACATCTTTTTCATGACTATATATAATGCTAATTTCTTCTTCTGAAAATTGCCTGTTTATATCCCTTGACAATTTATTAACTGGAGAATGGCTCTTATTATAAATTTTATTTAGTTCTACATAGAATTTGAGAAATGAAACTTTTATAAGAAAAACTTGCTATAAAATATTTATATTATTTGCCTATTGTATCTTTTACCAAATGTAGTTTCTCTGTTAATCTCTTTTAATTACATCTATTTTTGATTTGTTTGAGATCAAAGTCACTACCCCTACATTCTTTTACTTCAACTGAAGCATAATTATGTTACAGTTTCTTATTTTAACTTTGTGTGTGTGTGTGTATTTTTGTTTCAAGTGCATCTCTTGTAAACAACATACTGTTGTTTTCCTTTTTAAAAATTATTTTGCTATCTCCTTTTGTTTTATGGGTGAGTTCATCCCATTCATATTCATACTTATGATTTCTCTCCATCCTGTTTCTTTTTATCTTTCTTGTCTTTTCATCAGAAATATTTAAATGACATATATTTCATTAAGTATCCATTTCTCTCTGAAGGATTATAGTCAGTTTTATTGGATAGGTGATTCTTGGTTGTAATCCTCATGCCTATGCCTTCCAGAATATCATATTCCAAACTCTTTGTTCCTTTATTGTGGAAATTGCTATATCTTGTGTGACCCTGAGTGTGACTCCATAATATTTGAATTTTTTCTTTCTGGCTACTTTCAATATTTTCTTTTTGGTGTGGGAGCTCTGGAATTTGATTATAACATTCTTGGGAGTTTTCATTTTGGGATCTCTTTCAGAAGGTGATTAGTGAAAGCTTTTAATTTCTATTTTACTCTCTGAATCTAAGATACCAGGGCAGTTTTCCTTGATAATTTCTTGAAATATGATATCTAGACTAATTTTTTTATCATGTCTTTTAGATAGACTAATTATTCTTTTTTTTTTACTTTTTTTTTTTTTTGCAAGGCAAATGGGGTTAAGTGGCTTGCCCAAGGCCACACAGTTAGGTAATTATGATTAAGTGTCTGAGACCAGATTTGAACCCAGGTACTCCTGACTCCAGGGCCAGTGTTTTATCCACTGCGCCACCTAGCCGCCCCTTAGACTAATTATTCTTAAATACTCTTTCTTCAATCTCTTTTCCAGGTCAGCTTATTCTCTGATGAGATATTTCACATATTCCTCTTTTAAATGTTTCCTGGTTTCTCATTAAGTCAATAGCTACTAGTTGCCCAATTCTAATTTTTAAGGAATTCTTTTCTTCAGAGAGTTTTATACTTCTTTTTTTCCATTTGGCCATTTCTGCTTTTTAAGTAGTTCTTTTCTTCAGTGAATTTTTGTGCCTCTTTTACCATTAAGTCAATTTGTTTTTTAATGTTTATTTACCTTAGTATTTTTATGCCTTTTTTAAATCAAACTGTTCATTCTCTTTTCATAATTTTCTTGCACCACTCTCTTTTCACTCTACCATTTTTATGTCTTTCTTTAACTCTTCTAGGAATTCTTGTTTGACTTTGGTTCAATTACCATTTTTCCTTTGAAGTTTTGGTTTTAGCTGTTTTCACATTGTGTTTTTTATTCTAAGTTTGTATCTTGGTCTTCCCTGCCACTGTAATAGCTTTTTATGGTCAAGTTCTTTTTTTGCTGTTGTTGTTGTTTACTCATTTTTCCACTCTATTTCTTGACTTTGAACTTTATGTTAAAGTTAGGCTCTTGTTCACTTGAAGGTAGGGAGACACTGTTCCAAGATTCTTCAAGTATTTGAAGGATTGTCTTTTGGAGAAGAGATTAATCTTATTCTTCTTAGCCCCAGGAGGCAGGGCAGGGCTAAGGATAATGAGGATAAGGTACAGAAACAAATTTAGGTTTTCTATCATGGAAAATTTCCTGACAATGAGGCTGCCTGAGATGGGTATGAGCTCACTCTTCCCTTTAATAATCTCATTTTTATCTTCAAGCCCCATTTTACAGATGAGAAAACTGAGGCAAACAGAAGTTAAGTAATTTGCATAGAGTCACAGAGTTGGTAAATATGTGAGACTGGACCTGAATGCAAACCTTGATTTTAGGCTCAGTATTCTTTGTACCATAGTACCACCTAGCTGTTTTTTACTTGTCAGGAAGGTTATAGAAAGAAGCACTGTTTAGGGACAGGTTGCATTCTATATATATATATGACTTCTAATGACCTTTCCAGTTCATAGATCCTGGGACTCTGCAGCTCTACCTTTTTATGCATCTCTTTAGACTGGCAGGGGGAAACTTAGGACCTGGATTCACACCAAATAAGGAAGACCAAACTTTGTTCTCTCCCTCCTGAAAAATAAAGCCCTTCCACAAGTTGACTTAGGGTTTGATTTCTTTAATTTCAAAATCTCTCTCTCTGGCTCACTGCCTCCTTACCTCACCCCCTCCAAGGGTTTGCTCCAATATAACCACCTCTCAACCTTTCCAGGCATATTACACATTCCTTTCCTTCGTGTACTCTACAGATCAGCCAAATCAGCCTCCATGATGTTTCCTATACTTACATTCCATCTTCCATCTCTTTGTGATTGCACAGACTTGAAATGCATTTTGTCTTCACTTCTGCATCTAAGAATCTTTATTTCTCCTCTAAGCTTAACTCACCTCCTTCATGAAGCCATTTATGACCCTGTCTCTTCCTTAAGAGTTGCCTGGTATTTATTTATTTTATTGAAACAAATACCTGTTGTTACATCTAATAGAACATAAGCTCATTGAGGGCAGGGATTATTTTATCCTTTTGCTTTTGAATCCTCAGTATTTAGCAAAGAAGATAAGTTTAAAAAATGTTTATTGATTGATTGGATATAAAAATAGCCTTCCACTCCCAGAAATATCTGAAAGGAAATATTTAGGGTCAAAATTCCACCCCAAGACCCAGGATTTCTTTGCTCACACATTCATAGGGACATGGTTCCTTCTTGCCATCTGAGCCTGAGTGTAGTTATCTTGTCTCCTGTATGAGTCATCTAAAACAACAATAAATTCCTTTGTCATCTGGAATCTTGGTTGGATTTTTCTGTTTTTTTAAAAATTAATTCTGAAGCCTACATATAGTCAACTTTGAAGGAAAATAAATGTGAGAAGTGGTTTGCCAACCAAAGGCATACCAACCCAGATTCACTGAGTCTTTTGCATTTCACCAGGGCAAAGCTCCTTCCAAAGACAATGTCTATCCCAAGCCTGCTGGCTACAGATGCCTGGTCCATATGACATAGACTTTGGTGGAGGTTTGGTAGATACCTAGTGAGGCTGATCTATGTAGATAACTCATCAGAGAAAACAGTTTGGAGAAAACTCTCTATAAGATTTAAGCTGTTCCTCCTCCTCCTCTTGGGTTTTGAGTTTCTTTAACTGGAAAACAAAAGGGTTATACTAAGGGGTCTCTGAAGTTCCTTCCAGTTCTAAACCTATGACACATGATCTCTCTCTCTCTCTCTCTCTTATCCACCAAAAGATGACACATGTGACTATTGCAAATGCCAAAGAGGAAAGTCTTAAAACATTTCAAAGGTTAACTATTTTTAGTGTTATGATTGTTGTTGCTGTTGTAATAGCACAGTTACTCTCCAACACAATGTAGAGTACTAGATTTGAAATCAGAAAGACTTTGGTTCAAATTTCCTCCAGACACTTACCTTATGTGACCTTATGGGATAATAGAATGTAAGCTAAGTTTGGAATCAAAAGACATGGGTTCAAAACTTAGTCTAGAACTATCTACTCCTACCCCCACCCCACCCCAGACTCTCCCCTAGCTTTAAATCTATTGGCCTTTTTGAATTCCAGTTTCTCTATTGCCTTGTGTGAACTTAGGCACATTCACTTTGGGTCTCAGTTCCCTTACTAGAAAATGAAGGGATAGTACTAGATGACTACTGAGGTCCTTTTTAGTTCAAAATCTATGACTGGCTTTGAGTTCAGTTTCTTTTTTACTTGTATGAGCCCAGAGAAGTAATTTTTTCCTTTCTGGGTCTCTGTAAAATGGGGGATTAATCCATATGCTAAGATGCATTTGAGTTTCAAATCTATGAACTTCTCTTACCTAGTTTTCTCCTGAAAAATGAAGGGATTAGCAGTAGCATCTATAATATAATATTTACAAAAATCATTAAATAATCCTTTTTGATTGAATGGCTGATTGATCTACTTTCTAAGGCTGCTGTAATGCTCAAATGAGATAGCGTATGTCAAGTTATTTACAAACTCAAAGCATTTTCCATCAAAAAATTACCTTTATCTCTTCTGTAGGTATTTTGTGTCTAATACTGAGGAGCTAGAAGAGGTGTTACCTACATTGGTTCATTGGGAGTTTTGCTACACTAATCATATGATAAGTTCATCTTTGATCCTATCATCACTACCAGTATCATTGTCATCATTAATATTATATATAATTATTATATAATAGTTACATTATAATAGGAATCCAATAAATATTTATTGAATGAAAGAATCATGTACAATTTTTTTTGTTTGTTGTTGGGCCATTTCAGTCATGTTCAACTCTTCATTTGGAGTTTTCTTGGCAAAGCCACTGAAGTGGCTTGTGCTTTTCTTCTCCAGGACATTTTATAGATGAGGAAGCTAAGCAAAGAAGGTTAAATGGCTTGATTCAAGTCACATAGCTAGTGTCTCAGGTTGAATTTGAATTCAGATCCTCCTGACTTTAGGGATTAATGCTCTATCTACTATCTACTTAATTATTATTCATAATAAATAATAATTATGATATCAATGATGATGATAATAACTGATAGCTATAATCATGTTGGGGAGATCCTTCCTTGTTGACATTTTCTCAGAACTACAGTGACTTAAGCTCCTGTCTGCTTGGCCCACTCCTGTCCTGTTGAGCATCATTCTGGCATTTTCCTATGTGAATTATTAGAAAATCAGAATTCCAGAATCTCAGGAGTAGAAGAAATCCCAGTGGCCACCTGGCCTAATTCATACATCAAAAATTTTGACATATCAGAATCATAGCAACAAGCCCCAAATGGATTGTTTCAATGGGTCATGTGTGATTATTTTGGATAGAATACTAATAACACCTCTCTTCCAATCCCCCAAAGTGGGAAAGCAAAGTGTGATGAGCACAAGTGAATTCAGTTCAGGAAAAAATTTCCAAATGTAGTGTGGGGGAAGGAATGTTGGATATGAGTCAGAAGTCTTAGAGTAGAATCCATCTCTGTCATTTTCCAGCTGCATGTATATCCATAGATTAGTCATGTTTCCCCTCTAGGCCTCAGTTTCTCCATTTTGGCTTGGATGGTCTCTAGGGGACCTTTTGACTCTAACATTCTGCAATACTGAGTCTTGTCCATTCTAGGAGCAAAAGCCCAATAGCTTGGTTATGGTCCAGTTGAGGGGACTTTGTGATGTTATTAAAGTGCTTAGGTTTCTGGGTCCAGGTGGGAATGAATTATGTCAGAACAGATGCTCAGATGCCCATGGTCAGACTGAGTTGACTGCCTTCCAATTGAAATTATGGAGAATTTAGAAGAATCACTGTAAAAGATGTCCATAGATTAGTTTCAAACCAATAAATAGACCTTTGCATGTCTTCCAGAGACAGTCCTTTTGCTACTCCTCCTCCTTTCCATTCTCAACCTTTTTTCCATGCTACCTTCATCTGGGTCACCTTCCAAGTTCAACTGGAATCACTGGTCTTATTCCAGTCAGTGACCTTAGGTATGCCATAGCTCTCACTCACCTGAAGGAGGATCCACTGGGACTATATGAATGTAAAGAATTCATTATCTACTGTATCTCCTGGGTTACTTCCCTGTCACAAATTCCTGGGTTTCCATCATTATATTGAATTTGAGTCTTCTTCCAACTCAAATTTGGGGGCAAAAGAAGGGAACAGTATGAACAAGACCCATAGACCACACCCTTTCTTTCCTATATTTCCAGCAGGACAGGGATAGGCATTGTCACTGTCTTTTAAGACCCCAGTGCCTTCTCAGAATTCCCACACCCTTTGCATCTGTGATTTCACTAGTGTAGAGAATTCCCAGTATGGAAATGACTTCCACTGATGGAAATAAAGAGTTCAGCAACAACTTAGAGTCTAAAGAGTTACCTTGGGATGCTGACAAATGACTTAGCCTGTGGTCACACAGCAGTATGGGTCAGAGATAGGGTTACAGATTCATCCCTGTATTCACTAATTCTAAATATCTCTGCATATCTTCTTAAAAGGATTTTCTGGGAGTAATAGAGATGAAAGTCACATATTGTGGGAAAAGCTTTGGATTTAGAGTCAGAAACCCTATCTTCAAATCTTGCTACTTACTACCTACGTGAACTTGGGAAAATCATTTCCCTTCTCTTGGTCTCAGATTCTAGCAGGAGGTAACAGAATAGTAGGCACAGAGTCAGGAAGACCTGAATTCTGATATTGTTACTGACACTTTGCAGCTGTGGGACACTGGGAAGTCACTAAGCAGGTCTGTGCCTCAGTTTCTTCAATAATAAAATGAAGGGTTTGAATGCAATGATTTCCAAGTTCCCTTACAGCTATAAATATTTCATCCTATGATTTATAAAATGACAACATTCCTTTCCAGCTCTAAAGCTATAATCCAATAATAAAATAATTTCTTCTTAGCAGACTTTCTCTAAGATTGTGATAACCCATCCACAAATAGGCCCTTTTGGGGTGACACAAGACTAGATGCCTCATCTTCCTGGAATGTTCTCTGTCTTTTGGGAGGCTGCCATAAATCAGAGGCAGCATTGTTATTCACCAGGATTGGGTGAGGACAGATGGACAGACCGTTACTGGAGCAAACACATACGCCCTCAGTCATTGAGGAACAGAATTGCCACCCTGTGATAATTTCCACTTAACCTCCATCCCAGAGAGAAAGCTTTGACTTGAAAAAAGACTAAACAGTAACAGGAGTTTTCCCCCCAATTCCCTTCACGTCTCCTCACTGAACCTCTCACTTCTCATATTACAACCCTTCTGTTGCTGAGACATTCAGCATGCATAGTGGATGAATCACAGCTCACATGCTTCCCGGACATTTGTCATTGGCCTCTACCTAATGAGTTCATTCAGAAAAATACAAACATAATGAACATGGCAAGTTCCACAACCTTCTGACTAAATTCATATGTTTGTTGTTCTGGAGGACAAGATGTGGAGATCTTAGTAAAGTCATAAAGATGGAAATAAAGATGGATCTGGGAGAAGAGCGACCAAATTAGAGAAAGGAAATTGTTCTAATTTTTAAAAAGAGTGTCATCTGAAAGCATAGAGGACTGAACATGGATTCAACTACTGGCAAAATTCCATTGCAGAATATTAAAGGGATGGTTCATAAATGTCTAGAAAAGGAAGCAGTGACCCTAGAGGCCCAGCATGGTTTCCTTAAGGATATGTCATGACAGCTAACTCAATTTCCTTTTCTGAAAGGGTTAATAGGTCAGAGGAATACTATAGGCATAGATGACCTGGATTTTAACAAAGCAATGGATAAGATCTCTCATTTGGTTCTCATAGACAATATTGAGACATATGTGTTGAGCCATAAGAGAGTGAAGGAGGTTCAGAACTGACTGACTGACCCAACCCAAGAAGCAGTCATTAATCATTTATTGCTACCTTGGAAGAAGGTTGTTACTGAAAGTTTCCCAGGGAGCTGTGTTTGGCCCTGTGTTGTTTGACATTTTTCAAAATGACTTGGATAAATGCATAGATGACATCATTCAGATGACACGAAACTTAGGAGGGGAACATAATATATTGGATGGGAGTCAAAAATCCAAAAATATCTCGACAGGCTAAAACTTTGAGAGTAATCCAAAAAAATGAAATTTGAAGTTTTAATAAGGATAAATGTAGAGTCTTGACTTTGTGTTTCAAATAAACTGATTTCAAAAGTAGAATATGTTGGAGGTATGGCTAGATAACAGTTAGTCTGGAAAAGATCTGGTGATCTCAGTGGACCACAAGCTCAATATATGTCAACGGTTTGATATAAGCCAAAAAGCAAATAAATCCCAAACCCGAAAACCCTAAAATAATCTTATGTTGCATTAAGAGGAGTATAAATTTCAGAAACAAAGATGTAGTCCATAAGATCATATTTTGAATAGCATATTTATTTCTATATCTAGCATTTTTGGAAAAAAAGGAACAAGCATTAAGTATCTACTATCTGTTAAGAACTGTGTTAAACACTTTACAACTATTATTTAATTTGATCCTTACAATAACCCTGGGAGGTCAATGCTATCATTATCCTTATTTTTAAAGATGAGGAAATAGGTATTTTTGGAAAATAAAGATTACAATAGTTTTATCAAGAAATAATGGTTCTTTTCAATGAATGGTAGTGGAGGTTGAAGGAAGAAAGAATTTGGATCTAAAATTTTACATTTTTTAATATTTTTAAATATTTAAACAAGAAACATTTAATATTTTTTAAAATGAACACTGTTATTTTCTTTATCACTGTTCTCTCAATCTTTCATAGGAAAACAGGATCTCCAGGTTTTTCTGAAGCCATCACTCAGTAAATTCCCCCTCTCTAACCTCATCTCATAAAATTTTCTTCATAACTTTGCTTCATAAGATAACTATGGTTAAAAATATTCCAACAAGAAGTTTCTGCTCACTTTCTTTCTTTGTCCCTCTCCACAGTTTATCTTATAGATCCTTACAGATCAAAGTTAAATTGATACACCCTCTTTCTGACTCCATAGGCATAACACCTAATAGAATGATATTTAAAACTATAATATTTAAAATTCACCTTCTTAAATAGACAATAGTCTCTATAGTCTCTGCTTGACAGGTTTTTGAAAGAGGGGTTATACTAGAAGACATGATGCTACCAAGCTACCTTTATATATCATATGGTGTGAATTTCTTCCTTATTCATATTGTATAATAGGGATCTTGTTACCTTTCTATCTGTTCCAGTCTCTCCATGTCTGTCTGTCTCTGTCTCTGTCTCTCCCTGTCCCTCTCTCCCTCCCTCCCTCTCTCTGTCTCTCTGTCTCTCTCTCCCTGTCCCTCCCTCCTCCTCCTCCTCTTCCTCCTCCTCCTCTTCCTCCTCCTCCTTCTCCTCCTCTCTTGCTCTTGCTCTTGCTCTCTCTCTGATATATATCTCTATCTGTAACTATCTATCTATCTATCTATCTATCTATCTATCTATCTATCTATCTATCATCTATCTTGCTTGAAATCTCACCTCTTTCTCCTCTTAAACACAAGTGAAAATACAGACTTTTGAAAACAAAGGAAAAGAAAGGGTCAAGGTAAAATCCTCTACATCAGTGCAAGGGACTTCCCTGAAGTCACCTCATTATCATGAATAAGTGCGAGTAATAATAATAGCAACTTACATTTATGTGTTTTAAGGTCTGCAGAGACCTCTGTAAATCCTTTGAGCCACAAAACAATCATCCGAGGCAGCTACTATTATCATCATTTTCCAAGTGAGGCAGTCAAGGTTTAGACACTAGAAGAGACTTGCTCAAAGTCACATAGTAAATTTCTGGGGCAGGATTTGAATCAAGAGTTTTCTGACTTTTAAAAGTTATTGCTCTTAGTGACTATTCTGTATCCTATCTGGACCATTAACTGACTTAAGGGATAAATCAATCAAAGGTAATACATGCACTTAGGAGTGCTTACTATACACACACAATATATTGTACAGAAACTATATGTTATTATGCACGTCATTTCCTCCATAAAATGTTTTTGCCTTTAAAAACAAATCAGCAGAGGTGGCTAGGTGGTACAGTGGATACAGCACCAGTCCTGGAGTCGGGAGGACCTGAGTTCAAAACTGACCTCAGACACTTAATAATGACCTAGCCGTGTGGCCTTGGGCAAGTCACTTAGCCCCATTGCCTTACAAAAACTTAAAAATAAACAACAACAAATCAGCACTTAATACCAAGCCTGGCAAATAGTAGATATTAAGTAAATTCTTTTTTGACCAATTAATTATCTGACCTAAAAATATGGATTTTTTTATTCTCATCCAAAATTAAGCAGATTCTTCCCACACCAACAGTATGAGACAGAACAGAATCTAAAGTGGCACAAATTCCCCAAATCAGAGACTAGGGCTGGAGATATGAGTGAAAAGAAGAAACTTATGAATACAATGGACAAATAATATGTGTTGAGACGATCCCTAGAGATAAAACCAAAAGAGTAACACTACAGCAAGACAAAATAGAGCCTCAAAGAAAAAAATGCCATGGCTATAATGAAGAAATGAAAGTTATGACGGGGAATGAAATGACAGATGAGGAGGAAAGAATGACAAATGAAAATTAATAAGAGAAGTTTACTCAAAAATGAGACTCTAAGAAAATTAGAATGGGACATATAAAAAGTAATTATTCCATTAGTCAACAAGAAATATGAGGACAAAATTGGGGAATTGTATTCTTATAAATTTGACTCAATTCTCTCTATATTTGAGAAATTAAGTCTTTATATAAGAAACTTAGAAAAACATCCTCCAGTTTCCTGCTTTCCTTCTAATTTTGACTGCATTGTATTTTTCTGTATAAAACCTTTTTAATTTGATGTAATTGAAATTATCCATTTCATTTCCTCTAATGTTCTCTATAGTTTTCTTTTCTTATCCAAAAATCTGACAGTTAAAATATTCAATTCTCTCCTAATTCACTCATGATATCACCCTTTATGTTTAAATAATGTACCCAATTAAACTAATATACAGTGTGAGATGCTGGTCTTTAAGTTTTTGATATTTCTAAGGTAGTATGACCTAAGGAGAGATGTGGTCCCTGCTCTCCTGACCTGTACATCAGTCTATACCCAGAAAGGGACCTTATTGCTCTGTAGCCACCAATACTAGCACTCCTCTCCCTGGGACTATGACCATGTCCTCTGTAGTTACCAATATGAGTGCTCCCCTCTGTTTCACAATTGAGTTTGGGGTCCCTACTCTGTAAATGAGTATAAACATTTCTTTCCACACTGGAATGACAACCAGATGGAAAAGTGGATAGAGCATTGGTTTTGGAGTCAAGGAGATTTAGAATTCAAATCTAGTCTCTGATAACTTGGCATTTACTAGCTGTGTGACCTTGGGCACATTTATCCCAGAGTGCCTTGCATTCAGGGCCATCTCCAGCTGTTCTGATTCATATCTGGCCACTGGACCCAGATGACTCCAGAGGCTCATTACTTATCACAGCACTCCCCCACTCTAATCCAATTCATGTGCTTGTCATGTCCCTGATGTCACGGTCTTCTTCAAGAACAAAGGACAGATATCATGAGTTGGCAACCAGGGTCCTTGCTCTCCTGTGGCCACAAGTGCTATCACTCTTTTTGGCCCTAGGACTGTCACTTGGAACTATGACAAGTAATGCAATTAGGTCCAACCAGCAAAGGGTCCCCTGGAATTTCCTTCCAACTAGTTGTCTGACCCCTACACTTTTTATGGACTAAGAGATTCTGAAGCTGTTGATGTTGCCAATGCAGCCACCCTCAGTGCATGGCCCATGCAGCCTGTGCTGCAAGTCTAGGACCTAACATCAACCCAACAAGATAGATTTTTCAAGCCTAAATTGTTTTGGATTGGAAAATTATTACGCCCAACCTCTCGTTGAATCTGCCATTCCAGAATTTGATTTGAGGATTATTGTAGAGTTGTTTGGAGGCCAATTTGGAAGAATGTTTCTCTATTCCACCATTTTGGCTCAGATTTGCTAAGTCTATTGAAATTGTCTTTAGAATATTGTTGTTATGGTATAAGCTGTTTTCCTGGTTCTTCTTACATTGCTCTGTATCAATTCATTTAAGTCTTCTGAGGTTTTTCTAAATCCATTCTCATCATCATTTCTTATGGTACACAATGATCAACTACATTCATATATACCAGAGTTTGTTCATCTGTTCTGCAATTAATGAACACCCCTTTAGTTTCCAATTCTTTGTTACTACAAAAAGGGCTGCAACAAATATTTTTGTACATGGGGGTCCTTTTCTACTTTCTTTGTTCTATTTTCAGGTTTCTAGTAAAGGTACCATTGGGTCAAAGATAATGTACAGTTCAGTGATTTTATGGGGACAAATAATTCCAAATTACTTTCTAGAATAGCTTAACTAACTGAGAGATTCATCAACAACCTGGTCACGACTTCACTATGGTCATTTTCTTTTTTAGTCAACTCTGCCAATTTGATGGGTGAAAAGTGAAATTTTAAATTGCTTTAATTTGTATTTCTTTAGCTAGTAGTGATTTAAAATTTTTTTTGTAAGATTGCTTGAACATCCTGCTTCAAGAACTTTATATTCTGTCTGTTTATATTCTTTGACATCTACTGAAGAGGGACTTTTATTATAAATTTGAATCAATTTTTTAGATATCTTGGATGTGAGACCTTTGATTATTATATATATATATTTTCTTAATTAATTATTTCACTCATACTTTTCTTCACATTGGTTTTGCTTGTGTAAAACCTTGTCAACTTCATGTATTCATAAAATTGTATGTATATATGTATGGGTGTATGAGAGAGAGACAGAGTGCAAAGAAATATTGAAATACTGGTAATTTGTAGAGAGATAAGGAAGAAATAAGCAACTATGGGGATCTGGATAGGTTTTGTGATTATGAATCAGAGGTGAGGAGGGAATGTCCTTGACCTCTCTGATCTTCTTGTCTGTAAAATGAGAATAATATCAGTACCTATCATAAAGGCTATTGTAGATATTAAATGAGATAAATGTAAATCACTTGGCAAACCATAAAGTATTATATGTGCCATAGGTGGAGAGTCCAATGCCATTCTCCATATGAAAGGGAATGGGGAGCTTGCTTCTGAAACAAAGTATGACAATATATAATCGAACTTCCCTATTTTGGAGTTTCTCATGATGTTCTATAGCTGTGTTCAGTCTGTTAATCTCGGGATGAGTAGATAGACTGTGGATTGCTAAAATCCTTCACTAGTAAAAGCAATTCCCTCACGTTGATTGCCTCATTTTTTTTTTATTTTGTGTGACTGCTGCTAAGGTGAGAGGGATAATAATGTAAGGGGGGAAAATCTCAGATAGGCTCTCTTCATCCTAGATTGCCATGTGAGCCATTCATATGAATCTTTTTTGTTCTTTCCTTTTTTTCTTGTGTTCTTTTAAAAAAATTAGTATTTTATTTTTCCCTAGTTACAAGAAAAAACACAATATGCTTGTGTTGTTTTCCTTATTTTGGTAAATAAGACTGGAGATGGCCATGTTCTTGTGGACTTTAAAAGGTCATATGAGTGAACCACCAGAGTCTGGCTGCAATATTTTTGGAAGTCAGATAATGATTTACAAAGGCCAGCAGAAGCAGAGATGCAAATTCATCCCATTCACTGGCCATGTGCAATTTGTAAGCAAATTTGGTAGAGACAAATGTTGAACCCCTTGTCTTCAGGGACAGAAATCGTATGGGAGATAATAGATACATAAGTGTTGGCAGAGACATAATTGGAACTACTACTTCAAAGGAAATTTGTAAACATTGATTCATATTAATTGGATAAATAGAACTAGGGCACTAATTGCTGATGGTAAAAAAATGGAGGGTATTACACTAGAATGGGGGTTTGACACAAGAACATTAGAGAAATGAACCCCACTATATCTTTTTTTGTTCTTTTTAGGTTTTTGCAAGGTAAACAGGGTTAAGTGGCTTGCCCAAGGCCACACAGCTAGGTCATTATTAAGTGTCTGAGACCGGATTTGAACCCAGGTACTCCTGGCTCCAGGACCAGTGCTTTATCCGCTATACCACCTAGCCGCCCCATAACCCCACTATATCTTAAGGATACCCTTAGAACCATGAAGGAAAGATAAAACTGGTAGTATGACTCTATATAAATATCAGAATTTCATCATGATCATCATCTCATGACTGGTAAGACCTATAGAGAATTTCCCTTCAATTTAGATATATAAATTGGGGTCAAGCCAGAGAAGGCACTCATTCAAGTTTATCCAGCTATTAAATAGCAAATATTTTCAATTTTCTTTCCTTAGTGATTTTTGTTCTGGATCTGTGATTTCAGGAGTGAAGAGCTTTCTCTGGGTATTCAGAAATGCAGAAATCCTATTTATTGCCTTAGAGGGTGATCCGGGACACTAAGACATGAGGTGGCTTGGCCAGGTTCATGCAGCCCGAGGCAAGATTTGAATCCGGTTCTCTCCAGCTTCAAGGCTAGCTTTCTCTCCATTGCATACTGGGTTTCTCTGATTATGGGTAGGTTCTGACTCTCAGACCTGCCTTCTTTCCTTTATATCACACTGCCTCCTACCAACTCTCCCTGCCACTAGTCACTCTATTTAGGCAGTTGTAGTCTTTGTCTGGGCAATTAAACAAAGAGGTGGAATGAAAAGGTCTCTCCATTGTTGTTCAGAGATAGCAGCAGACACACCTTTGCCCAGCTGACTTTTGATCCTGCCTCTGAGAGCTCCCATCCTGTCTCTTTAAAGGATCTTAATCTTTGACAGAAAGGTCATTATATTAAAAGTCCCCACTCCTCTGCTTTCCCCTGTCCCTAGTGCTGTGTAGGAGTTGGGGGCTAGGTGTTTTAAATGGATTTCCCATTCCAAATGGCTTCTCTGACTATAGAATGGTCTCGGTGGGGTGATGCACTCAGAGCCTTTCAGACCCAGTGGTCCTGCTGCTCCAGGGAATCAGGACTGAATGAGGCCTTCGGAATTGCCCACCGAAGGAAATGCTAATAATTAAAGCTGTCACCGTGACTCTGGGGCAGGAAATCAATGCCTACGGGACCATTTGCGTCTTCATAAACAAAGCCAAACGCGGTCGCCATGCTGAATGGCACCGTGGAGCCATGATTAGAGTCGCCAGTTCAGCCCACCTTCCATTCTGTGCCAGCCCATCAGGTATCCAGAGCCCGGCTCAGGAAACAGAGGGAAGCTCCTGAAGGCAGAGGGGCCCGACTCCTGGGCTTGCAAGGGGCTGGGGAGACAACCCTGCTCTCAGTAGGCTCCCTTCTGCCCAAGTGAAAGGGCTCTTGGAGCCTGGCAATGTCATGCGTGTGATCTGAGCATGTGGCCGTTTTGTGAGCTGCCTTTCACACTTTGTGCTCGGTGGGGATATAATAGGCCGCAATTTTCTCTGGCCCTTGGGGGATTTGGGAGCTCCCCCCACCCCATGCCCTCCCTCTGCCAGCTTTGAGTGCCTGCCAAGGGAACAAACATCATCTCCATCTCTGCTCTCAATAATCTGAGACTCTCTATAGAATTTCAAGTCTCTCTTTAGAATTCCAAGCTTCTTCCCTTACCCTATTTCTTGCCTTCCTTAGTCTAGATGGATATCCCTGGGATGGCCCATTACAACAGTAAAAATGGAAGTTAATTTTTTTCTACACACACACACACACACTCACACACACACACACACACACACACACATTCTATACACATACATACTCAATTCTCCATTTCCCTCTGAGAGCAAATAGCCTGAGAGTATTTTCTTATGTAGAGAGTAGAGATCAATTAGACAGGGTCCCAATATCCTGTAAGTAGCTGTCATTATATAGTTCTTTGCTTCTCTCTAGGTTCTGGAAGATGGGAGGAATTAGGATGGACTCTATTTCCTTCTGAAAGGGAAGAAGCTGGGATTCTAAGGTTCTGTCCAGTTAGTAATCAATCCTATGAGCTCTTGCAAAGCCTTACATTTGAGTTTCAAATATCAATCTACAAACACAGGGTAGGGAAGGTCATTTTATGTGAAAAAAGACCTCAGGCACTAAGTGATCTACAGGTTCAATGTGGATGATTTTGTGAAAAAAGTCGACTATCTTAGGATCTGTTAAGCCACCACAATGTTCAGAATGAGAAATGTGATAGGCCCACTTTACTCTGAACTGGTGAGATAATATCTGGATTATTATGTCCCAATATTTTATGGAGGCCATTGACAAACAGGAGCACATTCTGAAATAGGCAATCAGAAATAGAGATAATCCTAGAGACCATGTTATTCAGGGCTATGTTGAAAGACATGTTGGCAAGACTAAATCTAGGAAAGAAAAAACTTTTGGGAACCCAATATGTGTCTGACTATGTGAAGAAATTTCTGTTTAGTTACGTGCCAGATTAGTCAGTCTCTGAGGGTTGTTAAAATGTTGAGATCTTGAGATTCTTTGATGCCCATTCCCAGGAAAAATAAGACCCTTGGACAGGATTTATTCCAGAAGGGACTCTAAATGAAAGAAGTGAGTGAAGGTAATGAAGGGAGATCAAGATCAAGATGAATAACCCAAGAATGGAAAAATCAATCAAGATAAGATGGGGAATATTTCTTACAACTTTTAAAGTTTCACTTGATCCATGATCTTAAATCTCTAACTTCATTGTTTCAAACTTCTGTCCTGAGGGCTTGAAAGGGCTGAGGGGAGAGGTAGAAAATGTAGGAATCGGGTGTCCCTTATAGTAAGAAAATATGAAGAAAATGCTTATTGTGCAGTTTATACTCTGGGCTCATCTCTCATTATATGTGCATATTGTGGGGTAGGGTACTGAGAGGATGAATCACTTCTCCTGAGGAATCTAATTAACAGGGGCTAACCCTGAAGATTGCTAATGTTTTTAATACTGTTGCCCATGAGCCACCATCCGGCATGCTTCCCATTATGAATCAATCAGCATGACTCCTTTAGCTTTTAGAAAAGAGTATTTATTGAAAAGCAAAAATAAAAAACATCCCCCAGACAAAAAAGTCCTTGAGGAGAATAGAATCAAACTTAAATACAAAGTGAAGAAAGTCCACATATAGGGAACACGTGAAATTGAGAGGTGTCTCAAAACCCTTTTTGGGAGGATCCTTCCCAGTTCATTCCCCCACCTTTTTTGGAATTCTCATAGAATTCCCTTGCAGTGGCTCTGAGGACCAGTAACTTTCTAGAGTCCATAGCCAGTATGCCTCTCTGTCCTGAGTGGCTAGGCTTCCTGCATCTGGACTAATCTCTTTTAACCTCTATTTCTGTTCACTTCCCTTATCATTGACCACCCTCACTACTGTCTCTGGTTCCCAGCGAGATCTCAGATGGCTCCCATTCCTCCCTTGGAATCTTCATCTAAGATCAGGAAAGAATAAACTAAACACAAAAAGTATCAGATGTTCCATGTGTTTACAGATACATGGTGACGAGGTAGGAGAGAAACCCTTCTGCATGACCCAGCACAAACAGAGTGTCTTTCTTATTTGCTTCCAGGAAGGAAAGGAAGCAAAGTAAAAAAAAAAGGGGGGGGTGAAGTGTGCACCCTTAATCTAGACTTAGTTCCTCAGTCAACAGACAGAATCTTCCTTACTGCACCTTTCCAACCCATCAGGCATTCAGGGTCAGAAGTAGGCTCTCCTTTCCTCTCTTTCTTAGATTGCAACCAGACAAGGAACGTCTCGGCTCTAGGAAAGAACAATCCAACCTTGCCTCAAGGATTTGACCCTTATTGACCAGTTCCTGGATTACAATAGGAATAGGGAAGGGAACAGGTATTTATTAAGTTCCAACTGTGACGTGGGAAGTGTGTGCTAAGAGCTTTCCATTTGTCACATTTTATTCCCACAACCACCCGGGAGGTAGATTTTGTTATTATCCTTATTTTACGGTTACAAGAACTGAGGCAAACAGAAGTCATGACATGCCCAGGTTCACACAACTAGTAAATGTCTGAAGGTGGTTTCGAACTCATTACTACATACTGTCCTGTTGGAACCTTAGAGTTCATTAAGTTCAGTTTCATTGTTTTACAGATGAGTAAACGGAGATCCAGAAAAGTTACAAACCTAAAGTCTTACAAGTGGCAAAAACAAGATTTGAACCCAGGTTTTTGCATTCCAGAGTCAGTTCTCTATCTATTAACCTAGACTGAATTCCAGTCACAATGACGGGGGTAGCCTTGAAAAGAGTCCCCCCCTTCACCACATCATCAGCTCATAAGTGTTTTCAGAGCTTGACATTCAAGACCCTAAGTTTTCCAAGCACCCAGCCCTAGGATTCGACTCCTTGCATCCTCTCTTTTGCTCCCGCCCAGGACCAATGATACTGATACATTAATAACACTAATAATGATGCTGATAATAACATTAAGACTATTAATGCTAGTAACAATACCATTAATAAAGCTAATGATGATAATGCTAACAACATTATAACTCTAACAATGCTATTGATGATATATATTTTTTTTTGCAAGGCGATGGAGTTAAGTGGCTTGCCCAAGGCCACACAGCTAGGTCATTATTAAGTGTCTGAGACCGGATTTGAACCCAGGTCCTCCTGACTCCAAGGCCAGTGCTCTATCCACTACACCACCTAGCCGCCCCTATTGATAATATTAATAGTACTAAGACTGTGCTAACAATGTTACTAATAACACTAAAATTGTTAGAACAGCACTAACAACAATAATACAAATAACACTTGTGCTAATGCTGATAATACTAATAACATAAAAATGGCATTGATAGCGCGAATAACGATAATACCCGGAACAATAACGCTAGCAAACAAATAATATTAATACTGACGGCAATGACATTAGTACTAATAACCCTAATAACACTAACGATACCGCTGTGTCAATATTGTTAACAAGAATGCTAATAACCCTGATTACAGTAACACGATGAATACTAATATTAATACTAACATGATACTATCATCAATTCTAATGATGCTAATACTACTACCAGAAATAAAACAAACACTAATCTAATAACAATAATGACAGTAACAGTATTGCCAACAATTCCAACAAAGTAAGACTAATAACGTTAATAGTGAAGCCAATACTACTACTAATAATGCTGCTACTTTGATGCCAATATTTATTTCACTACAAATGATAACTAATGATAATACTGATAACGTTAATAATGCTGTTCATAATAGTAATAACAATACTAACACTAATAGCGCTGCTAATACGAACAACCATAATGCTAATACTAACGAAAATTCTAATGTCTATAATAATACTAATGACATTAATACTCATATTAGCAATAGTGACAATAATTTTAAAATGCAAACAACACTAGCAACAACAAACATTAATAACACCAATACTAATGCTGCCAGATGTCGACTCCTTTTCTGAGACTCTTCTGTTGAGTCTCACCTCTGCACTCTCCTCAGTCTTCCCCAGGAGAGCATTTAGAGGGGTAGGAGACAAATACTCCATCAAGATGTCCAAGTGCTCCATTTATTTACCAAAATCCCAATGTTTAAATACCTTTCCAGTCTCTAATCCACTCCCACTCCCATGGCACTTAGTAAGATAAGAAGCTGGTGCTCAAGGACACCAGGTGAAGATAATTTACAATGCTCCCATACACAACAGTCCGTAACAGACAGCACTAGCAGCAATAATACTAATACTGTTAATAATACTTGCCACAATAACACGAATAACACTAATGCTAATGTTGACAGCACTAGCAGCAATAATAGTAATACTGTTAGTACTAGCAACAACAACACTAATGCTAATACTGACAGCACAAGCAGAAATAATACTAATACTGTTAATAATACTAGCAACAATAGCACATAATACTAATGCTGACAGCACTAGCAACAATAATATTAATACTGTTAGTACTAGCAACAACACTAATGCTAATACTGACAGCACAAGCAGAAATAATACTAATACTGTTAATAATACTAGCAACAATAGCACATAATACTAATGCTGACAGCACTAGCAACAATAATATTAATACTGTTAATACTAGTAACAATAACACTAAAACACCAATATATTTAATTCTAATACCAATGATAATGAAATAATACTAATAACAAGAACTGACATTGCTCTGATGCTTCAGGACTTGGCACAGTACTGGCACCTAATCAATGATGAGTATATGCCAACAAAGTGCTTTTCCATTAGAACCAACCAGTGAGATAGGCAATGTAAGCATTCTTATTTCCATTTGACAGATGAAGAAGCAGAGACTTTTGGAGATGGAATGACTTACAATGAGTAAATGGCAGAGCTAGGACATCAAGCTCAACATGGTTTCCAGGACCAATCCTCTTCCTGTGCTACCTCACAAATGCACCTTTTAGAGGAGATGCTTGTTCAGGTGTGAAATGGGCATATGGCCTTTTCAACTTTGAGACTCCATTCACCATCTAGGCCAGACCCTTCATGTTACATAAGTGGAAACCTAGGTCCAAGACAAAAGGCAACTCAGGAGGCAGACACAGCATTTGAACTCAGAACGTCTGATGTGGAATCTAGAATTGCAAGCATCATAGCTGTCTTTTGTTCCCAAGAAGTATGAATAAGAGGAAAAACAAGAGGAAAAAGAGGGGCATAGGGAATAGAGGCTGGAGAATGAATGGGGAGTTACCTAATTGAGTGGACCACTCATGGTGGGTGGGGTAAGCACACCTTCTCCATGACCACCCCACATCATGCCCTTCTCCCCTTAAGAGGCAGGTAAATAAATGCAGCACAGGAGGGAGGCAGAGACTAGTTTGGCCCTGGCTGACCATGACCTCCCCTTGACCTCTTTCCACCTACTCCCCTTCAATCTCAGTCCTGGAAACCCCCTCCTCCCCCAAGAGGTTTCTCTAGTGAATTCCTCAAGTTCATTTCCATCCCTAAAGTTATGACTGCCCTGGAAAGAAAAATAAAAGTCAACACTTGGATATTTGTGAAGCTAAGTGTGCTTCCCAAGGTGCAGCCAGGCTGCTGGGCCAGCCACTGACCTTCCTTAAAGTGCCCCCCCACTCGGAGGCAGCAACAACTCAGTGGTCTGGTGAGATCACCCTCATTGTGTAGGAGAGGCTGGTGAGGAGACCTAGGTATGACCTATGTAGCTTTCTCCATCAGCCTGAAGCCATACCTACTCTACTGCTTAGGAAACAATTATAATTTTCAAAGGATTGAAATGATGATGAAACTTTTTTCTGAGTCAAAGCCCTTTCCAGGAAAAAAATGTGAATGGAGTTCAAAATCAGTCCCAGTTGGAAGGGCCACAAAGTTTGCCTAGGGATTTGGGGGTCTCAGTGGACTTAAAGTTTAGTAGTAGCCTTCAATACGATCTGCCAGCCATTGGAAGATTCTCTTCATAAAAGGTCATGTGTTCAGGTTTATGGAAGTCACAGAGTGGTTGTCTTCAACCCTCATCAAGCAACATTTGCAGAGAGGGATCATAATTTAGGAAGAATATTGAAATACTGAGTAGGTGAAGAATCAGATACAGATTGGTAGAAGGGATTGATGAAGTTTAGCCTGGAAGTGAGAAGATGCATAACTGTATTCATGTAATTGAAGAGATATTATTGGAAAGAGGGAAGGGAAGATGAGGATGAGGAGAGCTATGATAAAACCTTTAAGGTTTACAAAGTACTTTACAAATATTATCTTGATTTGATCAGTGTGATATATGGAATGACTTCCCTACAATGAAAACTGGTCAAAATTAGAATGGCTTCCTGGGTGAGCAGTAGGCTCCACCTCTGGGTATTTCTACTGGCTGTCTGTCCCCCTTCGCTGGAATTCTCTCCCTCTTCATTTTCATGTCTTGGTTTCTCTGGCTTCCTTCAAGTCCCAGCTAAAATCCCATTTTCTAAAAGAAGTCTTTCCCAATCTCTCTTAGTGCTAGTACTATCTTGTTCGTACATAGTGGTTAGCATGTTGCCTCTCCTATCAGACTATGAACTCCCTAAAAACAGGATTGTATCTTGTCTTTCTTTGTATCCCTAAACCTTAGCACACTTAGTAGACACATTAATATATATTTACTAATGGATTGACTGACTGACCTCACAACGTCCATGGAAGGTAAGCAGTATTATCTTCCCATTTTACAGATGAAGAAACTGAAGCAGAGGTAAAATGACTTGCCCTCTAATATAGAAAGCACTACAGTCAGACCATAAACCACTATCTTTTTATTTAGAATCTAAGCTGATCCCATTTCCCCAAAAGAAGGAACATAAAGAAAAGCAATGAGAGAGAACAAAAATGAAAGAGAAAGGAAATTATATTAGGAGATGCTTGATTCTTGTTAGCCACAAAATGACTGGAGAGCCTGATTCTTAAGAATGAAGAAATACATTAGGGGTATTATTTCACAAGCTTGGCCTTACCTGAAAGACCAACCTAGGATGCCCTAGTCCTTCCTCATCTTTTTTTTTTAAGATTCAAAAGTGTATTGCCACTGCCTTTATGATTATTTCATGTATATTACTAATAATATTCCTTCCCTGTTTCCCTGTAGCAAAGCAGTTTAACAAAAGCAATCCATTATCTGTGCAATATTTCACACCCATAAATTCTTGTTTTATCAAAGAAGGGAAGGAGTTATATTTTCTCAGTTCTTTTTCAGGTACCCACATGGCCATAGTAATTTATACAGTGTTCAGTTTTGTTTTGTTAGATCTAACTATTGCTTTCCTCGCTGTTTACTTCAATCCATATCCAGCCATCCAAGTTTCTCCATACTCTTCAGAATTCTTCATTATCAATGTTTCTTGTAGAGTAGAAATATTACATTCGTGGACCTCAGGTTGTTTATCCATCTCCCAGATGATTCTCTGGCTTGGTTGCTTCCCCTCCCACCAAATTTTGGATCTTTGGCCAAATGATAGCCTTCACTGGTTCAAGAAGCAAGTAATGATTGATAAGTCTCTTCTTTGAAAGACATTCAACTCTAGTTCTGAGATTGGGGGTGGTGGCACACGTTACCCTTCTTTCTTCTGAATTTGACCTGACTTGGGCTCTCCCACATCCTCCCTGTTTTCTTGTGCGGTAGGTAGCAAGGCAAACAGCTCTTTTCAATGAGCCAATCCCCCAGCCCTACTCAGGTGTCAGATCTTTTCAACACACCTGAGGGGGCCAATTGAAATGTGGCTCTTTCTACATAGTGGGATGAGGCCTCAAGAGGCCCATTCCTAGAACCTTAACTAAAGGCCGGGAGACTCTGGATTTGTTCTGTCTGGAAAAGCATGGGATCCACCTAGATGGGAAGAGTCTCTCTGGAGAACTAGGGCTTGGCCTTAGCTGTTAATGACTGGCTTGGGGAATGCTGGGGAAGGAAGGGTTCTCACCATTCTGAGGATTCCAGACAAAGATGTCGGGTGACTAGATTCTGTGTTCAAATCCTGTTTTGTTAAGAGGAATTCATTTCAATTTGACAAGTATTTGTGTAGTGCTTATGATGACCCAGTCTTTGTGCTAAGTTCTGGTGTCACTTATAATTGTTAATAAATTATCTTAATTACTATATTATATCCTCAGTAAAATAGAAGTGCCCAGAGAACAGACTTTAAAATTTTGTCTTTATGACCCCCAAACTCAGCACAATGTTTAAACAATCAATAAACATTTATTATAATCCATATTTTTGTATTTATTTTTCAATAATTCAGGGGAACAGGTGGTCTGGTGGATAGAAAACTGGTTTCAGAGATACAAAGACCTGGGTTCAAGTCCAACCTTTGACATATTCCAATGGCATATTTCTGGAGAAGTCATTTGACATTTCAGAGTCCCAGACTTTAAGGGATGTGCTACTCTGCCTTGATAGAGGAAGTTTAAAGGGGTTATGCATGATTTTTGTCATTGTGTGGAACACCTATAGTAGTAAACTCTTTAGTTTTATAAAATAATGAATTTCAGTACTGAGGGAATAATATACATGCTCTTCCCCTCCCTCATCTCCTTGTTCAGTCATTTCAGTTGTGACCAGTCCTTTATGACTCCATTGGGAGTTTTCTCATCAAGGATACAGGAGTGGTTTGCCATTTTCTCCTCCGGTGGTTCCATTTTGTCAGACAGAGGTTAAATGACTTGCCCAGGATGGCACAGCTAGAAAGTGCCCGAGGCTGGATTGGAACTCCTGTCTTCTTGATGGTCTGTTCACTGAGCCACCAGCTGTCTTAGAAATCTTCCTCTAATATTGCACATACTTCAGTCGTCTGGCTCTACACCTTTAATTAGTTAGTCAGTAAACATTTTTAAAAGCATCATATGTGGGCTAAGTGCTGGGGATAGAAAGAAGTTCTCCATGATGCCTCCACTCCATATTGATCTCTCTTCCTTAAATGCTTTGGCTCCCATCACCTCTGCACTTTACAGGTAACACCCTGACACTGTCTATGGCCTAATTACCTCAAATAATCTGCCTTTGACCCCAAAATAGACTTTTGGTTCCCTGTGGTCGGGACCCAGGTTTTATTCATGCTGCCCCCTAAGCCAAGGCTGAGAAGCCCATAGATGCTTTGTAATTATCTGCTGATGGATTGATTTGCTTAGAGGTCTTTCAAGTAAGGTCAGGGATCTGTGCCCTCAGGCAGCTCCTTTCTGGGTCATTTGTCCTCTTCCCTTGAGTCTGGAGCCTTGGTAAAGGAAAAGATGAGGCCCATTTGTTCACCAAGAGAGCCTTCCATCGAACCCACAGGAAACGGATGGGAAGAAAATTGCTGTGTTCAGGAGGGGTCCTGAGTTAATGATGCCTAACTCACACTTCCCCTGGAAATAAGTAGCTTGGTCCATCTGAGCTGACCAATCTCCTGAGAAGTAACTTTTGCAAGGCTGTTTTTCATAGAAATTAACCTAATAATTGTTGGAGGGGGTGGGGCAGAGGCTGTGGGAAGACAGACCAAGGTGCTTGGAGGAGCTGTGAATTGGCCCAAGTCTTCTGGAAAACAATTTAGAATTATTGATTAATCAATGAGCATTTCTTAAGCACCTATTATGTATCAGGCTCTCTGCTAGGCACTGGGACCCTCCTTCTAAATTTTATATTAGAAAAGTCACTAAACTATAAATGTGTGTGAGAGAGAGAGAGAATGGATATATAATAGAACTTAATATAAACATTGCTTTATTCAACACTATCATATAATTACTATATCTAGACCCACCCATATACCTTTAAGGAAGTCAAAGACAAGAGGTATAGATGTGTCAAGAGATAAATGGATAGAATGAAAAGAGAAAGTCAGATGATGGATAGATGATAGAAAAAGCAAGAGAGAGAGAGATGAGAGAATATGGGTAGATGATAGAGCTTAATAGGAGAGAGGGGAAAAGAAAGGGAGGGAGAGAGAAGGAGGAGGAGGATAGAGCTAGCTAGAGGAGAGAGATTAAGAGATGATGGACAGATGATATCTAGAGCTAGATAGATGAGAGGATGGATAGATGATAGAGCTTGATAGAAGAGAAAAAGAAAGATGGATAGATAATAGAGCTAGATAGATCAGAGAAAGGATGGATAGATAATGGAGTTTGATAGAAGAGAGAGACAGGAGAATAGATGATAGAGCTAGATAAATGAGAGAGATACGTAGATAAGTAGATGATAGGTATGCAGATAGATGATAGATTTCACATAGGTGGAAGATTATAGATAGAGAGTAAGATAGGTAGAAAGGTGGCTAGACAGACAGAATGAGTGAGCACTTATTAAGTACCTACTATGTACTATATTAAGCATTAAGGAAACTCAGCAGCAAGGAAAACAATCTCTCCTCCCAAGGAGTTTCCATTCTGAGGGGAAAGACAATTTATAAAGGGAAGGTGTTGAGCTGAGAGTGGGTATTTGTATAGAGGCAATAGGGACAGTGAAGAGAAGACAAAGATTGAGTTCAGGTATGAATGAGGGAATGTACAAAATGTCTGTGGCAACTAAGACTGGAAAACTCAGTGTGAATGAGTCAGCCCATTGGGGAATTCAAATGTAAATGAAAATTATTGTTCCAGAAATGCTGAAAAGTAATAATTCAGAAAAAATTTAGGAAGAACCTATGGACTGCTGCAGAGTGAAGGGAGCAGAATGGTGAAAACCAGGTACACAGTGGCCATAGTAATGTAAAAGAAACAGCATAGTAGGAATTCTGCTGTGTGGTGAGCTTCTGGACTCATGTTGAAGTATCCTTTCATTCTTGAGACAGAGAGGTGGTGGACGATGTGTCTGGAAAGAGGCATGCATTGGTGTATGTAGCTGATGCATTGTTTTTATACTTTGTTAAGAGGGGCTTCTGAGTGTTTGCATGGTGGAGTTATTAGGAAGGGACAGTGTTATGTTGTCTCCCTCATTAGTCTGTGCTCCCTCAGGGTAAAAGGAATTGCTTTTTGCCCGTCTTCATATTCCCAGTGCTTAGTAGAGTGTCTGGCATGTAATAACACTTAATAAAGGTTTATTGGCTAACTGACTGATATAAAACATCAACAAACACTAGTGAGTTTAAAAAAGTAAATAAGATAAAATAAAAAGGGAGGTTGGGGGAGAAGGATAATGAGAGAGAAGAAAAGAGAGTGAAAAGTATTTGGGGAGCTTATTTGACTGTACTCACATGATTCCTATCTATAAAAACAAAAAAGCATATTGGGAAAGACTATAAGTCTCCTGAGACTCTCTATTAAAGAACTCTCTCCAAGAGCTCCAAACTTTCTCCATTCATTTATGATAACATTTGGGATCTGCCCATTTATCCAGTTCCAAATACTATTAACAAACCCATCCCTTCCCATTTTATCCATATGAACAAACCTGAGAAATGCCAAATACTTTGCAAAAATCTAAATTAGCCATGTCTGCAGAATCCCTCCTCCTGCCATTCAAATAGCCTTGTCCAAAAAGGAAATGAGGTTAGTCTGGCATGACTTGGTCTTGACAAAATCATGCTGGGGCTTAGTGATCATTCTTTTGCTTTACATGCTAATAGGGTCATAGATTTATAGCCAGACAGGACCTTAGAGGCCATCTCATTCAACCCCATCGTTTTTTCAGAGGATTAAGCAGAGGCTCAGAGAAGTTCGTGATTCACTCGTAGTCACACAGCTACTAAGTATCAGAGGGAGGTTGGAATCTTCTTGATTTGGAGTCCAGTTCTAGTCACTCAGACACTGACACTATGCACATGGTGCATAGTCTTGGGCAAGTCTCTTAACTTCTCTCTGAGTCTATGTACCTGCAGTATTCCCACCTCCTCTTGAACCCCCTCTAAAACTAAAATGCTTCCTCCCTCCAATCCCCTCTCATCCTTTTCTCTCTTCTCCCCTTTCCTTTCCTTTCCTCCCTTCTTTTCTCCTCTTCCCTCCCTTCACCTTCTCTCTCTTCCCCTTCACTACCCTCTCTGCATCTTCTTCCTCCCTCCCTGCCCTTTCCACCTTAGACACTACCTGTATTTTCCATGTATATATACATATATATATATATATATATATATATATATATATATATATACCTGTTGCTGAGACAGGTTATGAGACCCTGACAATGTCTGCTTTGCATTTCATTAGTTCAAACATTGTAGTCCTTTTCTTTTTCCATTTTTCCTTTCATCACTGTCAAACACAGTGACCAGCACACAGTAGGAGATTAATAAGGGCTTACTGATTGATTGATCTTTATCTGTAAAATGGGAATCCCTAGAATTTTTAGCTCACAGCATTGTAAGGTTCTGTGCTAAATCTGAGATTATAGGTATAAGAGTGAGGCTGCTCTGACCTCTAAGGAATTTATGCCTTTTAAGATTTGAATGTGGGGTGGGGGGAAGTAAAACGAAGACCCCCCCCCCCCCATTTGGAAGTGCTGGTTGAATTGGCTCTAGTCATTCTAGGTCTGAATGCAATCATTCAGTTAGTCCCAGTTGGTGCTGAGAGAACCTAGAAGCTCAATCCCTTCTCATTTTACAGATGAAGAGAAAAGGGGAAGAGGTTAAGTAGCCTACTCTCTAGGGCCATCTCCAGTCATCCTGATCGATATCTGGCCACTGGACTCAGATAACTCTGGAGGAGAAAGTGAGGCTGGGGACTCAGCCATGTGCCCCTCACTCAAATCCAATTCATTTGCCTGTCATGACATCACCACTCTGATGTCATGGTCTTCTTTGAGAATGAAGGTGAAACAGCGAGGTTACACAATGTATAGTATCAGAATCACAACACATTGTCAAACATTAATGGATGATGACTATTCTGACTGTTGATTGCTAGGTACTATATGTGAGATGAAGCTAGCTTACCATGTGCTTACAGCCTGCTTAAGGAGATAAAACCCCAAGAGTATAAAGTTTACGAAGAGCTCCAAAGAGAAGGGACATGAACTCTTAAAACTCAAAGCAGATATTATCAGTTCCTTGACCACTAAATACAAGGTTCCCAAGACTTTTGATCCACCCATACCTGAGAGAAAGGGGAAAGACCAAGGAGAGAATATCCAGAACACAGCTTCGTGTCTCAAAGTCACTGCTTCCCTATCTTTTTTATTTTTTGTGTGACCAGTTCACTCCAAAATGGCACCTGGGAAACCACATTTCCCAGAGTTGCCTTGCTGGTCCAAAAAACAGACCCACCTGGCTCCCTTCCTTTATCCCCTGGAAACATACTATTCACTCACTGAGCTACAGTGGCCTCACAGCCAGAGACCAGTAGCTCTCTCTTCATCGACTGCCCATGCGTAGCCTCAGAGTGGTAGAGAGAATGATGCCCTCATTAGAGCTATTGTTGGCAGCTGCTACCTACCTGCCCTGCAGATCAAGCTCCCTGCCTCCTTTACTAAAGAGAGTCTTAAGACATCCATCCTCCCAACATCCTCTCCCTGGCCTACATCTGCTCCCAGGAAATCAGAACATTTTCTAAATCACACAGAACCTTTTCAGTTTCTTCAAGAAGTCCAACAATGCTATGAGCCTGAAGGCATTTTGCACCCAAAGAAGTTTTCTTTGGTAATGTGTTGCTAGCTTGTTGTGAGTGGTATTAGGGAATTTTGTATCTGCTAATAAAAAATGAAAGCCACTATTAAAATCAAATCAATGGGTTGTACCTGGTTTAGATCACATCGGAGTTGGTCGTTGGCTTTGGAATTTGCAGCATCTGTTTCAATTAAGCCTTGTTTTTTAGTTTAAAGATATTAGGCCGCTCACTAGTGGTCTGTTCACAACATGAATAGTGGGTATTGTGCTCCGTCTGTATGCAGTTAAACACGACTCTGTAGACTCTATTAAATAGCGGTGCTGCCCAATTAGGGGGTAGGAGGGAGGAGGCCGGAGGACCCGACTGTATTTGCCTGTCCCACATGCGTTTTTATAGATTCATAGTCAATGAAAACAGTTAACATAGAACATGTGTTTGGGAAGCTGGAGGGTGAGGGAAGGATCGGACATGCTGGGCTTTCCTGCCTGGTGACAAATGGAACCTGGACCCATCGATCATGTTGGGTTTACCTTAACAAAGGAGAAAGACAGAACTCATGACTGAAACTAGAGACCTGGGAATGTGACTTGGGGTGGAGGAGGAACAGGCAGGGTCAATGTTGAAGATAATCACTGATAGAAGGATGTGAAGTCCAGTCCCAGGTAGACATCAATAACAAACTTTTAGTAGTCCTACTGTGTGCTGAACCCTTTCTAAAAGTGACAGAGGAAAGATTCATATGGTTCATTCCGTGATCTTAGATAACTATCTGCTTAGTAGGGGGATGAAAACCAGAAACAAAAAAAAATGGACATTATTGAATTGAAGCAATGAATGAAAATTAGGTGCTTACTACTTATTGGTCTGATCAACCACAGTTGGATACTGCAACTTGTCTCTAATATGATGACATCATTTTGATCTTCCATAACGCAGAACAAGAACCAACCAATTAGTATTTATCTCCCAGGGTGGTTGTAAGGATTAAGTAAAATCATATTTGTAAAGTACTTTGAAAATCTTAAAATGCTACAAAATGTTATTCATTAATTTTACTTTAGATTTTTAACCTCAAAATTTGATTTTATGTCAATTAGGTTTCTCCCTGTTTCCTTTCCTTTCTCCCTCTCCCAAAACAAATATTTTTTTATAATTTAAAAAAAAAAGATTAAGAAAAGGGAAAAACCCAGCAAAACTTAGCAAAACACCGAGGGGAGGCATCTCTTTTCTTTGGAACTTACCTTGAATTTTATAATTTCATAATTTTCATTTTTGGGGAGGTGGTTTTACTGTCCATTTCCATTTTGTTGTTATTCTGTCTATTCCTTTCCTAAATCTCCTTTCTTCTCCACATTGCATTAGTTCATATAAGTCTGTCTATGCTTATCTGGATTCATCATGTTCATTGTTTCTTCCAGCACAGTGACATTCCATTCTACTCATACACCCCAATTGGTTTAGCCCTTCTTCAATCTATGGGCATCTGCTTGTTTCTAGGTCTTGCTTCTACATGAAGGGCAACTATAAATATTTCAGTGTAGATGGGGATTTTCTTCTTATCAATGTCCCCCTTGAGGAATATCAATAAGCATTTATCAAGAGCCAAGTACATGGGGTGGCTAGGTGGCGCAGTGGATAGAGCACTGGCCCTGGAGTCAGGAGTACCTGAGTTCAAATCCGGCCTCAGATACTTAATGACCTAGCTGTGTGGCCTTGGGAAAGCCACTTAACCCCACTGCTAAGTACCAGTGGTGACACCAAAACAGACAGAGACAGTCATTGCCCTTATGGAGTTAACAATATCCTTGGGGAGGGAGAATAAATGAAGAGAAGTTAATAGACAAAGTGATTCCGGAATGGAAACTGGGAGAACATTAATGGGAGCATTCAGAAAAGGGTTCAGCTCTCAAAGGCTTGAGGGGTTCTAGGACATAGAGAAGAGGGAGGGGTGTTTCTAGAATGGAAACCAGTTTCTGTAGAGGCATGGAGATTGGAGCAGGAATCCATCAATCATCAAGCATTGTGTTTATCCCTGTGCAGGCACTGTGTTAATCCCTGATGATATAATTCATATAAAATAGGAAAGTAAAGCATCAGAATATATTTTGTGAGTTCTTGATGGAGAAAATCATTCCTTCCCAGGAGAATCACATAAGACTTCCTAGAGAAGGTCACATTCCTGGTTGATTTTAAAGGATAGATTACTCCAGATACTTGAAGAAATGAGTAATTTAAAGGTTAGGGATAAGCAAACAATTAGTCAGTCCATAAACATGTATTAAGCACCTACTATTGCCAGGCATATTTCAGGGAAAGGATATAGTATTTCTGAGTGTTCTTCAGAGAGAATAATATTAATTGCTCTAAATAAGGGAACATTTTAGCATAGTTCTTTATATAGTGTGTCTTGTTGGATATTCACAGAAGGCTTATTGCTAACACAATTTTACAGATGAGAAACTGAGGCAGAGAGGTTCAGTGATTTGCCCAGGATCACACAGCCAGAATTCAAACTTGGAATTTCCTGACTCCAAATCCAGGGTTTTAGCTCTTACAATAAATCCATGGCTGCTATTTGTGGGGTGGGGGTGGGGGGAGGGAAGCAAGATTGGGGGGAAATTGTAAAACTCAAATAATATCTTTAATAAAAATTTAAAAAAAAATCCATGGCTGACTCAAGTTAAAGTCAGTTTGATGGGAGAATAGAATACATAGAGGTGTTAATATGAGATGACTAGACAACCCCACTATATTTGAACCCAACATTTTCTAAAGAGCCCCTTCTCCCCCAAATCTTATAAACATGAATTCACAGAAACTCTGATACTTAATTAAAGGGACCTCAGAGGTCATCTTCTCTAGTTTATCTCTCAACAAGAATCCTCTCTACAATTTACCCAATGAGTAAGGGAACATCTGGTCTTTACTGGAAGACCTCTGTGAAGGGGGAACTTGCCTCCTCCCCAGGCAACACATATGGCACCCCGGCTGAGATTATTAGGGAAGTTTTGCCCCTGATAAAATCCAAATACATCCCTCCAACTTCCCATGTCTACCCTCTGATGCTGACTAGGGCAAGCCAAATCCTTCCTCCATGATAGCATCCTAAACCAGAGGTAGAATCTTTTTTTTTGTGCCAAGGACTATTTGAATATTTCTAATATAATCTGCAGGCCATATTTAGTTCAAACATTTAATTAATTCACCCCTAAAAACACTTACATTTATTGAATTTTGTGTCCTAGCTGCAGTTGCCTTAGCAATACCAGAACAATATGGCCATGGGCAGAAGGTTCCTCACTCCTTGAAGAAATGCCAGAATATATCACTATAGTGGTTACTTTAATTATTCAATTAACTTTTTAAAAAGTGGTTAGCACAGTCTCTGGAAATAGTACACCTAGAGAAATATTTATTCCCTTGCCTTCCTATAAAATGAGCAGATTAGAACAATTGTCCTTGTAGACTTTGTGGGTATCAATATCTATATCCCTATGATTTTGTGAATTACACACACACACACACACACACACACACACACACACATATACACACACAGCATTACACAGACCCTTAAGTGTTAGTTCAGTTTCATATAAAATGTCTTAAATTTCTGAGTCTTTTAATTGAAAAGAAATCTTAGTCGCATCTATAGTTCCAAATGAATATAACTCTACTAAAGCTAATTAGATATGGAATTTTGATGGATGGGCTGACTTTTCAGCAAAGCAGAGATAAATGAACTGTCTGTCTGAACATGCTCTAACTGAAGTGGGAATTTTTTCATTCTATTCCAACTTCATGGGCTGTGGGTTTTTCCACAGTAGGCATAGAGGTCAGGGCTTTTTAATTTCATTTCAAAGAATAATCATAATCGATGACATTTCTATAGCATTTCAGAGTTTTCAAAGTTCTTTGCATATATTATCTCACATTTCCTTATGGCAACCCTATTTTCATTTCTTTTATACAGGTGGAAAAACTGAAGTGCTAGCCACTTCATACAACTTGCTAAGATCTAAGGCAGGATTTGAACTTAGGTCTTCCTGAGTCTGACTGTATCAACAAATCAGAGATTTGGCCAGCAGCCTACCTAAGACTGGAAAACATCCACTATGCCACCCAGCTGCCCCGATTGACACACTCTTTTCAGAAGTCATGTCAATATTAATTGGATTATTTTTCCCTAATTGGAAAAATGGAAGGGGATGGAAGACTGGAAAATACACAAATCAGCAATGAAGTTGATGAGAAGAGCCAAATGAAGCTGGGCTAGGGCCAAGTGAGGTACTTGCTAATTGAAGAAGAGTGGACAATGTGGGAATTCTGGATCTGAGAGGGTTAAGTCTTCTAGGTCATGGTCTCTGGTTCCTGGGCAGAATGCCAGCTAGGTGGCACATTGGATAGAGCACTGGGTCTGGAGTCAGAAGGTATGCTTCAGTTGTTTTTCAGTTGTGTCTGACTCTTCATGACCCCATTTAGGATTTTCTTGGCAAAGATACTGGAGTGGTTTGCCATGGCTGTCTCTAGCTCATTTTACAGATGGGGAAACAGAGGGAAGAAATATGAAGTGACTTGCTCAGAGTCACACAGCTAGTAAGTATCTGAGGCTGGATTTTAACCCAGATCTTCCTGTCTCTAGGCTTAGGTATTGTATATTATGGTTTTACCTAGACCTCCACATAATACTAACTTGCATTTATTTATTTCTTTAAAGTGTGCAGATAATCTATACCTTTTATACGCACAAATATCTCATTTGATCCTCACAATAACCCTTTTTAGATGAGAAAACCGAATCAGATAGAGGTTAAGTGACTTGCCCAAGGCCACACAGCTAGTAAGTCTCTGAGGTCAAATTTGAACCCCATTATTTCAAAACTTTGTACATTGTGGTATCCCCAGCTGCCTCAAGAAGAGGTTCAACAATTCAACTCAATAAGCATTTATCAAACATGTCAAGTTCTGGGGGTACAAAGACAAGAGAAGGAGGCATTATAGCTCAGTGGAAAAAAGAAGACCTGGGTTCAAAATCCCAGCGTTGTGACTTGCTACCTCTGTTTCCTCATCTGTAAAAGAATGTTGGAGTAAGAGAGCTTCTGACATGCGTTCCACTTCCATCTGTGATGCAATGAAAATAGTCTGCCTTTATGGAGCTTAGAATCAACTGAAAGGCTTTGTTTATGTAAGTAAATAAAAATAATTTAAAAGGAAGAGTTAAATTAAAAGACTCTGAAAAATGCAGTGAGAGTGGCTAGATGGCTTTGAGAGAAAGTAGAGATTCTTCCAGGAAGGACTAGATTCCAGATGTTGGGAACCAATAGTACATTGGCATGTACATGGGGATGGTTGTAATACATTACCAATAGGGAAGAGTCTATTGAATGAAAGCTTTTCTAGAACGGACAGGGTGTTATGTAGATTCATATGAAATGAGACTGGAAAGGAGAGAAGACTGCAGATGTTGGGAGGCTTGAAATGCTGGACTGTGAAGTTTGGGCTTCCTCCCAAAGGCATCATAAAGCCACTGAAGATGTTTAAGGAGATGGTTAGAAAAGTGCTCTAATTCCAACCTATAAGGAATTATAGATATATTCTGGGTCTCTGACTTTGTGGGAAGGTTCAGGCTGAGGGATTCAAACTTGGTCATTCTTAAGGTATCGTAATCCTCCCTGAGGTTACAACATGGAAGCTATGAACTTGATGAACACCAGAACACATGGCATGTCTCAGGCATTCAGTTGTCTTCTCTATGTGGAGGATTCCTAGATAAACACTCAAATAATAGCTAACCTTTATCTACAACGTGAAGTTTGCAGAATGTTTCACAAATATGTCATTTTGTCTTTACAATATCCCTGGAATGTAAGGGAGATTAATATTTTCATTTTACAAATGAGGAAACTAAGGTTCAGAGAGAAGGATAGGATTTGAACTCAGGTCCTCATGCTTCTTTTTCTCATAGGTACAGATATATGATGTAGATAAAGCTATAGATCTATCTAATAGATAAAAATGTTGATCTAACTATAGATAGGGATATATGCATGTGCACATATATGTCTATATATCTTTCTACCTATAGATATGTAGATAGGGAAAGACTGGATTTAGATATAAGTAAGTCTAGATAGGTAAATATGGATATATGTAGCTCTATTTCTTTAGAGATATGCACATATATAAATATATATATCTATTGATAGACATGCAGCTCCAGCAAAAGATAGAAATGTAGATATATGTAAATCTATTTATTCATTCACCCCTCTATCTATGTATCTATTATCCATCCATCTAGCCATTTACCTAGATATATCTATCTATCTAGATCGGTAGGTAGATGATAGACAGATAGAAACAGAAACATAGTTAAATATATATATATATATATATATATATATATATATTTATTTATCTATCTGTCTGTCTGTCAGTTTATCTTTCTATATATACCTATCTTTCTTAGAGATCACATAAATCCAGTCAAGATTTACCAGCTGCTCCTGGGACATCTCAAACTACATTCCAAAAGGCATCTCAAATTCAATTTGTCTAAACAAGAATTGCTTTCTCCTCGTATCCTTTCACTCAGATCCTTTCCAACTTTCTAATTACTGTCAAGAGTCCCACCCAGGCTCCCAGTTTCTCTGCCTAGAAACTTTAGCATCATCCCTGGCTTCTCACCCATTCATCACTCCTATGTCTAATCTGTTGCCATGTCTTGTTTTTTATGTCTTCACCATATCTCTTCTACCTCCTCTTCTCCCTATTTCCAAAGTGACCACCCTATTTTAGATCTTTATTTCCTAGACTATTGTAGGTAACTTTTTCCCTTGCCTAGATTCTCTGCTCCCCCTAATCCATCCTCCAAGTCAGCTGTTGAAGTGTGACTTTTCTGAAGCACAACTCTAGGTCACTACTACCCCCTACCTGATTACTGAGTCTCCATGTCTCCTCCAAAAGTTCCAAATCAGATATAAGCTCTTTTGTTTGTTTTCTTCAGGTTCTTTATAACCTGGTCCCTTTCCACCTTTCCAATTTCCTTTTATTATGTTTTGCTTTTCTTTGCATTATTGTATCTAACACAGTTTCTAACACATAGTAGACTCTTAAATACACACTTGTTATCATTCCCCAATCGATAAATGGTCAAAGTATATGAAGTGGCAGTTTTCCGATGAAGAAATTAAATCTATTTATAGTCTTATGAAACCTGCTCCAAATCATTATTGATTAGAGAAATGAAATTTAAAATAACAATGAGGTACCACCTCATACCTATCAGATTGAGTACAGGTGACATAAAAGGAGAATGATCAATGGTGGAGAGGATATGGGGAAATGGGGACATAAATGCACTGTTGGTGGAAATATGAACTGATCCAGCCATTCTGAAGAGCAATCTGGAACTATGCCCAAAGAGAAAAACACTGATCAAACCCTTTAATCTAGTAATTCCAATACTAGGGCTTTATCCCAAAGAAATCATAAAAAAATGGGAAAATTCTCACATGTTCACAACAACTGTTCTAGTAATGGCAAAGAATTGGAAACTGAGGAGATATCTATCAATTGAGGAATAGCTGAACAAGTTATGATATATGACTATTATTGTTCTGCAAGAAACCATGAGTGGTTGGACCTTAGAGAAGCGTGGAAAGCCTTATAACTAATGCTGAACAAAGTGAGTAGAATCAAGAGAGCATTGCACATGTTATCAACAACATTGTGAGAGGTTCGATTATGATGGATGTAGCTCCTTTCAATAGTTTGGAGAACTAGAATAATTCTGAGAGACCCACTATAGACAATACCACCCACTGAGAAAAATGCCATGTCTGAATGCAGAGCAAAGCATACTATGTTCACTTTTAAAAAACTTCTTTTAGGTTTTTCCTTTCTTTCCCTTTAGTTCTAATACTTCTTTCACAGCATGACTAATATGTAAGTATATTAAACACAAATGTGTATGTGCAACTTTTACCAGACTGTTCACCATGGGGAGGGAGAAGGGAGGCAAGAGAGATAGAAAAATAGGTAACTCATAAATCTGCAAATGGATGAATGTTGAAAAACACATTATTGGGAAATATAAAATAAAATTGCAATTAAAAGAAATCCATGATCATAAAAAAATAAATACTTGCTGAAATCCTAGGACAAACCTTTTGTTTCCAGAGGCATCTGGTGCAAAAGAAATATTAATGGATTTGGAGTTGAAAGTTTGGGCTCAAGTCTCAGCTCTGAGGCTTATTTCCTGAGCACTCCCAAGTGAGTCTCTCTCTCTCTCTCTCTCTCTCCCTCCCTCCCTCTCTCTCTTTGGGCTGGATTGTTTTTAATTATTTTTAACTTTTAATTATTAATTTATTTTTAATATTCATTTTAAAAATGAGTTCTGAATTCTCTTAAGTCTTTACCCCCACTCCTCGAGAAGGCAAGAAATGTGATATTATTTAAATGTGTGAAATCATGCAAAAGATGACCCTTCTAACTCTAAACAAGTGATCCTTTGAGAATTCATTTTGTTTTCAAGAGATGAGAACAAAGGGTTCAAAAATGTGGAACTCCCTTCATTCTACCTTTGAAGATTATAATCTCCCTGAGGCCAAGGACCTTATATTTTGTTTAGCTCTTAATTATAGAATTTTGGTCATATTTAAGGCCTAGGATGTCATCAGTGTTGATTTTCTCTCTCTGCCAATGGAATGAGCAGTCTTTTGTGACTGGCCTCTAAGAGTGGAGAAAAAATACAAAAAGATTCCTATATTCTAACTAGACACATCTCTTGAAATAAATACATTCAATTGGAATGGACAAAATATTTCTTTCTCTGACCTAGTCTTGAAGAATCTCTCAATTGATATGAAATTAATAAGAATCTCCCAATTAATATGAAATTGACATGCTTTATTTGGCCCCAGAGAACAGAACCAGAAGGAAGCGATAAAAGGCATAAAAAAGGACATTTGAGGCCCAATATTAAGAAAAGGGAGGTCCCTTCCACAACCAGGTAGGACTCTATGGTAAACTTAGAGCAGGATATGGAATAGAGTAGCACAGCATAGGTAGGCATGGATGGACTGAGATCTGTCTCTATGGAGGGAGCACTCAAATTAGACCACCAGTCCTGGACTCAGGAGGACCTAAGTTCAAATTGGATCGCAGACACTTAATACTTAATTGTGTTACCTTAGGCAAGTCACTTAACCCTACTGCCTTGCCAAAAAAAAAAATCAGTAAAGAATCTGTAGCCATTAGGGATATTTTAAAATGAACAAGCTGCCTAGAGAGACAAGACGTTAACCCTCACTAGCTATCTTCAAGGGGAAAAATACTTTTCAGGTGTTTTTTAGGGTGCTTTCTCTTTTTTAATGTAGGTGGGGATAGAACACATTAGCGTGCCTTCCAACTCTGAGTCTATGGTTACCCTGAGTCATGAGGAGGCATTATGTTGGAGGTTTTAGGAAGACTGGGAAATTGCTAAATGTTTGTGGAGGAAGAAAAGAAAGAGAAGGAAGGAAGGAAGGAAGGAAGGAAGGAAGGAAGGAAGGAAGGAAGGAAGGAAGGAAGGAAGGAAGGAAGGAAGGAAGGGAGGGAGGGAGGGAGGAAGAAAGGAAGAGAGAAAGGGAAAAGAAGAAAAAAATTAAGGAAGGAGGGGAGGGGAAAGAGGAAAGAAGGGGGGGGAAAGATATGATGTGGTGTCATAGACAAACAGTTGAATTTGGAAGCTGAGGACCCAGTGTTAAATTTTCCTCTGATGCTTCCTACCTGAGTAACCTCAGAAAAACCCATTGCCTTTTTTTATAAGATGAGGGGGATTGGATGACATGATCTCTGAAGTCCCTACCCTTCCAGGGCTACCATTCTAAAAACAATGGAGAAAATAGAGAGAGCAAAGGAAAGAAGACTAGATATCCAAAACTACAGAATTTAGAAGTAGAAGGCAGCTGAGAGATGAAAGACATCTTTTTTCAAAGTGCTGCCAAGACCAGAGCACTTTTTCTGAAGTTGTCAAATGCATGAAATGGAACTTCAGAGAAAAGTTACCCAACCTTCTCCCTACTGATAATATTTTTCCTCGATAGTGACTCCCCACCCCCAACCCCAGATAGGTTGGTCCTCCCTTGTGGAGGTTGTTAAAAAGTAAACACAACCCGCAGCTCACCTTAAATATGTTAAATAAACACAAGGCAGGCAGGATGAATATTAGGTCATTTCTCATAAATATTAATGCTCAGAGTTTTCCAACTGGCAAAATTAAAGAAACAAAGAAGACCACTTTACTTGCAACCTCATATACTCATGGGTCCTGGCCCAGACCCAATTGGGGGGGGGGGAATTAAATAAATTCAGTCCCATGAAATAGCTCTCAACACTCTCACAGATGCCAATTGGACTTGGCATGAGACTGAACCCACTCTCGATTGTTGTACCCACCAAGGTAAAAAATAGGTCACTGGAAAAGAGGTAAGAGAGGTCATTCACTTTCCCTACTCTCTCCTTTTCTTCCTCAGGTGCCTGATACCACCTAATCTTCACTCCTAGTCTTGGAGTTTGCAAAACTCTCTTATAGGATCCCCAATTTCTCTGCACTTAACACCCATAACTCTCCCCTGGAAACTTGCAAAATATAAGCCTGGAAAGTTAAGAAAGATTTCCTCTGTTGGGTGAGGAAGGATGGGGTGGGGAATCAGAGAGTTACGGTTGGAAGTCAACTTAACTTAAGGCAACCAGCATTCATTAATCATCTACTTATGCTCTATACACTGGGTGAGTTGTTGGATATGCAAAGTCAAAAGTCAGATGGTCCTTGCCCTTGAGGAGTTTTCTTTCCATTAGGAGAGACAATAGATGTACAGAGAAGTCAATACAGAAGATAAAAAAAAAACATGGTGGTAAGCTGGAAAGTCCAGGAAAGTTTCTTGTGGGAGAAGGCTCTTGAGTTGTTTGCTTGAAGGTACAGCATGGGAGACACTGGCAAAGGACCACCCAGCATGACGTGTCCTCATTATGAGGGTGCTGCACTCTATGAGGGAGGCAGAATGGAAGTTTAGAATACCCACTCAGGTGTTCACCTGGATTATTTGTGCCCCACCTGTGGTAGAGCATTCCGAGCTCATATTGGTCTGAATAGCCACAGTCGGACACATTGTCGTTTGTCTCAAACATAGTGATGTCATTTTGGTCTTTTTCGATAATGAAGGACAAGAACCAATCACACAGGTCCTCTAGGGAGGAGATAAAAGGAAAAGCAAACCTGGGCAAAGGGGTGTCGAATGGGAGGCAGAGACATTTGGAAATTAATTAGTGTGATTCTCTCATTTTTCATTCAGAGAAACTGAGGACCCCAGAAGTCAAGTACATTACAAATCCTATAAAATAGTAAGGGCTAGAGTCCAAATTCAAGCCTAGCTCCCACAAATCTCTACAGGTCACATTGCTTCAATGTGAATGACCTCATGCTATCTTTAGTCTACCCAGACACTTTCACTGTAATTCCCACTCCCTACCTCCAACCAAACAGCAAGAGCTCATGGCAGACATTCCAATTCCACCCGCCCCACCGCCCCCATCTTGAGTTGCTTGTTTCCATGTCTCCTTCCCTCAGGGTTCTCTGCCCTGGTCAGTTCAAGGTTTCAGTTCACCAGAGAAATTCACTCTTGCCCATTTGTAAGGTTAATGGGTGTTAATAAGTTAATGCTTCAGCTCCAAGGTAAAATATTTACACCTTAAGAGGATTTCTGGGCACAGGGTCTGGATATAAAGAGCTTTCTCTAATAGCAGGTCAGATTCAAGGGACAGGCAGCTATTGAGAGGTTCATCTTTGAGCCTCCTTATTTGACCTCTGTTCATTTAGCTATGGGACTTCAAATTGAGAGTCCAGAAAGGTTGAGGCAAGGGCGAAATAGCCCCTGATCAGGTACATTATTACCCTCTCCTTGGTAAGAGGTTGGCTAAGGTGGGGGAATACAAAGAGTTCTGTCTCTTGAGTCAGAGTAAGCATCTCTTGAGTCAGAGCAAGCCTCTCGAGTTAGAGTAAGCCTCTCTTAAGCTTATACCTGTGTGAAGTCCCCCTGGGCAAATCGCTCACCTTCCTGGGGTTAGTCCCCTAACTTACAAATGAGGGGTTTGGTCTAGATGGCTTCTGAGGATCTGTGCCTACCTAGATTTAAGATCTATGCCCCTTCTAGTTTGAGATCCCGTGAAGTTAATTAAGAAACATTTATTATGAATCAGACTTAACGGTACTAAGTGCCAACTGAATGTATGAAAAAACAAAGTAAAATATTTCTTTACTTTAAGGGGTCCTGGTTTCTTCCCCTGGGGATGATCCCATTTTGGTTTCTCTAGTCTCCTCTTTTACCTCTGCTTTATTAGCCTTATACACATGTATAGCGCACATATAATATATATAATATATATATATATATATATATACATGCACCTATATATACAATATACATATATATATATCTATTTCCATATATTCATAGGATCATAATTTTTGTCCTGGAATTGACTCAAGGGGTTTTAGATGCTATCTTCCTGATTTTACAGAAAAGAGAAAGTTGGCAGGGAGGTAAAAAGCTTTGCCTGAAATCATACAAGTGGTAAGTGAAAGAACACTACCATCTTACTACCCTCTTCTGCCTCCAAATTGTTGTGTTCATCCTTACTTTTAAAGAGGACAGATGACAACATGAGGTGACAACTTTACAAGAGCAGAAATTGGATTTAAATGAGTCAGGTTACACAAAGTCATCAACTTCACTCTCTTTTCCAGGCATCAAAGTCCTGTGGCTGAAAAAAGAAAGGATGGTTAGTGATGGCCCAGACTATAGTGAATGACCTTGGGATCTTTGATGTTTAACCCAGTTCTAAGTGCTCCACAATGTGTAGACACCTTCATGGCCAATGGAACAAATTATTCTCATCTGCCTATACCACCAGGGCAAGTCTTAATAAATCTCAATATATATATATATATATATATATATATATATATATATATACACATATATATATATATGTGAACTATGTTTATACTATACATAGACACCCCTTAAATTATCTGTTGATTACCCTCAACTTGGTTTAACTTGTCTGCATGATAGTTTTATCAGGGTGTGGTCACTGTATTAGAAATTTCTTGGAACCACAAGTGAGAGTTGGGTGGAAGGTGGATGTCAAAGGAATGGGCAGATCTGAAAAGGGTTTGGGAAGACCTTACATCAGAGGTGCTAGTCCTCCTTCTATGCCACATATACCCACCAGAACATAGCTGCCCAATATCCTATTCTTCTTCAAACCTTGGCTCTCCATTCTTGCTTTTGGAAAAATAATCAACATTACCATTTTTATTGCAAAGGTATCAATAACCACAAAGGTTTGACTCATAATCAATGTGACTTCCTCCAAAGAAGAAAAGAAATAAGTATTAGGTGCTTACTGTGTATGCTAGGCATTATGCTAATCACTGAGGTTATTAATACAAGGAAAAAAAGTGCCTGCCCTCAATGAGCTTCCATTCTAATAGGGAAGATGACATATAAAAAAGGTTGTTCAAAAAGCAAGAATGGTGATGCAGGGGAAGAAAGAGGAAATGGAAGGTAAGTTCAGAAGCCAGGAACAAGGCAAGGTCCTTCCCCAAAATGACTTCAGGGAGAACTCAAAACTGGAAGAAGGTTGTAGATCTTATAGAGGAAATACATCAAATTCAGAAGACTGCAGAATAATTGGATATTTCAGGCGGGAAGATGCTTAGTACTGAGGGAAATTCTAGGGTGAAATAACATGATTGGAAATCTAGGAGCCAGGAGGGGGAGGTTCTTTGGCAGTCTGGTGAAGGTTATTGATCTTTTCTCAAAACAATGCTTTTAAATATATAAATATCACAAAGGAAACCAATTGCATTGAAATTTAGTTAATATTAAAAGTTCCCCATTCACAGTTCATCTTAAATAATGATGATGATGATGATGACATTGGTGAGGATGGTGGTAGTGATAATGCTGGTAATTGTATTGATGATGATGATGATGATAATAATAAACTCATTTATAAAGAACTTCAACATTTACAGTGTTTTACATATGCTAAATCAATTGATGCTATCTCCCTGAAGAGCTAGTACTGATGGGGGCTTGTCCCTGCTTCTTTTTTTGGGATGGTTACAGCTGCTTTGTATTACATTTATGGAGAATCTCACTCTTGGGAAGTTAGGTGGAGAAAACAGATGGAGCTGTTTAAAGGGAGATTCTCTCAAGGTTCAAGCCAACTACCCCCTTTGATCATTCCCGGCTGTTTGTTTTATAGGATCTACTGGAAATGACGACTGGCTCTGAAGGACACACACAGAGCAAATTTCACAGGATTGCTGAATCTCACAGCTGGAAGGGACCTCAAAGGCCATGGAGTCCAGGCCATACCTGGATATGAATTCATACCATGACATAGAACATAAGTCTTCCTTTAACCTTGGCTAAAAAAGCTCCAGTAATGGGGAACCATGGCTTCCTGAAGGGACACTTTTCCTTATTGTTAGTTTTCATGGGTTAAGAAACTTTTCTTTCCAATGAGCCAAAGTCTGTTTCCCTGAAGTCCATTATTTTTCATCCAGTCCTCTATGAGCAAGGGGAAATATATATCTATATATGTATATGTATATATATATGTATATATAAAACCCATTCTTCACATTAATTCAGGTCAGTCATACCTGACTCTTTATGATCCCATTTGGGGTTTCCTTGGCAAAAATACTTAACTGATTTTCCATTTCCTTCTCCAGTTCATTTTACATATGAGGAAACTGAAGCAAACAAAGTAAAGTGACTTGTCCAGGGTCACAGAGCTAGGGAAGTATCTGAAGCTGTATTTGAACTCAGGAAGATGAGTCTGCCTGACTACAGATCCAATCCACTGCCTCCACTGTACTACCTAGTTGCTCCTTCTTCACATAACCCCCCCTTCAAATTCTTGAAGTAAGTCATTGTGTTCCCATTAAGACATTTCAAGAGCAATCAAAATGTATTATGTAAGAATATCATCCTCAATAGGTATAGGACTGGTTACATTGATACAGGGAATTCTAGATGAGGAAACTCCCTCTATCATTTCAGACTTGTAACTTCTCAGTAACTTAAGAGAGTTAAAGGCTGAAGCAATGATAGTTTAAATTATTTGCCCATGGTCAGTCAGTTCATGTGTGTCAAAGGCAAAATTTGAATCTAGTTCTTCCTGACTTTGGGACCAGCTCTCTATCCACTCTGCCTCACTACCTTTCTAATTATTATTACCATTGTCAGTATCATGTCACTGGGATCAGAAGCAGTTGACTTGGCCCCCAAAAGGACAAGTTAGTCCTCTCGTTGCATACAGAATCCCCAAATCTAGAATTCTCTTAGTCTTTTTAGTTGTTGCTTCTATGACCCTGCCTCAAGCTTGCTAGTCATTTTGACTGCCCTCACTTGGAAATTTCCTGATTTGCCAATGCTTTGCCTAAAATGTGCCACCCAGAACTGGATTCAATGGACCTTCAGATTGGGACCAGGACCAAGGACAGCAGAACTATCACTTCCCTGGCCCTCAACACTATGTCCAATCACATTAAGGTTTTTTTTGCTACCTTGTCATTCTGTTGACTAATCCTGAGTTTACAATCCTCTAAAAACAATGAATCAATAAACATCTGGTAAGGGCCAACCTTGTACCAACTCTGAGGATACAAAAAGAGTATAAGACATTCCCTGGCCTCAATGAATTTAGGATTTTAATATTATGTAAGGCAGACAACAAGGAAATATATACAAATAAATTATATACAGGAGAAATACTGTTAACTATACTTGCCTCAAATTGTCCTTTTGAATTTTATCTTTTAAATCAAAGACTTTATATTTAACTCTTACATGTCTCATCTGATTAGATTTAACTTAAGATTCTATTTTGTCAAGACCTTTTCGGATGTTAGCTATACCTGACAACTGTCTGCCTTCTTTAAAAATAAGTATATCACTTATGCCTTTATTCCACAATGATTATAATGTTGAATATCACAGGGCCACAAACAGATCCCTGGACCAATCCACTGGACACTCCCCATCCCCCCACCATGTTGAAATAAAGTCAATAAACCAAACTCAAGTCTATCTAATTGTAATATCATGTAGCTCACCACTTTCCAATGAGAGAGAGAGAGAGAGAGAGAGAGAGAGAGAGAATTAGAATGTTTATTATTTTGGTAAAATCTAAATAAATTAAATGGCCAGCATTACTGATTTACCTGACTAGTAACCTTATTAAAAAAGAAAATGAGGGGTGGCTAGATGGTGCAGTGGATAGAGCACCAGGCCTGGAGTCAGGAGTACCTGAATTCAAATCTGACTTCAGACACTTAATAATTACCTAGCTGTGTGGCCTTGGGCAAACCACTTAACCCCATTGCCTTGCAAAAAAAAAAAACTATAAAAAAAAAAGAAAATGAGACTGATGTTGCATGATCTATTCCTGATAAAGTCATTTAGGCTCATAGATGTTCACATATAATCCCTTTAATATAGCATTCTAGAGTTTTCCCAGGAATAGAAATCAAACTCACTAGCCTATAGTTTTTAGCCTTCATTCCTTATAACTTTTTTAAAAATAAGATTAACCTTTGCCCTTCTCCAGCCATGTGGCTTCTATTTTCCACAGCCTTTCAGATGCCCTTGATGATCCCATCTGCCCATTCTTTCAAGTGAATCTGCTCAAGAGTAGTTGCAATGGGAATTGAAAGGAAGGGACAGGTATAAACCATGCTAAGGCAAGATCATTTGGACTTAACAACTTCATGAATATGGGCAGAATAATGATGTTAAATAGATAAGATCACAAAGGAAACATTACATTGAAAGAAAGAAAGAAAGAAAGAAAGAAAGAAAACATTCAGAAAGTATCTCAAGATGACAGGGAAGATGGCAGTAACATCAACAAAAATATGAAAAATTAGGAGGAGGGGTGAGTGTGGAGGATGGGGAAGGGATGAGTTTAATTTTGGACATATGCTGGTTCTTCTGGATCTGTTGACCTAAGCACTTTTAGGACATCTATCAAGAGTTCTTTACCTGATATCCACAAAGTTAATTTTTTATATAATTATAGTTCAATATAATTAATTTCTTTTGAAATTCAATGTATTTAATTTTGTGTATTTAAAAAAGATTCTGAAAAATATGTTCATAGCTTTCATCAAGCTGCTAAAAGGGGCTAGGACACAGAAAAGAGGAAGGACTCTCTGAATAGGTATTCTCCATTTCATCTTATTATCAGGTGGGTAAGATTTATGATGCTTGCTGTTTGGATGTTCGACTTACAAACTCATCAGTGAGGGCCACAGAAGGTAGGAGGAGTCATAGGAATGCTATACAAATTCATAATTGTTATTTTTTCCTTAGGTTTTTGCAAGGCAAATAGGGTTAAGTGACTTGTCCAAGGCCACACAGCTAGGTAATTATTAAGTGTTTGAGACTGGATTTGAACCCAGGTACTCCTGACTCCAGGGCCGGTGCTTTATCTACTATGCCACCTAGCCACCCATCATCATTGTTATTGTTAATACTGTCATCATTCTCCTCCTCCTCCTCCTCCTCATCATAGTGTAATGCTTAGAGACTCAGCTTTGGAGACAGGAAGACCTAGAAGAAGACCAGGAGGACCTTCCTCTGATTTATACTTGCTGTGTGATCCTGGATAAGTCACTTAGATTCTCATCATCCCAGGTAACTCTAGAGAAAATCTTAGACCATTAAACTGCAATATGGCAATATAAGAGATTTAGAGATGGAGGAAATTTTGGAGCTGATCTATTCCAAACTTTTATTTTAAAGATATGAAAATGGAGACCAAGATGGGATGAATGACTTGCTCCAAGTTACAGGGGAAGTTGATGACAAAGGTCCTTTGGAATCAAACCCATCACTTGCTCTTCTGTTTCACTGTACCTATAGGGTAACAACAGGCAGCAGTAGTAGAGAAGGTTTTTTCATCTGGAAATTACCTTTACTGAACACCAGCCCCCGAGTCTGATCTGACCCAAATCACTTACTAGCCATGTGATCCTGGGCCAATCGACTGAACTTGTTTGCCTTAAAACATATTCTCTATATCAATGAAGTCACAGACCAGACTCTACCCCTATTATTAACAGTAAGTCAACAGTATCAGAGAAGATGACCTAAAGTTAGTTGGACCTTGAAGAGGTCAGGTTGGCCAGGACATCTCTGTTCCCAGATTTAAGAAAGAATCCAAGTTTCTAGAGGAGATCATTTCCCAAAGTTCTCACTTGTTGTGCCCTGCCAAAATCCACTGAGTGTAAAAAATACAAGCCACATCTTCACTTAGCATATACTATATATCTTCATGTGGCCTGGGTGGTACAGTGATTAGATCACTGGCCCTAGAGTTAGAAAGAACTGAGACAGAATATAGCTTCAGAAATTAAGTAGCTGTGTGATCAGCTTCTGATTTCCTTCAAGAATCAGTCAACCCTGCCCACCCATTTCTTATTCCTCCTTTATCCCCATGAGATAGAGCCTTCCCTTTTCAGCTTAAATTCCCTTGCTCTGTATATTTGAATATGTAGGTGATTGTTTGCATATTTTCTTTCCATTAGAATATAAAGTCCTAGAAGGCAGGGTTGGTTTGTTTTTTGTCTTTCTTGTGTCCTTATACATAGCACCCGGTCTGGTGTGTAGTAAGTCTCTCCACCTCTGTTTGTCTTGGTTTCCTTAATTGTAAAACAATGGATAATTATAGCACTTGCCTTCCAGGGTTGTTGTGAGGTCCAGTGAGATCATATTTGTAAAGTGCTTAGCTCAGTGAGTAGCAAATTTTTGTCTTTGTTGTTGTTCAGTTGTTTCAGTCAGGCCCAATTCTTTGTGAATCCATTTGAAGTTTTCTTGGTAAAGATACTGGATGGTTTGCCATTGCCTTCTCCAACTCATTTTATAGATAAAAAAAAAAAAAACCTAATAGGCTAAATAAATGCTTGTTTCAACCCTCCCTCTCTCATTTCCTTCTTTTTCTTCCTAGAAAATTATTAGCTTTAACTGCCAGACATAAGTAAGATCTCACCTGTCATCATGATGTTATCTCTGTTTTGTTTTTGCTAGGCAGTGGGGTTTAAGTGACTTGCCTAAGATCACACAGCTAGGTCATTATTAAGCAACTCAGGTCCTCCTGACTTCAGGGCCAATGCTCTATCCACTACACCACCTAGCTGTCCCATGATGTCATCTCTGAAAGGAGACCCAAACTGATCTAGGGAATAGGGACTGAGCTGCATTTCTGTTTGTTGGATGTGATAGAGCTTATTGAAATACTCTGAGCACAGAAAAGCCCCCAAGTGTTTTCAACAGTTTCTCTTAATTTGAACATCCTGATGATTTTAAAAGGAACATTTAATTGCTCAACTCTTGATCCTTGGACACCCAACTGATCGAAGTGCTATGTGCTAAGAGTCAGGCCATATCTGGGCTGCCTTTGAGTCTTCTTTCATAAGGGTTGGGTAAGAAATGCCACATGGGATGAAATGCAGCCTGGGGAGAATGACTTAAGTTCAGTTCTAAACATTTAACCCCAAAGAATCTCAGAATAACAGTCTCTCTGAGCAATAAGCGACTCAAAGTTCACAAATAGGCACCCAATATTCAGAAGAAAATCTCCAGGGAGGCCAAACCAACACCCCTTGAAACTATTTATTTTACTTTAGGGCATATCTAGCTGTTAGGAAGCCTATCCTCCAAATCTAGCCTAGATGGTTTGAAGGATTTAGGTGAATCTCCCATGTTTTATATTATAAATTTATAAACAAATTAAAGCTTAAACTTAAATTTTTGATTTTACCCCCCCCCACACTTCAAGATCTCTTGAAGGCTATCTCTTACGAGCTTGTAAAAGGATTGCTTTTCCTCTCCCCCTTCAGAAGACAATTCTGAATCTTCATTAGCTAAACTTCAGAAAGTTTGAAATAACAAAGTCAAAATGACCTTGATTCAGATTCTGTCTTTGTCATTGACTTCGTTAGGTGACTATTAGCCCATCTCTCTTCTCTGTGTCTTTGAACTGAACATTCATCATGCCCTGAGTACATTCCCTCAACCCATTCCTCTGTGAAATGGGGAAAGTAATGTTGATAGTATTTGACTCCCAAGGTTGCTGTGAGGTCCAAATGTGAGGTCGCAGGCAAAGGGATTGCAAACTTGGAAGTTTCCTCTAGAGGTCAGTTGTTTTTATCATTGACTCAGAAGAGAAGGAGGAGAAAAAAGAGGAAGAGGATGAAGGAAAAGAACAAAAAGAAGAAAAAAAAGAAAAAGAACAAGAACAAGAAAAGAATAAGAAGAGGAAGAGGAAGAAGCAGAAAAAAAAGAAAAAGGAGGAGGAGGAGGAGAAAGAGAAGGACAATAGCTAAATGTTCTCTGCTTGTCATTTCAAGCTCTTTATAACTCCCAATCCAGCTACTATACCAACTTTCTAACAGACCCTCAAACCCAGTATGCTATCTCTACCATCTGTGCTCCAGGGGTCCATCCCATTCCAGGGATGCGCTCCCTTCTCACCTAACAGCTTCTGATTTCCTTCGGGAATCAGTCAACTCTGCTCACCCATTTCTTATTCCTCCTCTATCCCCATGAGATAGAGCCTTCCCTTTTCAGCTTAAATTCCCTTGCTCTGTTTATTTGAATATGTAGGTGATTGTTTGCATATTTTCTTTCCATTAGAATATAAAGTCCTAGAAGGCAGGGTTGGTTTATTTTTTGTCTTTCTTGTATCCTTATACATAGCACCCGGTCTGGTGTGTGGTAAGATCTTAATAAGTTTTTGATTGATTGTGTTGAACTTTGAAGGAAATTAAGGCTTCTAAGAAGTAACAATAAGAAAAGAGAATGTCTAAGGCATGGAATTAGGTTGTCAACACTGGGGATCTGACTTTAAAGTGTGATCTCGAAGGGAAGGCTCCAACTTGCTCTGCGTTTCCCCATCAAGCAGAACTAAGAAGAGAGGGAGGAGATTGGAGGATGGGGAGAATAGAACTTCCTAAAATGGGAGCTGCCCAATAGTGTAATTCACTGCCTCATGAGGTAATGACCTTCCTGTTACAGAGGATGTTCAAGGAGAGATGGAGTGATCCTGTGTTAGGGATGTTGATGGGCATTCCAGTGTTAGCTGTCCTTTTTTTCCAGTAGCTTTCTCACTGTTCTGCACAATGCCCACCCATCTCTCTTCTCTGTGTCTTTGAACTGAACATTCCTCATACCCTGAGTACATTCCCTCATAACTTTTGCTATTTTGAATTTCTGGTTTCCATTAAAACTTCTACTTTCTAAATGAAGTATTTGTTAATTGCTTCAGGTGCCAGGGCCCTTCTTCCCTAATCGACTCGATGCTTGTTTTGATTACATTATTTTTTAAAATTGTATGTGAAAAATGTCACCTGCCCCACTTGAATGTAAGCTCCTTGAGGGTAGGGTTTATTTCACTTTTGTGTTTGTGTTATGTCAGGCACTTAAATGTTCATTGATTGATTGGCCTCTAAAGTCACCATGTTGTGACAGGTCCCAAATCATATGACTCATGAGTAGTTGAGTGGGTAATTAATTCTCATGGATCCTTTGGTTTTGGGACTCCCAGTCTTGTGTCATTGCCCTACATTACGGGCAACTAAGAAGTGTAACGTATAAAAAACTGGAACTGAAGATAGGAAGATCTGAGTTCAAATCCAGTCTAAGACACTTAGCCATTGGATAACTCTAGACAAGTCACTTAAATTATCTTTGCCTCTGTTTCCAAAACTGTAGAATTGTGACCACAATAGTATCTACCTCCCAGGGTTATTGTGAGGCTAAAGTGAGATAAAGAACTTAGCATAGTTCTGCTATAACATAGTGGCATTTAATAAATGCTTGCTTGCTTGCTTCCTTCCTTCCTTTATTTTTTCTTCTTTCCTTTTTCCTTCCTTCCTTCCTTCCTTCCTTCCTTCCTTCCTTCCTTCCTTCCTTCCTTCCTTCCTTCCTTCCTTCTTTCTTTCTTTCATGTTAGTCTTAACTCATTTAGAATTACAGAAAACCAAAGAGTAGAGATGAATGAAATTGGATATCTGAGCTTTATCCGAGATAATCCTGGTTTCAATGTGCTTCTTCTAGTACCTTGAAGCTCAATGTGTCATGATGACAATGAGGATTACTTTATAATCTATGTCAGGGGAGTCATCCATTACTTGAGAGACAAAAATATGAAATGTGTAGGACTCTTTGACCCAATTCCACCATCCTGATCTATATCAGAAATCCTGATGTTAGGAAATTCCCTCCAGCACAATCCAATCTAAGTACTATTTATTAAGTACCAACTCTGGTTTTGGAGCCAGAGGTCTTGGATTCAAATCCCACCTGTGATATTACCTGTGTGACTGAGAGTGAGTCTCTCAGTATCCTCCTCTTTAAGGAGAGGGGTTAGACTAGATGACCTCTGGGGTCTCTTGCAACTTTAGATTTAGGGAACTATGGTCCTATGTGCTTGCTACTATGCACAAAGATCCCTGCCTTCGAGGAGCTTATTTTATCAGGAGCCAAACTAGGACCTTGACCTCTGCCTAATGGAATTTAATTTCTAAGTAATAGGTTCACCTCCTTAGCTTAGACCTAAAAAAGACCTTAGAAGTCATCTTAAGTAAACCATTTGTTTACAGAGAAAGAAACTGAGGCACAGAGAGGAAAACATACTGAGTAGCCAAGCTTGGGTTTGAACTCTGGTCCTCTTCTCCATAACCAATGCTCTTTCCATCACACCAAACTATGCAACACAATCCCCCTCCTTTTACAAAGGAAGAAACTGAGGCTTAGATTGGAGGAAAGTTATTTGCCCAGAGCAACGTAAGTGGCGGAGCTAAGGTCCCTTTTATGCTAACCTGTACTAATTGTCCTGGCTCTAAAACCTTGAGTTCAGTATTATTTTCAATCTATTCCTTTTTGTTTCTTTATTGTAAACAGATCCAGGGCCATTTTTGCATTTGCCTCTTTATGAGACAGGGCAACTTTTCATTATATTAACGGTCTATCCCTTTAACAGGTTATTATTTTCAGTAGACTCTGGTGTCTCGTTATGGAGTTCTGAACTTGGTGCAACGGAAACATGCTCTTCTAGTGAGCTGGTTCCTTCCCAGAGTAATCATCAAAGTGCTCCCTGGTCCTGCTCCCTGTTCATTTTACAGGGTTCCTTCAAAAGGCTATTTTCTGAGCATTTCATTAGGAGAGGCCGAATGAAATCGCATGTCCACTCCTATTTCTGGAGACAAGCAAGACCCCGCAAATATTCCTCTATGGTCCTCACTTCCTCAGCTGATGCTGCATGAGCCCTGATTCCATGAGATGGATTAGAAAAAAGCTGGCATTGATCAGGCAGCAGGCTGGCGGTCTTTTTATTGAGGGGGGCATGGTACAGATTCCAAAGGTTACATCTGTTTGAGTTACTCCCGTGGCCTTCCTGACTTCATTTTGGTAGAGTTGGCGGTGAGGGTCAAACCAACTATGAGCTAATCTCAGAAACTCGGGTATGAAGCAGAGGCTGAGGAGGAAAGGCACCCACTTTGGGAGGTCCTCCCACCCACCCCCCTTTTTCAACAAGGCTGTATTGTTGGGCTCCAGATGTTCCAACTTCAGCGGATTCCTCTGGCTGGCATGCAGGTAGGGGATGGTAGGAGAAGGTAGGAAATGGGAGCCAACAGAGGTACCCTGTAGTTGCCCATCAATGGACAGGTTTCTGTATGGAGAATGCGTCATCGCAATAACCTCAGGTGTCCTACTGCCTCCAGGAGCAAATATAAAATACTCTGGTTTTCATAGTCCTTCATAATTTAACCCCCTCCTACCTTTCCAGACTTCTTACTCTTCACCCTCCACCATCTTTGATCCAGTGATTCTGACCCTCAGGCTATTCCATATCCAAAATGGAGTCTCTCAATTAAAGCTATTTTCTTTTCTTTCTTTTCTTTAGGTTTTTTCCAAGGCATATGGGGTTAAGTGGCTTGCCCAAGGCCACCCAGCTAGGTAATTATTAAGTGTCTGAGGCCAGATTTGAACTCAGGTACTCCTGACTCCAGGACGGGTGCTCTATCCACTGTGTAACCCAGCCACTGACTCTTCCTCATACCTCAAATATACTCACTCCTTTGCTCTGACTACTCTGCTCCTTGGCTTTAAGTCCCAAATAAAATCCTACCTTAAACAAAGTCTTTCCTAACCCCACTTAATTCCATTTTCTTTAGTCTGTTATGAATCTATGTGCTATTCATTCATTCATTTATCATTTATCCAGCTTTTATATGGGCAGGTAGGTAGTGCTGTGGCTACTTGAAGTTAGGGGGACCTGAGTTCAAATCCAACCTCAAACACTTCCTAGCTGGGTGACCTTGGGCAAGTACTTAACCCTGATTGCCTCACATCCAGGGCCATCCCCAGTCATCCTGATCCATATTTGGCCATTAATCTCAGATGGCTCCAGAAGAGAAAGGGAGGCTGGCTCCCCTTCACTCAAATCCAATTCTCATGCATATCAAGGACTCACCTCATCCTGATGTTATGTTCTTTTTCAACAATGAAGGGCAAACAAAAGCAACTGCTTTTCAGTCCATAAGAGTTTAAATCTGGTCTCAGGCATTTACTAGCTGGGAAACTGTGGGTAAGTCTGTGTTTGTCTTAATCCACTGGAGGAAGAAATCATAAACTTCCTCAGTGACTTTGTCAAGAAAACCCTATGAAGAACATTGACAAGAGTTGGACACGATTAAACAACTGAAAAACCGATATATCAGGGATTAGACTCTGTGCCGAGAATACAAATTCAAAAATAAAATAGTCTTCTGCCCTCAAGGGTCTTATATTCTATATTCTGTAACATGTACATATAAATATACAAAAAAATAAATTTCAGAGGGCAGGGGCAAGCAACTGAAGCAATCATAGAGAGCTTCAGGTAGGAGGTGGTATCTGACCAGAGACTTTAAGGAAACTAGGGATTATATGAGTTGGACGTCATTGGACATTCCATGTATCAGGTACAATTTCTGTGATGGTCTGGAGGTGGAATGTCATGGTGGAAAATGTCAACTAAAGCTAGACTGTGAAAGATTTTGTATTGAGGTAATACGGGGCCATTGGAGCTTGTCGAGTGAGGAGAATAACTGACACTTGAAAACCATGAAATGAAAACATGATGAAGCAGAACTGGGACAACCCTGGTAAACCAACCAAACATTTCTCTAGGATTTGAATTTGGTTCTCTGTAGAGTCCCTGTCAGACTCTTATTTTGAGTCCCTTTTCTGGACTCCCTCAATCTTCCCCAGGAGAGCATTGTGGGGCAGGAGACAAGGATGACAGGGGAGACAAATACTCACTCCATCAAGATCTCCAAGTGCTCCATTTATTCACCACAACACCAGTGCTTAAATACCTCCCAGACTCTAATCCACTCCCACTCCCGAGGCACTTAGTAAGATAAGCTCTGGTGCTCGAGGTCACCAGATGAAGATAATTTGTGCTCCCATACACAACAGTCCCTAACAGTTCTCCTTTTCTCTGAGGTGGCAAGAGGCAGTCATTTCCTTTCTTAATTACTCTTTACTTGGCTTAATGTTAAAATGAGCCTATGTCACCCTTTCTGTTTTCTAACTAAGTTGTTCAGTTGGGTTGTGTCCTGGTTGGGCTCTTCAGATGTGGACTACTCTCCTTCCTATGCCTCTCTTCCCCCCAAGTATAGCCAAGTTGAGACTTTGCTTCTGATTTCTTACTCTCAGAGTCAGAATGGGCAATTGGGACTTAGCTTCAATGCACTGAAATTTAGAGAGTGGTAAGAACACACTTCTGAGACATACTTTCTCCCCCACTCCCTAAAAGCCATACCTCACATTAGCCCCTTTCCACCTGATCCTGGGGAAGCTAAGTGGTGGCAGAGTGTACAGAGTGCTAGGACTAGAGTCAGGAAAACTTATCTTTGAGTTCAAATCTGTCTTCAGACACTTACTAACCGAATTAATTAAGTCGCTTCACCCTTTTTGCCTCAGTTTACTTTTCTGCAAAATGAGCTGGGTATAGAAATGGCAAACCACTAACTTTGCCAAGAAAGCCCCAAATTAGGTCATTAAGAACTGGACATGACTGAGAATGAGTGAATACCAACAATAACACCCTTGGGGGTGATGGTCTTGTCCCAGGACTTCCTCCCCTACTTTGATTTCTCACTCTGATTATCTGACTCCTCCCAGAATCTCTCAGTCTACCATGTCTACTTTCATTTCCACAAAACTTTCCCTCCCATGTCTTCATATGGGATACTTTCTCCTTTCAGCTTCCTTTTCAGTTTTTTTCTTCCATTATGATGTAAGCTCTTTGAAGGCATGGGTTATCTTTCTGCCTTTATTTGTATTCCTTTAACACAGTGACTGGCATTAAGGAAGATCAATGTTTGTCAACTTGAGGGGACTTGTGGGCCACATCCCAATCTCTCTTCCTCCCCCTGCCATTCTTTCCCATGGGGGAATGTCCTCCAGGGTCTTAAAAACCTGATGGTGACCTGGGTAACTTTCTTGGCTTGACAACCGCACTCCAGGTGAACTCCCCTTCCTCTCCAATCCACCGAATCATCCCTTCCTTCCCCTGATGCCCAACATTATTCATGGGTGTAGGTCTGCCTGGTCTATAGGAAGAAAAAGTACTAACAATGTGGTCTGTGTGTGTGTGTGGTGTGTAAATAGTGGAGATACTGGAGATGATGGACAGAATTTGGGGAAGGGGGCCAGTGAAGCACTGGAAAGTTAGCCTGGGTTCATGAACCAGTGACCCAAATCTCAAGTAGACAATGGAGAGTGAAGATGTTTCCCTTCTCCAAACTGTCAGTCTAGATGACAGACTTGTTCCTCCATCTGTGGGGAGGGTGAACACAGTAAGACAAAGACAAGTTATTTTCTCTAATTTCCAGAGCAATATAGCCACTCTGATTATAAATGACATTTGTATCACTCTCCAAGGCTTATTCAGAGCTAGAATCCATAATCAGTCAATAGGAATTTTTAAGTTTTCAGCTATGGGCCAACCTCTGTCTTCACTACTAAGAATTCAGAGAGTGAATGAAATGCTTTTTGCCCTCAAATAGTTTGTTCTACCACATTATCTCATTGGCTCCTAAAAGGTTAGCCAAGACATATCATTGTTGAGTGACCAGACAACTTTTGGCCTTGACTTTCTAATCTGTTCTTGTTCTGTCATCTCCAACCCCATATGACTCCATGGACATTGTCCTTGGAGTTTTCTTGGCAAAGATACTGGCTGGAATGATTTTGCTATTTTTTTTCCCACTTCATTTTAGAGATAAGGAAACTGAGGCAAACAGGATGAAGTGATTTGCCCAGGATCACATAGCTAATAAGTGTCTCAGAGTTGATTTGAAGCCAGGTCTTCTTCATTCCAGTCCACTGAGCCACTTAGGGTCATCAGTTGCACTTGAGAAAACAGTTATTTGGTATTTTTTATATTCAAGACACCGTGTTGACTTCTAGAAGATGAAAACAAAACCATCTCTGACCTCAAGGAATCTACATTCTTCTGGAGAAAAACAGCAAAGGGCATTAAAACATAATGATTACACATAGGACCATTGGCTTCAATCAGTAATAAATTGATAACCATTTCCTAAGTTTCAGGCTCAGATACAAAAAAAGATTTAAAAACCCAATCTTTGACCTCTAGAAATGTAATTACACTCAAGTTTCATTGAATCTTCCGGCTTGAGATTTATCTTGTTTCTCTGGGTCTTTCTGGATCTCAGTTTCCCTCTCATAGAAAAAAGACAGAGAAAGTAAAAGAGATGGAGAGAAAGCAAAAGAACTGCAAAGAGAGGGAGCATGTTTGCGATCACTCTGGGGTGATCCAGGGACCAGAAGGATGCATTATTTCATTTCTTTGGGATTTAATTTCCTTATCTGTCAATTGAGGGGACTGGATTAGATGGACTCTAAGGTCCTATCTAGCTGACACCATACTCACCCTTCCACACCACAGTCACTTACCTCTTCGAATAAGAGTACGTTTGCAAATCAAGGAACCTCCATCTTAGTAGCCCTGACTCCACTGCCCCACTGCCCAGGCTTCAGGGCTTTCAGATCACCTATACTCCATTCTCCATTGCTCCTTCCAAAGGCAACTCCAAGAAAAGGCCTCAGGTGTCAGTCAACTGAGAACTGGGGAAAACCTTAGAACTTGAATCCCTCAAAATGGTACCTTTTGTGCTTCCAAAGTAAAGGCAGAATTTACTCTCTGAATTTTTTTTGGTGGGGGGGAACAACAACATGGCAGTCCAGGTTGGGTTACATGGAAGACTGGGACCTATAAAATTTCTGAGGCCTTCCGCGTCTGCCAGACTCTTGAGGGGAGAGGGCAGTGGACACCCAGAGGAAACCTTTCTCAATACCCTTTTATTTCATTCGATTTCACCTCCTCTGAGGGCTCCCCCCCTTCCCTAATAGAATTACCCTTATCTGCAAGTGATTTAAACTCTAAGGTTTGCTGAAGATTTAAAGAGTGTGAACACAGTTGGAATGTTTTAAGCTAACAGTACAAGTTGCATTTTAAGAAAATAATTAACTCCCAGGGGAGGTGTGGTTTTTGGAGTAATGACAGATTTTCAAGGCTGCCTTCCCCTATATGGAGTTTCCAAATAATAAAATATCTTTGATTCCCTACTGATGTCAGATGAGAACCTGCTAGTGTGTGAGTGAACTGTCTTTCTTATTTTAAGAGGGCCCATTAGTGTCTTAAAGATACAGTGCACAGTCCAGTCATCTTATTTGCGAAAGGGTCACCTGAAGCCCTGGTGACTTTATTAAATTATGAGTTCAGTTTCTGATTTGACTGCCCCCAACCTTGTTCTTTTGGAATCTGGGCTGCCTCAACCCCTTGAGGGAGTTGAACCCTAAAAGCAAAGAGGATTTTTCTATTAGGTCCAAAGACTCCCCATAGTTGGGGCATTTCCTCCATCCCCTCCCTTCACCTCCAGCTGCTAGTTAGTCCCTGTCCACTCCATCTCCCCATTCCCAATTAACTTGTACTTCTTATTTAGTATCTATTTTGTTATCTCTCTCTCTCTCTCTCTCTCTCTCTCTCTCTCTCTCTATATATATATATATATATATATATATATATATATACATACATATATAAATTTCTCCTGATTGAATGGGGAGACGTAGGCTTTTGTAGCTAGCATGGGACCCAGGAAACAATGAGGGCCTAAAAATAATTATTGATCAATATTTCTTCCTTCATTAGGACCTTCAAGTAGGTGAGTGGAAAGTGAGGACACTCATCACTTTAACTTTGGCCCTTAGGATGAAGCACACTTGGGTTGGAGTTGGTAATAACCTGTGGGATTCATTTTTTTTCCAGGTAACAAAATAGCCTGCTTTAATATTCTGACCTCCGAGGCCTGATGTTTGGTTTGGCTACCCATTCTGATCTTTTCCATCAGCTCCGAAGGCCTTCAAGGGGCCTATGTGGCAGCCTAGGTCATCGACTTAATGGAAACAGAGTATTAAATGGTTAGGCTTCGTGGCTGAGCTCAGAGGAGGAAACATTAACATGTCCCATACCTCAGCTTCTTGGCAGCAGTTTTGGGGTTGGAGCAGGGAGAGGAGAGGTCATGAATTATAGGGGCCTGGAGGGATTGGGGAAGGGACACCCTATGGGGACATCTCAGTGGCCAGCTCTGGGAAGGACATGGGTGGCAGCTAGTAATTCTAGTTAGTAAGTACTAATTTCCACAAGCTCAGTCCAGGTGCAAATGGGTAGAAACGACCATCAGGACTGGGGCGGGGGGGGGGGGGGGGGGGGGGGGGGGGGCTGTCTGCTTACTTCTTTCTGACTTCTTTCCAAGGCCACTAGGTTTCCTGGCCAGACTGAAGGCCCTTGGTAAACCCTTTGGCAAAGGGAAGCTTGAGACCCAGGTGTCCCTATTCCCAGATTCTTCCTTTTCTACCGTGTCTTATTTAGTATATTTTGTTATCTATCTATCTATCTATCTATCTATGTGGACATCTCTCTCTCTCTCTCTCTCTCTCTCTCTCTCTCTCTCTCTCTATCTGTCTATCTATCTATGCGGACATATTATTTCTCCTGATTGAATAAGGGGAAGGATGATTTTGTTTTTGTCACTGTATGACAGCAGCCAGCAGAGTACCTAGGAAACAATGGGTGCCTAAAAAAATAATTATTGATCAATATTTCTTCCCTTAAATATACCAAGTTCTTGGCTCCAGATCTTCTCCCTCCCCCCAGAGTTCCCCAAATTTAGTTTCTGGGGATCTTTCAAGTCATCCTTTTCCACCCCAGCTCTTAGGGAGCCCAGAAGGCCTGTGCAGACCCTATAACCTAAACAGTTACTGCCCTGTCTCTACCAACCTGTCTCATCATTAGCCCTAGGAATTGCCCCACCTCTAGACCACTGGTCACTTTTGTTATTCAAAGCAAACTAAAACAGGAAAAGTCCCAATCAGCTAAAATCTGTTAACCCACTCACTCACTGTGTGTATGTGTGTGTGTGTGTGTGTGTGTGTGTGTGTGTGTGTGTGTGTGTGTGTCTGAATGTGTTCCTTTAAATATCCCCTTGGCAAACTTTCCATGCTCTAGGGCTAGAGCCTTATGACAAAGTCACTCCCCCTCCCCACTCTCTACAGGTCAAATGAACTCCAGCAACAAACTCAGCTCCCTACAACTGGGCTATCCACAAACCTGGCTCTTAGAAGTCTGGAGTCTGTGTCCCCCTGAGCTGGTGTCTCTAGAAGCCTCAGAATTCTGACCTTCCTCCAGAAATTGATGGGAAGAGAACCAACCCAGGTTGGATGCTTTATCTATCAAATACTAAGCATTTATCCAGCCCTTGCTGTATGCTTCATTTATTGTGTCCTACTCTCTGGGGTTACAAAGAAAGATAGACAAGCACTGACCTCCAGAAGCTTATATTCTAATGGAGGAGACATGTAAATGAAAAGATAGCCATAAGATCTGTGTGGTAATATGCATATTCGTGAATGTATATATCCACACATATTATTTGTATGTATGTGTTTATATGCATATATATACATATATAAGAGAGAAAGAAAAAAGAAAAAGGGGAAGTGAGAGAAGTAGGAGAGAAGAGAGAGGAAAAAGAGAGAAAGAAAAGAGGGAAAGAGAGACAGAGAGAGAGAGATCTGAGTTTGAATTTTGCCTCTGTCACTACCTATAGGACTTTCCATAAACACACACACACACACACACACACACACACACACACACACACACACCCCTGAGGGTATGTATAGATATAGAATAGATTATATGTATACCAATATCTCTCTGCTATCTATCCCTGAGGGATACTGAGGAGGGGAAGTCATGATTCCCAAAGGAAGTACAATGATATGTCATTCTTTGTGGATCATTATTTATCCTTCCCAGTCCCCCAGGCTCCTTCATTTGAGCCAATATGACCCTTTATCCACCTCACTGTTCTTTCCTGTGAAACATTTTTCCCTCCTCCATTGGGAGGGATAGTTGGAAGGCTATCCTACTCTTGGCCAGTTGTCGGCCACTCACTTGTCTGGCCAGCCAACTCCAAAGTCATTGGCTTTTGATAGGAAGGGGCTGGTCCATGGGGTTGCCTTGTTCTGTTCAGCCCCAGGATTCCAGGAATGATGGTTGCCTCTGAACAAGGACTTGCAAGGCTGTATGATGGAGGGGTTGCCTTTCCCCCCAACAATCTTACCTACCTCTTTGCCTCTCAGGGATTGTTCTTTCTGGTAATTTACTTGCAAAACATTTGGCCATTAACACCCAAAGTAAAGTAGATTGTAGGTCACAGGCTATTAAAAAATAAACCATCTGGGCTCTCCATAGACTTGTTTAACTGCTGATTTGGAAAGGAGGGAAAATCCAGTATGTATGTTCCTGTCTGTGCTCACACATGCGCAGGCATGTGCTTGCAGATGATACAGTGAGCTCCAGACTGAATGGTCTCTCCTTTAATGTCAAGAGCCCACTACTAAAAAAAAGCACAATGAATCTTCTCTTAGATGAAATGAGTTAGAGTTCTAACCTCTTCCACTTACTATCTATGGGACCTTCCTTGAACAACCTTCCTGTTGGCCTCAGTTTGCTCATTTTTAAGATAAGGAGACTGGGCTAGCTCGTCTCTGATATCAATCCCCTTTTCTAAACTCTACCCCCTCCCAACAATCCTAACATCACCAACTCCTATGTTTACTTTTATGAGAGGCTTCAACTAGCAAGTGAACCCTTTGCCCTTGGTTTGCCTAGTTCCTATTAAAATGTAGATCTCCTTTAGGAAAAAAGTCATATAACTTTACAATTATTTTCCATTTAGTATAACTTTATATTTTATTTTACTTCTAAAGTTGCTGACTTGATAAGAAAAGATGCTTTTTCCACTAACTAGATGGTCTTCATGCATTGTTGGGACCACCTATTCTCTCCTCTACTGAAAAAAATGTCATCATTCAGTGGTCAACCTTCTTGTGATGACCCTCTTTAGATTCAGAGAATCTTCTCCTTTGTTGAGAGACAAGGATCTTCTTGAGAGTAAAGGAAATTAGAATTTTGACATAATGATTAAGCAATATGAGGAGCAGAGAAGGAATTGGGTAATGTTCACTTCAAAAAAAGACAGTGGATGTATGATAACTATCTTAAAGTATGTGAAGGGTCTCATTGAAGGCATCTGACAGCTTCATGGAAAATATCATGCTTTTTACCATAGGAGCAAACACACAACCCTGCTTCACTCCATTAGTGACTGGGAAAGTGTAAGAGCAGATCCTTTAACCAGAACCCATATAAGCATGGCATCATGAAACTGGAATACAACATTGATAAAATTCTTTGGGCAATCCATAGGATCTTCCACAAGCCCTCACAACTGACAGTAAAAATGGACTTGGTCAGATTGATGAAAGTTGTATACAGTCCTTTGTATTGCTCTTGGTATTTCTCCTGGAGTTGTTGGACAGCAAATACTAATACCATTCCATTGCCCTTTCTAAAGCTACAATGGCTTTTTTAAAAATAGAAGATCAATCAATTAAAGGAGGAATCTGGCAAGATTTACAGGTCAACCCTAAGCATTAATTTTTTTATTAATTAATATGTTCAATTCTTCATTTTCAAAGAGGCTCAATAACATCATGATGTTAGGGTAGTGGTACAATGACTTTAGCTTTGGTTGGTCAATCCAATATGAGTTTAGAATGCTTTATCGCAGGTCTGGTACAAGTAGTCCTTTGGGCTGAAGATATCTCTGGATTTATACAGCACATTTCCTTTGCAATCTTGTAATTCTACATTGCTCATAGACTGCCTCCTTTGATGAGAGCATACAATGCTGGGAGGGTTGTGTGCCACTATCTCCTATGTCTCACAATCGATTCCAAAGCATATTGAAATCTCCACTTAGTTGAAATGAGTTAGAAGTCTACCTCTTCCATTTACTATCTATAGGAACTTCCTTAAATAAATTACTTCACTCCTGTGGGCCTCAGCTCATTTTTAAAATAAGAAAGCTGGGCTTTGACTAAAGATTAAGAGAGAGACCCCCCCCTTCCCCAACACCCTCCCACTCTGACGTCACAGAACTGTTTGTTTCCTTTTCCTTTTTAGAGATAGACAACTATTTGACTTGAAAAGGCTACAAACCAAGACTAAAGTGGAGGGAGTGTTGGTGTATGACTTTTTATTTACAGATGAATGTGCCTCTGAAGCTGAGATGCAATAAAGTATGGATCGATTTAGTGCCTCTTATACTAATTTTGGACTAATAATTAACACCAAGAAAACAGGTTCTTCACTAGCCAGCACCACCCATCCCTCTGGGGAACCATTGATTATAATAACCGAAGAAATTTTGAATATTGTGTCCAAGTTCACTTACCTTGGCAGTATACTTTCCACACTTTCTATACACATAGATGAGGAGTTTGATGCACACATTGACACAGTTAGCTCAGTGTTTGGGAAGCTCTGAAGGAAAGTATGGGAGAGAAGAGGCATAAGTTTTCTACCAAACTGAGAGTCTATAGGATTGTTGTGCTGATCTCATTATAGTATGCCTGTGAAACCTGGACAGTCTACCAGTGCCATGCCAGGAAACTGAATTACTTCCATTTGAATTGTCTTTCTCTCTCTTTATAATTTTCCCCCAATCTTGCTTACATAATAAAATAACTTTTTTTTTAAATTAAAGGCAATAGTCTTTGGTCTTTGTTCAAATTCCACAATTCTTTCTCTGGATACAGATGGCATTCTCCATTGCAGATACCCCCAAATTGCGTCTGATTGTTACACTGATGGAATGAGCAAGTCCATCAAGGTTGATCATCACCCCCATGTTGCTGTTAGGGTGTACAGTGTTCTTCTGGTTCTGCTCATCTCACTCAGCATCAGTTCATGCAAATCCTTCCATGGCCAAAATGTTTTAATGCCAAACATATGTTTGCTAAAAGGTTATTTTACGGAGAACTCAAATAAGGCAAGTACTCACATGGTGGTCAAAAGAAGCAGAACAAGGATATTCTCAAGGTCTCTCTGAAAAACTTTGGAATCAACTGTGAGACATAGGAGATAGTGATACCCACTCCCCAGCATGGTAATGCCCACATCAAATGAGGCAGTCTATGAAAAAAGTAGAATCACAGCAATGCAAAAGAAATGTATTGTATGAATCCAGAGACATCTTCAGCTCAAATAAACCAATGGACTACTTGTATCAGACCTGTGATAAAGCATTCTAAACTCATTTTAGATTGATGAACCAAAGCCAAACTCGCCATACTTTTACCCCAACTTATGTCATTTGAAAATGATGAAAAAATATATTAATTAATAAAAATTAATAAATGTCTAGGGCTGATCTGTAAAATAATGATTAAGTTCAGCAACAATTGATAAATGTGTGTTTAGAAATAGTATGAGATAGAAGAAAGGGATCTACCTCTTAAATCAGAGGACCTGAGTTCAAATTTTTCCATTGTCACTTATGTTCTCTGGGCATTGGTTTACTTATCTGTAAAATGAATAGGTTAGAGTAGATAACCTCTAAACTTTCTCCTTCCTCTACATTTTTTATTCTAAGTTGCAAAATAGATAAATTTGGACATAGATTCAAGGGGAAAACCAAAAGCAAACAAAACCTTTCTATTAATGAGAACTGTCCAAAAATAGACTGAGTCTGCATAGGTGCTCTGGATTCTCTTCTCCCATGGCCATTTTCTCTGGAGGTTGCCATAGGGATTCCTTTTCAGGTAGGGGTTGGACCATATGACCCCTGGAAGTCCTGTGACTCAATACATTTCATACTCAGCCTTTATATCTTAACCTTGCCAAAGCTTCTGCCAGGCTGGCATGGCCTTCAGGAAAACAAAGAATTTGTTTTGTTTTGTTTTTGGTCTTTGTTTTTCTCATAGGAACTCATGAAACAATTTACTAAGGTGTGGAGAGGTTGTAATCTACATTACAAGATGGAATGTTCACCCCTGGGAGATCACGGATCCTTGGAGCATCGAAGAAAACAAGTTTCCTGGTTAGATTTGGTCTTGGTTCTATCATCCAGAGTATTTGATATTTGCCTTGGTTTCTTGTTACTGCCAGATTTGACAAATATGTCTCAGAGGGGTCATCCATCTAAAAACTGGAAGGGATATAAAAGGCCAACTAGTCCCCCTGATTTTTCTTATTTTACAAAAGACAAAACTGAGCCCCAAAGAGTTTAAATTGCTTTTTTTCTGATCACACTGGTAGGAAGTAGCAGAGTCAAGAGAACTGAGAACTTGAGAGAAATAGAGCTAGCTTGGTTTCCCCCAGGCTAGATCTAGGCTCTTGTACCCACTCCTCCCTGTTCCATTTTGCTAGACAATAAAAATTAATGATTTTTCTTGATGACTAGATAATCCAAATTGAATCCAAGCAAAAGGGAGCCTGTGGAGATCATGCAATGCCAACATTCAGATACCCCAAGGAGACTGAGTTTCAGGTCTGGTTTATGAGACTATAGAGAATAGGTAGAATCCTGGGTTCTGTGCCAACTCACATTGGTAGTGGGAGTTTTCTCATACAATTCTTTATCCCATTGAAATTATTGGTCTAATCTCTAGTTCTGATGCTTTATTCCTTTGATGGAATGTAAGCTCCAAGAGGTCAGGCTCTCTCTCATTATTATCTTTGGATACCCAGTTCTTAGCATAGGGTCTGACCTTCTGAAGTGGAGAGTGGATGAGAAATCCAGACTTACTTGGAAAGATCATTCAGATTATAAAACATTGTGTATTAGTGAGGTGTTCACTGAACTGGCATCACTGGCATCATGTAGAGGCAAGGGATGATGGAATAGAAATTTCTACATTTAAAGTGAATATAGAGGGCGAGAGGGAATTCCTACATGGATACAGAGGGTTATTTCCAAACTGGTTTCTGTTTAGGAAAAGAAAATAAAGCCACATTGAAAGCATAGAGACCCTGGAGTCCTAAGTTGGAGTCAGTCAGACTAGTCCTGATTTCAAATCCTATTTCAGGCACATACTAATTCTATGATTTGACTGCTCTTAGCCTCAATTTCCTCTTTTGTAAAATGGAGATAATAATAGTACAACATTGTTGTGAGGAACAAATGAGAAATATTTTTCTTTGTAATCCTTTGATATATATGTTAGCTGTTGCTCTGATGATTCCCCCAAAATAACAGTTTGGGGTGCTAATGTAGATCAAATCATCATGAATTTTAGCTTCCTACTCCCTTCTGTAAAGTTCTTTGTGGAATTCCTGATAGGGATACATGCTTAAAACCTCAAAATATTCTGTTGTTGTTGGTTAGTTGTATTCAACTCTTTGTGACTCTGTTTGAAGTTTCTTTTTTTTGGCAAAGATATGAGAGTGATTCGCCATTTCCTTCTCCAGCTCATTTTACAGATGAGAAAACTGAGGTAAAAAGGGTTAAGTGATTTTCCCAGGGTCATATAGCTGGTAAGTGTCTGAGGTAGGAAGAGAACTAGGGAAGATGAGTCTTTCAGACTCTGGGCTGGGTTTGTATCTCCTGTACCACCCAGCTTCTCCCCAGTTTATTATAATTGTTGGGATGGTCTTATAGTAAGAATAAAATAAATCTCCCTATAACTTCTACTTGTTTATGATACAATAAGACACATGAGAAGTTTTTCTTCTTTTCTATATTATAGCTCCAAAAACTCTTTGAAGACAGAAATCCTTCTATCTGTCCACTTCCTCAAACCCCAACCCAATAGACCAATTCATCTTTCCTCCTGGTAAAACTTTCCTATTCCTTAGGCTTTTCCATTCAAGGCATAGCCTCCAATTTTCTCATTCTCTCAGGAGTCACTGATGTATCAATATCCCTTTTAAAATGCAGTATCCAACTTTTTTCCTTCTTTGCAGAGGTGAGACTAATAGTTGTATACGTTGCTAAAATATTGGTATATCGTTTGATTTTTTTTTTGGATTACTGAATACTTTTATTCTGCACATAGAAGCCACTAAAGGATCTGGCCCATGGGCTTGTTGGGGGGCTGCATCACAAGTATATGACTCTGCACATCAACACTGGGGGTGGGGGTGAGAACAGATCATTCTACCCAGTCACAAGATGAGGTCTTCCAAAAAAGGACCAAATGATCAGGTACCAGAAGCAGTGAGAACACAGAAAGGAGGAAGAGAGCGGGGTGGAGTTATGTAGCGCTGAGCCCCCATCCCCAAAACAAAACTGCTCTACTACTTGGTGCTGCCCATTCTTTGGAGGACTTCTACTGTGGTGACTGTCACCTACCAGCTCTGAGTCTTCATGGTCATGGAGCTTACTTGGCGCGAGGGGTTTCTGAAGCTCCTTCCAGTGAATTTAGCCTTGCTGCCCAGTTCTTCCTCAATTCTGAGAATTTGGTTATACTTGGCCAAACGCTCAGATAGGCAGGGGGCCCCAGTCTTGATCTGCCCAGTGCAGAGACCCACCACCAGGTCTGCAATGAAGATATTTTCAGTTTCTCCAAAACGATGGAAAACCATTACTCCCCACCCATTGGACTGGGCCAGCTTGCACGCCTGGAGAGATTCCGTCACAAAGCCAATCTGGTTCACTTTGAGTAGGAGGCAATTGTAAGCTTTCTCATTCACAGCCTTTTCAATGTGCTTGGGATTGGTCACTGTGGGATCATCCCCTACAACCTGGATGCCTGCAGTTTCAGTAAAATTTTTCCAAGGTTCCCAATCATCCTGGTCAAAGGGATTTTCAATAGACACCACTGGATAGTCCCGGATGAAGCTCTTGTAAAGGTCCCCAAGCTCAGCAGGTGAGATGAATCTGCTGGGATCATCAGGAGACTTGAAGTCCAAGTCATATTTCCCAGACCAGAAGAATTCAGAGGCAGCAACATCCATGCCAATTACAACCATGTCAGGATAGCCAGCCTTGCCAATCACTTCCTTCAGCAGCTCCAGAGCTTCTTTATTCTCCAGGATGTTAGGAGCAAAGCCACCTTCATCTCCTACATTGGTGGCACCCTGCCCATATTTCTTCTTAATCACATTCTTCAGGTTGTGGTAGATCTCAGCTCCAATGCGCATGGCCTCCTTGAAGTTTGATGCTCCAACAGGGAGGAGCATGAACTCTTGCACTGCTAGCTTGTTACCAGCATGGGAGCCACCATTGATCACATTGAAGGCCGGAACTGGCAGGATGACTTCTTCATTGCCTGCAAGATCAGCAATATGGCAGAAAAAGGAGACACCTTTCTCTGCAGCCCCAGCCTTACAAACAGCCAGAGACACTCTCAATATAGCATTTGCTCCAAATTTAGATTTATTCTCAGAGCCATCCATCTCTATCATCAATTTGTCAATCTTCTCCTGCTCCACAACATTCAATTTCTTGCTAATCAGGGTCGGGGCAATAGTTTTATTGATGTGCTCAACCGCTTTTGAGACACCTTTCCCCATATAGCAGGTCTTATCATTGTCTCAGAGCTCCAGGGCTTCTTGGATGCCAGTAGAAGCCCCACTGGGCACAGCAGCTCTGAAGAGACCTTTTGAATGGTGGGGTTTCCATGAGAGTCAAAGATCTCTCTTGCAATGATCTTCAAAATCAACATGCTGAATTTCTGGTTGGGGCTGGCTCTGCGGGATTCAGAGGAGAGAGGCAGAGGCCATTTGATTTTGCTGAATACATTTTTCCTTCTTTTTTTTGCAAGGCAATTGGGGTTTAGTGATTTGCCCAGGGTCACACAGCTAGCAAGTGTCAAATATCTTAATCTAGATTTGAACTCAGATCCTTCTGACTCCAGGAGGACTCCTGTGCCACCTGGTTGTCCCCTTCTCTTTGTTTGAAAAGGATGGTTCATTGGGTAAGAGGCAAAGACAGAGAAATATATTGGGATATGTTATAAAAATAAATTCTTTTTAGACATTTTTAAAAAAGTAATGCTCAGAATCGAATAGTATTTTGCATAGGTATTCTAAGTAGGACAGAAGAAAACAAGGATATTTCTTCTAGGATTCTTTGAATGTAATCTACTGTTAGCACGATGGCTAGAGGACCAGGTCTGGAGATAGGAAGACCTGAACCCAGCCCTAAACATTTTCCTAACTGTGTGATCCTGAGAAAATCACTCTGTATGGCTCGTTATCTCATCTATAAAATGAACCGGAGAAGGCAATGACAAACCACTGGTCCCCTTGCCAAAAAAAACCCAAGTGGGGTCACAAAGAATCAGAAAGGACTGAAGAACAACAAAACATAGTAGATACTATATAAATGCTTATTTCCTTTCCTCTAAATATAACACTCTTTTTTTCATGCTAAAGAGATCACATTTGAGCTTCTTTTCCATGAAAACCTCAGGCTCCTTTCCATATAAATGACTTTCCCTTATCCTTTATGTCTTCTGTTGATTTTGTGAATCAAAATCTTGGACTTTACATTTATTCTTCCTAATTCCTAACTTAACTGGCAAGGCAATGAGTTGGGTTCCCTCTTTAAATAGCCACAATCATCACCAATACCACCCAACAGCCTACAATGGTAGGACTAGTTGAGAGACAAGTATATTAAAGAACTAAGTAATCCATTGCTTCCATTTTTTTTAATTTCTCAACTTCCCCCTGCCCCCAATTGTTTGATGTTGTCTTGATTTGTTTGCGCAATTGGGGAGATGTAGGTGACAAAAAACATATTCTTTTTGCAAAGGTAGAGAATGTCTATGACTAATGAGGAAGGTTTGAAGAGAGCAGGGGGTGTTTAATCTGGAGAAGAGAAAACAAAGGGAATATGACAGCTATCTTCAATTAATAAAAGAACTGTCATAAGGAAGAAAGAATAGACTTGCTCATCTTTTCCCCAGAGGATCAGATAGTGGGATAATGGGGAGCAGCTGCAGAGAGGCATATTTCAGGTAGATGGAAGGCAAAATTTTATAAGAATCCTGGTTGTTCCAATGGGGATTTAGGCTGTCTTTGGAGAGAAGGACTTCTCCCTCTCCATTAGAAGTATTTGAAGGAATGGTAGTTTGCTGAAAATGTTCTACCAGGGATTGCAGTTCAGATTTCCTATTTCTTGAATTTTGTGCTTTTATCTCTACAAATAGGAAACCCATCTTGGAATGGGAAGGGGAACAGTCAATATTGGCATCAAAAAAGTTTACTGGGTTCCAGGTGCTATAATAAATTATAAGATTACAGATACAAAAGCAATTCAGTTTTTGTCCTAAGGGATCTTACTTTCTAATGTGTGAGACACTATTTATCCACTGTGGGACAGTTGGCAAATTCTTGTGCTACAACAGGATGAATGGCAAAACTCATTGGGTTGGAAGGTAACTGACTATTCAATGTCTTAAAATGAGATTATTTTCAGTGGGTCATGTGTTACATGCAATATATTTGTGCTGTAGAGATTCAGGAGAGAGATTCCTGTGGTTTGGAGTAGTCTGGGAAAACATTCTGGAGAAGGTGGGACTTGAAGTCAGCCTGGAAGGGTAACTGGGATCTTGAGAATTAGAGAATGGGGGTAACAGATATTGTAGCTGGGAAGGATAGTGTAGACTAAAAGAAATGCCAATTTCATAAGGATCTTAGAGATCACTGACTTCATAGATCCTCAACTGCAAGGGACTTCAGAGACCATCTGGTTCAATACTCATATTTTACAGATGAGGAAACTAAGGCTTAAGAAGTTTAAGTTATTTCCCCAATGTCTCCCAAGGAGCAAGTGCCTAACTCAGGATTTCAACACATAAACTACTATTCTTGAAACAGCATCATTTCCACTGTTCTATACAATTCAAATTCATCATTTTTACAGATGGGAAACTGAGGTCAAAGAGAAAATTAACCTGACCACAGTCTATACAGAGACCCAGTGGCTTCCACAGACTCTCATAGGAAGGCATTCTTTTGTTTTGTGAGCCCCTGAACCCATTTGCAGTTGGCACATATTTTACCTCCCCTCCCCTCCCCCCCCCAGCTTTCAGCTGTTCCCCATAATTAAGCTTTTGGGCCTCAGGTCAAATACCACAACATGTTGGCTCCCTTAAATGCCCATTTCACAGCCAAGAAGTCAGAGGGTAAATCTCTAATGAAGGCTTCTCTGCTCTGTGTGTGGTTTCACACTTCCTTCCTTACCTCACTGCCCTCAATTGCTTTCTACAGTAGAATGTACAGAAGGAAAGTGGCAATAGGACTTGGAACGGTTGGTGCTAAGCAAATACAGGTGGGTTCTACTTGAAAAAAGACAACTGAGACTTATCAAACCTAATGGGTGATTATTTGCTCTACAAAAATATTCTTCACTCCTCAAAATGAGCCTTCCTTTAAAGTCCTTCGTTTCTCACTTTCCTCTTTTTATTGGAGATTTGGAAGGTGCCAATGGGTGTGAAAAGTGACCTGCTCTATCAAACAGTATTTGCTGTGCCCCTTGTCCTTTCTTTACAATTTTTTTAAAAAAATTTCTCCTAAAGAGGAAAATCTCACTTGATAACTGCTCAGAAATGCCTGTGATAGAAATTGAATGGTATCATAAACACTGAAAAAGAAAAGAAACTTGCTGGGTGCTTAAGATAATTTGTAGGAATCTGACTTCCTCCTCACTTTTCAGATAGGCATCAATATGTGTCAGTGGAGAGAGACAGAAGGATAGAGTCACATTGAGTCCCCCAATGTGTGACTTTGGGTAAGTCCCTTCTCTCTCTCTGGTTCTTGGTTCCTCTTCTGTAGAGTGACTAGATCCAAGGTATTGGACTAGATCCAAGAGGTCAAACATGCTTCCTGGGAGCTCCAAATACTCCCATATATGGTCCAAATTAGAAAGTATATAATTGGAAAATATTTAACTAAAGGAGTATGAATATAATAAAACAATACTAAATCGATATGCTCTCTCAGGGATCCTCAGTTTTGGATTTTGCCCCCATTTCTATCTAAACTTGACATCACTGAACTAGTTGATTCCTAAGTTTCTCTCCCATACAAATTCAGATTCTTCTGAACAAAGAGATAGGAATGAGTGAAGCTATGGCTTCCTCTTATAACTTAGAGAAAGAAGAAAAAGAGGGGACAGATAAGTAGGCACCCATGCATTTAGGCTGATGCTGAGGTGGGTAGCATGCATTATTATCCATCTTACTCTGTAACTGGAACAGAGTAAATACTACATAATGTAAGGTAATTATTATTATCATCCATAAGATGGAGTTTTTGAGTTTCACAGAGGTCTTCAATATTTCAGAGTTTTCTTTAAAATGTTATTGTTACTGTAGAACATATTCTTCTGGTTCTGATCATTTCATTATGCATCAATTCATAGAACTCTTCCCAGATTTCTTTGAAACCATTCCTTTGATTTTTCTGCCATAATTTTGCACAGTCAAATGATGGACATTCCCTTAGTTCTGACTGACACTACAAAGAAGAATTTTGTTTGTATGAGTCCTTTTCTTCTGCCTCTTCTTTCTTTTGGGATCTGAAACTATAATTCGATCAGCCTTTTCGTGACTATTGAAAAGGACATGTAAATTGAGGTCTCTCTGAGTCCACCCACCAGTTTCTGTGTCTTCCAAAACCAAATTTTGATCTCTGACCACAACCTTCTAGATGTGCTGGAAGTTCCTGGAGGGTAAGGTCTGCCTCACTTTTGGATTTGTAACCAAGATATGGAGCGAAATAAGAAGCACTAATCAATGGTTTTTCAACCATTTTTATTCTTGCAGTTTGTCATTCATTCATTCAGGAGCAACTAGGTGGTGCAATGGAGAGAGAGCATCAGAGTCAAGAAGACTGAGTTCAGCTCCAATCTCAGACACTTATTTGGTTTGTGCCTGGTCAAGTCACTGAACTCCTATTTACCTTAGTTTATCTGTAAATTTGGGATAATATCTGCATCTACCACTGGGAGTTCTTGTGAGAATATAGCAAGATACTAGTAAATCACTTAGTGTAGTTCCTGGAACAGAGTAAATACTATATAAATGTAAGGTAATTCTTATTATTATCATTCAGCTATTCATTTGATTAGCCTATGATCATGTCAGTCACTATGCCAAGCACTTGTGATACAAAAACAAAAGATAGAAATCAAATCCTGCCTTCAAGGAGCTTATATTCTATTTGGGCTTGGAAAGCTACTAAATACAAATAAATAAATAAATAAATACACCAAAAATTCAAAATGATGTTTAGGCAATTAACTGGAAGACCACTAACAACTTTTGAGGAAGCCAATTTAGACTTGGCAACATGAAAGATTTCCCAATAAAGATGCCCCATACCACAGCACTCCAGAAGGGGAATAGGAATGAGCTGTCTCAGGAGTTTATGGGTTTTCCTTTCCTAGAAGAAGCAATAGCTTAATGGAGAGACTGAAGGAGGCAGAGTTGCACTGAGCTCCAGACCTGTGTGACTTTAGGCAGGTCACTTCTCTCCCTGGTTCTTGGTTCATCTTCTGTAAATTGATTAGATCCAAGGCATTGGACTAAATCCAAGATGTCAAAAATGCTTCCAGGGAGCCCCCAATACTCCCAAATATGTCCCCAAACTAGAAAACATATAATTGGAAAATATTTAAAGGAGTATGAATATAATAAAACATAACTGATATCCCATTTTAATACTAAATCAATGTACTCTCTCAGGGATATTATTAATATTTACTATCCTTTGGGTTATTAAAAAGGGGATTCTTTTCACCTATATCAATATCGTACCTAAGCCTCTGCAATGAAGAGATGCTCTGGTAGCCCAAAGTCAAAGACAAAGGCAGAGCAATTCCAAATGTGCCCTCTATTCTAGCCCAACCACTCCATTGGCCCCCTTGGCTTCCAGCCAAGTGTGTTTATGAAGAGACACACGGTGGAGCAGGGAAAATTCTGCTATAATTAAGAGATTTAATGATGGCTTGGCCCAATATTGGGGATTGGTTAGGTCTCTCATTACACATTTTAACAAGCATGTTTCTTCATGGCAGGGCCCTGGATCTCAGTGGTTGCTTACCATACCATGTGTGACTTTGATTCCAAGGAATTTTATGAGGCTGCAGATTAAGAATGCACATAAAACCTACAGAAGAAGCCAACTTGTGTGTGTGTGTGTATGTGTGTGTGTGTGTGTGTGTGTGTGTGTGCGCGCGTGTGTATACATGTCCACTTGTAAGTGTGTGACTAAAGCATCTCTGTGTGTCCAAGGTCCCCTCAATGTCTGTATGAGTTGGGGGACATGTTCGTATATTTCTTTGAATGGCCAAGTGTTTCTCTGGGTCCTGCATGCATACCGGGACATGCCACTGTAGGTGAAAATGTATTGCCTCTGTCAGAATGCAGGCTCCAGAGACTTTTTGCTTTGCATTGTATTGCTAGTCTTGTGTTATATTGTACATGATTTACTTCCTGCCATATGATGGGTACTAGTTGAATTAAACTGAATTTAGTTCATATATCGTGACTTGATTTGATTTCTATGTGGGCCTGGGCAAGAATCTAAGAATGCAGAATCTCATAATTGAAAGGGACTCCAAAGTCCATTTAGTGAAAGATGGTACTAAACTCTAATCCCTTCCCAACAAGTAGCACTCCCAACAAGTGATCCTTCAGTTTTTGCTTGGAGATCCCCAATGAAGGGGAATCCATTGTCTCCTATTTTGGAATAGCTCTCCTTGATAGAAAGCTCTTCCCCTTCCCCAATTTTCTCTTCTCTAGTCCAAATATTTCCAATTTCTTCCATCAGTTTTCATATGGCCTGAACTCAAGGACATTTATCATGTTGTTTGCCTTCCTCTGAATGTTCTGCAACTTATCCATGTAAACCAGATACTGTTATTCATTAAGTAACTTCGCATAAAAACATTCCCCAGTCCTTTCTCCTGATCCTCAAGTTATCAAGAGTCCCTGGAATGATCCAGAAGACACTTTTCCCAGGATGGGGCTTGGTGTCAGTGGACCTTGATATGCTGCTATAAAAAGAGGTAGGATCCTATTAGAGCATGGACTATTATAAGGCGACCTCCATCAAAGAGGATGTCTTGACTCTGGTCAACAGTTCTTTCATTTTAAGTCATATTCCATACTTGACTCTCTCAGGATCATGGAGCCTTAGACAATGAATGGATTCCAGAGATCATCTAGTTCTGCCCCATACCACAACAAGGAAATGTCAATAGACCCTTGAGAGTTTTGGTAGTGTTTTTCCATTAGTACTGGCAGCACACTAATGGTTCTTGAGAAATCAGAATCAAATTCCAAGATATCTCACAGAATGTAGGACCACCTTAGCCCAGCTTCCTGAAACATGGCTCTATGAGTCCTCATGGGGAGGAGGGAGAGGAAACAACTCTTCCTTTCTTTCCTTTCCCTGAAGCTTTTGGAAAATGAACACGATCTTCTCCTCCCTTATTTATCTTTACAGTCCTCTAATTTCCAAGGCAGCCCCAAATGTCTACTCAAACATGTATTTAACACAGTTGTGGACTCTCTGCCTTGGTAAATCTAGTATTTACAAGATTGAGGAAAAATCACATTCTCCCCAGGGGGCAGTTAGAGTCAAGCACACTTGTGTCCAAAACTAATTCACTGCCAAGAAACTTTCAGATGAGTGAGATTTGCAATTGGAAGAATCTGGATGAATGAAGAACGGGATCTGCGGGAAACCATGCTGCTCTATCTGCTCTTGAAGCTAGTATCCATGGAATATGGGGTGTCTGCAGAGGCTCACGGGCTTCAGATTCAAAGCCAATTTGCAAAGACCTTTATTTGCTGGCTCCTAGAAACAGTTAATTGGCCAAATGATGGGTAGATGCTGGGTCATTTGCCTCCATTTAGGCATAGGAAGGAAACTTTCTACTTTGACTTTTGACTTTCATTGGGAGATATGATTGCATATGATTGTCAATGTTCTATGAAAATTTAGGTAGAGTTAATGGAGTTATATTCTTTGAAATCAGAAAACAGTATTCCCTGTTTCCCTTCCACCTCAATCCTCCCTTGCCCCATCCCTTTGTATCTACATTGATTAGCACAGTCTCTAGCAAGTAAATAATGCTCAATAAATGATTGATTAATTAAATTAACATGAAGTGAATGACTAAATTGGAGAGGAGAAGTGTTCTATCAGATTCCAATTATCAATCCACTTATTCAGGACAAATAACCATCTATTCTAAGATTATATTTAGCAAGTGACATCAATTGTTTTACCATTGTCTTCCAGCTGGAAAGCTAGATCAACCATAGCAGTGAAACTTGAAACAAAGAAAGATATTTGTTGCAAACAAGACTTATAAATTCTCAGAGTTGGAAGAGACCTAGAGGACACCATCAAGTGGTTATACCATATTTAAAAAAAATTCCAGCAAAACAAACCCATATAAAAAAACTGGTATTATATACAGTCTTTCGCATCCAATGCCTGCCATCTTTATAAGGAAAAAAGGAAGGCTAGTCTTTTTGCCCACATCTACTTTTAAGATTATCACTCTTAATACTCTGATTTCCAAATTACTGAGTCCTCTAATTTTCAATATTTTCTCCCTTGTACTTGTTTTACTTGGTTTTTAATTTTTTTAAAAATCATATTCTATTCATTAATCCTCTTCTTATATTTTAATTATATATGGTTTTAGAGATAACTTTTCTTCTTATGAGCCATTCTAGCTACAGCCCAGGAATTTTGTTAATATGTCTGGTCATTTTCATAATTTCACATTTTTATTGTGAAAATATACTAAAATCAGAATCTTTCCCCCCACCACACACACACAAACCACATATACCACCTCCTGCATACTGGAGAGGGGATCATCAGCCTTTACCTAAAGATTCTTAGTGAAATGATGATGATTTTTTTTGTCCTTCATTCATGAAGAAGACCATAACATCAGAGAGGTGATGACATGACAAGCACATGAATTGAATTTGAGTGAGGGAGGGCTGTGCTAAGTCACCAGTCTCACATTCTCCCCCAGAGCCACCTAGTTCCAGTGACCAGATATAAATCAGGATCACTGGAGATGGTCCTGGGATGCTGGGCAATCAGGATTAAGTGACTCGCCTAAGGTCACACAGCTAATGTCAAGTGTCTGAGGCTGGATTTGAACTCCAGTCCTCCTAATTCCAAGGCCAGTACTCTATCCCCTGTACCACTAAGCTAGATCTACTTTCTCCAGAGGCAGCCTGGTCCACTTTGAGACAACCCAAACTGTCCCTAGACAATTTGCAACTTGTCCCTATTGCTCATAGCTTTTCCTTTTGTGGTCAGCAAGAGCAGACGCAATCCCTCCTTCATTTGGTAGCCTTTTCAATACTCAAAGACAGCTATCATGGTCTTCTCCATGTTCAACATTTCCAGTTCCTTCAACAAATCTTACCCATTTGAATGTAAGCACTTTTAGAATAGAGATTATTTCATTCTTTGCATTGTATCTCCATTATCTAGAACATTATTTGACACATGGTAGGTTTTTAATAAATGTGTGTATTCATTCATTCATTCATTCATTCAGCATGATTTCCAAGTCCTTGAGTCCTCTGGTCACCTTGCTGCTCTCCACCTTTTCCGTGTTCATCTTAAATCTTTCTTGGGTGGATTGGGGATGAGTATCTAGTATTGAATGTAGGGGGAGTATTCTCAAAGGGTCTTGGCAGAAGTTGGGCCAATAATGATAGAAAGTGCAAGATGATGAGATATTCAAGGAGTCCTGAACCATTCTCCCCTCCCCCCAACCCAGGACCAGGGAGTAAATGAATGAATGGATGAATGAATAAATAAATAATGGAACCTCCAGATACTGCACACCCTCCACTCTGAGTTTGGGTAAAGCACTAGCCGATTCCTTCCACAATATTGAGCATTCATTACTTTGCTTAAAAATGGTGTGCTGTGTCTGGAAAACAGGAAGTAGATCATAAATCTCCAGTTTAAAAGCCATCTGAAGCCCGTGGACCAGATATGTTCTCAATCAGTAGTCAGGTTGTAAATAAACATTTATATGCAGCGACGGCTCTCAGCCAATCTGACCCCCAGCTATTACAGGGCACATAAAGAGGAAATTTGTTTAGTCCTGTAAAAGCACAGACCATATATCAATAGATTATTAAAAATGGAAACAATGTCGGCTAATGGATTCTATTGATTTTAATAAGCATAAGTATACAGGATTCAAAGATAAGGTTAAGGGATGATATCTTTCTACCTTTCACCTTTAAAGAGAATTGTCCAGAAGAAATAAAATAAATTAATAAATCCTCTTAAAAAAAAAACAACCTAGAAGGTTCTGGAATTTTATTTAGTCTATCAAATTCAATTTTTTTGGAGCAATTAAAAAAGGCATCTGCTTTGGAACATAGCATGTGTCAGAAATGAAATATTAAGATATTTCTGTAATGAGGTAAAAATAACGTAGCTTTTAAAGAGTTGCAGTGCTAAGCACCTAGGGGCCTTTTCATCTTTAACAAAAGGCTTTATATTTATCACCCAATTCAATAACCTTTCTTAAGCAGCTGAACTGTAGGAGCAGCTGAAGATGTAGTCACTTACTTGCCTGTCACTGATTTAAAAGTTGTGCAAATCCCTTTGCTAGAGCCTGGAATAAGCTACTTCTGGGCCTGCTGATTTTGTTCAGTTAATCACACAGATTTTGGTGATGAAAAAAGTATAAGTGCAAAAAGATTTGGATGAAACCGAAATACAACTTGTGATTTTTATCCCAAATTTGGAAATGGATTTGGACTTCGGTGGAATGCTTCTAGTTGGGTTAACACATTATTATCTTGTGATTATTATTTTTTTAAACCCTTAAGCTTTGGTGAAAACAGAAAACAATGCAGAACAAAGCATACTCTAAGGATGAGTGTGGTCAAGCTCAATCTCTTTTGATCAAGCAAAGGAAACAATTTAACTCAGTTTTGTTAACCAAAGAAAGGCTTTTGACCATTCTGATGAAATTGATGGAACCATTTTTGTGGAATGAGCTATCCCAGTTGGGATGGAGATTCCTTGAGCTAAGAGATTTTTTTTTAAATTTTTATCTTTTAATCCCCAGCATCTAGAACAACCCCCTGCCTGCATAGTAACTATATATGAGTGGATTATTGAACAACAAAAAATAGTCAAGCAAACTGATATCAACTTTGATAATTTCTTTCATTAGAGGGTTACCAACTATGAAGATGGCTGTGGTCTTAGAAGAATTCCAACTAGTTTTTGACTAGATGATGATTTCCTGAGGGACTGGGAGAAAAGTTCATAAACAGTACTCTAAAGTACAATTTGGACTCTGAATTTCTGTCAATTCTGTGGTCTATCCAGATACCCAAGATTTTCCCCCAAACTCACTATTTGGTGACAATCCTCTATTCTCCCTCAAATTGGAGACTAGGGGAATCCTCATTTAAATTAGGTGCCATAGTAGATAGAGTGCTGGGTCTGGAATCAGAAAGACTCACCTTCCTGAATTCAAATCCAGCTTTAGACACTTACTAGTTAGGTGACCCTGAGTAAGTCATTTACCTCTGTTTGCCTTGGTTTTTTCAATGAATTGAAGAAGGAAATGGCAGAAAACTCCAGCATCTTTGCCAAGAAAACCTCAAATGGAGTCAGAGAGATTCAGATATGACAGAAACAACACAACAACCACACCAACTTCTTTGAATAAAAGTCAGACTGCTTTCTTTCTAACATCCTGTAGTTCCTTGCCAGATTCTCATTAGGGAAATCCAAGGATGGTAATTATGATGGGAAACTTGAATGCATCTTCAGATTACTTTATTTCAACAGAAAGTGTCTTCAACCTTTGACCTTGGAAACTGCAGCAACCCATCATTGGTTTAATAAAGAGTATCTGTTGTGCATAGATTAGGTAAAATGTGTTAGAATATGTCTGAAACATGAGCATTCTGCCTTTTTTAGTAACTCCTCCTTGTCAAATGTTCCCTATCCCCCAACTCTCTGATGTATGTATGATATGGACACCCAGAAATGAGATTTCGGGATGCTTGAGGCTCTCATCAGGAAAGACTGTCCAGGAAGTCAGGGAAATGGGAGCTTTGTGACAATGACCAGACTGTAGCCCTGTAGTTAAAACCAAATTAGGAACAGGTACAGAAATTGGGAAAGTTGGCCTTGGGGGGTGGGGGAGGCAGGGAGGAGGAGGTGGGACAGGAAGCTATGCAGTCCCTAAGAAAATTCAAAGCTATAGTCAAGGAAGTCAGGGTAGGCTTTGTCCAAATGTTGGCAAACAATAGTCATGAGCAGAATGGTTTAACTCTGCCCTCCTCTTCTAATTAAAAAGGAGCCATGTGGAATTTCCTTGACAGTGTTTCCCCATACCAACCCCCAACCCTCATCAGTCTGGTTTCCAAAGTAGTTATGCTACTTCTAGTTCCATTGTAAATCACCTCCTCTTTGGGTGGGAAACTGAATTCTATGAAAATCCCAAATAATTCTTGAGTGAGTTATCTTCCCTAAAACAAAATTCTTCCTATTTTTTTTTATTTAAGATAAGAAAGTTCTTTAGAGCAGACAAATACCAGACAGCCAGGATTCCACAATGACCCCCAATTTGTCAAAGATTTTCTTGTTTTCACAATAGTTGCCATACTTTCCCCCAGGGCTTGATGTCCCTGGGAAAAGAATGGGCTGGTACCATGGGGGAATGGAATGTGAGCCAGGCAACATTTGATTTTGATTGGATAATGGCCCATTCCAGCTCTGAGAATTGAATGTTTATGGAGTATTTTCTATGTGGCCAGGTAGTGTAGGGACTGAAAAAGAAGTCAAAGGACCTTGTTGTCTAGATTTAGAAAAAGAAGGCATGTGGAAAGACTTACATGAACTGATGCTGTGTGAGGTGAGCAGAACCAGTACAAAATCCTGCATATTAAGAGCAACTTTGTGTGATGATCAGTTGTAATAGACTTAGTTTCTTCTCAACAGTGCAATGATCAAAACTAATTCTACTAATTTTTAATTTTGGGCTTTTTTAGAAGAGTTTTATTTCTTCCTGATTTCTTGCGAAGTCATCAGCTTCCTTTAGTTCCATTCTGCATATGAAGGAGTTATTTTCTTCAGAGAGCTTTTTTTATCTCCTTTTATCTCCAATTCTGCTTTTTAAGGCATCCATCTCCTCATTTGCCTTTTGTTTTGCTTTTTCCATTAAGCCTAAACTGGTTTTTAACATTATTTTCTTCAGTATTTTTTTGTATTTCTTTCACCAAGTTGTTGATTTGGTTTTTGTGATTTTTCTGCATCACTCTCATTTCTCCTCCCAATTGTTCCTCCACCTCCCTTAATTATTTTTCAATGTCTTTTTTGAGCTCATCCCTAGTCTGAGCCCATTCAGAAACAATTCTAAAAGGCTTGTCATGGAAAATGTCATCCACATTCAGAGAAAGAAAAATGAAGCCTAAATACAAACTAATATTATTTTACTTTTAAAAAATTTGTTTTATGGTTTTTTCTTTCTCATATTTTTCCCCTTTTGTTCTGATTCTTCTTCCACAATATGATTAATATGGAAATTTGTTTAACATGGTCATACATATATCACATCATATAGTTACTTGCTGTCCTATGGGAGAAAAATGAACAACTCAAAATCTTACAGAAACTGAATGTTGAAAACTATCTTTACATGTAATTGGAATAAAGTAAAACAAAAATTTAAACAAAGAAAGGAAGGAAGGAAGGGATGTTAGTGTCTATATATTCACCCAGTGTGTGCATACACAAGTAGCTTCAACTTTATTCCAAACAACTTCCTATTTTGTTCCTGGTTCTGCCCTGCGGAGCCAAGAAGAATCAAAATTTAAAAAAAAACCTACTGTCTCTTTTAGATGTCAATCCTTTAGATATCTAAAGATTTCTAGCATACCTCCTAATAAGTCCCCTTCCTCCCAAACAAGTACCCCCCCAACCTTCTCTAATCCACACTAAACATACCTAGTTTTATCATCAAAACAAATAAAATACTGGCACATAATAGGTACTTAATAAAAGTTTATTGATTGGGGTGGCTAGGTGGTGTAGTGGATAAAGCACAGGTCCTGGAGTCTGGAGTACCTGGGTTCAAATCCCGTCTCAGACACTTAATAATGACCTAGCTGTGTGGCCTTGGGCAAGCCACTTAACCCTGTTTGCCTTGCAAAAAACAAAAACAAAAACCTAAAAAATAAATAAAAAATAAAAGTTTATTGATTGATTGCTGTTCTATTTTGTTTCCTATACTAAATATATATGCATGAAACATTTTAATTACAATATAAGTTGTTATACAATTAAGTGTTAATTTGTGTTACACAAGTTGCTAATAGAATTCAGAAAAGGATGAGGTCAGGAAACAATAGGAAATGATGAGATCTGAACTGTTTCAGAAAAAATTCTTGAAATTCAATTGAAAATTTCAGAAAGGGACATATTCATTGCCAAGGGGAACAGGAGATTTTCACGATGAACCAGCTAGATCAATGAAGTGTCTATACACTTCATATTAGGTCTTTTTTTAATTTAAATTTATTTTTTATTAAAGATATTATTTGAGTTTTACATTTTTCCCCCAATCTTGCTTCCCTCCCCCCCCCCCACAGAATGCACTCTGTCAGTCTTTACTTTATTTCCATGTTGTACCTTGATCCAAATTGGGTGTGATGAAAGAGAAATCATATCCTTAAAGAGAAGTCTAAGAGGTAACAAGATCAGACAATAAGCTATCTGTTTTTTTTCTAAATTAAAGGGAATAGTCCTTGTACTTTGTTCAAACTCCACAGCTCCTTATCTGGATACAGATGGTACTCTCCTTTGCAGAGAGCCCAAAATTGTTCCCGATTGTTGCACTGATGGAATGAGCAAGTCCTTCAAGCTTGAACATCACTCCCATGTTGCTGTTAGGGTGTACAGTGTTTTTCTGGTTCTGCTCATCTCACTCAGCATCAGTTCATGCAAATCCCTCCAGGTTTCCCTGAAATTGCATCCCTCCTGGTTTCTAATAGAACAATAGTGTTCCATGACATACATATACCACAGTTTACTAAGCCATTCCCCAATTGAAGGACATTTACTGGATTTCCAATTCTTTGCCACCATAAACAGGGCTGCTATAAATATTTTTGTACAAGTAATGTTTTTACCCTTTTTCCTCATCTCTTCAGGGTATAGACCCAGTAGTGGTATTGCTGGGTCAAAGGGTATGTAAATTTTTGTTGCCCTTTGGGCATAGTTCCAAATAGCTCTCCAGAAGGGTTGGATGAGTTCACAGCTCCACCAACAGTGTAATAGTGTCCCAGATTTCCCACATCCCTTCCAACAATGATCATTATCCTTCCTGGTCATACTGGCCAATCTGAGAGGTGTGAGGTGGTACCTCAGGGAAGCTTTAATTTGCATTTCTCTAATAATTTATGATTTGGAGCATTTTTTTTCATATGGCTATGGATTACTTTGATCTCCTCAACTGTAAATTGCCTTTGCATATCCTTTGACCATTTGTCAATTGGGGAATGGCTTTTTGTTTAAAAAATATGACTCATCTCTCTGTGTATTTTAGAAATGAGTCCTTTGTCAGAATCATTAGTTGTAAAGATCATTTCCCAATTTATTACATTTGTTTTGATCTTGGTTACATTGGTTTTATCTGTGCAAAAGCTTTTTAATTTAATGTAATTGAAATCATCTAATTGGTTTTTGGTGATGTTCTCTCCAACTCTTCCTTAGTCATAAACTGTTCCCCTTTCCATAGATCTGACAGGTAGACTAGTCCTTGATCTTCTAAGTTGCTTATAGTATTGGTTTTTATGTCTATGTCCTGTAACCATTTGGATCTTATCTTGGTAAAGGGTGTGAGGTGTTGGTCTAATCTAAGTTTCTTCCATACTAACTTCCAATTTTCCCAGCAATTTTTATCAAAGAGGGAGTTTTTATCCCAATGGCCAGACTCTTTGGGTTTATCAAACAGCAGATTACTATAATCATAATTGTTTTCAAAAAGATACTGAGTCTGTCTTGGCAAATAGACTCCCAAGTATTTTACACTGTCTGAGGTTACTTTGAATGGGATTTCTTTTTCTAGCTCTTCCTGCTGTTTCTTGCTAGACATATATAGAAAAGTTGAGGATTTATGAGGGTTTATTTTATAACCTGCAACTTTGCTAAAATTGCTAATTGTTTCCAGTAGTTTATTAGATGATTTCTTGGGATTCTCTAGGTAGACCATCATGTTGTCTGCAAAGAGTGAGAGTTTTGTCTCTTCCTTCCCAATTCTAATTCTTTTAATTTCTTTTTCTTCTCTAATTGCTGATGCTAACATTTCTAATACAATATTGAATAGTAGTGGTGATAATGGGCACCCTTGTTTCACCCCTGATCTTATTGGGAATGCCTCTAGCCTCTCCCCATTGAATATAAAGCTTGTTGATGGTTTCAGCTAGATACTGCTAATTATTTTAAGGAACAGTCCATTTATTCCTACACTCTCTAGTGTTTTTAATAGGAATGGATGTTGTATTTTGTCAAAAACTTTTTCAGCATCTATTGATAGGATCATGTGATTTCTGGTAGGTTTGTTGTTGATATAATTGAGTATACAAACAGTTTTCCTAATATTGAACCAACCCTGCATTCCTGGAATGAATCCTACTTGATCATAATGTATTATCCTAGTGATGACATGTTGTAATCATTTTGCTAAGATTTTATTTAGGATTTTTGCTTCTATATTCATCAGGGAGATAGGTCTATAATTTTCTTTCTCTGTTTTAACTCTTCCTGGTTTAGGTAGCAGTACTATATTGGTTTCATAGAAAGATCTAGGCAGAGTTCCATCTTTCCCTATTTTTCCAAAGAGTTTATATAGGATTGGAACCAATTGTTCCTTAAATGTTTGGTAGAATTCACTTGTGAATCCATCAGGCCCTGGAGATTTTTTTTTTAGGGAGTTCAGTAATGGCTTGTTGAATTTCTTTTTCTGAGATAGGGTTGTTTAGGTATTTAATCTCTTCTTCATTTAACCTGGGCAACTTATATTTTTGTAAATATTCATCTATTTCACTTAGATTATTAAATTTATTGGCATAGAGTTGGGCAAAATAATTTAGAATTATTACTTCAATTTCCTCCTCATTGGTGGTGAGTTCACCCTTTTCATTTATGATAGTAGCAATTTGGTTTTCTTCTTTCTTTTTTTTTAATCAAATTGACCAGAGGTTGATCAATTTTTATTGGTTTTTTCATAATACCAACTTTTGGTTTTATTTATTAATTCAATAGTTTTTTTGCTTTCAATTTTATTAATTTCTCCTTTAATTTTTAGAATTTCTAATTTGGTACTTAATTGGGGATCTTTAATTTGTTCTTTCTCTAATTTTTTTAGTTGCATGTTTAGTTCATTGATTTCCTCTTTCTCCAATTTATTCATGTAAGCATTTAGAGCTATAATATATCCCCTGAGAGTCGCTTTGAATGAATCCCATAGGTTTTGGTATGTTGTTTCATTATTATCATTATCTAGGATAAAATGGTTAATTCTTTCTATAATTTGATTTTAGTCCACTCATTTTTTAAAATGAGGTTATTCAGTTTCCAATTTGTTCTGGGTCTATATCTCCTTGGCCCAGTATTGCATATGATTTTTATTGCATTGTGATCTGAGAAAGATGTATTCACTATTTCTGCCTTTCTGCAGTTGATCATTAGGTTTTTATGTCCTAGTACATGGTCAATTTTTGTATAAGTTCCATGTACTACAGAGAAAAAGGTATATTCCTTTCTATCCCCATTCAGTTTCCTCCATAAGTCTACCATATCTAATTTTTCTAACAATCTATTTACCTCCCTAATTTCTTTCTTGTTTGTTTTATGATTCGATTTATCTAGATCTGATAGCGGGAGGTTGAGGTCTCCCACTAGTAGAGTTTTGCTGTCTATGTCTTCCTGTAATTCTTTCAGCATCTCCTCTAAGAATTTGGGTGCTGTCCCACTGGGTGCATATATATTCAATACTGAAATGACTTTATTGTCTATGGTACCTTTTAGGAGGATAAAGTTTCCTTCCTTATCTCTTTTAATGCTATCTATTTTTGCTTATGTTTTAAGGGAGAGTTCATCCCATTCACATTCAAGGTTATGATTACTAATTCTTTATTGCCCTCCATGCTATCTTCCCTCTGTTTTTATTTTCCCCCCTTTCCCTCCCTTTTATCCATATTCCCCAGTCTTTTGTTTCTGAAAACCACCCCCTTCAGTGTGTTTGCCCTCCTATATCACACCCTCCCCTTTCTTTCCCCTTTCCCTTTTTCCCTTTTCCCTTCCCTTCCTTTTGTTATTTCCCCTTATTTCCCCCACTCCCCTTCCCTTTCTCCATCCCCCCCTCCCCTTTTCCCCTTTTAATACTTGAAAGGTTAGATGTTTTATAAGTTTTATAAGTTAGATGTTTTATAAGTTAACTGAGTATGTGTAGGTTGACTTTAAGCCAAGTCTGATGAAAAGAAGATTCAGGTGTTTCTCTTCTGCTCCCTTCTTCCCCACTATTACCATAGATTTTTTGTACCTCTTAGTGTAATGAGATTTACCCCATTCAATCCCCTCCCTCTTCCCATCTCTTTCCTGTCCCCCTTTTTAGGGCAGTAGTGGGTTTTTTTGGATCATTCTCTCTAAGTCATAGAAAATTCTAAGTGTCTGTCCCTTTTAGTTCTGTATATTCTATCGAATAGAGTCAAAATTCCTGAGAGTTATTAGAGTCTTTCTCCCAAGTGGGGTTAAAGCCAATTACTTCCCATTAGATAGTAGTCTCATGGATACTTCATGAATGTCCATCATTTCTGGCTAGGTGTATTCTCTCTGTTAGAGTCACATTTCTCAAGGTTTATGAGAATCCTTTTTTGTTTTACCCCCATACTGGGATATAGCCATTTTCAACTTACTAGATTGCAATTTTTTTCTTTTACTGCCTCCCTTTTTTTTTACCTTTTCATGTTTGATGCCCAAATTTTCTGTTTAGCTCTGGTCTTTTCATCAGAAATTTTTGGAATTCTTCTATTTTGTTAAATGTCCATCGTTTTCCCTGGAAGAGAAGGCTCAGCTTTGCAGGAAAGTAGATTCTTGGCTGCATTTCAAGCTCCCGTGCTCTTTGAAATAGCTCGTTCAAGGCCCTTCGATCCCTTAAAGTTGATGCAGCCAGGTCCTGCGTGATCCTTACTGTGGCTCCTTAATATTTAAATTGTTTCTTTCTGGCTGCTTGCGGGATTTTCTCTTTTATCTGATAGTTCTGCAGTTTGCCCACAACATTCCTTGGTGTTTTCATTTTAGGATCTTTTTTCTGGTGGGGATCAATGTACTCTTTCAATAACTACTTTGCCCTCTGATTCCATGATATCAGGGCAGTTTTCCATCACTAGATCCTGTAATATTAAGTCCAGGCTTTTTTTCTCTTCAATGTTTTCAGGAAGTCCTATAATTTTCAGGTCCCCCCTTCTCGATCTATTCTCGAGGTCAGTGGTTTTGTTGATGAGGTATTTTACATTTGCTATTTTTTATATTTTTTTGATTTTATTTAACTGACTCTTGCTGTCTCATGGAGTCATTAGTTTCTGTAGACTCCATTCTTTTTTTGGGGGAGGAGTTTTCTTCATTAACCTTTTGCAACTCCTTTTCTAATTGGTCAATTCTACTTTTGAAAGAGCTTTCCATTTGACCAATTGAGGTTTTGAGAAAATTAATTTCTTTTTGCATTTGCCCATTTGAAGATCTGAGAGATTTGTTTTCTTGTTGCAAGGTATTAATTGTCTCCCCCAAATTTTCTAGTTGATTTTTAAACTCCTTCCTTATTTCTTCAAGGAAGTCTTTCTGTACTGGAGACCAGATTGTATTCTCCTCAGAGGTTCCAGGTCTCTCTGAGTTAGTGTCTTTCCCTTCCAAGAATTTTTCTATGGATCCACCTTTCCGCTGACCCTTCTTCATTTTGCTGAGACCTGAGTTTTGGAGGGGCTGTTTCACAGGGCCTTGGGATCGCTAAAGGCTTTACTCACTGAGTGTGGTTTCTCTGGCTAGCCAGTAGGAGGTGCTGTTTGCTTTCTCTGGAGTGTCTGTGACCTTGGTTGAGGCCTTCTCCCTTTGCTTGAAGGGAGGAGTTGGAGCTATTGAATTCTTTTGCCTTCAATCAATGTGGGCTTTACTCTAGCCTGAGGTCATTCAATCTCAATTGTCAGCTGGGCTGGTTCTTCTGCTCACACACCTGGGCCTGAGGCAGAAGTAGTTTGCATTTGTTTGTTAGGGGAGAAGTCTGAGTTATAATGGGACTCAGACCAGAGGAGCCCAGGGATGGTGTCCGCAGCTGCCCTGCTCCAGAATTCTCCCCCCAGCCCTGTCCGGGATCTCCAGGGGGACAGCTCCAACACCAATGCCTCTGCTCCCCCACAGACTCACGCCCTAGTGGTCCAGCCCCACCTCTGATCCAGCAGGTCTGACTCTCAGGCCCTCAGGCTCTTGGTTCCAATTCAGCTGCTAGTCTGGTTGATTGGGGCTGATCTTCCCTCTGGGCCCAGACTCACAAATCCCGAGGTAGATGTTCTTTCTTCTGGCTTTTCTTTCTGGGTTTTTTTGAGTCAGATTTCTTTTAAGAGGTTTGTTTCATGTGGTAGATGGGGAAGAGATCAGGAGACTTTAGAACTGTGCCTGTCTTCTCTCCGCCATCTTGCCATATTAGGTCTTTATTGGAGCTCATTTCATTCATACCTTGAAAGGTTTAAGACCTAGACCGAAAAACTTGGGTCTGGGGACAGGGGGACTCTAGGGCAGTGAAGGAGGAGAGATTTAGGGAGAGGAAGCCACTAGATCTCAGTCACCAGATAGAGTAGATATAATCAGGTCAAGACTTGAAAAGGAAGAAGGGTCAATGATGTTTCTACTGTGAGACTGTCCTTAGGCTAATATATATATATATATATATATATATATATATATATATATATATATATATATATATATATACATTTGGTTCCCCCAACTTCCCTGTCACTCTTCCATGTTGATGGATGGAGTGTTTCTGTTACCATCACTTTTGTGATAGCAGAATTCATCCTTTCAAAGCTTGGTTTTCAGGGCTGCTAGGTGACACAGTGGATAGAGCACTGGCCCTGGAGTCAGGTGCATCTGAGTTTGTATCTGGCCTCAGACACTTAATAATTACGTAGCTGTGTGGCCTTGGGCAAGCCACTTAAGCCCACTTTCCTTGCAAAAAACCCCTAAAAAACAAAACTAAAACTTGGTTGTTATAGGGCAGGTAACCAAATTCTGTTTTTTAAATTACATGTCATAAATAGAGGGAATAAGTCAATCCCTATTTCTGATATCTCTACCCAATACTCCCTCTATCTCCCATTACTTCATTCAGTACAAGACAAGGGTAGGAATGCCTAGAAAGGGAAGGAACAAAGAAATACACATTTATATAACTCCTACTATGTGCCAGTAATTATAGGTACCAAATAATTTTTACAAATATCATCTCAATTAATATTCACAATAGTCCTTCAAAGAATGTACTATTTTTAATCATCATCATTTTATAGTTCAGGAAGCTGAGGAAGATAGCAGTTAAATGACTTGCCCAGGGTCACACATATTTGAGTCAGGATTTGAACTTCCTAATTCTAATCTGCAGTGCCACTGTTGCCAGGTTAACCAAAATTCTTGATGAATATAAGAACAGGGAACACAAGGAAACCAGGGGACAAATAGCATTCTTTCATATACATAGAGTTACTTGAAATCTTCATATCTAAATAAATAAGCATTTAAACACTTATAATAGTCCAAAATAATCTGAAGCAATTTGCTAGTACCTTCTCCAGCTCATTTTATAGGATGAAGAAACTGAGGCAAACAGGATTAAGTGGCTTACCCAGGGTCATGCAGCTAGGTAGTGTCTGAAGCTGGATTTAAACTCGGGAAGATGAGTCTTTTAAATTCCAGGTTTAGTGTTCTTCCCGAGTTTAAATCCAGCTTCAGACACCCATCTTCCCTCACTGGATGTACTTGATACTGTGTAGACAGAAACCTGGATGTGGAGTGGGGAATATCTGAATTCAGTTCCAGCTAGTTTTACTAGGGCAAGTCACTTCACTTCAGATTCCTCAACCATCAAAGGGAGATCATAGTAACAGGTTTGCTTTGAGTATCAGATGAGAATTAGAGGTCTTTGATAAACTTGGCAGAGTGTAGGGGCAATGTCAATGCTAACTTCCAAGTAACTATTAGAATATAAAGGGTTTTGCAAACTTTCTTATATAAATACTAGCTCTTATTTATTGAATATATGGGCTTTTTTCAAACTCTAAAGTGTTATGGAAATGCTAGTTATTATTATTATTATTGCCTTTTTCTTTGGGGCTGTCAACTTTAATTTAATTGTCTGGGGGCTATAATAGGAATTGTGCTAAGTGCTGACAGTACAAAAAATGGCCAGCAGCAATCTCTACCCCAAAGAACTCTAATTCATTCCTTCAATTCAACTCGACTCAACAAATAAATATTTTCAATCTTTTTCTATATGTCAAACACTATGTTCGAGTAGAGGCTATAAAGGCTAGATATAGACCCCTATAAAGTTTAGAAAAAGGGGTGCTATCATATATATATATATATATTATATATGAATAATTCAAGGAGGAAGACAGTATTAATAGTTAAGATGTGGAAGGCTTCTGGTAAGAGGTAGCACCTCTTTTTTTCTGACCAGTGAATAAGAATCTTTTGGGTCTGTTCTTACAAAGAATTTCTGAAGCAGGCATCTAAATATGTTACTACTAATGACACATGTACCCAATCTGTAGCTTATCCAGGTCTTCCCTACCCTCTCTTATTCCTCTTTTTCCCTTTCCCCCTTCTCTTTCCTTTCCTCCTTTTGGGATTTGTTAGCACCTTCTCTGCCAGGATGAGGAATGCTCTCAAAATCTAAATGTTTTACTCAGGCTCCTCAGGGTTCATTCTAGCCCTCCCCATTCAATTTAACTCCTCAGTCACCAGGACATCTGATAGATTCCGTGAAAATCAGGAATAGATTGGATGGGAGGAATGAGGGAAGGAAGAGAAGAAGAGAAGGCTACTGGTAGAATTCTTAGATGGCATGTTCATTTCAAATCTTCTTTTCATTCTGGTCTCCATTTAGAATCCATAACCAATCACTGAGGACTGCAGATTTAGAATTTGAAGGAATTTTATTGTCCAACCCCATATCTCCCATTTTCCAAATGAGAAAACTGGAATTGAGTGAAGTGGTATGTCTCACTAATAATTGGTTTCTGAGCCTGGATTCATATCCAGATTCTCTTCAAAACTCCCCCACCAGTATCTTCATAGGTCAGAAAGATGATTTCATCTTACAGGAGACCTTTTCTGATTCTTTCACTTCTTAATACCTCTCTGTTACAGTTATCTTTCCATTCCTTTTCATAGAGTGGTGCAATGGATAGAGCACTAGCTCTGAAGACAGGAGGATCTAAGTTTAAATCCAACCTCAAGCACCAACTGGTGACTCTCCATGAGGTGCTCTTAAACTTATCAATGAAATTCCTAAAATATGGCTCACATTTCTGTACATGCTGTCTGAGCAGGGCAGAGGGCAGGAGGATCACTAACACCTCCTTCCTGGTCTCTCAGTCTGAGTTCTAGATTACTGCATCTGTCTTCATGCATCCTAAGATTAGACTCGCTTTCCTGGCTGCCATATCAAGTATGTTGACTGGTTTCTAACTTATACACACCTTAGCTATGGTCTAGTGGGAAGGTTGACAGCCATTAGGTCTTGGTTCAAAGCTTGACCTTACTATTTATTTGACTTTGTATAAATTATTTATTTTGTACAAACTTTGTACAAACTATGACTCTGTACTATTTGTTTGACTTTGGCCTTTTGCCTTTCTGGATCTCAGTTTCCTCATCTGTAAAATGAAGGCCTTGGGGGGGAATAATGAAGGAGTTGGTCTAGATGGCTTACAAAATAACCTGTTAGTTTTGATCTGGGATCCTTGCTCTTGACAGGTAAGCAGTGAGTGATGCCATGGTATGCATGTGAATTGGATTGGAGTGAGGGGGATGCTATGCTAAGTCACTAAGTCACCTTCTCCTCCAGAACCATCTGGATCCAGTGACCAGATGTGAATCAGGACAACTTAAGATGATGTGAGGCTAAGTGTTTTGCCCACGGTCACACAGTTAGTAAGCGTCAAGTGTCTGAGGTCATATTTGAATTCGGGTCCTCATGAAAGCTTTATCCCCTGCAACCCCAAGCCACCCTAATATGTGGTCTCCTTCAAGTCTGATTAATTAATAGTCTTTACTTGAGCTGCCTACTGAGATGATTGTGTTGTCATGAATCTCAGATGATATCATGTCTACAAAGGACTGTTTAATCTTTTTATCCATTCCTGTGATTTCATTTATACAAGGAAATCCTGGAGTAGAAAGTCCCTCATGCAAATCAAGAGTTTAGAGTTGCCTGGCATGTTTAGTGCCACTTCATAATAGAGATTAAACAAATTTAGGTCATCCCACTTCCAGGTCCAGGTCTCTGTCTGCCATACCACATTGACTCTTGCTATAGAAATAATTTTATAAGCTTAATCATTAGCAAATATGATATAAATATACATTAAAGAACAAAAATAGGATTATATAGAAAATCATGAATTTCTGTTATGTACATTTAAAATATATATTAAATTTAAAAGAAATAATCAGAACCTGAAATGTACAGATAATTTATTTCTATTTGAAAACCATCATTTCCAAAGATCATGATCCATAAATAGGAATTTGGGGAATATGATAGAGTATAGAGGTCAGGAAAATGGGACTTACTCTGTCTTGTCAAATGATAACTACCTATTTTTAAAGTAATTATTTATTCACATAATTTTTACATGACTAGAATTTCTCCCATTTCCTCCCCCTTCATCCCATCCCAAAGAATCATCCCTCATAATCAATAATATTTTTGAAGAAAAATAGTGAGGAAAAATAACAAAAAATAATCAATAGAGGAAAAAAAAGACTGAACATTTTTATAGTATGCCATCCCAATGGACCTCCCATCCCTGCAAAGGAGTAGGGCTGGTATGGTCTTCTCATATATTTTCCCTGGAGACATGTTTATTTTTTGGTTATTTTGCAGTATTCCTTTGATTCCATCAGTAATAAAAAAAATTATTCAATCTGCCCGTTATTTTGAAGTATTCCTTTGATTCCATCAGTAATAAAAAAAATTATTCAATCTGCCCTCTCTCTCCTGGGAGAGATATCAGGTAAACAAAGAAGTATAAAGCAAGAAGAAAGAGGAAATACTTAACAGAGGGATGGCATTGAGATTAAGAGAAGTTGGTGAAGGCTTTCAGTAGGAGGTGGAATTTAAACCAGGGAAGTTGGTAGTTGGAATAGAGACAGGATAACATTCCAGGCATGGAGGACAGCCAAAAAGAATTCCCTGAACCAAGAAATAGAGTGTCTTATTCATGGAACTTTCAGAATGTCATTGTCTCTAGATGGAAGAGTACTTGTAGAGGAATAAAAGTATAAGAAGACTAGAAAAGTAAGAGGTGGTTATTCTCTTCATTTACATATTGTAGTGATAGTTTGTGGACATATGTTTGTAAGAATACATATGTACTGTTGGCTTAGGTTTTTTTTTAGGATTTTTAATTAATTTTTTTTTGCAAGGCAATGGGGTGCTTGGCCAAGGCCACATGGCTAGGTAATTATTAAGTGTCTGAGGCCAGACTTGAACTCAGGTACTCCTGACTCCAGAGCTGATGCTCTATCGTGCCACCTAGCTGCCCCTGTTGGCTTATTTTACTGTGCCTTAATTGATATAGCTCTTTTCATTCTGCTCTATACTCATCATATTTATTGTTTCTCTGTAGAGTAATATTCTATGGCATTCACATTTAGCCACTCTCTAATCAAAGTATTACCTCCATGTTCCCCAAATCTTTGCAACCACAAATAGTGCTGATACAAATATTTTGATGATTAAGGACTTTTTTTTTTTATCAATCCGCAGTGGAACCTCTGAGTCAAAGAATATTGATATTTTAATCACTTTCTTTGCAGAATTCCTAATAGTTCTCTCCAAAGTTTCCATTGATTCATTGTTCCATCAACAATGCACAAATATGCCTATCTTTCCACAATTCAGCTTTAACTTTTTCCATCTTTTGTCATCTTTTTCAATTATTGGAGTGCGTCATGAAACATATCAGGGTTGTTTTGTAGTTCATTATTAATATTTTTGATCATTAATATATTTGTTAATAATTTGCAATTCATTTGCTTGATTACTTTCCTAGTGAAAATAGCTTTTCATTTTATTTCTCTGTCTGCAAATATTTATCTAAATACATACATGCATATTCACTATATGTATATACATATAATTGATAGTTATCTATATATCTTGTATGCTAAATCCTTCTCTGAAAAATTTATGTAAAGATTTTCCCCTACTCTACAATTTCCCTTTTATTCCAGTTAATATTCATTTTGTTTATGCTGAAGCTTTTCAGTTTCATGTAATACATTAATTTGTTCCTTTTTGGGATAGAATAGCAATGGACTAATTTCAATAATTATTTTTCTAACTAAATTCTCCATATTATATGCTACTGTTTTCTGTTGTTTCTATGCTACTGTCCATGGTCCCAATGTAGTTTAACTCCAGTGCTCAAGAGCAAATCCCTGTTTAATCCATGAAGGCTGCAGTTTTATTAACCATTCTAGACATCTGGGAAAATATCAGGGAATTCTGGTCATAGAAGCTCACTCCTTTTGCTTGAATTGCCTACCAATCCTAGTTACTTCCCTGGATTCTGAGAAAACCTCTCTTCCTTAATTAGTGAGTGTGTCACCTGAATGTTTCCCCTCTACCTTTAATCGTTGCTATTTTTCTTCAGTTTCTAAGAGGCATTAGGATCCTTCATGCACTTAGGGTATCCTGATCCTAAAGGGGCAGTATAAGTGGCCATAAACGCCTTTTATGGGTGATTAGGGGAGACCAGCTCAAGCATTGGATAACCATTGGGCTCATTTATCGCCACCATGCTCCGCCGCCTGGCCTGCCGTTATATGTGATAGGGAATCTGATAAGACCAGTATAAAACCAATATCACAAGCCCAAACCAGGAAGAAAAGGAAACAACAGCCTTTTCCCTTGGATCAGTGGCTATGTGAAAAGTTTCAAGGGCAGCCTGGATACCACTGAATGCTTGATGAGAACGAAGGAAGTCCCCAGTATTGAGGAGAGAGATCTTTGGCAGAGGAGAGACAGAAATATCAGGCAAGCAATGATGTGATTGAATATTTAGATGTTTGTTAAGGATATTTTTATTTTTAAATTGTAAGTTATTGATGATTTTTATTTTTTAAAATATATTTTATTGATCTTTTTTTAAACATCTCATATTTCTCAATGTTTCCTCTTCTCTTTGCCCAAAAGTCACCCCTTTTATTAGAGAACGAAAAGAAGGATAGGTAAAGCCAACCTACATATAGAAAAAGTCTGGTAGTCAGTAAAATAGTATAGACCTTTAGTGGTCCACCTATGCAAAGAAGTAGGAGGAAGGTACTGAGATTGACTAGTTGTAGTGGGTTACATAAATTTGCACTCACTTCCCCACCATCTCACATATGACTCCTCAGAAGTCAAACTTGTTCAGTAAAATTTTGGATCATTCACTTTTAATTATATTTTTCTTGTTTTTTCCATAATATAAAAAAATTACTGAAGTCATTTTGTATGTAGTTTTCTACATTCTTTTTCTCTACATCAGCTAATAAATATCATCTCATATATTCATAAATCTATATTCTATATAATTATAAACTTCATTGTTCTTTGCTACACAGTAAAATTCGGTAAATATCCATGGACTACAGTTTGTTTGGTCATTTAATTACTGATTTAATTAGTCAATTAATGAGCATATTGATGCATTTTATTTTTCCATCACTGTCATTTTCTAGATATACCAACTCTTAAAATGTCTTCCCTTGAATCTAAGAGAAATTATAAATCAAAGTCACCATAATAAAATTTTTAAGTAAAAAGAACTAATTTAACAATATGTGTATTGTTTCATAGATATCCTTTCCTACATCACTATCACCCTCTCTGGGCCTCAGTTTCTTCATTGGTAAGATGAGGTGGGATTCAACTAGATGGATTCTATTAGTCCCCTCTGATTTCTAAACAAATGATCCATGTCCAGTTTTGTTCATTATAATAATATAGCATTTGTTCTTTTTCCATTTACACTGTTTTTGACATTTTATGTATCTATATTTATATTGTTCTCATTGTATCTTGCATCAGTTCAGACATTTCTTCCTATGCTTCTCTGAATCCTACATATTTCTCACTTTAAGGTGGAGAGCTCTTTTTACTTCTATTAAATCTGGTCCTACTCTGAAGTGATGTTTGATTTAACAAATACATATAAAGTGATTTCCTGGAGAAAGGTACTAATAACTATCTGTATACCCTTCTTATTTCAGCATTTTCTAAAGCACAGAATAATAAGGAAAGCATTCCAGAAATGGAGCACAACCAGGGGAAAGACCTGGAGATGGGAGATGCTAAGTCATGCCACTAGGGATAGAATGCTCAGTGAATGAAGAATAGTAATGTACCATAAACCTAGAAGGGAGGTTAGAGCCTAATTAGGAAGGGTTAAAAACAGAACCAGAGGATTTTGTGTTTTATTCTTAAAGCACCAGGGAGTCATTGGAGTTTCTTAAGCAAGGAACTATTATAGTCTACTTGGGCTTTAGAAATGCCAGATTGGTGGGAGTAGGGAAAGTGGTGATCAAATAGTGATGGAACAAGACAATGTATAAGATTATAAAAAATGAAACAAGATGGTATAACATGATGATACAAGATGATAAAAGATACTGTATCCTGTCTTGCTGTTTTCCACTCAGACTATATATTATATATATATATGAATATATATATATATATATATATATGTATGTGTGTGTATACAGGAATGAATACATATTATATAAATATAGTTTTATTTTATATCACTTTAAATTTTTAGCTTAAATTCCTTCCCTATTATTTGAGGGAAGTTCATATAATAAAAGCTTTTATAACAAAGCTAGAAGAAAAAGTAGTTCAAGCAACATATCAAGTCTGCCTGTCAGTATAAGAAATACTCTTTTTTCAAAATCTTTCACATCTGTAAAGAGAGGAAGAAACATTTTCTAATCTCCTTCCCAGCGTTCTAAGTCAAGATGCAATGACTGGGGTTCTTACGATATGGTTTATTGATTTCTTTCTCTATTTGATTTCAACATGACTTGTCTAGATGTCCTCTAAGATCCTTTCCAACTCTAAATTTATGGAGGCTGCCCTCTAGCTCTTAGCAGAGTTCCCATACATAGAATGCATTTAATAAATGTTTATTAATTGGTTTTCAGTTTCAAATAATCAAAGTTATCTACTGTCTTTTGCAATTGTTCTATTTCTTGTTGGTTAAAAAAGCATCTTTTACCTATAGCTATGAAAGGCATGTTATTTGTTTCTCTTCTAATTTTTAAATAACATGATTTTTAATATAAAGATCATGTATTCATTGTGGTATAAGATGCTGATCTAAATCTAATTTTTGGCAGATTAGTACCCAGGTTTCCCAACAGGGTTTTTGTTTTTGTTTTCTTTTCTTTTTATGAAATAGGGAGGTTACTTTATGTTCTCCCCTTTACAAATATTTAGTTTTTTTATTTCTGAATCTCCTTTGTCTACTCTGTTCTGTGGACTATCTTTCTTTAACCAGTACCAGTTTGGATGACTGCTGATTTACAATATAGTGTGAAGTCTGGAGTACTATTCCCAATTTGTCTTTAATTCCTTTTTATTATTTCCCTTGATTTGCTAGATATTTTATTATTTCAAATACATTTTTTTACTATTTTATCAAATTTTGTAAAGTGACCCCTTGGTAAATTGATTAGTCTACCATTAAAAATGCAAATTAATTTTGGTAGTATTGTGTTATTTATTACTTTGGCACACACAGCCTAGTCTTGAATGTTAGATATTTCTCTGGCTTTTTATTTCTTTAAGGATTACTTTTATTTCTTTAAGGATTACTTTGTATCGATCGAATCTATTGTAGTTCTTTGGAAAGTTGAATTCCGGATATTTTATTTATATTATAATGACTTGGATCAGAATTTGCATTTCTATTATTGCTTCTTGTGTTTTGTTATTATATAGAGATGCTGTTGAGTTTTGAGGATTTATATGTTAGTCTGTAACTTTAAAAAATTCTTTTTTTAGCATCTTTAGTCTTTTATTTCTTTTCTTTTGTTTTATAGATATTGGTAACATTTCTGAAACCATATCAAATAAGAATTCTTGATTTACTCTCAGACTTATTGGAAAAAGATTCTAGTGTATTTCTTTTTGCAAAGGATACTTGCTTTGGTTTTAAATAGATGGTTTTTCTGATATCAAAATAAGGTCCCTCTGTGGTTATTCTTTGTAGGGTTCTAGTTGATGTTTAAGTGTAAAAGTATGTTGTATTTTGTTAAAGATTTTTTTCTGTATCTATTGAGACATGATCATGTGGTTTAGGATATTTTGGTTTTTATATATGATTAATTATGCTAATTGTTCTTCTAGTGTTGAACTATCCTTGTGTTCCTGGCATAAATTCAGTCTTATCACAATGAATAATTCCTTGGATAAATTGCTTTAATTTCTCTGATATGATTTTGTACAAAATTTTATTTTTCCTTGGTTTAGTTATATTTATCTTATAAAAAAGATTCTGCTTGGTTTCTTTCTTTTTCAGTTTTTGAGAATTATTTGTGAAGTATTGATGCTAATTGTTCTTTAAAAGTTTCATAGACTTCTCCCCTGAATCTATAAGAATGAATAATTTCTTCTATCTCTTTGGTGGTTTCTTTACAACCAGATTTATTTCCTTTTGTGAAATCAAGTAATTTAAGATCTCTATCTTGAGATAGTTTAAGCATTTTTATATTTTTAAGGGCATTCTTCTATTTGTTTTCATATGTTTTTAGTTTTGTTAGCATAATATGTTCTGATTGTTATTTTTTATTTTTTCTGGTTTTGCCACGATTTCACCATTTATGATTTTATTGAATTGATTTTATGTTTTTTAATTTAGAATCAGATCAGCTGTGTCTAGTATTCTTTTAAAAGTGCCAGCTTTTAGTTTTTTTATTACTTCTATGGTTTTTGGTTCTAATTAATTTTTTCATTAATTTTAATATTTCCTCTTGTGCTCATTTTGCTTTATTTATTTTTAATTTTAAAATGCATCTTCAGTACATTAAGCCTTTTTTTTAACAAGGCAATGGGGTTAAGTGACTTGCCAAAGGTCACATAGCTAGGTAATTATTAAGGGTCTGAGTCTGGATTTGAACTCAGGTCCTCCTGACTCCAGGGCCAGTGCTCTATCCACTGTGCAACCTAGGTGCCCTACATTAATCCTTTTTTAAAAAAAAATTGCAATGGATGATTCAAAGAATACGATTTTCTCTCAGAGGATCATTTTATTTGCTTCTCAGGAATTTTAGTATATTGTTTCATCATTTTTTTCTTTTACATAGTTATTTTTTTCTATCTGTCTTTGACCCTCTCATTGTTAAAAATTTCAATATTATATATCTTAATTTGGGAGTATATTTTTAACTTCTTTCCCCTGAGTCAATTGCTATTCTTATTTCATTATGATCTGGAAAAGATTTATTGATTATTATGAAAATAAGTAGCATAGCGGATAAAGTGCTGGGCCTGGAGTCAGGAACATTCATATTCTTGAGTTCAAATCTGGTCTCAGACAATTACTAGCTGGGTGACACTTGGAAAGTTACTTAAGCCTGTTTGCTTCAGTTCCCTCACATATAAAATGAGTTGGAGAAGGAAATGGCAAAACTCTCTAGTACTTTGATAAAACAGACTTAAATGGGGGCACAAAGAGTCAGACATATCAGAAAATGACATTTGTTTGAAATATTTTTGTGCCCTGGTATATACCATATTTCCCCATGTATAAGATGTAACTTTTTCTAAAAATCTGGGATCTAAAAACTGGGATTGTCTGATACAGTGATTATAGATTTTTTTACTTGCATTTCTCGCTTTTTCGTGCTTGTTGTCTTTGTGCTCCTTGTTATGCATTTGTTACTGGAATATTAGGTGATGTTTTGCCACATTCTGCCCAGAAATGGCTCAGAAAAGATTTTCATCCGGTGCTAAATTCAAGTTCAACATGATCCATTTTGCAAAAGTGAATCGAAATCATGCTTCTGAACATTAGTTTGGTCCTCCTCCAACTGAGAAGACAATCCAAGACTGGTTCCAGGAAGAAGAAACCTACTGCAAATGCCCTGGAGCAAGAAGGCCATGAGAGGAAAGTCAGCAAAATGGTCTGACTTAGAGAAGGAAGTGAAGAGATGGATTGAAGAACAAAGGGCAATTGAAATTCTTGTGTCCACAAAGATGGTTCAGCAGGAGGCCAGAAGAATTGCTGATGAAAAAGAAGTGATTGATTTCCAAGGAGGACACAACTTGTGCTTCAGTTCATGGAACAGAATGGACTAAGCATGTGTCCATGCACCAGATTTGACAAAAGATGCCTGAAAGTTATGAGCAGAAGGTCCTTCCATTTCATGATGAATAAAACCTTAGTTCAATAATTTTGTGTAATACATTTTTTTTCAAATTTCAGGCCCCCAAATTAAGATACATTTTAAACCTTGGGCATGGGGAAATATGGTAGTAAATTTTTTTAAAGTAAAACTACCATGTGGTACAGGGAAATACATGCATTCTTTTGTTGTCCCATTTAGAAGATGTCATTAGTCTTTTAACTATTTCTCCAAAAAGCTCCATTTTTTAAATTTATTTTTCTGTTGGATTTATCCAAATCTAATAAAAAATCAAATCTCCTGTCACTATTGTGTTACTGTCTTTGTTTTATTGAAACTCAACTAATGTTTCCTTTATAAATTTGGATGCTAAAATATTATGCATATTAGTTTATTGTATATAGTTACTTTTAGAATAGTATTTCTTTGTCTTCCTTTTTACTATTTGAATGTTTATTTTTACTTTTTCTGACAGCAGCTTCATATTTTTTGAATCATTTATGCATAGTAAATATTTTCCATCCTTTAAATTTTATTGTGTATTATTTTGCATTATTTTGATTTTTAAATGTTTTTATGAGCAACAAATTATAAAGTTTTCTTTTCTTATTCAATCTGTCACTTTTTAATTTTACTGAATGTTTAATCCACTCACATTTAAAGTTATGAGAGGAGGTTCATATTTTCATCTGTCTCAAAATATTTTTGATGTTATTATTTTTTCCTCTTCTGCTGTAAAGATAGCTTGTTGTTCCTTCAGTTACTTTAATTTTTTCTTTTTTTTGAAGTAGCCCTATTTCCATTGTCTCCCCTTACCCTTGATCCTATCTTCTCATTTGTGATTCTTTTCCCTTTAGAAATCTTGTTGATTTAATCCTGTCTTTTATTTTTATCTGATTGCTTATTTCTTTCTCCCTTTCTTCCCACTCATTAAATAGATTCCCCCTCCTCTCTTCCCCTTCAGAAAGTCCTTTTCTTTAATTTTTTTTTTTTTTTTTTTTGGTTTTGGCTAGGCAATGGGATTAAGTGGTTTTGCCCAACCACACAGCTAGGTAATTATTAAGTGTCTGAGATGGGATTTGAACCCAAGTACTCCTGACTCCAGGGCCAGTGCTCTATCCACTGCGCCACCTAGCCACCCCTAAATCCCTCTTTTTACAGATGAAGAAAGAGGCCATGAGATGTGTGAAAAAAGAGAGGACAGCCTAGCTTCCCCTTCTTTAATTTTTTTTAAAAAAACTTTGGTACACATTTTTCCATAGTATATTTCTCTTACTCTCTTCATTATCCATTTTTCTTTTGTTTACCCCTAGACCCTTATTCTTTAATTTGTGATCCTTACAATCATCTGATCTCTCTCTCTCTCTCTCTCTCTCTCTCTCTCTCTCTCTCTCTCCCCCCTTTATATTCATCATACAATCCATGTTTCCTAGATTTCCATTCTGGGCTTTCCCCTCTAGGTACTTTTTGTCACTGCCTTGTAAAACTTAGCCCTTTCCACTTTGCCTCACTGTAAGAGTAATTCTCATTTTTACAGGTGTCAGAGAAGACACTGTCCCATGGTATGGCTCCTCCTTCACCAATGATCTATACCTTCTCTTATTGATCTTTTTTTTCCTCCTATATTTACCTGGAAATTTCCTCTCTGTGTTCATTTCTTCTCATCCCTCTGGCTGCAAGTTCCTCCCTTTCTAAGATGAAACTTTTTCAAACACCAAATCTCCTAGGCCTCATCCAGGGTGAGGTATTCTTCTCCTTATTCCTAGGAACATTCATCAGTAGAAGCTCCAAAGTAAGGTTTCCTTCCCTTTCCTTTTCAATCTCCTCCCACCCTTCACCTACTCCCCTGTAAGGTTCTTCTCTTTCTGAGAACAGAGGCCACTTTCCCCTTATTGATAGCCCCTGATTTAACCTCTAAGTATCCCTATCCCCTGTTCCCCTCATCCCTATCATGTAAACTTCTATGTTGTAATGTAGTCCTCCAAAAGAAGCAATGGTCTTTTAACAGGGTATTTCTAGGTTCTGTCCAAAGTGTACTATGTCTCTTTCCCAAATCCATCCCTAATGCTCATATGGATTATTTGTGCTTGATCTGTGGTAGAGCCTTCTGAGTTCATATTGAGGAGCCAGAGTAGGACACACTGTAAATTGACCATGATATAGTAAGGTCTTCTAGTATAAGAAGTTTATTTGTCTCTGTTCCTATTATTGCACCTGCCTATTGCATTTATTTACTTCCCTTAATGTCTGGTTTTTGGGGTATTCAATAAGCTCATAACTTTCTTTCTAAGAATATTTCTATTTCATACTCTTCTATATTATTGAGTGTTCATCTTTGTCCTGTATGGTTAAGCTCAGATATATAGTATAGATCATGCTGGTCCATAATCTGAACTTTACTGATCTTTGGGACTTATTATTCCATTCTCTCTTCCTTTACCAGGATATCTGGAATAGTCTTGTGTTATTCAAATGTCCTTTTCTTTGTATTTGATGTTCTTCCAGCAGAATTTGTTTTTTTCTGAATTGAATTGTTAAGGACACCGTTTGGGGGTTTTTATAGTCATGGTTTATTTTCTTTCTTTTTTTTTTATGGAGGCTATCTGAATTCTTTCTAGTGAAATTTCATTTTTTATGTTTAGAAGCTCTGGACTGTGTTCTTCTATTATTCCCTTCATAATAGTACTGAGGGATTTTGTCCTGTATTCTTTGGGGAATGACTGTTAGGTTGTGTCCATTATGTGATTTACATTACTTATTTTTTCTTTTACTTTTTTGATGAGGCTTGCCATTGCAGATTCAAAGTGTTCTATTCTGCTCACTATTTTTGTTATTTGGGACATAATTCTGTTCTTGTTTTTATTTGTCTTTTAAACTTCTCAGGAACAACATATTGTAACTCCATGTTCTCTTCACATTTCACAGGGTTTTCTGTCTCATCAAATGATACATCATTTGCCTTCATTTTGCAGTATTTATTCAGAGATGATTGACTCATTTACTAGATCTGGAAGCCATATTTCCTTCAGTTATTATTTTTTTTGTGTTGAGATATCTGTTTATGCTCAAGGTCTTTGGAATTTCTTTTTCCTGAAATTTTGGTACTTCCAGTCTTCATCTCAACTTAGTTTCCTTATTACTCACTTCCTAACTCCCTCTCCTCTGATTGTGGTTTTCTTGGGAGTTGGATCTCAGCCTCCTCCCACATTAGGCAATATATTAAGAGTTCTCCACCTTATGTCTCTACCCCAACTGACTTTTGAGAGGGTATAACTGGACCCAGATGGGTGCTGTGCTCTTTTTAATCTGGCTTGGTAGAATGCTGTCCAGTATGCTACAGCCCCCAACACACACACACACACACACACACACACACACACACACACACAAACACACAGTGCCCTATCCAGGTTACCTATCCTACTCCTTCTATTTCTCAATCCTCTGTCCTGGCACCAGGGGTTCAGAGTCTCTTTTCCCCAATCCTAGAAGTTCAAATCTTTGCAATATTGAACTTTGCAAATACTGAACAGTAACCTCCAGTAGGTTTTTGTTCCTAAAGGCTGTGGTCAAAAGGGCTTTCAAGCCTAGAGCAAACTTCCTCAATCTGGAGCCAGGGTCTCTATGGCACTGGAAAAAGGGGATGGGTGGGGTCTGAAGTAAAGAAGTGGGTTTTAATGCAAGGCTATGTTGCATCCTTCGGTCTGCTAATGCAGACTCACTGCTGGTAGTATGGGAGATGGAGGAGGGGTCCTGGCTGAGCTCAGGATCAGTGAGCATCTTTCTGGATTTGATTTTCCTTCTTTTGGATCTTTAGTCCTAGACCATGGAGTCAGCTGAAGTTGTTTTATATTTGTCACAATATTTATGTTTTGGAGAGGTCTGAGAGACTGTGGGGATTGAAAAAAAATGTCTGTTCTCCCATTGTTGTTCAAGCAGCCTGGAGGAACTCTCCCAATCTCTCTTGATTCTAGTAGTTTCCCTTTTTTTTTCAACTGTAGCTTATTCCATTTATATCTTATTTACATGTAGTTGTTTGTATATTATCTCCTCCATGAGGTTATGAGCTCCCAGAAAGCAGGCAATGTCTTTTGCTTTTCTATGTATTTTCAATGTTTAAAATGGTTGATTCTTGCCCTTTGTTATCAACAAAGACCAAACTGACATCACTATGTTTAAGACAAATTACAGTGTAACCGACTGGTTGATCAGACAAATATGAGCTCGGAATGCTCTACTACAGGTCAAGCACAAATAGTCCATGTGAACACCTGGGGTAGGTACTCTAAATTTACAAATGTCACCTTTCCTTTGAGCTACTCCAATTCTATCTTCCACATAGACCACAGCATCTTCCCTGATGAGGGCACACCATGCTGAGCGGTACAACCAGTGCTGTACAATCAATTCTAAAATTCTTCAATGAGACCTTTTAGGGCGTCTCATTACTGCTTCTTCTGACCCTGTTGTGAGTGCTTGCCCTGTGTGATTTCTCCATAAAATAGTCTTTTTTGCTCCAGGTTTCCTTACTCCCCAAGCAAAAGAACTTTTTTCCTTGTCCAAACCTAAATGAACTAACAAGTTGGATGGTATTTGAAAAATATGAAATTCTGGGGTATGTGAGAAATAATTCCAATCAGGTAAGTTAGTCTCTGTAGGGACTAGGCTCAAAGAATTTGACTCTGTTGGATAGGAGTAACAATGACTTACCAATCTCACACGAAGCTTCAAGACTTGCTTTTGGGAGACATCTCAGGTAGCAATAAAGGGAATATCCTGAGGATGGGAAATTTTTATCTTGTCTTTGTTAGCTTCAGTGGCTAGCAAGGAGCCTGAAATTTGGGCAAATGCTCAGTATATGATGAATTCAGCCTCACTTCACGATAAAGAACAGTCGACAAGGATTTAATTGGGAATTGATGGAGGAAGGATACAAATGCTGGGAATTAAGAAATATTTATTAAGTGTCCCAGGCACTTCATAAAGTCATTCAGAGGAAAGCAACTATAGCCCCTGACCTCAAAGAGCTTCCCTTCAAATGTGGGAGTTAACTGGTATATAAAAATAAATATGTGTGAACTACATGGCAGAAGGAACTTTGGAAAGAACAAAAGGCAGAATTCAACTTAAAAGAGCAGATTCAGAAATACAGGGCTTGAGTTTGAACCCTGATTTGGTTGCTATCTCTTTTGGGGGACCTTGTTACTTCTTCTCTCTGGACCTCAAGTACCACTTTGGTAAAATGAAGGTCTTAGACTAAATGATTTCTGAAGTATCTTTCATCTTTAAAACTATGATCTTACAATCCTATGATTGCCATCAACCAACATTTCTCTAATTCCTATCATGGGCAGAATCCAGGGCTAGACACTGTGGGAAGTCAAGAGTTTGGTTGTTTCAGCTTTTGTCCTCAGGAAACTTGAAGCCTAGTAGAAAACTAAGACATATAAGAAAATAAAGGGATGGGGATTGGCATCGAAATTTCATTGGCTCCATAGAGAATGCTATATTGAGGAAACTCCATCTGCCAATGCAAGTTATCATTTTATCTATAAAGAGGTAGCTTAGATATTGAGTCAGCTTCTCTGATTCTTTATCATAAATATTTTTGATAAAGAATGCTATCCATCCCAGAGACCAAACTGATGGTATCTGCACTCAAACTGAAGTATATATTTTTTCTTTTTTCTCTCACTTTATTTTTCTTGAGGTTTGTGGAGGAGGGGATTATGTTTACTTTTACAAGACTATTGTAGTAATGTGAAAATTGATATATGATTTTTTAAAAGAGTAGGCTTAGAGAGTGGTTCAGAGTTGTAAGAGATCAAGTGACTCATCCAGAGTCACACAGCTAGTCTGTGTCAGAGATTAGACTTGAATTCATGTCTTCTTTATTCTGAAGCTAGTCATGTTGCTTTTCAAGAAGGTCAAGGAAATAGGGATAACCCCAATATGCAATGTTAAGTGATAAGTGCATCAGAAAGGTGCAAAGAGCTCTGGGAGAATGAGAGGGGAAAGGCTGGTACTTCTGAGGTTGAGGCAGGGGTCAGTAGTGATGATGAGAATCTTCCTGGACAAGGTAGCATCTGAGTTGATTTTGAAAAGAGGTGTAGGATATGTTTGATGTGGAGGAAGAGCTTCCCAAGTAGAGGGACCAACTTGAAAAAAGCACAGATGCAGAAAGCACAGGGTCTGCTTTTTTTTTAATTTTGCAAGGCAATGGGGTTAAGTGGCTTGCCCAAGGCCACACAGCTAGGTAATTATTAAGTGTCTGAGGTCGGGTTTGAACTCAGGTACTGCTGACTCCAGGGCTGGTGCTTTATCCACTGCACCACCTAGCCGTCCCTAAACAGTTTTAAACATTCATTTTTTTTTAGGTTTTTGCAAGGCAAATGAGGTTAAGTGGCTTGCCCAAGGCCACACAGCTAGGTAATTATTAAGTGTCTAAGATCGGATTTAAACCCCGGTACTCCTGACTCCAGGGCTGGTGCTTTATCCACTGCGCCACCTAGCCTCCCCAACACAGGGTCTGTTTTAAGGCACCAAATATGTGTTGTCATTGTGCTAACACTGCTTTAGAAATACTATCATACTGAATCCTCAAATAACTCTGGAAGGAAGGTGCTGATATTAATTATCCTTACTTTAGAGTGCCAGGCATAGGGGAAGTTACTTGCCCAGGATCACACAGCTCATAAGTATTTGAGGCTGTATTTGAACTCAGATCTTGCTGAATCCAGACCAAGTGCTCACTCTACTTTACCAACTAGTCATCTTATGCCAGATCAATCTTTCATCATTCTAGGTCATGTCAGCTCAATCCTGTTCCCTTGTTTGTATACAGCATAACTAAGCTAATTATAATTAATTTCAACAAATTATAATTAGGTTAATATAATTACAGGGGAACTGATATAAGTTTAGTCTACCTAAATTTCACCAAGCTGTTTGATAAAAATAACTCATATTTCTTTTATGAAAATGGAGAGATTTGGGCTATGTAATAAAGATATAGTTAGATGGTGTCAGCATTAGTGAGATACCTAAACTCAAATAATAGTTTGATATCAGCTTGAAAGATCTCCAGTGGCATGCCCCAGATATCTATTCTTGTCCTTGTGTTTTATAATATTTTAGTCAAGACATTGGATCAAAATATAGGTGAATGAATGAATGAATGAAGAAAGAAAGAGCTTACCATGAACAAAATTCTATGCTAAGCATAGAAATATATATATATGTGTGTGTGTATGTATATATGTATATCTATACATATATATCTCATAATTGACATTCTTATCACACTTACAGATGGCATAGAATGGGGAAGGAGAGCTAATCCTAAAAAATTCTGCCTATGTAACTTTGGATAAGTCACCTAATCCCCTACCACCTTAGTTGTTCATTTGCAAAATAATTTGTTAGACAAGATGGCATTGAGTTCCTTTCTGAGCTCTGAGGTTCTGTGTTTCTGAAGAGGGAATGTGGGGACACCTGGAAGGACACTGCTGCAAGAGCTGTTTGGTAGATGGAGCAGGGGGAACAGGCTGGGGTGATGACAATAGGGAAAGATAGAAGAGATGTGATCCCTAAGCCAGCCAGCACTGGAGCTTGATTCTTTCACAGAACTTCACAAATTCATGAAAACTAGACTAGCATCCTCAGGGCATCCCAGGGACCTGGGGGACCTAGCCAGGTGGCTATTAAACTGCTTGAGGCCAGTGTCACCAACAGGATATTGTATAAGATTGCTTCTAGTCATGGCTAGGATGATTTCCTTCCTCTCACAAAATAGGCTTTGAAAAAGGTCAATGGGCGAATTGGTTGAATCCAGACAACTCTCTGGCCCAAGATCAGGTCAGCACAGTGGCCTGTGCCAGCCTTTTGCAATGGTCTGATTGTGTGTGTGTGTGTGTGTGTGTGTGTGTGTGTGCACGCATGCGTGCGTGTGACTACAAATGGACCTTGACAAACACCCACATATATTCACCCATGCATGTCCATACACAAGCCTGCTGTTAGCTAAGTTCACCCAATTGGCTCACCAACTATCACCCTGAGCAGAGCACACACCTCGGTCCCAGATGGCTGCCCCAGAATCCAACCCACTCCTGTGGCAACAGCCTTCTGGGGCCCCAACAAGATCAGTTACTTGGCTAAGGAGAGTCCAGTTGGACTGGAAGTCAGCCTACAGGGTGAAGGGCCAGCTTGAGAAAAAAATCTATTGTAGAAGGTAATTAAGATGCAAACCATGTCCTGGGGGAAGGGTAACATTTGCCCTCCCAATGCAGTTGAGAAAGTGGTTTCTCTGAAGATTCAGGAGCCTGAAAAGTGGATTGGTATTAATCTACATAAGAGGGAAAGAATTGAAGGAGAGATACTTTGCTAGTCTCTTCACCCCCATCTCCTTGGGGCTGACAACCCTGCTCTTATAAATGCCTTGGTGGATCCTGCTTCCTCTTGTCTGCCCAAGGCAGTTTTCTAGGGGATGCGGTAGGTGAATGGCTTTAACTTAACCCAAAGAATCTATGATCTTATCAAAATGGGCATCACAACCTAGCCATCTCAATTAACTCTGATCCTTATTCACCACAATTTCACCACTTTACCTAAAGAACTTGGAGGCTTCCCCACAGATGAGAATCAGACCATAGACTAAAGTGGAAGGGACCCAAGAGGCAAATTGAGCTCGACTCCCTCATTTTTTCAGAAGTTCACTGTCCCTATATGTCCCTTGATCTCTCCACCTGATCAATCTATCTCCTTCTCTACTCTGTTTCTATGATAATAAAGGTTTGTAGAGTCATTGAATTAGAGCTGGTAGAGATCCCCTCATTTACAGATGAATAATCTGAAAGACAGAAGTGAAATGATTTACCCAGGACCTAAGCAGAAATAAGAGTATCAAGGATATACAGTTGGAAAGGACTTCAGAAGTTTTCATTTGGGTAGGTAACTCCAATGGAGGGGTCATCCATCCCTACCGACTTCTATATATTGGACAGGTAAGTCAGTCCAGGAGGAAGCAGCAAGGAATCCAAGGAAGAGACAGGGAGACAGAATAATCTTGTCAATCATTAATACCATCTCCACTACCATCTCCTTAATCTTGGGACATCTTGGAAACAGATCAGGACCTTGAGCCCAAAAGTCTTGGTAATGGTCATACTTTCAATCCAGTCATCATCTTGGTGAGCAACCCCTTTGGAGATGCGACCGGGCTATTATTCTGTGAAAATGGCAGCGTGTCTGTCCTAAAATCAGGAAGACCTGAGTTTAAATCCAACCTCAGACACTTACTAAGGTGAGAATCAGGCAAGAAGCCAGTAATCACTGAATCTCAGATTATTTAGGGTAGGGTAAAATAAGGCGACACAGTGGATAGTTTGCCGAGATTGGAGTCAGGAAAACTTGAGTTCAAATCCAACCTCAGACACTTACTTTCTGGGGAACCCTTATCTAGTCACTCTACTCTGTTTGCCTCAATTTCCTCATCTGTAAAATGAGCTAGAGTAGAAAATGGCAAATCATTCCAGTGTCTTTGACTAGAAAACTTTGGTCTCAAAGAGTCAGGCATAACTGAACAAGATCTGCCTTTCATCTGACTCCTAAAGACCATGAGACCTTTTCATGTGACTTGCAATTAAAACTTTCCATATGTGCTCTCATGGAACTCATTTTAAAATATGAGTTTTCTCCCTTAGAATATGAGTTCCAAGGGGGCAGCTAGGTGGTGCAGTGGATAGAGTACCCACCCAGAGTCAGGAGGACCTGAGTTCAAATCCAACCTCAGATACTTAATAATTACCTAGCTGTGTGGCCTTGGGTAAGCCACTTAACTTCATTTGCCTTGCAAAAACCTAAAAAAAAATATGAGTTCCTTGAAAGCAGAGACTATCTTACTCTTCAAGTGGCATCCAGAGCTCAGTAAAGTGAGGTGCATACAGTAATTGTTTATTAAATGCTTTCATTCATTTATTTATATGCTCCAATCTCTTCATTTTATGGATGAGGAAACTGGAATCCAGAAGGTTTACAACTTTCCAAAAGTCATTGACTAGAATTACTTAAATAATTTAGAATGGGTCCAATTCCATATCACCCCCCCCAATAATACTAGCTTGAACCCCAGGGTCAGTAAAGAGTTTTGTCTTCAAACCTCTGAGTACTTCCTTTTACAGCTTTTGAAATGTGCTTATTACTCAGTAATGTATGCTATAGTTATTGAAGGCACTATTATAGTTGTATCATCCTCACATCCAGGGCCATCTCCAGTTGTCCTAATTCAAATCCGACCACTGGATTCAGATGGCTCTGGAAGAGAAAAGTGAGGCTGTTGACTTAGGACAGCCCCCCCCCAGCCCATCCAATTTAGGTACTTGTCATGGCATCACCTTCCCAAATGTCACAATCTTCTTTGAGAATGGAAAACAAACATCAGCCCCTCATTAGGCTGTGAAGGCAAGGATAGATGGTGTATGTAAACTCTGAATTGTCATTGCCAGTGCTTCATAAACTTCCCCTTTTTGTAATCTTTCCAGTCTTACTCCTCTTTTGTTGTGGTTCAGTCTGTTGGTACCACTTCTACTTACTGTAATTACTTCTATTACTACTATTAGTCCTACTGCTGCTATTATCGCTACGATTACTACTGTTGCTGCTGCCTACTACTACTACTACCATTACTCTAACTTCTGCTGCTGCTGCTGCTGCTACTACCATTACTCTAACTTCTGCAGCAGCTATTACTACTGATACTGCTCAGGGATGGATGACAACTCCACAGTAGTTACTTCCCCAAATGAGAGCCTTGGAAGTCCTTTCTAGCTTTGCATCCTTGATATTCTGCTTTCCACCTGGGTCCTGGGCAAGTCATTTCACCTCTGTCCTTTAGATTACTCATCTGTAAATGAGGGGGTCTCTACAAGTTCTAATTCAATGATCCCATGAATCTTTATTATCATAGAAACAAAAACGAGAAGATAGTTTAATCAGGTGGGGAGATCAAGGGACATGTAGAGACAGTTAATATCTGAAACTCAGGCCTTCCTGACTCTAGTCCCAGTGATCTCTCCATTGTATCACCTAGCTATCCACCTCTAATCCACCCTATCACAAATACTCCAAAGCAGTGATACTGGTGCTCATATTCAACTTTCCATCTCCTGTCTCCAGACATTTTCATGGCTGTCACTCATATCTGAAATGCTCTCCCTCCTTATTTCTGTCTTCTGGCTTCAAATCCCAGCTAATTTTCTGTCTTCTACAAGAAGGTTTTCTCAATCCCCCTTTCCTTCATTGGGTTAGTTCCTATTTTGCCCTGCTCTCTGATATCAGCACATAATTGTGACTATTTTCTCCCCCATTAGACGGTTTAATCCTTGAAAAATAGGACTTTTTTGCCTTTCTTTGTACTCTTAGTATTTAGCATGATGACTAGCACCTAGAAGGATTTTAATAAATGCTTGGTGACAGACTGAGAACACAGAGTAGGTGCTTACTCAGTATCGAATGAATCCTTTCCATGTTTCTCTGACTTGCTCTCACCACCACTAGTGAGGACCCAGATGACTTGATTCATAAAACTGTCTTTTTGTCCACTGGCCCCTTCTAGAAAGGGCCCAAGTCAATTCATAATCTGAGTGACTCCACCCTCCACTCTGGTACTGAATTGTCACCCAGATACGTCTGCTATCACCCTTTTAAAAGAGGTGCACATGCTCTGAAGGTGATACAGGGCTGATTGCCAATTAGAACGGCATGGACATTAGTATTCTATCCTTTAAAAAAAGACAAATAAGAGTTTTATGGGGAGACCACTTGAGAAAGTTGGTGTTGGTGTGCTTAAGGGAAGGTCAATAAGGCATGGCTAATTGATGAACACACTGGCAAACAGGGCTGGCAGGGAAAGTGAGAATGGTAAATAGAGTAATAGGGGCTTAATGCACTAGAATTGAGTAGTAGCACTCATGCAGAAATAATGGGCCAAAGGACCAATTGAGCAAATGGGAAATAAAAATAATACTAACATTAATATAGCATATTAAGTTTGAACAGTTATTATCTCATTTGCTCCTCACCATGACCCTGGAAGTTATGTTCCCCATTCTATGTCTGGAGAAAGTGGGACAGAGGTGGAGTGACTTGCTCAGAGTCATGTTACTAAGTGTCTAAGGCTAGATTTGAACTCGGGATTTCCTGATTTCTAGTTCTAGTAATCTAATAAACTAATGTGCCTCAGAGCCATAACTCATATGTATTTAGGCAGAATGATAGTGGAAGTAAGGGATGGGTAGGGGATAGGAAGAAATTTGTCCTTATTCTATCAACTCAATTCAATTAAAAATACATAAAATACACACTCTATAGTTGAGATACAAGGATAAGCAAAAATGGGAATGAGAAGAGATAGTCCAAGCCCTCAAGCCCTTAAATTCTTGGGGTGGGGGATATGGGGGCAGGGAGGGGAAAAGAGGTAGGGGGAGGAGGGAGACAGCGAAGACAAGAAAGTAAAGCTTATACACAGATTATAAAATCATAGTGCTACAGTTGGAGAGAAATTGTGAGATGAACTTGTGGAATCTCTTCATTTTAAAGATGGAAAGACAGAATCCCTGGGAGACTGAGTAACTTAGCCAAGGTCACACAGGTAGTCAGAGGTATAGCTATGTCCGCTGACTCCCAATCTACTGTCCCTGCCCTACAATGACACACTTTTTTTCTGACTGTCCATTTTAAAATATCTTGCATGCTCCTCTTTTTATGAAAGTTATCATTGCTTGCAAACTGTCTATTCCACCCTAAGTTTTTCCATTGCCTCTGGGTTTACCTACAACCATAATTCCTGGAAATTGTAAAACTGTTCTTTGCATTCATTGGCATCATTGGGAAGAGCAGAGGTGCTTAAAATATGAGCAGTTATATCAAGGGGGCAGCTGGGAATCACTGCAGGTGATCAACAATCAACAAACATTCATTAGCTGCCTACTATGTGCCAGAACTATGCTAAGAAGAATCAAATTGGGCTCATTGGGACCAAAGTCAACTGATCAGCTATAATCAGTTCAACCCGCACTCTTCTATCAAGTTCTCCAACTAAACCCATAGGACTGTTACTCTCCTGCTTAAGAAACTTCAGCAGCTCCCTATTCATTAGCTTTAAGATGCAGTTGACGTTCCCCCATCTGACGTTTAAAGTCCTTTCCCACCTACTTCCATCCTTCCTTCTAGGTTCTCTGGGCCTTGCCTCAATTTTTCTCCATAAGTGGCTTGTCCTCACCCTGCCTCTCAGTGAATTCAAAGGCAATCTTGCATGTTCCTCTTTCCCCTGATTTAATCAATCAATCAATCAATCAACATTGATTAAGGATCTCTTATGTGATTGGCAAAACCCCAAGTACTCAGGACAAAAAGACAAAAGCAAAAGAATTACTAATCTTAAGAAATGACAATTTTAGTTTTGTTGTTATTTAGTTATTTTCAATTGTGTCAAACTCTTCATGTGCCTCTTTGAGGATTTCTTGATGAATACACCGGAGTGGTTCCCCATTTCTTTCTCCAGTTAATTTTACAAATGAGAAAACTAAGGCAAACAGGGTAAGTCACTTGGCCAGGGTCACATAGCTAGTAACTGTGTGAAACCAGATTGGAACTCAGGAAGATGAGTCTTCCTAACTCTAGAATCGGTGTTCTATCTACTATACAATCTAGATGTTCTTTATTTTGTTTTTACTTTAGACAAATTTGTAATTTTTCTGTGAAGCTGTCATTCAACCTCATTCCCATCTCTCCATTCCCAGTAGAGGCAGCTAGATGGTATTTTGGGTCAGATGAATTCAAATCCAGCCTCAAACACTTGTTATATGTGTAACTCTGGACATTCGCTTAGCCTCTGGCTCACTTTCCTCAGTTTCCTCATCTGTAAAATGGGAATACTAATGATACCAACCTTTCAAGGTTGTGTTGAGGATCAAATGAGATAGTATTTGTAAGAAACTTTGTTAAAGTGCTAGTCTTTGTAGTAGTAACAATTATTCCACAAAGGAATAGAATTTTGTGGGGTTTTTTCTTCTTTGTAGCCACAGTACTTGATGCAGCTTAGATATTTAATAATATGGGATTGAATTAAATATGTCACTTGTTCAAGAATCTGCCTGAATTCTGGTTTAGAGAAGCAAGAAAGACTCTGGCAGTCTCCAGATAGTGATTTCTTTCTTTCTTTTGGACTTCTAAAGAACACTAGAGCATGTAGGAGGATGATTTTCTTTCCTGAGGTTCTTTCTAACTCTGAGATTCCATCCTTCTCTGATCATTTAAGGTATATCCCTTACAGAGCCATAGCAAAGCTATGAATCTTACCCTACCAAGTCTCAGTTAGACATATGAGGCAAAAATTCCCTTCTGACATGAAAATCTCTTCTTTACCTGGCTTGTTATCAAGATTTATGTGTGCATGGGACATTTGACAATTACTGGTTTGGGGTCCATCTATTCCTCAGGATTCTGAGAAGCAATCACAAAGTTAAGTCTGAGTTCTGAGACAGTAGTTGTTCATTTGCATATGATAAGCAATAGAACATTGGAGCAAATGGAGAACTCAGCCTTCTTCAGTGATATTCATATGAAGAATTATAAACATTTTAGGTTACTAACCAGGGAAATAAACACAACTCTTCTGTGACTACAACCTGCTTATAGACAGAAGATGAGAACTTGTTTACTAGCCATAAGGTGGGGTTATTCTAGAGAGCACAAATCTACCAAACAGAGTTAAGAGGAGACATAAAGGTGAAGAACAGATTCCATAATGATGTCAAAGAGAGACTATAATTCTCTTTCTGTATTGTCACTCATTGCCAGGCAGATTGGTTGAACAAAAAGTGTCTTTTGAGTATTTTCTACTTCCATTTGTGTTATAAAAAAGAAAAGGGAGAAGTGATAGAGAGGATGTACTCTATCATGACAGACTGCTGAAAAGAATTAGAAGGTAAATCAGAAAAAAATTACTCTGTTCTCCATTATGATTTGATATTCAGAAGAAATACAGAAGAAAAGAGAAAAGAGAAGACATATTTTCCTTCCCTTGTGAGAGAGCAGAATCTTTATGTCAAATATATTTTCCCAAAAGAGTAAAACACTATTTCATTTGAAGGCATCAGCTAAGTCTAAAGTTGGAAGTGACAGATACTACAGTTGCTATTGAAGATCTAAGAATTAGAGCAGAGAAAAAAAAGCCCAGTGGTTTGAAAAATCTACCTAAGACACCGGGGTGATAGGCAAGCACAGTTTGAAATCCATTTAGCTCAGCAGTAGAAGCATCTGTTAGAATGTATTCTCATCAAGAAATTTTTATGGATAGTTCCTAGAGTAGAAAGCGGACACACAAATCTATAGTTCCAGAGTTATGAGCTGCCCTGGTCACATGTGTTTCCTATGAATGTTTTAGTAATTCTGGGACTTAAGGTGTATGCCCACTCTCCTCACAGACACTGTGTGTATATTTCTGGGAGAGTATATAAGGTTTATGGATGGAATGTTATATAAATATTATGTGTTTACATTTTTAGTAGATGCTTTGGTTAAGATCAAAAATCTTAATGGCCAGTTTATTAATAGGAAATTCACCAATGGTGGCTTATGAAGTAGAGTGTTGGTGAGAGTGTGACCTCCAAGGGTAGCTATTGGTATTCTGAAAGTCTTGTTGGCTATTCTGTATGAACCAACTCTAGCTGTGAAATGGGGTGAAGATAGAGGAAGAGGGGAATGAGAGAGGTAGAGAGACAGAGATAGAGCCACACACAGAGAGAGGCACATACACAGAAAGAGACACATAAAAGAGCATCTGGGATGATGAATTGTGGATTGATGGTAAAATTAATCTATCTATTGTGTATAGATCCCCATCCAAAAGTGGATTTTCTTTCTCTTTTGTCACCTAAATCCCTTTAGATTAAAGTCTTGATATACACATTTGTTGCTATTAATTGTCTATAGATGAAAAGAGAGACAAAAAAATGGGAAGGGCTGGGGCGGCTAGGTGGCACAGTGGATAAAGCAATGGCCCTGGAGTCAGGAGTACCCTGGGTTCAAATCTGGTCTCAGACACTTAATAATTACCTAGCTGTGTGGCCTTGGGCAAGCCACTTAACCCCATTTGCCTTGCAAAAAACCTAAAAAAATGGGAAGGGAGAAGGAAAAAAAGGAATACTTTTACAGAGACAGCAAAACAGAAATTAAGGGAATCTTTGAGAATATAATATTTGTCTTAGTCTTATTGCAAGTTTTAAAAGCTGATTTGATTTCAGATACTCTTTGGCTAGCAGATATGGAGGCAAGCAGACAAGCAGATATGGAAATAAATGCAGGGGAGAGAGAGAAAGAGAGAGAGAGAGAGAGAGAGAGAGAGAGAGAGAGAGAGAGAGAGAGAGAGAAGAAGAAGAAGAAGAAGAAGAAGAAGAAGAAGAAGAAGAAGGAGGAGGAGGAGGAGGAGGAGGAGGAGGAGGAGGAGGAGGAGAAGATGAAGAAGGAGGAGGAAGTGGAGAAGAAAATGAGGAAGAAGTAAGGGGGAGGAAGAAGATGAAGAAAAGGAAGGGAGGGAGGGAGAGAGAAGAGAAGAAAGAAGAGAGATGGAAGGAAGAGAAGGGGAAAAAAATCTTTTGCTTCATGCATAGAAATTTTCCAGTTTAATCTATCTCAATAAGCATTTATTTAGTGCCTATCATGTGCCAGAAATGTGCTAGAAACCTCTACAGATATAGTACATCTCTCTTAGGTCCTAGGATGATTTTTTTTAAATCTTCCAATTATTCTCCTAATCTCTCAACTTTGAAATCCCAATTCAGGATGAGCTAGTACACACCCCAACCCAAGCTGCCCTCCTCTTCCCTCCACTCTGCCCAGCACCACCACAGCTGGGGTGAATAAGTTCTATCCTATCTTGGTCCTTGACTTGCTGCATAGGGTTCATTCCCATCAGGGACTAGGTCTTCAGGCCTTCTGCCAGGGCTGAGCCCTGGCCCCTCCTTCCCTCTCTCCATCTTGCAGAGCTGGGGCTCAGCCTTCTCCCAGGCTCATTACCCCCCCTGCTCCAAGAGGCCAGACCCAATACAAAGACGGGTCATTAATGATCCCCAGATGGTGCTTGACAAGGCCACGATCTCGGGTTTAACTCGCCTCTACTTCTCAGTTACTTTCGACACTCTTGACCATGGGACATTTTTAGAAATGTTGAATGTGGGGTTAGGGGTTGGGGGGAGGGAGCAGGGAAGAAACTGTTTGGGGTTGAAAACTCAAAAGTTTGCTCTTTCTTCCTTTTATTCAAGACTCCTTCCAAGTCTTTCCTTTGGGGCTATAAATAGGCCTAGCTCAGACACTTGCTCCATGACTTACTGAGCCCTTCCCCCTCTATTTCACTACTCTTCCAATTCTCTCCTTGTCTTTCTCCTTCAATTCCCCATCCAAAATAATCTTGAGTTTTGCTGCTAGGTAGGCAGCAAACAGCCTAATTTGGCTTTTCCCTCACTTCTCAAAAAAAAAACCCTTTTTTTCCACTGTTGTTCATTATTTATTTGTAAAGTTTTTAATCCTGGATGACACTTTTGGCCTCAAAAGTCTTTTCTTCTCTAAAAATTCCAATCCCCCTCAGTTGTTCAAACTGATCACCCTCACTTCTGTCTAATTTTCCATGATCGGACAAAGCCCAGCCCCTTTCACTGGCCTCCATGCCGAATCTTGGATCTGATTTCATTTCCAATTTGGCCTTTGAAGACTGCATTAAATATATCACCGAGATGCCTTTTATCATCTCAGAAGCATTTTTCTACTTCGAGGTTACTCAAAATAGATCTTGGAAGGCTGTATTTGGCTTGAGATGAAGATGGGAAAACTGGTTCAATGAAAATCAGAACCATCCTGAGCAGTAGTTGCCCCCAAACAAAGTCAAGCGGCCATTTGATGAGGCTGGGGAGGGGAGGGGCAACCCCTGGAATTGGAGGGTATTTGTATAAATGTATGTGTGTGTAAGTATATGTATTCACATACCCTGAACATTTCAATGTGCTATTAGAGTATGAGGACTTGTAAGAGAGGTAGGATGACCTAATGGTAAGAGTGAAGGAGATGGAGTCAGGAAAAGACTTGAGCTCATTATCTAGCCTCATGTGAGAGATTATATTTTAACAACTATAAACTTCAGTTTCCTCATCTAAATCAAGCAAGATAACATATGGAAACTCTTTTCAAACCTCAAAAACCATCTGTCATCATGGATGGAGAGTTGGCTTTGTAGTCAGGAAGAGCTGGGTTCAAATCCTTCCTGAGATTATGGCTTTGTGTCCATACACAGATCAATTAAAATCTCAGTTTCCTTACCTGAAAAATGGAGATAGGTGACACATTCACTTCACAGGGTTGATGTGAGAATCAAATGAGATAACATATATGAACTTTCAAAATGATTATGGTTTAGTAAAAAGAGACAGAAACACTCAGGAGGTCAGAGAATCAATTCCCATCTCTGGCACACGATGGCTGTGTGACCCTGGGCAGGTAACTTAACCTTTCAGTGTCCCAGGCTGCTCTCCAAGTCTATGAACTAAAAGACTAGATGTTGATCTCCATAGCAAATAGAAGTAGTTTTCTATGAGGGAAACTCTTTGGGGACTTTCTCCTATTCTAGTGAAATCACAGGTCCAATCCCCAAATTATTGTTACCATTATCAGACAGTCATTATTAATAGTATCAGATTGTCCCAAGACTTTCCTGAAAGCATTTCTAAAAGAGATCTGGAATTCCGATAGCTCTCACTTATGTAGTCCTCAAATGATGATGAATAATGAAGGGAATACTAGTAAGGTTTTGAGATTCCTGCAGTTGCTATCAGTGTGACATAAACATCCCTCTGAGGAAGTCAGGTTGTAACATCTGAGTCACCTTCTTGGTTTCAGGTCTAAAATCTACCTGAGAGGACTTGGCCACACCCCACCTCTCAAAACTCATCTCTCATCATTTCTCCCCAAAGGTATCCCACTATCTGAACTGGGATAATTTCCTATATGTTACCTACAAATGCTAGCTTTGTTCACACATCCCAGTCTTGGACTTGCTCTTAAGCCTAGCTTCCTTTTTTCTCCAAAGTCTACCTCTACTTCCTTCAGAAGTCTAAGTCAATTAAGCCAGTCCAACATCATCTCCGTCTACTTCTATATCATCATCCAAAGCCAAAGGGCCAAATGTTTGTGATTTTTTTGGTGTGTAAACAGTCTTCAGTGTGGTTCAATGCATCTATAGCTTCACAGATAATATTAAGTCTGGCATTTATATGCTATTATTTTAAGTTTGCAGAAGATATATATGGATATGTATATATGTATAAAATGGATACATATATATTTTGTTTGATCCTTATAACAGTATCTATATGGCCTTAGTCAATGCACACCACTCTGGGTTTTAGTTTCCAGGAAGGGATATGAGAAGACACTATGCTTACTCCTCCTACTCCTTTGGCTTTGGATACAGATATGTCAGAATCTTCTCTACTCCCCCACTTTCTGTTTCTTCTTGTTTTAGCCTCTTTGGAAGGGTCTAGGTTACAGAGAAACATGTAGATGATAACTAAATAAAAGCTATCAATATAAATTTCTTTTTTTTAAAAGAAAAATTATAGCTTTATAAACAAACTATAAGGTAGATGCCACAGACATTGTCACCCTGTTTTATAGGTAAGAAAACTTAGGTTGAGAGGTAAAACAATAAACAAGAGCCACACAACAAGTAAGTCCCAGAGATAGGATTCCAACCCAACTCTTTCCAACCTTAAGTCAATCAGTTCATTCACTATGCAGGATTTCAACTGAAGGGCATTGCTAATACATAATTTATAGCTTCATTATACCCTGTCTTTCATTGTTCTTATAATGTTGTTACATATTATTTTTATTATATTATTTTATTTTGTTACATTGTCATCCTTCTGTTCTCTTAAAAACAGGAATAATAATTATGACTAACATTTACACAAAGTTTTAAGATTTTCAGAGTTCATTACTAATATTATCTCATTTTGCCCTCACAACAACCCTGGGAAGTATAATTGGCCTCATTTTATAGTTGAACAAACTGAGGCAAGTAAAAGTTCAATGACTTGTCTAGGGTTACTCAGCTTGTAAGTATCTTAGACTAGATTTGAATTCCTCTTTTCCTGATTCCAGAGTGTCCATAACCTAGAGAATTTTTTTTAGGTTTTTGCAAGGCAAATGGGGTTAAGTGGCTTGCCCAAGGCCACACAGCTAGGTAATTATTAAGTGTCTGAGGCCGGATTTGAACCCAGGTACTCCTGACTCCAGGGCCAGTGCTTTATCCGCTGAGCCACCTAGCCTCCCCAGAGTGCCCATAACCTCATAAAATTGTTGTTAGTGAAGATCAAATGAGATATTCGTAAAGTATTTAGCATAATCTCTAGTACACAGAAGGCATTATATAACTATTTATTCCTATCTCCTATTTCCCCAATTTAGAGGTAGAAGGGGGTCTCAGAGGCCATTTAGCTGAATCCCTTCAATTTACGATGAAAAAAACTGATACTAAGAGAAGGCAAGGGACTTGTCCATGGTCATGTAAGCTAATAAGCATCAGAAACAAGATTTGAATCGTCCTCTTCTGATTCCAATCATATAAGCCTAGAATATCATTATTTTACGGAACCTCAGGAACTATGTAGTTCAACTTCAACCTGGACAAGAATCTCCTTTTAATCTTCCATTCTGTCTCTTTTTGAAGACTTTGATTCAATTCAGTGGATGTATATTCAGAACCTGTATGCTAAAGCATTGGCAGCTAGGTGGTATAATGGATACCTGCCAGCCCTCGAGTTAGGAGGACCTGGTTTCAATCTTGCCTCTGATACTCATTAATTATGTGGTCCTGGGCAAGTCACTTAACACTTTTTGCCTCAATTTCTTCATCTGTCAAATGGACTGGAGAAGGAAATGGCAAACCACTGAAGTATCTTAGCTGAGAAAACCCCAAATGGGATCACGGAATCTTATATGGAGCAACTGAACCACAACATATCAGCTTGTGCTTGGATACAGAGACCAAAATCAGACAGCCTCTGATCTCCAAGCTTCTATTGGACTCCACTCAGGTGATCCAAGTCCAAGAAGCTGCTTCTCCTGTTCGGAGGTAAACAAATGAAAAACATCTACAAAGTGAAAACAAAGGATCCAGGTAGAAATAGGGAAATAACAACTGGGCTGAGTGAGACTTTAAATTCTGAAGGGAGTTAAAAGTTAAAATGGACAGAGAGAGAGAATATTCCAGGTAAGAGAGAGACAGCCAAGACCTGGAGGTAGAAGAGGGAACAATGAATAGAGGGGAAGAAAAATTCAGCCATGAATGGATTCATGAAAAGGATTCACTCTGGGAAATTAACTCCATCTCTACAGTGCATCCTTTTCCTTCAACAACTCTCTATGGAAGGCCCAGAATGATTGTAAGAGGATGAAATCATAAATAACCTGAGTTCAGATCTTGGAAGAATCATAGAATCATAGATCAAGGAATAGATTGAATCTCAGAGATCACATAGACTTCTCATTGTTGTTCAGTCATTTTTGTTGTTGTGTCCGACTTTTGTGATCCCATTTGGAGTTTTCTTGGTGAAGATATTGACTGGTTTGCCATTTAGTTCCCCAGCTCATTTGGCAGATGAGGAAACTAAGGAAAACAGGGTGAAATAACTTGCTCAGGGTCACATAGTTAAGAAGTATCTGAGCCCAGAATTGAACTCAGGAAGATGAGTCTTCTTGACTCTAGTCTTGGCACTTTATCCACTGAGGTACCTACCCATCCTTTTTATAGATGAGGAAACTGAGTCTCAGGGATGTGAAATGACTTGTCTAGGTCATCTAGCTGGTTAAACTCCAAAAGTGGAAGTGGAATTGAGATCTGCTAATTCTAGAGTTTACAGAGAAAGATAAAATACTCTTGAATTTATTATAGTTCCCTGTTAATTTGCAATGGAGGAAAAAATTGATCCAAGATCCAGTGTGCTCTCTTTGACCAAACTCTAGTCTCCCCTTAATTGTCCTCCTTCTGACCATGCAGCCCAACCCAGAACTGTTTTCATGAAACTGGTGCCTCTTCTCAACTACTAAGGATGCCAACATTGCCATTTCCTAACCGCCCCCTCCCCAGCATATGTTTTATGTGAAGCCCAGAGCTTCCCTCTCATCTAGTATCACCACCCCAGCCGGTGACAACCTCGTAAAGATCTGCTGATAGATGATGCCATCCATACGGCTCATAATATTGATATTTGCCCCAGTCCCTTAATGCCTGCAAATTAACTAACCACACAAGCTAAATAGTAGAAACACAGCTGTGAAGGACGCCTTCTCCGGAGCATTGATTCATGTAATTGAGGGCGATGATTCCCTTTTTAATTGGGCGGCAGTTAGAGACACTCGGCTCAGCCTGCCCTAGTGGAGGCAGGCCCGATTGCTAAGTGACAGCTTAGATTAAACAGATGCTCACCCGGGCATCCTTTATGCAAACAAATGATAATTTCCTCTTAGAGAGTCCCATGATCATGAGAAATTACGGGTGTCTCTGGGCTGTGACTGGCACCAGGCTTCTTCTCTCTCCTTCTCTACTGCTTCCCTACTGGATCTGAGTTGTGCAAGGTCCCAGGGGAAGGTGGCCCTGGATCCAAAGAAGGGAGGTCAATCCAAAACAAGATGGTGAGTTGGCCAAGCTGTGGTAACAAGTGGAGTGTAATATGTGACTGGTCCTTTGAATTTTGAAACTTTGAAACTTACAGATGAGAATGAAATTCCTTCCCATAATATAAATAGTTGGGTGTGAACAGCTTCCAACCCCTCTTTGATCCAGGGGAATCCCACTTCTGAGTGAGAACCCCAAGTCAAAGACAAAAGAAAAGGTCACACTCCAATAGTAGAAGGTTGATTTTTTGATCTTTTTGTTTTGTTTTGTTTTGCTTTGTATATGCTCTTGTTGTTTTAAAGTGTGGTAATTAGGAAGTAAAGTGGTTGTCCCTTAAATAGGGAACAGCTAAATCAACTGTGATGAAAGAGTCTAATGAAATATTATAACATAATAGGAAAGGACAAATGCGAAGAATTTAAATAAATATGGAATGATCTATAGGGAATGAAGCAGACTATAGTGAGTAATCCAGTCATTGATCACTCAATAAACTCTACGTTTGCCAGTCACTGTATTTGGGATTTATGTGCAGGCTGTTACATTTAGGAGAATGACCCTATGAATGATCAATGTCATAATTAGTTATGACTTAGAGAACTGATGATGAAGAATCCATCTGTCTTAGAAGAGAGGTGGTGGAATACAGGTAGACCATGAGGTATAAAAATGCACATTTGGCTTAACTGTTCTTTGATACAAAGGAAGCATCTATTATGGAGAAAGAGGAGTAACTGGAAAGTGACAGCGATACATATACACATATGCATATAATATGGGGCAGCTAAATGATGCAGTGGATAGAGTCAGGAGGATAGGAATTCCAATCCAGGCATTTGACACTCACTAGCTGTGTGACCTTGGGCAAGTCACTTAACATTGCCTTACATCCAGGGTCATCTCTAGTCATCCTGATCCATTGGACCTAGATGACTCCATGATCTATCTATCTATCTATCTATCTATCTATCTATCTATCTATCTATCATCTATCTATACTTAGGATATGTGTGCACAAAAAAAAAATATATATATATATATATAGATATGTGTATACATATATATATCTGCACTGTCACTTTCCAATGACTATCTGACCATATCTCTATCATCTATTCACCTATCTACATATATATATATATATATGCATATATATAGGTATATATTTTCCAGTGACTGTCTTTCTGTCTCTGTCTTTGTCTCTTTCATTGTCCCACTGGGCAAGCACTCACAGAGGGGTCAGAAAAAGCAATACCAGGACACCATGAAGGTCCCTCTCAAGAACTTATCATGCATCATGTGGGGACACTGGCATAGGACTACCCAGGATGGTGTGCCCTCATCAGTGAGGACACTGGGATCTATTAGGAAGTTAGAATGGAAGCAGCTCAAAGGAAATGTGGCATAGGTAAGTTTGGGTGTTTACAATGAACTATTTGTGCCCATGCTATGGGAGAGCATCCCAAGCTCATATTAGTCTGATCAGTCACAGTCAGACACAATGTAATTTACCTCAAACACAGTAATGTCATTTTGATTTTCTTCAATTACAAAGGCCAAGAACCAATCATTTATCTTTTTAATCTATCCATTTATCTATCTCTTTCTATTCATCTTTTTATCTATCATCTATATAACTGTTGTCACTTTCCTCTCTCTCTCTCTCTCTCTCTCTCTCTCTCTCTTTATATATGTATGTAAGGGTTGTTTTGTTTTCCAATGACTTCTCTATCCATACAATGCATCATATACACACACACATACATACAAATTACAATATAATACATATATTTTATTTTTTTAACTGTTAAAGTTTGCAGAGCACTTTATTTACTTTGTCTCTCATGAAAGCCATGGAACACAATGATTCCCCATCTTACAGATGAGAAAATTAAAATTTGAATAACCTACCTAGAATCACATAGTTGTTTTTTTTAAAAAATATTTAATTTTCTAATTGAATGTTATGAAAGTTTTTCCACCTAAATGCACTTGTATATTTATAAATTACACATTTTTCTACTATCCTCCCTTCCTGCACTCCTCCCCCCATTGGCAAACAATATAGTAAAAGTTGAACATATACATTTATATTTAGCATGCTTGCATATTAGTCAATTTGTTTATGAGGAAATAGGACTAAGGGAAAAAAGAAGAAAACCATGGGATAGAAAGGAAAAGCATAAAAGAAGTTTTTTTTAAAAGTGAAAAATGGTATCCATTCAGAGTCTGTCTTTTTGTTTTCCTTTGGATGAGGATGGTGTTGTCCATAACAGGTCTCCCAGGGTTGTTCTAGATATTTAAATTGCTGAGAGGAGCTGCATCCATCATACTCGGCCAACTTGCAATATTTGTATTAATATATACCAGGATCTCTTGGTTCTTCTCCCTTTGCTGAGCATCAGTTCATGTAATTCTTCCATGCTTCTCTAAAGTTCAATCATTCATGGTGTCTTATAGAGCAATAATACTCCATAGCATATAATATACATATTTTAAAAGAGCTCAGTTTTTAAAAGCAGTCTTGCAAATGCTAAGTGTGTGTGTATGTGTGTGTGTGTGTGTGTGTGTGTGTGTGTGTGTGTGAAGGTTGAACCCACTTATGACTACAAATACACCCTATCAGCTATCATGCCACATTGCCTTTCTTTGCATTCTGAGGTCTCTTCTAGTTATAGAATTATCAGATGGTTCCTGTCACACAAAAGTATCAGAAAGAAGGGAAATAGAGTCTTGCCTTGTCACTAGCACTGGATATAAAGCTACACAACAGAGGTTGATGTTTATTTTATGTTTCACATATGTCCATTTAGTGAATAGAGTGCCAGATCCAGAGTCAGAAAGACTCATCTTTCTGAGTTCAAATGTCTTACTATGTGACCCTGAGCAAATCACTTAATCCTCTTTGCCTCAGTTTCCTCAAATAAAATGAGCTGGAGAAGAGAATAGCAAACCACTCCAGTATCTTTTCTAGGAAAACCCCAACTGGGGTCTCAAAGCGCCAGACAAACTGAACAACTCGACAATGATGACCACTGTGCCCACTTGCAGAAATTTGTCATGGGAGAACTGAAAGGGATCTTAGAGAACACATAATCCAAAACTTCATCTGACAGAGGATAAACAAGGTTCAGAGAGGTTAAATGATTTGTCTAAGGTCACATAGCTATTAAGAAATAGAGATGGAATTTGAATCGAAGTTTTCTGCCTCCATATCCAGTCCCATTTTCATTACACTATGACACTCCCACACCCCACACCCCCTTTAAAATCTACAATTTTGATTTTCACAAGCTTTTTAGTTGAGGCATGATTTCATTTTACTTTCTTGTCTCATATCCATTCAGTCTAGCACAATATTAGTTGATAGTAGGTATGTAATAAATACTTAGGAGACTGATTTTAGTTGAGTTAGAACTTTCTTTCTCAAATTTGGAGTCAAATACTCTGATATTTAGAGTATTTGAAATTTTTCTGGGATCTTGAAAAATGAGGTGATTTTCCCAGGGTGATGAAGACAATAGTATCAGAGGTAAGAAGATGAAAAAAGGACAAGAAGAAGAAGGAAGAGGAGAAGATGTTATTGATGAAAAGGAGAAAAAGAAGGAAGAGGAAACATTGTTATTGATGATGATGATGATTAAGAGATGGAGATGAGGAAGAGGAAGAGAAGGAGGAGGAGGAGGAGGAGGAGGAGGAGAAATAGTAGCTGTGGAAGTGGTTTAGTGTGGTTGAGATTGGTCTTGAAATTAGAAAGTCTAGGGTTCAAATTCTACTGACTCTGCCACTCTTCATGTTACCCTTGGCAAGACACTTAAATTCTTTATACTTTCACAAACACCCAAATTATCTCAAGTTAATTTATCTTTATCTCTTTTTTTCAAGGTAAATTTAACTTCCTAAAAGACCAATCTCATTTTCCACAAAATTTTTCCCTTCCTAAATAAAAACTATGACGCAAAAATAAAAATTAATTCTTTGTGATTAAGTTTCCTTATTTGTAAAGGGAAGGGATGCAATTAGACAACCTCAAGGGTGCCTTCCAGTTCTAGCTCTATGTCCCTATGAGAAGAAGAGATAAGAAATCAACTGAATTCCCAGCTCCAAAAGTTGATCACTTTAATGCAGCTGCCATTTATTAAATACCTACTGTGTGTTGAGTTCCGCGATAGTAACACAAAAGTGAAGAGTTGGACTACATGTTGGTCCCACAAATCTCAAGGACTGACCCAAAGTTGGATGGTTGCAGACCGTGGGGAAAGGGCTAGGTTCTGAAATCAATTCTCTTTATGGATTATTTGACATCATGGGAGTCCAGAGAATATGTACTCAAGGCCTAGAATACCAGAGGGAACAGAGAAAGTCACCCAATTAAAATATGGAATTCTAAAGGAAAAGGAAGAATACTTTATGTGGAAAAAAAGGTAGGCCTTGCATAGGGCAAGTTCACTGTTCTGTTTTCATAAGGCCATTTAAGTGGCAAATGGCCTTGAAATCGATACTGAGGTTTGAGTCACGTTGGACGACATCTTGAATTAATGATGCAGGTGTGGGGTGTTTTTTTTTTTTAATAGGAACAGTGGGAAACAACACTGGGATGGGGGTGGGTGGAAAAAATCTTAAATGAAAAAAAGTTTGGTATATGAGATATAGACATATATATGTGTGTATGTGTGGATATATATACACACTATGTATATATTTGAATATTTTAATTGTACCTAAGATTACTTTTTCTCCTCTATTTAAAATATTGTTTTAAATAAAAAATGCTAATAAATCTTGAGAGAAATATGTCATAGAGCTGCTTTAAAACTGCAGTTCAATATATAACAGCTCATAAACTATTCTATTCAAATTGGCTGAATGGTGGCAGCCCTTGGACCAGAAATGGTTAACTCCAGGAAAAGCCTTTTATTAGCTCCTAAAATTAAGAAAGAGTAGGGCTGTTTCACAGCCAGATAATTAAGTACCCGTTTTCTCTTTTTTAATACTATAAAATTAAACTTCCTGTTTAAAAGGTCTGGTGGGGCCTTTGGGCAGAGGGTCACTGGATGAGCCTGAGGGCAAAGCCAGGGAAACAACATAGCCACTTATGGACTTTAAAACATGGAGCTTGGGTGGGGGGAAAAGGAGGGAAAAAAAAAATTGCTGCAGTCAGCGACACAAAAAATTGCAGGTAATAAATCAAAGATCTCTCTCTTTCTCTTTCTTTTTTCAAATCATTTTAGCTAATCCATTAAATCTCCTTGCCCAGGCTCCAGCAGGAGCCTCAGCCCCTGAGCCCTCCATCTCCAAAAGGTATGAAAATTGTATCAGCAGTGAAAGGTCTCAATTAAAGCCAGTGGCCTGCTGGGCCTGGCCAGTGAGTTGCCATTGTGTCTGTCTGATCTTTCTCCCGCTGACCAAGGGGTCTTGACTTTCTGAAAGAACTACACCATGAGGATGGCTATGGCCATCTGGAACTCCTTTGGAATCTTGTCTTACTGGGGAATTGAAGTCTTTCAATGAATCAAGCAATCTAATAACTGCTCAATTAACCAACAGGCTTTTATTAAGCACCCACTGTTTGGCGAGCACTGCAGATACAAATGCAGAATTTTATCAGACTTTCCCTGCCCCTCAAGGACTCCTTAAGGAGTCAAATTCTACTTGACTGTTGCTGTTGATTATTGTTGTTTTTATTGCTCTTTGATTGGGGGGGGAGGAAGATAGATCTATATTTTTTTTAATAATGACCAATATTTATATAGTGCCTTGAATTTGGAAAAATGCTTTATATATGTAATCCCAATTGATTCTCCCAATAGCCCTGTGAGGTATGTGGGTTTTTATTATCCTCTCATTTTACAGGTGAGGAAACTGAGGCTGAGAAGTGAAGTGGGACTTGGTAGGGTCCCATAGTGAATAAGATTGTAGTAAATAATTAGATTGTAAGTTCCTTGAATGTAGGCACTGTCCTTCATCTCCTTTTGTGTCTCCAGTCCTTGGCTGCATTGTTTGAATACCAAGCTTATGCTTGCCAGAAAGACTATTTTGTATAGAATTCACACAATACAAGTGTTCACGGCAGGAGGATTGGGAAAAGCCTTACAAGGGCATTCTCATATTGATATCATCAGCTGATTGGTTCTTGTAAATGACATCACTATGTCAAAGACAAGTTACAGTGTGTCCGACCTTGGCTGCTCAGATCAATAGGAACTCAGAATGCTATTCCGCAGGTGGGGCACAAATAGTCCATGTGAACACCTGGGGTGGTTTATTCTAAACTTGTGCATCTCACATTTCCTTTGAGCTGCTTCAATTCTGCCTTGCTTATAAAGAGTGCAGCACCTTTATTGATGAGTGCACGCCATACTGGGCAGTCTTGTGCCAGGGTCTCCCATGCTGCACAAACAATTCCAAAATTCTGAAGAAAGACCTTCAGAGTATCCCTGTGTTGTTCCTTTTGATCTTAATATGAGGGCTTGCCCTGGGTAAGTTCTCCATAAAATAGTCTTTTTGACAAGCATACATTTGGCATTTGAACAAAATGGTCAGCCTACAGTGCACACTCTAAACCTCTGAATGTTTGGGAAATTAACTTGAGAAGGGACCTCAGCATCTGGTATTTTCTCCTGCCAGGTGATCTTCAGAATCTTCCTAAGACAATTTAAATGGAAGCAATTCCATTTCCTGGTGTGGTGCTGGGAGACTGTCTGGGTTTCACCAACATACAGAAATGAGGTGAGCACAATAGCTATGTAGACCTTCAGTTTGATGGTCAATCTATTTCTTCTTTCCTACCACACTTGCTTTTTGAGATTCTCAAACATTGATCTAGCTCTGGCAATGCCTTGGGTCAATCTCATTATCAATGTTTACCACTCTGGAAAATATATTGCCAAGGTAAGAGAGCTTAGCCACTTCTCCATTTGCTAAAATCGATGGTTCAACATATGGATGGTGTGGTGTTGGCTGATGGAGCACCTGTATTTTCATAGTGTTGTTAGGTCAAAATTAGCACAAATAGCAAAGAGTTGATTCATACTTTGTTGCATCTCAGCCTCAAAGGCTGCATCATGTACACAATCACCTGCACACACACACACACACACACACACACACACACATACACACACACAGACAAAACATGCATCAACCTTCCCTCCATTTTATTCTTGGCTTGCAGCCTTTTCAAGTTGAAGAATTTGCAATCAGTGCAGTAGCTGACCCTGAGGCCATGTTCATCCCCATTGAAGGGGTTGATAATATGACTGAAAACATCATGCTAAAAAGCATGGGAGCAAAGACATAGCTTTACTTCATTCCACCGATGCCGGTAAAGCCAGAGGCTATCATCCATCATCCAAGACCTGTGCAAGTGTGCTATCGTGATAGTAAAATACAGTGCAGCCAAACACACTCTAAATTGGCTCTAACCCTGAAGTCAGAAGGACCTGAGGTCAAATGTGACACTGACTAGCTGTGTGATATTGGCCAAGTTACTTACTCTGATTGCCTAGCATACAGAGCCATCTCTGATCATCCTGTTCCATATCTGACCACTGGACCCTGAGAGCTTTGGAGGAGAAAGTGAGGCTGGTGACTTAGCATAACACCCCTTCACTCAAATCCAATTAAATTGTTTGTCTTGCTGTCATCTCCCTGATGTCATGATCTACTCAGAGAAGAATGGACAAATATCAATTTAATTCCAAAATAGTGATGTCATTTTGATTCTCTTTGATAACATTGGACAACATTCAATCAACCAACCAGCTTAGCATGGAGTAGGCAATTAATTATTGTTGAGTAATTGAATGAAGTGTGACCATTTCCTATCTTTGCCCACAATAGGCAACCTCCAAGTCTATTCCCTTCTCACGCCATCTTAGACTCCCAACTCTTCCTTTGAGACATATGGCTCAAGCACCATCTTCTACTTGAAACCTTTCCTGATTCTGCCAAATATTCATGCCCTCTCTCTCAACCACTTTGTACTTAATGACTTTGTATTTCCTTGTGTTTATTTTCTTTATACTTATTCTGTGTATGTTTATATATATATGTCCAACACTAGTGTGCGCTCTCAGGGAGTTCACATTCTATTGGAAAGTGGGTAAGACTGATTCTAGGAAAATCTTCTAACAATCTTACTTGAATCCTGCCCAAAGTAGAATAAATTGCCTCTGGAGATAGAGCTCCCTGGAAGCCTTCAAGAAGAGACCAGATATAGGGGCATCTAGGTGGTTCAGTGGATAAAGCACCCTCCCTGGAGTCAGGAGTACCTGGGTTCAAATCTGACCTCAGACACTTAATAATTATTTAGCTGTGTGGCCTTGGAAAAGCCACTTAACCCCATTTGCCTTGCAAAAACCTCAAAAAAATATTAAAAAAAAGAGACCAGATATCTACTTGTCCAGGATATGATAGAGGAAGTTTTTTCTGCTACATGCTGGATTAGATTTCTCCCCCCACTCTACCCCAAGGTCTCTTCCAGTTCTAAGATTCTGTGCAACAAACTGTTTGAGTTTGGGGGGAGGGTAGAAGAAAGTCTGTTGGATTAAAATTCAACTAGTTCTTTTGTAAAATAACTGGATGTTGAAACTATCCAATGTATCTACTAACTAAAAGCTTGGTCACATTCATTTTCCCCTACTCTACCCCCCCCCCCCCAATATCCAAATATGTATAAACAGAAACTCAGACAATTCAGAGGGAAATCAGCTCAATGCATTGTTGGAGTGGTGTGTATACAAAACAACTGTGTTGGAAAAGGATTGTTTCACTTTCCCCTTTATTGTTTTGGCACAGTGAAGACAAGGCCTTGGAGGGTCCTAGAATATCAAATAACACAATTAACCATCAGAGTTGCACAGGGCACTCAACACCCTGAGGTTTCTCATTATGGTTTTGTATTCCCCTCTTCCCACCCTCTGTTTAGAAATAATCATTTTTTTTTGTAAAAATCACAAAACAAAAACAAAATCTCATTTTCTTTCCTGCTTTCCCTGGCCGCTTTCCTCCCTTTTCCCCAAGTAGGCATTTTGTTTTTAATCTGTTCTAAGTATCTCCTGATTCTCCTCTATTCATTGTTCAGTCTTATTTTTATATGGAATAGGCATATTAGAAAATGTGCAATTCTCCTAATCCTAGTCAAATGAGGAGACCTGGGAGTCCTCAATGCTATCATTATTGTCCTGGGGAATAGCACACCAACTAATTGCTATGACCCTGAGATCTAGAAAAGAGAACATGAAATCAAAAACCCGTCTCTGTCTGATACTCTTATCAGCTGAGAGCTGTCTCCTTGAGATACAGCAATAGTTATCCTTTCTCAGGGAAGAGGTTTAGGATGAGAGGGAATTCTCCTGGACAGATGAGTGTTGAAAAAAATAGGATATTTGCCTCTCTGACTGAGGCTGAAATCAAATATGGACAACTCATGGCTTCTCATCTGGATTAGAATTGTGGTAGCTTGAGCTCTGGATAAAACCAAGCATTCCAGGAGAAAATCTCCCTTACGACTTCCCAAGATGCCTGACTTTTGTGGAGAAGACAATGGCATTGTAGAGTGAGTTACTCAGTTTTCATCCACGATGGACTCTTTTCCACTTTCCATGGTCCTGGAATCAGAGCAACTTGGCTTCAAGTACTGACATTATGACTTCCTTCTTGGGAGACCTTGGACAGGTCATCAGTGACTTAACAGACTTGTAGTCAGGAAGTCTCCCTACTAATTATGTGAACCAAGGTAAATAATTTAGACTCTCTGGACCTCAGTTTCCTTTGTGTAAGAGTTTCAATGGAAGATCTATGATCCTTGTTCTTTTACATCCAAATGATCTCTGAAGTTCCTTCCTTTCCCTCCCCCAACCCCAATTTAAAACTCATTGGACTCATCTGTGATTGAGGGAAAAAAGTCTTTTTCCCCCCAGTATAACCACTTTCGTAACTGGGCATGGATCATAGATTATGACAGTGACTAAAAACTTGCATTTGACCAACTTTGTTTTGCATTGCCAGGCTTGAATTGCACCTCCAAACTTCCTTGCAAGACTTGTCCACAGTAGCTACAAAACTTTATGGACAGCTTTGTCAGCCAAATCCTTTTGTACATTTATGGAAATGTCACACCACATTTTCATAACCAAATCCATCCTAAATCTTAAAAGAGAAAATAAAAAAGTCTTTTATGTCTCTCTTAAGTTTTCAGTCAAACCAAGTTATCAGATTTCATCCCTCTGTTTGTAAGGGCCCCGATGACAGATTTCTTTCAAGATAAGCCACGGTTGGGCTGCTCCCCCGTCCAAGACCACTATGTGCAAAGCCTTTTGGTCTCTTTCTAGGTTGCTAGTATTCTCCATATGAGGATTAAAGCATAGTTCTGGAAAGAAGTCAGGGTCAGACAGACAGAGAGAGACACAAACATACATAAACCCATCAAATGAAATCAGGAAAAAATAAAAAGCCTTATTTTTTTTAAAGGCAACCTGGAAAGAACGGCATTCGTGCCATTAACTTAGGATAAAATATTTATTTTCCTGGATTAAACTTGTTCTTGGTGGGGAGGTGGACAGTGATTATAATGGATGCATCACGATCCATTTCTCTGGGTCATGTTGACACAGGTTGGATCAAAGTATTACTGATAGTTTTTGGTCAGTAACTAGGTTGCTGTGCCAGAGAAGAATCATTGAACAATGGTAGAATAACAGCACCTAGGTGGCATAGAGCTCCAGGCCTAGAGGCAGGAAGAGCTGAGGTCAAATCCAGCCTCACTTACTAGTAGAGTGACCCGGGACAAGTGATTCACTTAACCCTGTTTGCCTCCATTTCCTCCTGGGCAAAAATGAGCTGGAGAATCAAAAGGCAAATCATTCTAGTATCTTTGCCAAGAAAATCCCACATGGGGTCACGAAGAGTCAGATATGACTGAAAAACAACCGAACAACAGGCACACATATATATAATATAAATATGGAAATATATTCATATACATACAATTTACATAAACATTGTTGTTATTTTAGTTCAGCTGTCTTTAGTCATATTGGACTCTTTGTGACCCCTATGGGGTTTTCTTGGCAAAGATATGGTGAAGTTTTCTATTTCCTCCTCCAGTTCCAGTTGAGGAAACTGAGGTAAATAGGGTGAAGTGACTTGCCTAGGAAGTGTCTGATGTCAGATTTGAAGAGTCGTCCTGACTTCAGGACCAGTGCTCTATCCACTGGGGAGATCCACATGCATATACAAATACATGGTATTTGTTTATTTATTTATCTATTCATTTTTATTTATTTATTTATTGATTGATTGCAAGGCAATGGGGTTAAGTAATTGGCCTAAGGTCACATAGATAAGTAATCATTAAATGTCTGAGGCTGGATTTTAACTCAGGTCCTCCTGACTCCAGGGCCGGTGCTCTATCCACTGTACCACCCAGCTGCCCCTAAATACATGGTGTTTTAAGTCTTATCATAGTGTTATAGTATAGATTCACTCCTGAGAGGCAGTGTGGTAGGGAGTGAGTCATTGATAAGAAATTTAATAAGGATAGTGATCTGTATCAAATGCCAGAAATCTAGTCTGCTGTTCCTCAAACTGGATGTTCTAGGATATGGACCACTGCCCTAACTGTCTAATTTATATCAAAGTTATTTGTTCTCGTATCTCATTCTTTTCTGGTGACTATAAGCATCTTGAGGGCAAGGAAAGGGTCTTTTTTTTTATCCTCAATCTCCTAGCACCCAGGACTATAACCTGCACCAGCCAGAACTTAATCATTTGGATGAAATTGACTGTCGAAGATCTCAAGTTAGAAGGGTGAGCTCTGTGTTCACCTCCTTAATTGGCAGCAGTGAGCAGATTTTGCCGACATCTGCAGCTAGTTTCAGTGATAATAAATCAGGGTCTTTTAAGCCTGGCACCTCGCCAGGGGGTTTTCTATCCCCTCCTCCTACCACCACCACCAAAGGCTGAAGACAACAGGAATTCCGGCAACTCTGGTGTTTGGGGTGATGTGAGAGGGGGCTGGTGGCAGGGGAAAGAGGGAAAATAGATTAGATTGTCTACGATGAGATTTTGTGGTCTGCTTCGGGTTGAAAACTTATAATTAAGGAATGTGCTGTTGGTTAGAGGGATGTCTAAACGGATGGAGCTGTTTAGATGAAGGTGGTTCCCCTCAGAAAGGACCTCATTAGCTGGGGATACAAAATGGAAGCCATGAAGGAAGTAGCTTCATAACCAGAGCCTTTAAAGGAAATGGAGCAATAGTGATGTCAGGGATACTTCTCAAGATGTAAAATGTGGCAGCTGGTAAAGGGATGAACCTCGAGGTATTCTAAATGGTCTGACAGGATCCAGTAGGCAAACTTCAGCTTTGCTTCTTTATAGGGCCTTAGAACTAAATTGTCAGAGTTGGAAGGGCCTGTAGAACATGGAATTTCATGAAGGCTTTTGGATCATAGAATGTCAGAACTGGAAAGGACCTTAGAATGAAGAATATCAGAACTGGGGGTGCCCTTTGAAAACAGGATGTCAGAGTTTGGAAGACCTTAAGAACATGGAATGTCAGAGCTGAAATGGTCCTCAGTATATGGAATGTTAGAGTTTGGAAGACCTTTAGAACACAGAATATCAGATCTGGGAGAATCCTTGGAACATGGAATATCAGAGGAAAGATGATTAAACAGAACATCAGAATTGGGAGGGACCTTAACACAGAGAAATCAGAGGTGGGAGGACCCTTAGAACATAGGATGTCAGAGAAGAGAGGTCTTAGAAGATAGACTATCAATGCTAAAAGGAATCTTAACAAAATGGAAATTAAAAGATGGGAAAGAATCAAGAGGTAGTCATAGGAATCCAGAGATCCAGAAAGAAATGCCTCTCTCAGGGTCAAATGGCAATTTATAGATGGAATGAACTTTAGTGATGATTTGGTCCAGTGTCACAATGACATAGAATTAATTGGCATCACACATAAAGAACTTTGAGTATCTTATTTCTATAGAACTACTGAAGTGCCATAGAAATGCTAATCATTATTATTAGAGATGAGGATTCTGAGGGTCAGAGAAGTTGCTAGCAAAGCTGGGTTGGGATCCAAACACAGTTTCTCTGATTCCCAAACTCATTCCACTTCTTGTAGGCAGTACACATGCTAGTAATCAGGTCTTTGGACTCCCAATAAAGGACTTTTTCCCACTATTCACAAGAAGTAGGAAGAGTGTAGGAATTATTAGAGAATCTGGGTTGGATCCCAACTCAACTTTGCTACTAACTTCTCTGATCCTCAGAGTCCTCATCTGTCTGGGCTCTCTGGGCTTCTTTAAAAAAATGGAATATAGGGGTGGCTAGGTGGCACAGTGAATAGAGAAATGGCCTTGGAGTCAGGGGTACCTGGGTTCAAATCTGACCTCAGACACTTAATAATTACCTAGCCATGTGGCCTTGGGCAAGCCACTTAACCCCATTGCCTTGGAAAAAAAACTAAAAAAATGGAACATATATATACATATAATTATATATATAATATATATACAATAACTATACATATATACTTTTAAATCTATATAATTCTGTATATATAATATTGTATTTTAGTAATGTATATATGACATATAACATATTTTAATATAATTATTTCATAATCCCATGTACTTTTTGTTAAACATAATTTATTTTTGAGAAAATAAGGAATCCTGAAGCTTCCTCACCAGGTCCCTTTCAATTCTAAATTCTCTGAGTTTTAGTCATTGTGATCCAAGGACTTAGCTTATCCCACTCGAGGTCCTAGCTGATAGATGCAAGCATGCAAGCATGCCTTACAAAAAATGAGGTCTGTACAGTTGCCACACCTGGGAGGTAGTGAAGATGGAAGCAAGGAATTCATGACATCAATAAGAATAAAGGACAGAAAAAAATAGGGCAACCTGGAGGATGGAAGTTCAAAACCAGTCACAGACATTTATCCCTTACTAGCTGTCTGACCTTGGGCAAGTCACTTAACCCTGCTTGCCCTGCATCCAGGTCCATCTCCAGTCATTCTGATTTATATCTGGCCACTGGATCCAGATAACTCTGGAGGAGAAACTAAGACTGGTGACCTAGTACAGTATCCCCTCTCTCAAATCCAATTCAAGTGCTTGTCATGGCATCACCTCTTTGATGTCATGGTCTTCTTCAAGAATGAAGGATACGGGGTGGCTAGGTGGTGCAGTGGATAGAGCACTGGCCCTGGAGTCAGGAGTACCTGGGTTCAAATCTGGCCTCAGACACTTAATAATTACCTAGCTGTGTGGCCTTGGGCAAGCCACTTAACCCCATTGCCTTGCAAAAACCTTAAAAAAAAAGAATGAAGGATAAACAAACATCATTATTAGATGGCACATTGGATTTGAAGTTGAAAGCCCTTGTTCAAATCCTAGCTCAGACACTTATTAGCTGTGTGCCCAAGACAAGTAACTTGTTCAATTTTCCCTTCTATAAAATAGATGGAGTCATCTTTACACTTCCTAACAAAAAGGGAAGAAAAATGATTTTTATTATATCTTAGAAATTTGGACAAAGCTTTGGGCTGACCTTGCCAGACTGACCCCAATGTCAGAAATGGTTCCTTTTTCTTTAGCAGAACTGTAACCCAAGACTAACATTTTATCTTGAATTAATCTATTAGCAATGGCAATAATAATAATGATATTAATGACCTAGAAATATGCAAAATAGTGGCTAGCATTATAGATCAGAACCTTACTATCTTATTAATTGGTAAGTGACAAATCTCCATATTACAAGCACAGGCCTTAAAAAATTCAGGAGAGAAAACTTAACCAATAAAAAGCACTAAAAAGCAGCCACACCAAACTCTGGCCCAATGGATGACCAATGGTCAAATATAACACTTATCCACCAAAAAAAAAATATGGACAGTCCTTTGAATGCCAAATATTCACCATCACTCAGTTACATAGAGCAAAAAATTTTCTAAATTTAAAGATTTAACAGAGAAGATCAAATTCATGTGGGAAGAACATAAGATGCATGGCATCCCTATTATCCTTCCTGGTGAAGGGGCTTTTGGTGCATCTACAGGGAAAGAACTTAATGGAACTTCTTATTCAATTACAAAAACCAAATATACATACCAGTGCACAAATAAATCCTTATTCAAAACTTGTTCCTGGTCACATGATTAATATCAGAGGAAAAATTCAAACCCAAGGGGAAAAGAATAGACATTTATATAGTACCTACTCTTTATCAGGAGCTACACTAAGCTCTTTACCATTTTTATATTATTTGGGTGTCAACGCAACCTTGGAAGGGAAGTGCTCTTATCATCCCCATTTTAAAGATGAAGAACCTGAGGCAAACAGATGTGAAGTGACTGGCCCAGGGATCACACAGCTTGCAAATGTCTGAGACAATGTGAACTCAGGTATTTCTGATTCCTGACCCAGTGGTCTATCCCAGGTCCTCCAGCTGCCTCCATCTTCATTCCAAAACAAGGTTTCTTTCTCCTCTGTTAACATAGTTTGTATTTCCTAATTCCACATATCTAAACTCTCCCTGTTGAAGTCACAAGACCATTGCCAAACCCTCAAAGTTACACCAGGGCTCAGCTAAGACTTTCAAATCACTTTTGGGACAGATAGGCATTGCTATCTTTTTTTTTGGGGGGGGGGAGACAGATTTAGGATTTTATTTTTGAAAAGCATGCCCAGTAAGGAATCTCCCTTCACTGATAAAAATCAATTTCTGATTGACTATTTGTTGTACTCTTACAGAGTTGCCTGGGGACACTGAGAGTTTATGTTAATTTACTCAGTCATGGAGCCAACTTGTGTCCAAGTTAAAACTTAAACCCAGTCCTGCCCCATTCCAAGGCCAACTCTTTATCTACTTTGCTTCAGCTACTTCTAATAGTTTATTATAAATATCATTAAACCAATTTAAATGTGTTTTGCAGTTAGTTATATTAAAATAAAGCAGTTTTTCCAAGACACTCTTGGAATTTCCATCCATCTCTGTCTAGTCATTCCCATTCCCTTGCCTTCAATGAAGTTATATTTAGTGAGTGTTTTCCTTCCTGAGTTCTAATTTTTTTCATTTGGCATTTATTCATAAAGATATTTATAGATTTCTTGTCATTCCTCATGCTTGTTACTCTTAGTAGTTTTATGTTGCTGCTCAGTTGTTTCAGTTGTGTTGATTCTTTATGACCCCATTTGGGGTTTTCTTGGCAAAGATACTACAGTTCTTTGCCATTTCCTTCTCCAGTCTGTTTCACAGAGGAGGAAACTGAGGCAAACAGGGTTAAATGACTTATCCAGATCACATTTTGTAGGGAGGTAGACTGAGACCCAGGGTGGTGGTGGAGGAGGAGGAATAAGGCATGGAGCAAGGGCTATAAAATAAATAGCAGAAATGGGACTAGAGTCTTTCTTACCTTTGAAGAGGGACCTTTTAATCCTGATCTATGTTAGTCTCCAGATTCTGGCCCCCAAAATATTTTAAGTAAACATCAATACCAAAGGCTGGGTACAATTAAGTGTAAACTTACCTTGCCCCACTCCACCCCTGCTTTGCATCACCAATGTGATATAACTTAAGACTGGACAAGGAAAATGTTAGTATTAAAGTAAAAGCTCCTTGAGGTGGGGGGGGGGGGAGAGCAGAGGAGGAGGAAAGAGGAAGAGAAGGAGGAGGAAAGAAGGGAGGAAGAAGGGGTAAGAGAAGAAAAGGAAGTGAGAGAGAAAGAAAGAGACAGAGAGACATAGGAGAAAAGAGAAAAATATAGTCAGAAGGACAAACAGGGAAATATAGAAAAATACAGGGAGAGATAGATATAGGAAGAGACAGAAAACTACAAGGGAGAGAGACTGAGAGATTGAGACAGAAAGAATCAAAGATACAGAGAGATACAGGAAAAGAAAAAATACATGGGGAGAGACAGACACAGAAACAGAGAGAGACAGACAGGAGAGACAAATAGAAAGAGAGACTGGAACAGAGAAGGATACATAGAGATAGACAAAGAGATATGTGTGTCTGTGTCTGTGTGTGTGTGAGAGAGAGAGAGAAAGAGAGAGAGATCGAGAGAGCGAGAGCGAGAGAGCGAGAGAGCGAGAGAGAGCGAGAGAGAGCGAGAGAGAGCGAGAGAGAGAGAGAGAGAGAGAGAGAGAGAGAGAGAGAGAGAGAATAAAATATAGAAATGAGGATCTGGAAGCTGTGAAAATAGCTATTAGACTATCTCTCAACAGAAAATGGAAGAGTTTTCAGACATCTTTGAGTTCATCTCATTTTACAGATGAGGAAAATGAAGCCCAATGTGAAGTGACTTTCCCTCAGATAGTAAGAGAAGGGATTCAAATCTATTGTCTCTAAATCTGTGACTCTTTCGCATTATATTTTCACCATCTTTTCTCTAATGTCTCAGACCCAAATCTAGCACCTGTTAAAGTGTCATTAAAGTTTAACAGTTATAATAATGACTAATTTTTGTCTGTGTTCCCAGTATCTTGTATACAGTAGAGGTTTAATAGATGCCTATTGAATTAACCGAATTATAAACAAGCTCACGTGCTTAGGAAATGCGTGAGAGGTTTCCTGGTCACGTCCCTTGTCTCCCATGGTCCATAAAGAATTGATCTGCTTGGTCTTTACCAGGGACCCCAAGCAGAGAGATTTCAGAAGAAACATTAACTTCTGCCTTAGTGATTCATGACCTCAAAAAGAAAAAAAATGGAAAGAATAGAAAGGGGGATTTATTTATTTGGAAATAAGGAAAACACGCACATTTCCCATCTATCCACTGATGGCCATGTGGGGTGATTCAGAAATACTTTGAGAAAGCTTCAGACCTTTGGATTGCTGCATCAGCAGTTAACACGTCAATGACCCCAGAGGAGTTCTCAACATACACTGGCAAGTGCTGTCCCATCGGCTTTGAGGCTTTAAGTCTTAAGGTTACCTATTTCTCACTCCAAAAGGTTGGACCCAATCTCATTAGGTCCTAGGAGATTCTTGTTTAAAAAAAAGTAACAAAGAAAGTAAGAGACTGGTATCTGAAAGATGAACGAGTCAATTCTTTTAGAAAGAAGAGATTGTCCTCATCGATAATCCAATAATTGGGTTTTTGATATGCTTGGCTCAGTTTAATTCATTGAAATCTGACTGGGTAGATGGGAATCCCTTCACTCCAGTACCCCACTGAGAAGTTAGACATAGTTGATTTTCTTTTTCCTTTTTTCCCCCTTTTTCTTTCTTTCTCTACACATTTTATTATTGTAAAAGACTATGTTCTCATGGACAGCCTCTGTGTTCCATTATTTCTAGCCTGGACCCAGTGTTGAAAGACTGCAAAAATGATAAATTAAATGAGAAGGAAATGTTTAAGGGCCCCTATTCATAACGAAAATACAGAGGGAGCTGAGGCCATGAATCTTCTGTGTGAAAAGTCGAGATGTACATAAAGAACTTGATTCAGAAAGAAAAGCTGAGGACCCTGGTGGATGACGGCTGTTCTGGGGATTTATGGGGGCAGAAGCTGGTATGGAGGGAAGGCTCAGGCCGGCAATTAGTTCTCCACAGAAATCAAATATGAACTCACCTTTGCCAGTTGTTCCCACGTTTTCTTTCTCCTCTCTGACGTCCACCCTGCCCCCCCAACCTTCCAGAAAGTGATGCTTATTGCAGTCCCACAAAGCACAGTGCTTCTCCCCGAGCCTCTCCATCTTCTCTGGATTACCCTGGTCCAGGTGTGGGAAAAGGTCATTAATTGTAAAAACATGTGACTGGGCTCCAGAAAAAGTCTGCCTGGCATGTTTTCTGGATAACGAGTATATGAATATGGCATTCGTGAAAACTGGGGCTCATATTGAGTGTGTATGCATTCACTAGTTGGTGTCTGTGTTTGTATGTTTCTGTGCATATGGACCCTTTAGTATTTGAGGTGTATATAGGGTTATAGTTTCCCAACAAACTTTTGTTTAGAATTTTGCATTTTATCACAGATTGTGAGAGTTTATCATTTGGTAGGGCAGAGGGAAGAGTTCTTCACATCTCTTAAGGTGTTCACTTGATGACCCAGAAATATTGATTTCATTGAACTTGGAAAATTGGAGAGGGCAATGTGGAAGCCAGTTGAGAAGAGATGTGGGCATTTTTCTTCTTCATTCACAGAGCCTCAGAATCTCTAAGTTGGAAGGGACATCTAGTTCAATTCAATCCTCTCTCTCCCCTAGAGAATTCTCTCAGTTCAGGTGTTCTTAAGCATTTTTGGTATGTCATGGATACCTTGGGAAGTCTCTTGAGCCCAAGGATACTAATAGAAGAAAATGTATAAAAGAAAATATATAGAATTTCAAAGAAAACTGATTTTTAAATAAAAATATAGCCACTAACAAAAATGCTTCTCTCTCTCTCTCTCTCTCTCTCTCTCTCTCTCTCTCTCTCTCTCAAGTTTGCATACTCCAGATGAATACACAGTGGTCATCTGTCCTCTGTAGACATCTGACAAAGGGGAACTTCCCCCCCCCCCCCCAAGTAGCCTATTTCACTTTAATACAGTTCTTTATGTTTTTGTTTTTGCAAGGCAATGGGGTTAAGTGACTTGCTCAAGGTCACACAGCTAGATAATTATTAAGTGTCTGTTATCAAATTTGAACTCAGGTTCTCCTGGATTCAGAACCGGTGCTCTATCCACTGCACCACCTAGTAGCCCCAGTTTAATACAATTCTATTAGGAATTAATTGTATCTCAAATGATTTCTGCCTCACTGCAACTTCTATTTACTATTCCTAGTTCTTTCCTCTTGGATCAAGAAAAAGAAAATTATGATGTCACCTTTCCCCTACACTGATTCTCTTTTCCAGATTAAATACCCAGAGTTTCTCCAACTAATTCTTACTTGTCACTTAAGCCTCTTTGCCAAGTTGTACCATTCTGCAGGGAGCACTAGAGTAGAGGTGAAATGAGGGAGATCATCCAAACTTTAGCTTTTCTTTTGAAACATCTATTAGAAGCTAATCAATTTGGTTTGAGGTATTCTGGACTGAACTATCTAGTTTGACATTTGAGCAGATCAGCTAATGCCTAAGTATTAGACTGATCTTAGCTGATCTGCTTGCAAAAAATTTTTGGGGGGTGAAGGGATGAGCAAGTCAGTCTGAAGCATCAAACAAAATACATTTTTGACTTCATTTCTTGTTGGCAAAATGGAAATGCTGATCCAACCTTCCTTGGAATGGATAGTGTGGAAAGTGTGCCAAGCCCTAAGTACAACCAATTCTCTCCAATCAGATCTAATATTTGGACAATTGTCAGACTTTCAAGTCATCTTCAAGTCTGAGTTCAAGGAGGAGAAAAACATCTATTTTCTGACTTGGGGTGAAGCAGTGGTGAAGCAGTCCAGGCAAGTACTCATCTTTGATGCTTTCAGGATTGGTTTGTTAAAATGCAAAGGCAACACCTTGGGAGTTACCTTCCTACCTTGAAACTTTATATAATGCTTTATCTTCAATTCCAAATGACACCAGTCTTTATTGTTTAAAATTTTTTTAAAAATTTATTTAAGGCAATGAGGTTAAGTGACTTGCCCAAAGTCACACAGCTAGGTAATTATTAAGTGCCTGAGGTCGGATTTGAACTCAGTGCCTCCTGACTCCAGGGTCAGTGCTTTAACCACTGCACCACCTCGCTGGCCCTATACCAGTCTTTAAAGCAAGGATGCTGAACTTAGAATACATTTAAAAACAATTTTTTTAAAACTGCATTGCCTAGAATTGACTTTCTTTGTGCTTTATTATCTCCATTAAAAAATAAACAGAACATGATTCTGAGAAGGGGTCCATAGCTTCTTTAGACAAACATCAAAAGGGAACTCCCACTTTAGACACTGTGCTCACAGTTTTCTTCTAGAAAGGTCAGGCCCTTGGGAAAACATTTTTAATGAGCCACTAGTGAATACCCACTGAAATGTGTCCCTTGCCAGTCTTTGCTGTGGTACACAGTTCAGCTGACCCTGCCTAGGAATCCCAGAGTCTGTGAAACATGCTATTCCTTGCATGAGAAATGGCAAGGAGGTATGATTGGGGATGGGGGGGTGGAGCAGAGGGACTCCCATAGACTAAGTTGACCATGACTAGTCTGGTGTGGTCATTCATCATCAGGCCCATGGTTGGGATTCAGCTGTCCTGGACACTCAGAGATTTCCCTTACCTCCTTACCCCCCAAATTTGTCTGGACTTTCAATTATCTTGACAATAATAAAAACATGTTGGCGAAGCAGGCCTCAGGTTACAATCGCAAATTCTGCCTTCAGTAACGGCCATAAAAACAGAGACCCCAAACATGTTTTTCGCTTTTTTTCGAACATTAGCAACTCATCTGATACTTACTCTAAAGTTGCAGTTTCCTGAAAGCTGACGGCACCCTAGACCACAGGCCCAGAGCTGATATTCTGTTCAGTAGAATACAGAGAGGTGCATATGCCCTTGAAAAACTGTGAAATTACCCACGCAGATGTGTTGGGAGCGTCACGATTTTTTTTTTCCCCATTAAACACCATATTAGTTTTATCCCTCTCTTAGAGCTGAAAAGCTTCAAGCGTAAAAAGATGAAGAGAACTTTCTCCTGGGGCTCTCTGTGGTTTAACCTTGCTCTGAGAGGTCACTTGGAGCCCACCACCTCTGCTGGGACAAAGACGGCTGGAAAGGAGAATTAGACTTCTCCAATCTCCTCCTCTCTCCTAATGGAGAGGAGGCCAACTCTGCCATTCCAGCTTAGACTCTCAACAAGCTCTCTGTCTGTCTTCAAAGAGGATGTTAATCTCTTCTCAAGCATTGCACTGGGACTCCATGGAATTCAGAGGAATGTCAGCACCCCTCCTACAAAGAGCAGGGACTCTTTCCCCTTTATCTAAAAACAGTCTTATTCTTTCTTTTCTTCCTCCTTTCCTCCCTCCCTCCTTCCTTCCTTCCTTCCTTCCTTCCTTCCTTCCTTCCTTCCTTCCTTCCTTCTTTCCTTCCTTCCTTCCTCTCTCCCTCCCTCCTTCCCTCCCCCCTTTTCCTCCTTTCTTTCTTTCCTTCCTTCTTGTTTTCTTGCTTTATTTCTTACTTGCATTTAGTCTTTGTTCCTTTCTATTCTACCTCTCTCTTTATTCTCTTTTCTTCCTTCCTTCCCTTTTTCTTTCCCCTCTCCCTTCCTTCCTAACTCAACATTTACTATACTTTGCATGAACATGGTGAAAATATGATGGTATCCCTGCTGTCTCATATCATAATATCTAGCATAGTTCACTTGTACTTCAGAGTTTGATGACATCTACTATGTGGCTCCATCTTATACTGGTGCAGATCTCTATATCTTAATAACTAGTCTTCGTGAGTTACTGTTGCCACACACACACACACACACACACACACACAAAGTTACCTATTAGTAGGTAGAGATAATGAACCTCTTCAGACTGTGTTGGACTGGATCTGATGACTGGCATCCACAGTACCATTGGATCCATCATCAAAGTCATGCCATATCAGTAGTATTTACCCTTCTGGGCTTTCCCTGGCCAGCATGATCTTAGAGATTTGACTAGGGATTCACTCCCAATGAGACATTGTGAGAGGACTTGGAGGTTTAATGTCGTATGAAACTTTCCATCTTACCTTGTATCATGTTTGATTGTATGGAAAAGTATATGAAAGAGACAGGAAAAAAACATTCCAGGGATTCAGGGAAAGATGGGCTACTATGAAGGGATTGGATTAGATGACTCTGGGGTCCCTTCCAGTTCTACTTCTGATCCTATAGTAGTGGAATATATCTCTTACCTCTCCTATTGAGTTCTAGTCTTTTATTTTTCATATCTTCATAGTTCTGCCTGAAAACAAGAAAGAATATGAGAGCAAAGCACCTTGGATGAATAATTGAATGCAAATATATTTATTAAACTCTTACATATGCCAGACACTGACTGAAGTAAGTGGTAGGAATACAAAACATGGGAAAATAAAGTTGTCTTTGTCCTTCAAAAGACTACATTATAAAGTAAAAGATAAGGAAAGAGCTGTGTTTCCCAAGTGGAACCAGTCAGTTGGGTCTCCAGTGGGGCAGCTCATATCACTCAGATTGTTGTTTGTAAAAGACAAAAAAGAGAACTAGAGTAAAATATAGATTGAGAATGGGGACGAGTGGGAAGATATATGCCTAGGAAACATTTAATGGACTGGGTGCTGGCCAATATTAGATAAAAGTTTGCCTGTCAATGTCCAAGGTCTTATGGGAGATGGCCCTAGTTCATATGGAAGGAGGATCACAGCACAGGTGGAAAAGATTCAGAGATGGTTTCAATTGAAATATACTTATTATCAAACTGTGGCATTAGCCAAATCTCCTTTGGACTTTAGTTTTTCTTATCTGTAAAATGGGGAGACTAGTACCTTCACTTGAGGCAACATGAAGTAGTGAATAGAAAGAAATCTCAGAGTCAGGAAGACATGAGTTCAAGTCTCAACTGGCTGTATTATGCTAACTAGTCACTTAAACCCCCTGAGAGAGTTGCAGATTAACTGTCTACCTGTCAAATGGAGTTTGCTCATTAGGAGTTAGTTCCCTACCCTATTGAAATCTCAAATTTGAATGAGAAAACAAAAAAACAAAAATACTTACACTCCTAACACACACAGGATTACTGTGAAGAAAGCACTTTGGAAATAGTAAAGCAATACTTAAATGCCAGCCTCTTATCATTGTATCATACTGATCTTGGAACTATTCACCCCCCATACAGGGGAAGTAGACTTTTATTTCATCCAAATGAATGCCTTCCCTTCATGAATATTAGAACTTGTTCTGCAACCTATAGTCCTAGAGAATTACTTGGGGCACCAAAGAGTTATTTGACTTGCCTAGGGTTACACAGCTAGAATATGGCAGAGACAAAACTCGAGTCCCTATTTTCCTAACCCCAAAGTGAATCATCTTTCTTCTGAATGGAAAAGACACATGAAATAGTTGTTCAATTAAATTTATAGGGAAGTAGTCATAAAGGAGATATCATTTAACCTGGGCCTTGAAGGATGGGTAGAATTTCAATAGGAAGACACAGGACATTAGAGTCTCACTGTTCTCTATCCTGGGTCAGCTCATCACAAGAATATTATGTTCTATTTTGCCTAAGTTATTCCCCAAAGGGAAAGTGGAAAAATATTTAGTGTGTAATATGAATTAGATATGGGACAACTGTTTGTTTCCTACAACAAAAATAAATGCTAAAATGCCAAACTCTCTCAAGTGTATACTTAAAAGAAGCAAGCTTAAACAAATGGTGATATGAAGCAGTTATATTCTCTTGGGACTTGATACTTAAAAACATCTGAACATGAAGCAATTTACTGGATCATTGTTTGGGAATTTATTCTTCACCTCACATATGAACTGTATTCCTCAGAGTCTGTTTCTTCTGGTAAAACAAGACAGACTTGTCCTCATCCTCTTGATACAAGGGTACTTTGCCCCTTGCCATTCGTCAGCTTTGAACATCTTCAAGTGCCAAGCTCCTTAGCATTGTTGTTAGAATATAAACAATTGCTTCCTCCTTCCTTCCTTCCTTCCTTCCTTCCTTCCTTCCTTCCTTCCTTCCTTCCTTCCTTCCTTCCTTCCTTCCTTCCTTCCTTCCTTCCTTCCCTCTTTCCTTCCCTTCTTCTTTCCTTCTTCCTCTCCTTCCTTCCTTCTCAACTATGTACTACAACTTGTTCAGTCATTACCCAATTGATGGACATCCCTTTGATTTTCAATTTTTTGCCACCACAGTAGAGTTGCTATATATATATTTTTGTAAGTTTGGCTCCTTTTACCTTTCCTTTGACTTCTTTTGGAAACAGACCAAGCAGTAGAACCAAGTGCTGGGTCAAAGGGTGTGTATTGTGTCATTGCTTTTAGGTATAGTTACAAATTCTTCACCAAATGGTTGAAAAAGTTCACAAAACTCCACCAAAAGTCATTAGTAGTCCAGTTTTTCCACAACCCTTTAAGTATTTGTTATTTTTGTTTTATGTCATATTAGTCAATCTTATGAGTATGAGGTAGTCTCACAGAACTGCTTTAATCTTCATTTCTCTAATGAATAGGGATTTGTAGCATTTTTTCTAAATATTTGAAAAATGAGGCCTTATCAGAGATACTGTCAAATAAAATTTTCCCACTTTATACTTTCCTTCTAATAAGGGTTGCATCAGTTTTATTTGTGCAAAATTTTTTAAAATATATTTTCAAATATAATCAAAATTATGCATTTGACATCTTGTAATGCTATCTCTTTTTTGATCCTAAATTATTCTCTTATCCATAGATCTGAGAGGAAAATCATCCCATGCTCCCTTAGTTTGCTCATGGTATCAGCCTCTATGTCTAAGTCATGTATCGATTTTAACCTTATCTTAGAATATGGTGTAAGACGTTGTTTCTAAACCTAGTTTCCATTATATTCTTTTCCCATTTTCCCAGCAATTTTTGTCAAATAATGAGTTCTTATCTCCAAAACGTAGGTCTTTCAATTTATCAAAGACTAGATTACCATGGTCATTTACTCCTGTATCTTGTGTCCCTAATAATCTATTCCACTGATCCACCAGTCTATTTCTTAGTCATCACACTGGCCTGATGATTACTGCTTGGTAAAATAGTTTGAAATCTGAAACTTTTAAACTGCCTTCCTTAACTTTTTTTATTTTTTCCCTTGTTAATATTGACCTTTTGGTATTTCAGATGAATTTTATTGCAATTTTTTCCAGTTCTCTAAGATAATTCTTGGTAGTTTGATTGTTTTGCCCCAAACAAATAAATAAACTTAGATGGAATTCTCCTTTTTATTATATAGGCTTAGTCTATCCATGAGCAATGGATATTTCTCCATTTGTTTAGATCTGTCTTTATGTGTGTGAGAAGTGTTTTATAATTGTGTTCATATATTCCCTGAAGTTTTCTTGCCAGTGGACTCCCAAGTATTTAATACTGCTGGCACTATTTTAAATAGAATTTCTCTATTTCTTCCTACTGGGTATTGATAGTAATATATAGAATGCTGTTGATTTGTGTTGTTGAGTCATTTTTATTATTTCTGATTTTCTATGAATCTATTTGTTGTTTGCTTGGCAAAGATGGTAAAGTGGTTTGCCATTTCCTTCTCTAAGTTATTTTATAGATGAGGAACTAAGGCAAATAGGGTTAAGTGATTTCTCCAGGGTCATGTAGTTGATAAATGTCTGAAATTAGATTTGAATTCAGGTTCTTCTGACTCCAGGATCAGTTTTCTATTCACTGTGCTACTCAGCTGTCCAATGATTTATGAAGGTTTGTTTTATATCCTGCAACTTTGCTGAATGTGTTAATGGCTTTAATATTTTTAGGTGATTATTGTTCTTTAAGAAAGTCATGAAATCATCTACAAAGAAGGACAGTTTCGTTTCCTCATTATCTATTTTCATTTCTTCAATTTCTTTTTCTTGTCTTATTGCATTAGTTAGCATTTCTAACACAACACTGAATAAAAAAAGATGGTAATGGACAAACATCTTTACTTCACTCCATTCTTGGGAAGGCTTCAAGTTTATCCCCATTACCAATAAGGATTGCTGTTCATTTTAAATAGATGCAGTTTAGGAAAAAGTCATTGTTCTTTATGTTTTTTAGTGTCTTTAAGTGGAATGGGTATTATATTGTGTCAATGGCTTTTTCTGCATCCACTGATATAATCAAATGATTTTTGCTGTTTTTGTTATTGATAAGAAGAAATATGCTGATAGTTTTCCTAATATTGAGGCACTCCTGCATTTTGATATAAATCCCACCTGGTCATATTGTATAATCTTTGTGATAAATAGCTATAATCTCCTTTCTAGTGTTATATATTTTTTTGCATGAATAGTCATTGAGGAATTTGGTCTATAGTTTCTCTCTCTCTCTCTCTCTCTCTCTCTCTCTCAGCTCTTCCTGGTTTAACTATCAAAACTTCATTATCTTGGGAAAATAATTTCATAGGACTCCTCTTGTCCTATTTTTCAAATCTTTTATAAAGTATTGGAATTAATCTTTAGATGATATAATTTGATTGAATTCACTTATAAATCTATGTGGTCCTGAGAATTTTTTCTTAGGGAACTTATTGATGACCTGTCCAATTTCTTTTTCTAAAATAAGGTCATTTAAGTATTCTATTTCCTTTTCTAGGCAATTTACTTTTTTTTGATAAATATTCATTTACTTACAATGGCAGCTTTGTTGGCATAGAGTTGGACAAAATAACACCTAATAGTTGCTTTAATTTCATTTTCTTTGGTCATTCATGTTTTATACTAGTAATTTGATTTTCCTTTTATAAGGGTTTATCTAATATATTGAGTTTTTTTTAAAACCAGAATTTAGTTTTATTTATTAGTTCATTTTTTTACTTTCTATTTTATTAATCTTTCCTCTGATTTTTCAGGATTCCTATTTTGGTATTCAACTGAGGATTTTTAAGTTATTCTTTCTCTAGTTTATTTTTTTATTCACATACCCAATTCATTAATCTCTTCTTTCTCTCTTCCAGTATTGTATGCATTTAGAGATCAATTTCTCCTTAATTATTGCTTTGGTTGTATCCTACAAAATTTGTAATATTTTCTCATTGTTGCTATTCTTTTTAATTAATTTATTTTCCAATTAAATGCAAAGAGAGTTTTCAACATTCTTTTGTAAATTTTTGAGTTCCACATTTTCCTGCCACCCTTACATATCCCCTCCCCTTATGACAGCATGCAATCTGATACCGGTTGGACATGTACAACCACGCTTAACATATTTCCATATTAGTCACATTGTAAAGGAAGAATTAGAACTAAAGTAGAAAAATAACCATGAGAAAGAAAGAAAAAATAAAAGAAATTAAAAAATAAACATATGGTTTGCTCTTCATTCAGAATCTGTAGGTTTTGTTTTTGTGATTTTTGTAGGTTTTTTCTGGATATGGATGTTATTTTCCTTAACAGGCCTCACAGGATTATCTTTGATATTTTTTTGCATGAATAGTCATTGAGGAGTTTGGTCTATAGTTTCTCTCTCTCTCTCAGCTCTTCCTGGTTTAACTATCAAAACTTTATTATCTTGGAAAAATAATTTCATAGGACTCCTCTTGGCTTGGATTGTGGTTTCTAATGCATTCTGCTGTCTCTGTTTTATGGGTGAGTTCATCCCATGCACATTTTCAGTAATTATTTTTTTTCTTTTTTTCCTAGAAGATCATCTTTTTATTAGTTTAGGTCAAATTACTATTTCTTCAAAAAGATTTTAGGTTGGCAGCTTTTTCCTTTTTCCAAAGAAGAAAAACATCTCAAGAAAGTTTTAAATGTTCTATACTATTGATCCATCTTTGCTTTGTGCTGGTATCATCACAGGAAGAGCTCCCATTCTACTTAGATTAGATGCTGCTACCTCAGTTGGTGCAAAACTCGGACTCTGTGGAGTAGGATCAAAGTCATCGCTTGGTACTTGGTTATACTGAGCTTTGGCATAGCCTTCTATGGTGGAAGGTGACATTGATCCCAGAGAGGAATGATTGCTACTAATGTAGCTTCTGGCAGTAGATGTGCGACTCTTTGGAGGAGGAACATCCTCTCTGATATCATGGTGAATTTCTTTTTCATATGTCTCCTCCTTGTGTTTTTTACAGCAGCAAAAGATTAGAAGACCCAGCAGCAAGAGGGCACACAAAGTTCCTATGATAGCTCCAGCAATTGTACCAGCAGTGTTTGAAGGAGGAACAACATTCACCCTCAAAAGGCATTGATCAGCACCAACTCTGTTTCTTATACTACAGCTGTATGTGCCAGAGAACTCTGGAGTGGCATTTCATATAGAAATAATGTCTGGGTTGGGATCTGCTATCACAGAAGGAAATTTTTCTGTGATGGGCACTCTTTGCCATGAATAGTATAAAGGAGGGGAACCTTCTTCTGATTCACATTTTAGTTTAAAATCACTGCCAATCACTGATGATCCATCATTGTATTATCTTGTCCCTGAAGGTTTAACAAGCACAGAAAGTTGCATCTTTTTGTTTGCAACGCCAGGGAGTTTTTGCACTTTGCATTGATTTGTACCCATATCTGATAATTGTAGATCTGTTATATTTATTGATGCATCACCTAATTTGAAATCATTGCTTGTAAAATAAACTCATCCTTTCAGATCTTTGGAGTAATTATAAATGCTGCCTCCAGAAAATATAATTATCTCTTGGTCACTGTTTTGGCTATCAGGTGATGATTTAATCCATTCAATTCCCTCTCCCTCTCCCTCTCCCTCTCCCTCTCCCTCTCCCTCTCCCTCTCCCTCTCCCTCTCCCTCTCCCTCTCCCTCTCCCTCTCCCTCTCCCTCTCCCTCTCCCTCACTAATCATTTTTAACTGAATTCCTTCCACCCTGTTTTCTTCAGTTTATCCTTTTCTCTCCTTTTCCATCCTGTTCTTTCCTTAAAAATCTTTTGTTTCTATCTTCTTTTATGTGCCCCTTTTTAAAATCATCTCTCTCTTTTCTTATCCCTTCCTCTTTTGCTTCCCCAGTGAATAGGGTAGAATTCTATCCAATTGAGTATGTATATTTAATCTTTTTTTGAACCTCTTTAGATGAGTCAAGTTCAAGTAGTATCTGATCGTATTCCACACCATTTCCCTTCCATTGTAAAAGTTCTTCCTTTCATGCCTCTTCTATATGGAATAATTTGTTCTTTTTCTCCCTTCCTGCTTCTACCAGGGCATCCCTCTTTCTCACATACCCATTATTTTATATTACTCCAACATAATTGGCTCACTACCACACACTCTTTCTATATAAAATCTTTCTAACTGTCTAATAATAATAAAACTGTTCTAAGATACAAATATCATCTTCCCACATAACAATGTAAAAAGTTTAGCCTTATTGAATGCCTTATGAGTTCTCTTTTTTTTTTATCAATTTTATGCCTCTTATATTGAAAATCAGATTTTCTGTTCAGCTCTAATCTTTTTTTTTACATAGACTCTTTATTAAAGATATTATTTGAGTTTTACAATTTTCTCCCAATCTTGCTTCCCTCCCCCCACCCCCACCCCACAGATAGCACTCCATCAGTCTTTACTTTGTTTCCATGTTGTACCTTGATCCAGATTGGGTGTGAGAGAGAAATCATATCCTTAAAGAGAACAGAATTCTCAGAGGTAACCAGATCAGACAATATCTGGGGTTTTTTTCTAAATTAAAGGGAATAGTCCTTGCACTTTGTTCAAACTCCATAGCTCCTTATCTGGATACAGATGGTACTCTCCTTTGCGGACAGCCCAAAATTGTTCCCAATTGTTGCACTGATGGAATGAGCAAGTCCTTCAAGGTTGAACATCACTCCCATGTTGCTGTTAGGGTGTACAGTGTTTTTCTGGTTCTGCTCATCTCACTCAGCATCATTTCATGCAAATCCCTCCAGGTTTCCCTGAAATCCCATCCCTCCTGGTTTCTAATAGAACAATAGTGTTCCATGACATACATATACCACAGTTTGCTAAGCCACTCCCCAATTGAAGGACATTTACTGGATTTACAATTCTCTGACACCACAAACAGGGCTGCTATAAATATTTTTGTACAAGTAATGGTTTTACCCTTTTCCCTCATCTCTTCAGGGTATAGACCCAGTAGTGGTATTGCTGGGTCAAAGGGTATGCACATTTTTGTTGCCCTTTGGGCATAGTTCCAAATAGCTTTCCAGAAGGGTTGGATGAGTTCACAGCTCCACCAACAGTGTAATATTGTCCCAGATTTCCCACATCCTTTCCAACAATGATCATTATCCTTCCTGGTCATACTGGCCAATCTGAGAGGTGTGAGGTGGTACCTCAGAGAAGCTTTAATTTGCATTTCTCTAATAATTAATGATTTAGAGCATTTTTTCATATGGCTATGGATTGCTTTGATCTCCTCATCTGTAAATTGCCTTTGCATATCCTTTGACCATTTGTCAATTGGGGAATGGCTTTTTGTTTTGAAAATATGACTCAGTTCTCTGTATATTTTAGAAATGAGTCCTTTGTCAGAATCATTAATTGTAAAGATTGTTTCCCAATGTACTACTTTTCTTTTGATATTGATTACATTGGTTTTATCTGTGCAAAAGCTTTTTAATTTAATGTAATCAAAATCATCTAATTGGTTTTTGGTGATGTTCTCCAACTCTTCCTTAGTCATAAACTGTTCCCCTTTCCATAGATCTGACAGGTAGACTAGTCCTTGATCTTCTAATTTGCTTATAGTATTGGTTTTTATGTCTATGTCCTGTAACCATTTGGATCTTATCTTGGTAAAGGGTGTGAGGTGTTGGTCTAATCTAAATTTCTTCCATACTAACTTCCAATTATCCCAGCAGTTTTTATCAAAGAGGGAGTTTTTATCCCAGTGGCCGGACTCTTTCAGTTTATCAAACAGCAGATTACTATACTCCTCTCCTGCTTTTGCACCTAGTCTATTCCACTGGTCCACCACTCTATTTCTTAGCCAATACCAAACAGTTTTGATGACTGATGCTTTTTAATATAATTTTAGATCAGGTAGTGCTAAGCCACCTTTGTTTGCATTTTTTTTCATTAAGCTCCTGGCAATTCTTGACTTTTTATTTCTCCATATGAATTTACTTACAATTTTTTCTAACTCATTAAAGTAATTTTTTTGGAATTTTGATTGGTAGGGCACTAAACAGATAGTTTAGTTTTGGTAGAATTGTCATTTTTATTATATTAGCTCTCCCTATCCATGAGCAGTTGATATTTGCCCAGTTATTTAAATCTGATTTAATTTGTGAGAAGTGCTTTATAATTGTTTTCAAAAAGATTCTGAGTCTGTCTTGGCAAATAGACTCCCAAATATTTTATGCTGTCTGAGGTTACTTTGAATGGGATTTCTCTTTCTAGCTCTTCCTGCTGTTTCTTGCTAGCTATATATAGAAAAGTTGAGGATTTATGGGGGGTTATTTTATAACCTGCAACTTTGCTAAAATTGCTAATTGTTTCCAGTAGTTTTTTAGATGATTTCTTGGGATTCTCTAGGTAGACCATCATGTCATCTGCGAAGAGTGAGAGTTTTGTCTCTTCCTTCCCAATTCTAATTCTTTCAATTTCTTTTTCTTCTCTAATTGCTGATGCTAACATTTCTAATACAATATTGAATAGTAGTGTTGATAATGGGCACCCTTGTTTGACCCCTGATCTTATTGGGAATTCCTCTAGCCTCTCCCCATTGAATATAATGCTTGTTGATGGTTTCAGATAGATACTGCTAATTATTTTAAGGAACAGTCCATTTATTCCTACACTCTCTAGTGTTTTTAATAGGAATGGATGCTGTATTTTGTCAAAAGCTTTTTCAGCATCTATTGATATGATCATATAATGTCTGATAGGTTTGTTATTGATATAATTGAGTATACTAACAAGTTTCCTTATGTTGAACCAACCTGAATTCCTGGAATAAATCCTACTTGATCATAATGTATTATCCTAGTGATGACTTGTTGTAGTCATTTTGCTAAGATTTTATTTAGGATTTTTTGCATCTATATTCATCAGGGAAATGGGTCTATAATTTTCTTCTAATCTTTTTATCAGGAAGTTTTGAAACTCCTCTATTTCGTTAAATATTTTTTTTCCTTGAAGGATTAGCCTCAGTTTTGCTGGGTAGATTATTCTTGGTTTTTATCCAAGTACTTTACCTTCTAGAATATCCTATTCTAAGCACTCTGCTCCTTTAATGTGGTAGGGACTAAATCTTGTGCAATCTATGAAACTTCACAATCTATAGTATTTGAATGGTTGCTTGAAGTGTTTTCTCTTTGACTTGAGAGCTCTGGGATTTAGCCATGATATTTCTGTGGTGAGTTTGCATTTTGAGATCTCCTTCATGTGATTCTTACAATTTCTAGTTTGGCCTCTGATATTAAGATATCAGAGCAGTTTTCCTTGATAATTTCTTGAAATATGATTTCTAGCTTCTTCTTTGAACACATCTTTCTTAAATTTTTCTCCTCAATTATTTTCCAGGTCAGTTATTTTTCCTATATTTTACATATTCTTCTGTGTTTGCATTCTTCTGACTTGTTTTATTGTATCTTGTTGTTTCATGAAGTCATTAGCTTCCACTTGCCCAATTCTAATTTTTAAGCATTATTTTCCTTCAGTGAACTTTTGAATTTCTTTTTCCATTTGACCAGTTCTATTTTTTAAATATTATTTTTCCAGTATTTTTGTGCCTTTTTACAAAGCTGTTAATTTTTTTCATAATTTTATTCCTTTGCTTTAATTTTATTTAATTTTCTTTCAGTCATTTTTATTATATTTCAAAAATTATTTTACCTCTTCTGGGAATTCTTCTTTATTATGTGTCCAATTCATTGGTGTTTTTTTTTCCTTTGAAGCTTTACTTAGAGTTGTTTTGATTTGATTGTCTTTTTCTGAATTTTTGTCTTGATCTTACCTGTCACCACAGTAGTCTTTTTATGTTCAGCTTTCTTTTCTTGTTTTGGTTTGTTCCCCTTTTCCACTCTTTTCTTTTATTTTTAACTTAATGTTAATTTGGGCTCTGTTCCCAGTATGTTCTCACTATCCCAGTGAGAAGTGATACTGTCTCGAACTTTAGATTTTTTCCACACTAAGGTTTTCAGAGTTAGTTTTGGGGGTATGAATGTTTTGGGCATTTGCAAGATTGTATGAACTGGTGAGAGGATATTCACTTTTCTCTTAGTCTGTAATCTAGTCTTTACTCAGAAAGGACCCAATCCTCCATTGGAACCAGAAATAATACTGTTTCTCAAGGTCCCTAATTCCTTGGGACCAAACTGGTTGCTGCTCCCCCCCCCACCAGATTTTTACTCTTTCTTGGTTGAAAGGACTCTTCTCTACCCTCCAATGATGACCCCAATGTGGTTATTGGTTTGCCAAACAGCATCTGCTCCTGTAACTAGTAATAACACAGAAGTACACTGCAATCTCTTTGTGCCCAGTTTCCAGGTCCTCTGCCATCTCTGATTTGAGAACTCCCAAAGCTGCTACTGCTTCTGTTGCCAACATCTGGCCCCACCATTGATTTTACATCTACCTGAGCTCCAGACAAGCCTCTACCCCTGTGTCACAGTTCTTTCTTTCTGATCTATGCTTTCACAGAATGGAAGAATTTCTCACTCTGACATTTTCATAACTTTGCCACTCCAGAATTTGAAATAAGGCATTATTTTAAGGAATGTTGGGAGCTCTCAGCTAAATGCTTTCTCTATGCCACCATTTTGATCCTTTCTTAGAAGTGTCTTTTTTTGGGGGGGCAGGTGATTTTGCAAGGTAATGGGGGTAAGTGACTTGCCTGAGTTCACACAGCTAGGTAATTATTGAGGCCAGATTTGAACTCATGTCCTTCTGATGCCAAGGTCAGTGCTCTATCCATTATACCACCTAGCTGTCCAACTTTTTTCTTAAAGAAAGTATTCATGAAGCAAAATTATGAACCTTCTGGATAATTTACAAGTCTATCACAGTTCTTACCACATGCTTTTTTATAGCATATCTTTTCTCTAATTAAATTTTATGGGAAAAAATGAACAAAAATCTAAATTTTCTACCTCCTGTTTCCCATTTACTATTGGGGGAAAAAAATAAAAACTAACTAATATGCATAATCAAATTTTAAAAATTCTCACATTTAGTTCATGTCCAAAAATTTATTGCCTTTTTTAATCATTCTCTTCTATATTGACATTTTCATTGAGATCACTGCAAAACATATGATAATTTAATATGAAGATTTTAGCACCTTCTTCATTGAATCTCCTTCTCCATTAACCCCTGCTTTCACTGTAGCACTTAGATGGCATAATAGGCAGAGACGTAAACTTGGAGTTAGAAAGATCTAAGTTGAAATTCCAATTGTGTCCAAGATACATAATAGCTATGTGACCTGAAGCAAGTCGTTTAAATTTTCTGAGTTGTCAGTCTTCTGATTTTAAAAATGGAAGAAGTGTTATTTTTTATTGTTGGAGTTGGTGAGAACCAAAAGAAATAATAGATATGAAATGCCTTGCAAACATTAATCATTACTTTTATACTTATCACACTGAAATAAGAGATGACAAAATGTCTTATAAAATGATATATAGTTGTTTATTTTTACTTTTTCAATATAGATTATATAGTGCTCCATTAGAAAAAAAGAAAAGATCTCTGTAACAAAAATATTAATCAAGCAAAATAAATTTCCATGGACATTGTCTTTGTCCAAAATTATATGTCTCCTTCCCCATCCTGAGTTCATCACCTTTTTTGTCAGACAGTGACTATCACTCCCTTCCTCAAGAGAGGAAAATGACAAACACAGAACCCCCTTTCTCAAGCCACCTGGTCCTAGAGAAGAGAAGGTCCCACGGTTTCTCTCCTTACAACATTGTCTTTCACCAGATGCCATATACAAAAGAATCATGTTACCAGGACACAGTCAAAGAGCAAAGAATGGGCTACATTCTCAGTCCTGGCTAGGTGGTCAATTGAAAAAACCTTTCCATACACATATGACAAGCAGCCTGTAGCCAGTTACAGAATGTCTATACATGCTCCACAATCTCTCTAAGTTATTTCCTTTTATACCATCATAGTTACACTGGAAGTAGACTATTTGAACGAGTTGTATTACCTAAGGACTCACATATGCTTGCATCAGATCACCATTAGATTTTCATAGAATAAATGCAAAGAGAACATAAGGCAGTGAAATAGAAAAAAAAGATAAGGAGGGAAGGCTGAAACAATGTGGAAAATAAGGGAAGTGAAGAGGTAGTTCTATTCAGGCATGGAAGCACAGTCAGGACAAAAATTTAGAGACTTAAGATGGAGTAAAGAAAGGGAAGCCAGTTTGATCAAAACATTGAGTATGGGAAGAAAATTAATGTATTGTGAATCTGGAAGCATAGATTGAACCAGATTGTGAGGTGGGCCATAAAAGATAAGATGGAGTTCTACTTTATTTTTTAGGCAATAGGGAGCCATTGGAGTTTATGGAGTAGAATAGCCACATGGTTAGTAAAGTACATTAAAAAAGTCACTATACCATCTTCCTTTCACAGAGGAACTAGAAGCTAACCAAGAAATGCTGAAGTAGGCGTGTGTATTAGCTAACATTCCTATTCCCATCTGTGGGTTGATTTGCCTTTCTGCCTCTAGGGGCCCAGCAACATGTGAAATAGGGAACACATCCTATCTCAACTCTCAAGTCCTCCTGATGCCCCCTGAAATGAAGCCATAAGAACATCATCACTCTAATTAATATCAACACAGAGGAACAATGAATGGTCTAGCTGGGGGAGCTTCCCAGGAGCCAGCTCCCCAACCCATTCCTTCTGTTATCACTCTCAGTGGGGCAGTACTTTATCACTGGGGGTAGTGGAGGGGGGGGATTTTCCTCTCAAGCAAAGATTCCCTGACTTTTGCCCAGATGCAGAGTTGTGGAGAGACATCTGTGTACCGTATGTATTTCAAAAGACTCCAAAGAGAAACATGAACTTGGAGAGGAAGACACTGAGAGTAATGCCCTCATGATCTTCCATATTTTTCTTTGACATTTTCATGACAGAATCCATGTAGGACATCATAAAAAATATAATGCATGTTTACTGGAAGCTTTATAGCTCTATAAAACACAAACAAACAGCATTTGAGATCAAAGTAGTCTAAAAAACAGAAGCATTGGCTTCTGGAACAAAAACTAATAAATCTATCATTTATTTCAGGTTAAAAAATAATTTCTGGTCTTAAAACCTTGTTTCTTGGCAGGAGGAAGGATTATAGATGTACATTATAAGCAATTATTGGACAGTTTAATCATACCTGATAGACAAAAATAAAGAATACCCTTTTGGATTAGTCTCTAATTCAAGTCATAATAAGTCACTCGACCTAGATGTCCTGGGTAGTCTGATCCCCAAAATGTGCACACCTCTCTCTCCTGAAGGCTACCAGTGTGTTTATCCTGTGATGGAACTGATGCTAGTGATCTTGCCTGGCTGCCAAAAAAAACTAGCCTTGGAAATAGAAGAATAGGAAAAAATAGAGAAGGTGAAGGGGATGGAGGGAAGAAGGGGGGGAAGGGGGAAGGGAAGAAAGGAAGGAGGGAAGGACACAGAAGTAGGGAAGAAGAAAAGAAGGAAAGGGGATAGAAAGGGGAGGAAAGATAGAAAGGAAGGAAGGGAGGGAGGGAGGGAGAAAGGAAGGAAGGAAAGAAAGAAGGCAAAAATGAGGAGAAAGAGAATTCCAGGAATAGGGACAGTCAGTGAAAATGTCCAGACTTCAGAGATGGAATATTTTGTAGGAAGTACAGGAAGGAGGCCAGAATATAAGGGGAATGAGTTATAAGAAAACTGGAAAGATATAACAAAACTATGTTGTGAAGGACTTTAAAAGTCATACAGAGGGTTTTATATTTGGTCTCAGAGGTAATAGGAAGTCACTGGTAATAGGAGAATGACATGATCAAAATTGGCTATAGAAAGATCAATTTAAGAATTGAATGGAAGGTGGAGTGATTTAAGTAAAAAGAATTGAAGCAGAGAGAGTCAACAGCAGACGATTGCAATAGATCAGGAATGAGATGATGATGGTGACAGTATTAGAAGAGAACTAGGTATATATCAGAGATATTACAAAGGTAAAATCAACAGGACACGGCTATATGTTGGATATGGAGGATCAGAGAGAGCAAAGAATGGAAGACAACTCCTAGGCTTTGAATTTGGGTGACTGGGAAGATGGTGTTGCTTTCAATAGTAATTTGAAGGGAAAAATGATGATGTTTGTCAATGAGTTCAGGAAGGAAGAGTGAAAGGGAGGAAGACCAGTAGAATGAGCAATCCCCCTGAGACGCACCCCTTATTTTAGACTCAGTCCATCTTCTAAACAGTCAAAAGGAGATGTAGAGCTGTTTGTCCCAAACCTTCCCTGCCAACCAAATGCTTCCCAGCCCAAGCTGATCCACTCATACAATCACCCCCGGAGTATTTACTGGCCGTACAGTGTTTCATAGACTGAACATCAGAGATGTGGGTTGAGTATATAAACAGCTCCCGGCCCTTCATCTGTTCCTTTTCCTCAATTTTCTTTCTTTTTGAACACGAGACTCAATCGATCTATATTTTTGCTTGAACTACAAGCTAGAGGCCATGGTTGGCCTAATTTTCTTTCATAATCCATCCCAAATCCCGAAATTTGACCTGCTGGGGCCTCCATGAACTTTCTCATCATCAACTTAGTGGAACAATTCAGTGGAACCGATATGGAATTGTAGGCTGTAATTCTCAATCTTAGCATATGAGATGCAAGTAAACCCACCTGAAGGGAAATAGAATTGGTTAACTCTCCTTTTACATGAATGTACTAACAAAAGTCTCTTGCCTTATAACATATTTCATTAAATCAGAGAATATCCAAAATGGAAAGGATCTGAGATCCTTAATCTAACCTTCTTCTGCATTTGAAATCATTCCTTCAAAAAGAAAAAGGAGTAGCGCATCTCATTTATACACACACACACACACACACACACATATATATATATAATATAATATACATTTATTGTTTAATTATTTCCTAATTACAAGTACTTTTTAAACATTCATATTTTAAATTTTTAAATACTAAATTTTCTCTCTCCTTCTCGCCTTCCTTGATCTTTCAGAAGGCAAGCAATAGGATATCGATTACCCATAGTACAAAATCTTTGTAAGGGGAATGCAAGTTCCTTGAGTGCAAGGACTATTCCAAATTTGTCCTTACATACTCCTCACTTAGCACAAAATAGGGACTTCATGTGTATGAATTATTGATTGATGAATGGATTCATCATATCTCAAATTGTACATGTCATTTTTCTCATAAGACTGTTGGACCTAGAGTCTGGAAGATCTGAGTTCCATTCCAGATTCAGACATTTACTAGCTGTGTGACCCTGAACAAATCACTTTATCCTGTTTGCCTCAGTTTCCTAAACTGTAAAATGATCTGGAGAAGGAAATGGCAATCTACTTTTGTATTTTTGCCAAGAAAACCCCAAAAGGAGAATCACAAAGAATTGTACATGACCAAAACAAGGGAATAAAAATGACAAATATTTCTCCAAAATGCCAGTTCTTCCTCCTGATTTCACCTTATTAGTGACTCCATCAACTATGCTTCCTGTGTTTACATTGGGGGATTTTTTTAATTCATTCTTCTCAAATCTCTCTGCTAATCAATTGGTCTTCAAATGTTGTCTATTTGGATTTCTGTACCATTTCATACATCTGTCCTCTAGTAGGATGAGATTCAAAGGTTCCAGATTCAAATCCTGCTTTGATAAGCTTTGCGTTATCTCCCCAGAAGTGATCATGAGTCACTTTGAGTTGTCTTCACTCTTTTACCTAGTCCCAGTTTTCTCAGTAGCTAGATGGTACAGTGACTAAAGCTCTAACCCTGAAGTCAGGAGGATCTGAGTTCAAATGTTACCTCAGGCACTTAATAGTTGTGTGTCCTTGTGTAAGTCACTTATCTTGATTGCCTCATGTTTAAGGTTATCTCTAAACATCCTGATTAATATGCTATCACTAGATCTGGGAGCTAGAAAGCAAAGATGGTGACTTAGCATACTCAAATCCAATTCAGGTGCTTGTCATGGCATCACTTCCCTAATATCTTAGTCTTCTTCAAGAAAGAAGGACAAGAGGGGAAGCTAGGTGGCACAGTGGATAGAGCACCGGGCCTGGAGTCAGGAGTACCTGAGTTCAAATCCGGCCTCAGACACTTAATAATTACCTAACTGTGTGGCCTTGGGCAAGCCACTTAACCCCATTTGCCTTGCAAAATCCTCAAAAAAAGTAATGAAGGACAAGGGCACCTAGGTGGCAAAGTGGCTAGAGTATCGACCCTGGAGTCAGGAAGACCTGAATTCAAATCCTACCCACAATACTTACCTAACAGTGTGACCTTGGGCAAGTCACTTATTTCGCTATATGAACTTGGGCAAGTCATTTAACCCCATTTTCTTGCAAACACAACAAAAAAAGAATGAAGGACAAATATCACCATCCTCCCAGACCAAGACCTATGTCATAACTTTATTAGAAAGATGGTTTTTCTTTTCACCCCAGAATATGTCCAAATATACTGACTTTTTACAGAATTTTATCTCAGTTGAAAAGCATGGTGATGTGGTAGATAACTGGATCTGATATCAAATTTACCCAGGTTCAGATTCAGCTGCAAACACTTTGTAGTCATTTGACTCTAGGTAAGTCACTTAACTTCTGTCTGCCAAATGTAAATTGTATATAATAATCGAACCTACCTTTTGGGTTGTTGAAATATTTATCAAGAGCTTAGCATATAGTATCTGATGCCTAGTAGATAATTAATAAATAGTGCTTCCCTCATAATCAACTGAAATAGGCCATAGACAAGCATAGCCAAGAACTACGATGACAAAAAAAAGTGACAATGGATACAGTAGCACTTTTAAATAACTCTAGATTTTATCCATCTCCATAGTATCTATCACATTTTAAAATGCTATAAAATATTAAATTTTACAATTTTACAAATACTACAAGTATTAAAATATTAAAGACATTCAAAATACAGTTTTTTGCATATTTGTGAGACTAATATTTTCTTGTAATATGGCTCTAGTTATGTCAACCATATTAAATGAACATCAGTGGCTGCTTATTACTTCCAGGATCAAATATAAACTCCTCTGTTTGTCATTTAAAACTCTTTACAGCCTAGCCCCTTCTTACTGTTCCAACTTTTTTATATCTTGTTACTCTCCACAAATTCTACAGCCCAACCATGTAACCAACTTGCTATTCCTTCTACTTCTTACTTCCACCTCCTGGTTTCCCTGGAGGGAAACTTCAAAACTTAGCTTAGATCCTACCTTCTGAAGGAGATCTTTCCCACATGGTCCAGCATTCTTCCTCCCCCTCCCATCTCCCAAGCTAGCGCCTTCCCATTAAGATTAATTGTTTGTATTGTAAGTGTATCTTGCATAAATCTTTGTAGTAAGTGTGGATCATGTAGAGAACTGCCCTTTTTGGTTCTTTCTGACCCTATGTGTTGGTTCAACAATGAAGGATCTAGGTGTTTGGAGAAGACAAAGCAAAGATTAGGGTTAGGAAGCCCCTAGCAACTAGGAGGAATGAAAATAGACAACTCAGTTTCCAGGCAACCCAATCAGCATGGTTCCCTAATTTCCACAAGCTTTGTCCTTATACCTGTGAATAAGAATGAATGAGAGGGGTGGCTATGTGGTGTAGTGGATAAAGCACCAGCCCTGGAGTCAGGAGTACCTCGGTTCAAATCTGGCCTCAGACACTTAATAATTGCCTAGCTGTGTGGCCTTGGGCAAGCCACTTAACCCCATTTACCTTGCAAAAATCTTAAAAAAAAAAGAATGAATGAGACAAAATGGTAGCAGTAAGGTTAAGGCTGGGAATGGATTGATCGATGATGGGACACAGGGGAAAGGGAATCAAAATGGAGGATAATGTAGAGTTGAGTTGGCCCACTGATGAGTTCAGATCAATAAAGGAGGAGAGTATAGCCACAGCAAGAATGATTGTCTGGGAAACAATTGAGAAGTGGGGTGAATAGATGGAGTTAGACTAGGGGTCTTGAGACTAAGAAAAAGGTAGAAAAAGATTTTGCTCCCTAAAGGGGATTAGGAATTCATAATCCAGGTGGAATACATGTACTGTATGGCAAGACCAAAACGTGATTAACTCTGTATGTAGCTAAGGTAGAGGAATAGGTTGCAAGGTGGAAGTAATGAGACCATTAGATTATTAAAGGTGATTTCAATATGTATATTGAGGCTGAGAGGAGGAGCTGGAAAGAAGAAGAAGATTAGAAATCAGGTATTAGATTCATTGAAGAAGAGAGAACATCTGGAGCAGGGGTTGAGGGAAGGTTTGTTCAAACAGGCATTGGGCTATTATTATCTTCAGGTTCAATGCTCTATCTATATGCCACCTAGCTACCACTGGTATTAAGGAGTACCAGGAAAGATCATATTCAGAAAGTAGAACGAAATTTCAAAGAAAATTAGATTTTAGATTTAGATTTGGATTTTAAGAAGCCAAAGTGAGGTAGGAATGCATTTCAGGAATAGGAGACATTCTAGGGAAAATCACCAATCAGTAGACACTAGAGGTCCTTCGAATAAATAGTTTTAATTAAAGTCTGTTGGATTTATTAAGCACTTACTATGTGCCAGTCATTGTACTGGAGGTAAAAGTAGTAACAAAAAAAGAAAAACAGGCCCAACTCTTAAGAAGCTTACCTTCTAATGGGGAAAGACAATACATAAAAGGAGAATGTACGGTGAAGAAAGAAAACTAGAGAGTCAGGAGCTTCTGAGAGAAGAATGAAGGATTGAGCATGGATGGCCTGGTACAGGGGAGGGGTCCTTCACATGGAGTCTCTGAGAAGAAAAAAACAGGAAAAAAGGACTCAGAGGTGGAGGAGATTTCTAACATGAGAACATTCTGGAGTCAAGAACTCCCAAGATGAGAAGGTCTGCTTGGAGCAAGGTAGGAAGAGAAGTCCAAAGTTAAGAGTATAGTCCTGAATGAATGGATTAAACTGTGTGGGTCAATTTAGACAGGACTGTGATGGGCTGCAGATTGGAGATCACATCCCTTAGTTCTTTCCCTCTAATCCTCTCCATTTAGGTCTTTGCTAAAATCATCTCCTGCCGTTGTTATTTGTCCTTCCTTCTAGAAGGGGACCAAGGCATCACAAAGGTGATGTCATAATTTTCAAATTAATTGGATATGAGTGAAGGACGAGTTCCTAGGAACAAAACAACAGTGAGCATCAGATAATACTTTGGGATGGGGGAAACAATCACCAATAATTAACCCAAGAGAATGATGGCAGTCCTGCCGCATTTAGAACTCGAAATCATTGTCGATTTTTTGAAGCCAATAATAACAAATAGTTGACATCTGCTTTGAGTAAAGAGCCCAAGTTGTGAGAAAAGGAAAATACTATTTGCCATAAATTCACAATGATAAAAGCTAGAAAAGAATGATTTGGAGAAGTGAGAGAGAGTGAAAAGTGAAGGATTGTTCATTGCAATTCCCTCCCCCCGTTGCCTTCCTCTTCCCTACCCCCCCCCCATACATCCCTTGAATGAGGAAGGTTCCTCTAGGCTTGGCAAGTGGTGCCCTTTTATTAGCTCTGAGGTCTGGGCGATGGGGCTGAAATGAATTATTCCAGTAATTAAGGCTGTAGTGATTCTCTGAAATCGACTTGGTTGGTCTTCATTTTTGCTTTCTTGATAATTTTCATGCAGCTCAGGCTTGCTCCACTTAGAAGAAATAATTCTATCTGTTACATCATCAAATCTGCAAACTTAATTTATCTCCTCTGATTTGCACGGTATTCCCATATCCAAACTAAACCACCAGTCTCTGAGCCACAAAGAACCATTTTTACTCCTAGAGAAAGTAAAAAAGTAAAAACAAAAGCAACAAAAAGTCTTCATATACTACCAGGGTGGTCGCTGCAGGGTTGGGGAGTAAGAAGCCTGGGAAGGATTTCACCTAGGATGTCATCACTGGTAGCTTATCATTTTAATTATTCTTATTTAACTATTTACATCTAGATAGAGCAGTGGGTAGCAGGGTTAACTTAGAATTTGGAAGAACTAGTCACTGTGTGACATATTAGATTGTAAGTACCTTGAGGCAGGGGCTGTCTTTTTCTTCTTTTGTTTTCCAGTACCTAGTACAATTCCTGGAACATAGTAGACTCTTGTAGTTGATTGAATAAATGAAATGATGATTGATTGATTGAATGAATGAATGATCCTTGGCAAGTCCATTTCATTTCTTTTCAGTCTCAATTTCCTCTTCTGTAAAATGGTCAAAATATAGCAACTACCTTCCAGGGCTGTTGAGTGAATTGATCTGTTAACACTGATAGAGAACTTTACAAACCTTAAAGCATTAATGAGCGCTATTATTCATTCATTCATTCAAATGCAATTATTATTGCATTTAGTTATTTCTACACTAAGGAAAGAGTGCAAGTGTGACCAGCAGCCTCTAAATTTTGGTGACCTGTGGTAAAGTTCCATTCACCCCATCCTTGTTATGGATTTGGGAAATCCTGGTCTTCTCCAAGTCACCAGATAAAAATGCACAAATCTCTAACCTGACTGTTGGAGACAAAAAGAAGATGAAAAAATTCAAAGAGAAAGTTATTTGAATGACCTCTGGGAAGGAAGGAGCATTGTCTTTGGAGGTAATGGACATGGGTATGAATCTTGGTTCTGTTATTTATTAGTCATGTGGTTTTTGGGCAAGTCATTTTTCTCTGCACCTTTGTTTACTTCTCTGTAAAATGGAGCTCATAAAATACTTGCCCCAACTCCCTCAAATTGTCACTAAGAAAATTAAATGAGATGGCACACTGGATTTGGCATTGTAAGAACAGGATTTATGTCCCAAATTTTGTCACTTATTCCCTGTGGGACCTTATTGACGACATTTAATTTCTCCAGACATCAATTGCCCACTCTATAAAAATGAGGATATTGGTCTAGACCTTTATGGTTCTTGAAGCTCTAAATCTGTGATCAGATGCCTGCCAAATACTATCAAAATGTCAGTGGAAGAAACAGTGGAGTAATGAAAAGAGTCCTGGAATTATTGGAGGAACTGGGACTAGAAGAGAATCTGACTGTCTATATGACTTGAACTCCCATCCCCTCAGTTTTTCATCTCTCATATTAGGGCATTGGTACTCCCTTCATGGTCTCTGACATTCCAAGGCATCAAGTAGACATTGAATTCAAATTCTGTCTTATACATTAATTAATTTTATAACCCTAGACAAGTCACTTAACCTATCTTTATCTGTTTCTGACTCATAAAATGAGAAAAGTAACAATAGCATCTCCCTCCTCGATTTGTTGTGAGAGTGATAATGATGGTAATATGTGTCCTACATCTCAAAGACAATCATAACAACAGGAAGGTGGTACCATGACAAGCACGTGAACTGGATTTGAGGGACAGGGGCTGTGCCGAGTCCCCAGCCTCACCTTCTTCTCCAGAGTCATCTGGGTCCAGTGCCCAGATATGGATTAGGATGATTGGAGATGGTCCTGGATTTGAGGTGATCATGGGTAAGTGATTTGCCCAAGCTCACACAGCTAGCAAGTATCAAGTATCTGAGACTAGATTCAAACTCCTCTCCTCTTGACCTCAAGACCAGTGCTCTATCCACATCACCACCTAGTTGCCATTGTACATGTTACATAAATGCTAACTCAGATTGCTATGGGACAGTGGATAGAATGTTGGTCTTGGAGTCAGGAGACTCTTCTTTCTGAGTTCAAATCTAATCCTGAGCAAGTCACTTAACCCCACTTGCCTCAGTTTCCCCATTTGTAAAATGAGCTGGAGATGGCAAACCAGTCCAGTATCTCTGCCAAGAAAACCTCCAATGGGGTCATGGAAAGCCAGCGATGACTCCAAGGCAGCACTATGATTGCCTTTACTTTGACTTCTCTGGGTCTCAGTTTCTATATCTGTAAGATGAAGAAGTTGGAGTAACTTCCTTCCAGGTCATAATCTACAAATGTATGACATGGCCTAAAATTTTTCAGAACCCTCAGGAGGAGGAGGTGCTAGCATTTTCTAGGAAATTGCTTTCCCAACCTTATCATGATGACGTCAGAGAAGCCCAGCACCAAGGTGGTCATTTTCCCAACATGAACAATGCTTTCAACTCATTCTAAGGTTGTCTGCTCATTCGGCACTTACATCCTGGGATTCCAGCCTTGGCCTGTGAGATATGAAACCAAGATCAAAAAAAAAAATCATGACATTTTTGATAACCAGATTATTGGCCCATTGTTCCAAAATCAATGATAACCAGATTATTGGCTCCATTATTCCAACGTCAATGACACCAGGACACCATGTAACTACAAGTTTTGACTTCTGCTTTAGTGAGATCTTGGAGTGACTGTCCCCACCATTCTTCTCTAAAAGACCAAATAATGGGATCTCTCGGGGTCTGTCTCTGACGCCCCTTGTGAGCATAGGAGAGGGTAATTTTATTCCAAATGTGCCGGTCTAAAAATATCTCACTTTCTGTGTTTTTTGACCGCTTGCCCAGGAACAGGAGAATTTTTTCCGTAGAGAGACAGGGAGGGGTGGGGGTGGGGGGGGGCAAGAGAAGAGAAAGAAAGATGAAAAAAAAAAGCTAACCCTGTAACATCTTGCAATGATTTGACTGCTTTCTTCTCAGGACATTCTCCACTTTTATAACATGATGAGGTTTCTTCTGAATTTCAAACATCAATTTGGCCTAACATGGGGAGGAGATTTGCTCTCACAAACCATAAAGATCTTAGACTATAAACTGTTGTTTCTTAAATGTTTTATGGCAAAGGCATTCAAAGCATAACATTAACACAAAGTTTTTCTGTAAAACAATATGGGAAGTGTAATGGCTGTAAGAGGGTTTTTATTCCGCATGCCTAATTGTTCCCGACAATATGATTTTACAGCAGGCAGGCTGGGTGAATTCAACACCACTCAGACTTTAGAGCAGGTAATATTCCTTACAACTGTGAAAATTTTGACCTCATCTCCATTACCATGTTGCCTCTCCTTCGGCGGGTTTTTTCTCTCCTCCTCTGAGGGCGATGGGTGAGGACAAATATGGTGGCCGATGCTCATTTTGGGGACCAGCTTTACAAAATAACGGGTCAGAAAATGGGACCTGGGGAATGTAAGTCAAACAAGAACAATAGCTCCTGTTTCTCAGCCTCCACATCTTGATTCAAGCCTGAGGAGTGAATCAGAAAGGGATCAAAATTCCAGGCTGAATTTTCAAAACCATTGCTTTTTGAGTGTTCATTAATGGAGGATATTCACTACATTTAGAGACACCTGAAGTTTATTTAGAGAAGTGGTCTCCATGGGTGCTGCATCCACAAAATTTCATTATTTCTTTGGTTATCCAGACTTTGTTTGAAGGCAGTCCCTCCCCAAGAAGCACGTTCCACTTTGGAGAAGCAAGTTCTACAAGACTGGAAGTACTGAACATAGCTATCGTGCCTTCCTTATATCCCATCACCAGGTCAGCTAGGTGGTGCAGTGGGTAGAGTGCCAGTCTTAAAGGCAGGAGAATCTGACCTCAGATACTCTACAAGCTGGGTGACCTTGGGCAAGTCACTTAACCCTGACTGCTTCACATCTAGGGCTTTTTCCAGTCATCCTGATTCATATCTGACCACTAGACCCAGATGGCTCTAGAGGAAAAAATGAGGCTGGTGAATTAGCACAACCCTCCTCACTCAAATCCAATCCATGTGCTTGTCATGGCATTATCTCCCTGATGCTATGGTCTTCTCCAAGAATGAAGGACAAATATTGTTATTCTATCCCTCCACCGCCTCATTTGCCCTCCAGGCTTCTGTTCCCCAGGCTAGCCATCTCTACTTCCTTCAAATGATCTCCATAATCATAAGTCTTTTTACCATCATTGTCCTTCCTAAGTCTCGATCCCCCCAAATGGAGCATAATCCTCCAGTACAAAGTCCAGAGAGGCTATTATACTCTCATTAAAACTAAATGGCACAGAGCACCGGTAGCTGCAATTAAAGATTAGGAAGACCTGAATTTGAATCTTACCTCAGAAACTTAAAGCCTCAGTTTCTCCACTTGTCTCCTTCAATAATGATGGACAAGAGCCAACCAAGCATCTGTAAAAGGAGAGTGTTAATAAAACCTCCTAGGATTTTTGTAAAGATCAGTTGATAACATACATAAAACATGTTGTTAACCTTAAAGAACTATAAAATTGCAAATGATGATGATTATTATTGCTGTTGTTGTTGTTGATGCAGCTTCTAACGTCGCCATGCTTACTTTTCCTCTCTCAAAGCATCTAGGATAGTGATCCCCTGGAAGTCAGAAGCTCTGGGTTCAAATGCCACACTGATGCATTGGTAAGTCACTTAATCTCTGAGCCTCAGTTTACCCATAAACTGAACAGGATGGACTAGATCAGGGACTCTTAACCTAGGGTCATTGAATTTGTTTCATAAAAATCATCTGATCATTGTTATTTCTGTGTAATTGGTTCACTTACAATCTTAGGTACTTGTTTATGCATTTAAAAACCACATTCTCAAAAGGGGTCCATGGAGTTCCGCAGACTGCAGAAGGAACCCACCTCTCCCCTATCACATGTACACAAAATGAAGGATCCCTACATTAGATGACTTCTGAGGTACCATCAGGCTGCAGTTCTATGATTCCATGAATAAATATTGAGGCTAAAAGAATGGGAGAAAGGATATAAACACAGAGTCAGGAAAACCTGTGTTCAAATCCTACCTATGACATACACTGGCTGCCTGAACCTTGATCTCTGAGTGTTCCAGGAAACTCTTCAAGACTAGGAGTTGCAGGGGCAGCCAAGTGGCACAGTAGATAGAGCACCAGCCCTGGAGTCAGGAGGATCTGAGTTCAAATCCAGGCTCAGAAACTTAATAATGACCTAGCTGTGTGACCTTGGTCAAGTCACTTAACTCTATTGCTTTGCAAAAACCAAAAAAAAAAAACAGACTAGGAGTTGCAGAGAACATTGTTGATCTTAGTGGTGGAGGGGATTTCACATTAATTATTAATTTCACATTAATTTCACATTAATGAATTAACCTCACATTAATGAAATCTCAGGTCCAGATACATATTACTGGCAATATATTAGTTACTGTGGAGACAAAGACATTATCTTTTAGAGATATCGCTCTATCATGAAAGGTATGAACATGTCTTAGTAGTCCTATACTTAAATTCAGGGATCAAATGCTGCCTTCAACATTTATGAGCTTTGGGATCATAGGAAAGTCATTTAATCTCCTCAAGTCTCACCTTTCCTCATTTAAAATGGGGGTCATGATACCTTGGCAGTGACAACTTTATAGAATGGTTGTGAGACTCAGTTGAGATAACAGAGACCCAGAACCTTTCAAACTATAAAGAAAACTTATTACAAACTTGATAGCACTGTGGAAATGTTAAGTATGTGTATTATTCATATCCTCCCAGTCACAGTGAAGGGGTGTTTTTTTACGACTACTTTGCACATATCGAACAGGCCTCATTTCTTGTCTTCCGGATGCTTTCAAACAGTAATAAAATAATAAAATAAAATAAAATAAAGAAATAACTAAAATTAAATTGTACTCCCAGCCATGCAAACTTGACTCTGGATGACAGGATCCTCTTTGGAGGTTCTCAGATTTACGATCATGAAGATACCCAGGGAAAAGGCTGCTCACATTCTTGAAATAATCTAGATCCTACTCTGAGACAAGAGAGACAACTCTGAAAGCTCTTTGAGGAATATGGGAAACCCAGCCAAGACAGAAGATAGGATCAGGAGGTCCCGTCTTTCCTCCTCCCAGGGGGCTCCTGCACAGAATGGAAGCCAAGCTTTCCAAGGGTAAAAATAGGACCTTGAAATTCAGATCCTGGGATGTTACATATTTCAAAGAAGAAGCACCCAAGACTTCGAATGCCTTTTGGAGACATGCCCTTGGAAGTTAGTAGGGACACTTGGGCTGGGAATTTCTAGAAACAGGAGGTATTCTTGGAGTTGCTGCTGTGTCCTCAAATATAAGTCCATCTATGGCTCTAAGGACCCTTGGGGTTAGAAGAGAACTGGGAGAGCCTTAGAATTCATCTGGTTCAAAGTCTTCATTTGATACATGGGGAAACTGGGACTCAGACTATGACTTGCCCAAGATAATAAAACGGCAGAGATAGGATTAAAACCCCAAGTCCTCCCCAGAGTTCTTTTCATCAAGTCAAACTGAAGGATTTCTCGGAAACAACCAATTGTAATGTGTTTTTCTTTTCACTTAGTGATTGCTTTGCCCAATCTCTAATATTTGGTAAACGATTAATAATTGTTTGCTGTTTAGGACTCTTAATGTCACCTCCTATAAGATACTTGGGCAACTAGTATAGTGGTTCCATGATGAATAGACTACTGGGCCAGGAATCAAGAAAACCTGAGTTCAAATCTAGCCTCAGACACTTCTCAACTGTTTGACCCTATTTGAAAATGAGCTGGAAAAGGAAATGGCAAACCACTCCAGTATCTCTGTCAAGAAAACCCTAAATGGGCTCGAGAAGTATCAGGCACAATTGCAAAAATAACTGAACAACAACACAAGAGGTTTTGTGCGTGTGTGTGTGTGTGTGTGTGTGTGTGTGTGTCTAAGAGTAGTCATTTTTGGGGGGGGGAAAGAAAAAAAGAAAAAAGGCTATGATAACTTTAATGTGTATTTAAAAGAATAGCGAGTTGTAGATAATAGATTTGCAGTTTTATATGCAATCATCTTTTTAAAAATCTAAGTTGTCAAAATGATTGTTTTACTTCATAAATTAAATATAAAATAAAATTTAAAAAAATTGTACTTTGCTGTCAGGGCTAGGGAAAAAGAGAAGGAGAAAGGGAGATCAAAGGAGGAGAGTCAGACAGAGAAAGCTGGAAAAAGGGAGAGATAGAAAATGCTATCTCAAAAACACAGAAGCAAGTAATAGAGGATCATTGTAATTTTTTAAAGAAGAAAACCTATAAAAAGAAAAGAAATTGTTTTATTTTATTTTGTTTTTCGATGCTTAACCATTACAGGTTTGCTTTTCCTCCATCTTAGAAGAGGCAGGCACTAGGAGATGCTCTGGTTGCCTCCTGGTTTTCACTTTTGGAAGGTGACCAAAGATTAATCTAGGGAAGCTTCCCCAGGTGTAGCAAGCACCCAGGGAACTGTGCTAAGAGCATCAAGTCCAGTAGAAAAGTTTCCCTTACTCAATTGGAGTCTGGGGATTTTCATGAGTCCAGGATCCCCACATTTTCAAAGCAGTGCTTAGAAATTTGGCCATGTGGCTCTCATCATCACAGGGGGGAGGGGAGCGTTGGGACAGGGGTTCATTTTCTATATTCTCTGCCATACAAAGAAAGATTTGTGTTAATTGGATGTCATGGTTGGGGGGAGGGGAGGTTGTTAACTTTCTCTGGCTAAAACATAAAAAAATACTATAAAAATAATAATATTTAAGCTAACAAGAAGCCTGCAGCACTTTTGAATCCTGCCTCTGACACTTACTAGAGGTGACCTCAGAGAAGTCATTTTTATCTCTCTGAAGTTCAGGTCTACTTAAAAAATGGAGGTGATTCTTCACATGGAGTTCTTTTGAGGCTTACATGAGCCTCAATTGTATGGGAAATTTAGAGAATCTAGATGGTGCCCTAGTGCTTAGAATGCCAGACCTGGCATCACAAAGACTTCTTCCTGTGTTCAAATCCAGCCTCGAACACTTCCTAGCTGTGTGACCCTGGACAAGTCACTTCACTTTGCCTCAGGTTCCTCATCTGTAAAATGAACTGGAGAAGGAAACAGAAAACCACTCATGGCTCTTTGCCCCAAATAAGGTCACAAAGAGTCTGAAACAACTGAACACCAACAATGTAAAATTTACAAAGCTAGGCTAAGCAATCCCTGGGGGCTGTGGGTTAGTCCTTCTGTAACTTAGCTGAAGCCCCCATTTGAGTATATAGTTTCCTCATTATTATTCTCTATTGATTGGTTCTTCAGCTCCATATAATCTAATAATAGCAATTGGCTCTTCAAAGGGATATGGATTACAAGATTAGAGAATAGAGAAATATAAACTTTGCATAAGAGTGCCTTTGGACACACTCTCCTTTTGGTCCCCAGGAAAAGTGGGCTTAGACTTCACAGAGTTATCCATAACCTTGGTCCCGCCAAGTTCACTACCAAATGCAGCAAGGCTTCCTGGATGAGTATGAATCCCAGATATGACTGAGGTCCAGGCTTGAAGCCTCAATGCTGAACTGGTTGGCTGGCACATTCTAGCATGAATTCTACCCCTGGGCTTCATCTTTGGAAGCTCCCAGGTCCCAGTCAATTGTAATCTCATGCAGCTAAAAGAGGAAATAATGAATACAAAACAGAGGCATCTTGGAGCAGACCTTGACTGGCTGAGCCCATAGACCCTTCCATGACATCATTGCCTCACCTTACTGGCAGGTAATCTGGAAAAACAAACCAAAGGATTGATTCTGGCTGACCAGTATCTTTTAATGTACATAAGTTCTAGTTATGGCCCAATGAACAATTTGCCCCTTCATCACAAGGTTAACTCACCAGAAACAGTTGCAGAATTTCTCTGTAGGCTTCCAAGAGGGGAGGATGGTTCTTCCACCCCATCACTCTACGTTTCTAGAAGCAGACTCCTTGGCCTCTTCCATGTTGGGGCTCTATCAGATTCTCCCCACATATATCTTAGGACTATATAGATGCCAGTTAGTAGTATTCCTTCTTTTCCTCCAGAGAAATTCATAATGATATGCCAAGATAATTGTCCAGTTTTCAAGTGAATAAAAGAAAAAAGCAATAGCAAAAAGATGACCTTCTTATATAACTTAGGGCCCTTAGAACAGGGAATGTCAGAATTGGAAAGACCCTTAGAACATAAAATGTCAGTTGGGAAGGACCTTAGAACAGGGAATGTCAGAATTTCTGGGGGGGTCTTACAATACAAAATGACAGAGCGGGGGGGGACTTTAGAGAAGAGGTAACGTCAGAATTTCAAGGGGTCTTTAAACAGGCAATGTCAGAAATGAAGGGGGTCTGAGAAATCATCTAGTTCATCTCTTACTTTAAAAGAGAATAAATCTGTGTTTCAAGTAGGAAAAAAGACTTGGAAATATCCCATTCAATCAATAAATGAACATTTATTAAGCAGTTGCTATACACAGACATTGTACAGAAGTCAGAGCTAGAACCCAGGTTTCTAGCAACAGAGTCTATCTTTCTTTTCATCAGGCCAATTAGCTAAGCTCTCATTTATGGTTATTACTGAATCAATTCCTTTGAAGAGGCATGGTTAGACAGGGGTGTATCTGAAAAAATAGCTAGATGTTTTAGTCATTATGAGGCACATTAAGAGTGTGATATGAGAGCAAGAAAAGGAAAAAAGAGGAGAAAAAAAGCTAATGTAACCTTGACCTACCCTAAAACAGAATTTCTAGGAATAAGGTGAAACTCATTTAATTCTTGGTACTTCATCTTCATTATCATGCTCACTTTTGATCATCTAAACTTAAGAAAGACATTGATAAATGAGAGTCCAAGATAGGTCAGCCAAGATGGAGAAGGGTATTGAGTCCTTATTTAGTTATCAGAGACTGGCACACAGTAGGCACTTAATCAAAGCTAGTTCATTAAACTAGAGGTGTTTATCCTAGAGAAAAAGAGACTTGGGGGGATATGATTGTTGTTCAGTGTTTTCAGTTGCGTCTTACTCTTCAAGATTTGGGGTTTTGTTGACAGAGATATGAAGTCATTTTCCATTTCCTGAGGCCAATAGGGTAAAGTGACTTGCTCAAGGTCATATAGTAAGTTGTCTGAGGTCAGATCTTTCTGACTCTATCCATTGTAGCAGAATTGTAGGGAATATGATATTGAAAATCTTTTTGCACAAATAAAATTTGGGTGGGGGGAACCTAATAGTAGCCTAAATATGGAAGGTCTAGCATTATGAGAGGGTTCAGAATTGTTTTGTTCCACCTCAAAGGGCAGAACCAGAAGCAAGGAGTAGAGAGACCCTAGGAGGCACATTGAAGATTACTGTCAGTAAAAAAACTTCCTAACAATTACAGTTATCCCCAAAACGGAAGGGGCTACTCTGGAGGCAATAGGTTCTCCATGACTGGGGGCCCTTGAGCAGCGGTTAGACAGCCACTTGGGAATATGGTAGAAAAGATTCCTCTTTAGGGAAGTTGGACTAGGTAGCCATTCAGCTCTTTTCCAACTCTGAAATTCTATATTTCCTATTTTCAGATGTTCCTCTTTTTACACACTTGTTGTATTTGAAAAGTTACATGTGCAATGTATTTTTGAAAGCCAGACTCCTGTTTCAAATTTACTAAGGGAAGCTCCCTATTTAATGAAACCCTTCAATGAACTCTCTTATAAAGAGAAAAATACTTTGGTCATAATACAGCCCAGTGCCCCACATTTAGGACTTACACAGACCAGGTTCAAACTTGGGAGCAACACCCCTCTCTTTGACTGTTTTTTCCTGTAGCTAGAGTTCACTTTTAACAACAAATTACAACTCATGTCTAGTTCTCCGCAAATGTGGGTAAAAGCAACCCAAGGTCCCACGTAAGCACTGAAGATAATAAGGCATCTTAGACACAGGACAGCCTTGAATTCAACTCACATAAAATTCAAAAAATATATAAAATTTGAGTTAACATGATAATTCTCTATGAATCTTTTCCTAATCTCTCAGCTGCTAATATTTCACTCTCCTCTGTGTTGTGAGAAATATCTATGGGTATATATGTGTATAAATAGGTATACTAAATATAGGTGTGTTTACCCACATATTGGGTATGTATATGAATATTTACATACATGTCTCCCTTCACTAGACTGTAAGTTTTTTGAGGGCAGCTACTGAAATTTTGCTTCACTTTTTATTTGCCTCTTCAGGGTCTAAGAACTAGCACATGGGCAACATTTAATACAGATGTGTTGATTGATTGATAGAAGGCTCCTTGTGGCCAATAAACAATTCGTCTCCCTCTCCAATGAATTCCACTTTTCCCTCAGGACTTCGCACAATCCCCCAGACTCACAGTGCCACCCTGTGGTTTAGTCAATCCTTAGAAGGGAAAGGAACCTATTTTTGTCACAACTCTCTGACATTCTGATAAGGTTCACTTTCACCCTAAGGATGCATTACTGGCCTCTAGCTTTATGGCACGAACAACTCCAAAGTCCAAGATTTCCCTCAGGAAGCAAAAAATGAAATTTCTATTCCACTGTTAATTATAGCATTAAAGTATTATTAGTATAATGATTAGTATTAAAACTAACATTCTATATGTACATAAGTATATATAATTATATACATGTCTATTATAATTATATAATTAATATTTTATATACTGTAATTGCATATAAGTAATGTTATATATTTAATTATGTATAATATATGTATATATAATACTAAGGTATTATAATTCATATTATTTTATAATACTAGTATAATAGTATAGTTCTAGTGTTAATTCTAATTTTAACTTTTTTTATCCCCTTTCCATGGGACTGGAAATAACTCAGTAAGTCATAGAAGGAGAGGAAGACGCAAATTAAATATATTTCTTGCCCATATATAATATCTGTGTTGCTATCCTCTGGTTCCAAAGACACATGAGGGATCCTCTGTTCTCAGAAGGCTGATGTTATCCAAAAACTTCACTCTCCTTCTTCCTCTAGGAAGTTCAGTTTGGAACTTCTGTTCTTTCCAAGAAGTGAACAAAGTCCAGGTCCTTCCTTCCCCTTTTCCAAATGTCTCCATCTTAGAACTCTCAAATTAGGGTTGCTACCAAGACCATCTCAAGGCTAGGAACTTTTTGTTCTCTCTTTAAAAGAGTGGGTCCCCAAACTCTCCAGATATTTTCCAAGATCTGAGAAATCTTTTATCTCTGAGGCTGGGGTTGAGGGAATCCCACCACTCTATCACGGACCATGAAACTGAAACTGAAGGCTTCTGTCATCGTATATTTGTGCCTAGATCCAGATACTTGGGGTAAATAGATTATGGGCATATATATATATATATATATATATATATATATATAATATACATAAACAATATATTTATACACACATGCTTGTATGTTTATATACATACAGAGTGAACTAACTTGTCTCAATTTCAGAGGCATCAAGCATATGGCCTATAGGGATGTATCGCAGCCCACAACCCTCCTAAGTGAAGCCTGAAGCAAATTAAAATGAAATTGGGAAATATTTAACAAAATAAATAAAAAATTTAATAAGACATAAATAATTGTAATACACAGTTTTCTAAGTCATAAGCATATATATATATATATATATATATATATATATATATCCTTCAAAACAAGGCTACCTCTTTTTGCGGGGGAGGGTAATCAATTATTTATTTTGCCAACGACATGCAAAGATAATTTCCCACAATAATTTTTGGTAAGATTTTGATTTTCATATTTTTCTCCCTTGCTTCCTTTCCTCCCCCACCACCTGACAGAGAGCAGTTAGTATAGGTTATACATATATAACTGTTAAAAATATTTTCATTTTAATCATATTGTAAAAGAATAATTAGAATAAGAAGAAAAAACGAGTGGGGAGAACCCATAAAATATAAAACAAATTGAAAATTGTAAGTTTGGGTCTGCATTCAGACTCCATGGTTCCTACTTTGGATGTGGATGGCATTTTCTATTGCAAGTCCTACAGTATTGGATTTGATTATTCTACTGGTGGGATAAGCAAGTCCATCACTGCTGATTATCACACAATGTTGATATTAGTGTGTACAATATTTTTTCTGGTTCTACTTACTTAACTCAGCATAAGTTCATCAAATTTTTCTAGATTTTTCTAAAGTCTGGTCACTGAAGATTTCTTGCAGAATATTAATACTCCATCACATTCACATATCACAATTTATTCATCCATCCCTCATTGGCATCTTCTAAATTTCCAGTTCTTTGCCATTACAAAAAGAGCAACTATAAATATTTTTGTGCATATGGGTTTTTGTCCTTTTTTGTGATCTCTTTGGGATACCTAGGAGTGGTATTACTGGATCGAAGGGTATGCACAATTTTATTGTCCTTTGCATATATGAGGCTACCTTTTCTCAATATTCTTGGGAGATTCTTGGGAGTATCTTTCACTAAAGACAAAAATACATGATCCCATTTCAATATAGTCTTTCTCATATCAATCACCAATGATTAGAACTTCAATATGATTTAATCAATTAACATCAATTAATTTTTTTACCAAAAAAGGATAAAGAAGAGAAGATATATCAAAAATAAAAGTACAAACATTTTCCAGATACCCAGGGGCATGCTTTTCTTTCTATGCCACCTCATTCCTTAGGAAGAGTGGGCTCAACCTCAAAGTAGTCAGACAATAAGCATTTATTAGGTCCTTATTATAAGCCAGGGATTTTATTAGGTGCTAAGAATACAAGCAAAAAAAGTTCCCTGCCTTCAAGGAATTTACATTCTAAAGGAGAAGACAACACATAAAAGTACACTGAAAATGGTGAGAGGAGAAACTAGAGACTGGTGTAGGAGATATGGAGAATTCCAGAGGAGTCTAGCCTAGTGGAAAATGAAAGAGTTATTGTCCAGAGCAACCTGCTTAAATATAATTTAAAGGAAGCACAATTCAATGAGAGGGAGGGGCCCCAAGGGCAGAAGATACTTCCAGGGTAGGAGTTCCAGAGTTGACATGATCTTTTAGGATAAAAAAGTTTCTGGAGCATAATGGAGAAGTCAAGAGGAAAGAGTCCAGAAGGCAAAAAAAAAAAAAAAAAAAAAAAAAAAGAAATTCATATAAAGCATTTACTCTACTGAGTTCCTTTCAAAATGCATTGGGTTCAAGGGAAGAGTTACTCCCCAAGCTTATAGGATCTGGAATACTGGCTGTAGGTTCAATCCTTTCTGGGCTGTGTCCTTTTGACTCCTCAGGGTTGGGCTGGTGATTGGTGCTTGGTTGCTCCAATCTCTGGCTGGGGTTCCCATCCCTGGACTTCTGATATGTTGAAGTTCTCACTGTAATGGCTACTTCTAATACTCCTTCAAGTCACTTCACCCAGATAGCCTTGCATCCAGGGCCATCTCCAGTCATCCTGATTCATATCTGGACAATGGACCCAGAAGGTTCTAGAAGAGAAAGTGAGGATGGGAACTTGGCCAACACCCCCTCACTCAAACCCACTTCACGTGCTTGTCATGGCATCACCTCCCTGATGCTATGGTCTTCTTCTAGAACAAACATCATCATCATCATCATCATCATCATCATCACCATCATATTATTATTATTATTATTTCTTCACCAAAGAACAAGAAAAATAAAACAGATGAAAGACAGCGAGAGAGAGAGAGAGAGAGAGAGAGAGAGAGAGAGAGAGAGAGAGAGAGAGAGAGAGAGAGGAGACAGAGACAGAGAGAGACAGACACAGAGATAGACACAGACACAGAGAGAGACAAAGACAGAGAGGATAGGTAAGAAAGACAAAGAGACAGTCAAACAGACAGGGAACAGACAAATGAGATAGACAGCCAAATAAAAAGAAAGAAAGAAAGAAAGACAGAAAGAAAGAAAGAAACAAAGAAACAAAGAAACAAAGAAACAAAGAAACAAAGAGAAAGAAAAAGACAGAAAGAAAGAAAGAGAAACAAAGAAAGATTAGCTAGAGAGACAGACAGACAGATAAATAAATGGATGGATGGATAGATGGACAGATAGATAGACAGACAGACAGGTATATAGGTAGGTAGGTAGATTAAAAAAAACTTCTGAGTAGAAATTCTTGAAATTTCAAGGTTTGAAAAGATCCTGCCCACCCCCCTTAAAACTCCAGAAGCCAAGAAGGGAAATGAGCCAGCCTCGACTTCCTGGAAGGAGTGAGGCTGCCATCCCAGCTCAGTGACCCTAAGGTCTACACAAGGAGAGCTGTGGTTTAAGCTTGAAAATAAACAAATCTTCCCCAGGACAAGGTCTCCGGCAGGGCTAATTGTCCCAGGGCAAAAGGATGGGGGTGGAGGGCCAGAGACTTCTCAGCTGTTTGTTTTGCTGGGAAACCTCAGTGTCTCCTGCCCTGGGCTTCCACAGCAGCTTCCCGGCCCATGGTGGGGGTGTTCTCTGTAAGAGGAGACCCCCGAGGAGAGTCTGAACAAATAAACCGTTATCCTTTGGTGAGCGTGAGTGTGCTTCCTTTCCAGGGGGAAGAGAGCAGACAGGCCGGGTGTAAATGGAGACGTCTCCCCAGTGCAGCGAGGTTGGTTTGCAGTGAAGAAAGCAAGAAACTGAGCCAAAGCCCATAGCCATGACCACAGCAGAAAGGTCCTGCCTGTGAACTCAGGTTTGTTGTGGGAGAAATGGGGGGTGGTGGGGGGAGCCAGCCACAGAATTCTTGGAAGAGCCCTTTAGACAGAGAAGGGAGAGGAGGGCCTACCACTGCTACTGCTACTACCATTACCGCCATGCTTGCAGTGTACTTTCAAGTTGCAATGTACTTCATATATAACATCCCCAATTTGCAGATTAGCAACGTTCAATGACTTGACCAAGGTCACACAGTTCATATACTTCTAAGGTAGAATTTAAAACAAGACTTTTCCAACATTCTTCCTACCATGCCACTGAATCTCAATAAAAATTGGATAATTGTGTATGACATTAAGGTTTACAAAGCCCTTCACATCATTATTTCATTTGAGCCTCATGATGACCCTGGGAGGTAGCTACTTTTACTATCCCCATTTTTGTAGATGAGGAAGCTGAAGATGAGAGATTTTGAGCATCGGAGGCAGCCTTTGAAAGTAAGTCTTCTTGGGGCAGCTAGGTGGTGCAGTGAATAGACACCAGTCCTGTAGTCAGAATGGACCTGAGTTCAAATTTGGCCTCAGACACTACCTGTGGGACTTTGGGAGAGTCCCAACTACCTCAAAAAAGAAAACAATAAAAAAAGAAATTCTTCTTGCACTAAAGTCTAACACTCCATTGACTACCCTATGCCATCTTGCTTCTTCTAAAGAGGGAAGAGGCAATCTCTGGGGGTGCAGTAATCATGATCATGAACGGGAAGCCGTTCCATTCCAAATTGTCTCCATTTTCTCAGTTTGGACCAGAACCTGTAATCTTCATAAAACTCATTCCTTTGGGGGTAAGGCACTGAAGGTCTTTATAAAGTCATATGTTCTACTGAACATGAAGCCATAGTAAGAACCCTGGCTTTAGGAGCATGAGACTTGAGTTTTTGACTCAACTTTGTGACTGGGCAAACTACTTACCACTCTCTAAGTTTTAGCTTTCTCATCTCTAGAATGGGAATGATAATAATCGAATTAGAAGGTTATTGTAAAAAAATATCTCGGACAACTTACAGGTATATGCATAGAAATGAAAATGCAAATGCACATTGTTATTATAGCACCTGGGCCAATAGATCACAATATAAGGAAAATCATTATTCTGAAGGAAAATTAAGAGTAATAACTCTACTACATAAACTTCTCTTTCTGTCTATCTCTCTCAAAAATGATTGCTAATTGTTTTACCTCATCTTCATTTCCAAATATATACCTCCTTCTGCCTTTCCCCAGAAAAATCATCCCTTAAACAAAGAATAAAAGCAATTCTGGATACATGTATTTAGACTTATTCTAATATATATTTTTTTCACCAAAAAAAGTCCCTTTGTCCTATCAATAAAATCCTTCATCAGAGAATTAAAGACAGGAAAGAGAGAAGAGAGAAGAGAGAAGAGAGGAGAGAGGAGAGAGAGAGAGAGAGAGAGAGAGAGAGAGAGAGAGAGAGAGAGAGAGAGAGAGATGAAAAATTACTTGTACCCAATGGTTCAGGAAGATTTAGTTTTAGTTCTGGTTTTGTCACTAATGTATTGTGTATTTTTTGAGTGACTTTCTCCTCTGAGCCTCAGTTTGCCCATGTGTAAATGGGTGTGAGTACTAACCTCAATAATTTTCTAAAATCTCTTCTTTTCAAAAGCACTTCTATAAGAAGAGGAGAATATTCTTATATGCTTATCATGGTTATTTATGTGTAATTTATATTGGATTGTTTTTCTGTCAGGGAGAGGAGGAAAGGAAGGGTGGGAAGGAGAAAAATGTAAAACTTAAAATCTTACAAAAATGATTGCTGAAAACTCTTTGCATGGAATTGGAAAGATAAATAAATAAAATAATTTTTTTTATAAAAGAAAAATAAAAAAATAAAGAGGAAGAAGAGTACATTCATGTCCTCCACTGGCTTCCATTGGCAACCTGGGAAGAAAAATTATTAATAAAGACAGGGAATGTGGACATTGATCTCCCCTCTCAGACTGACTAAAATAATAGAAGGGGGGAAAATGGATAAATATTGAAAGGATGAGGAAAAATTGGAATCTTAATAAACTGTTGATGGAACTATGAACTGCTCCCACCATTTTGGTAAAATATATGGAATTATGCCTAAAAAGTTATAAAATTATACATACTCTTGACCCAGAAATACCACCATTAGCTCTGTTTTCCAACACAATCAGGGAAAAATGATTTTAAAAAAAACAACACATGCTTTAAAATATAAATATTTTATTATATTATATATAGATAGTTTAACTTATATTATATTATATTATATTATATTATATTATATTATATCATATATTTTAATATATTATACAATATATATTTTATATCTTTTTGTGATGGCAAAGGACTGTAACTTCAGAGGATTCCTAATAATTGAGGTATGATTAAATAAATTGTGTTATACGATTGCGATGGAATACTGCTCTGTTGTTAGGATGAGCTAGTTGATTTTAGAAAGAAAACCATGGAAAGGACTTGCATGATTTTACAGAAAGTGAGAACTAAGAGAATAATGATAGAGTAACGGCAATATTGTTTGAAGAATAATTGTGACCAGTCAGTTTATCCTAAGTCTTATAAATACAAATCAACTATAGAAGACTTGTGAAGGAAGATGCTATTCACCTCCAGAGAAGGAACTGAGAAATAAAAATATGCAGAGCATGGTTTCACAAATATTTATAAGTTGCATCAAATGGTGACCTCTTGTGAGAGGTGGGGAGTGAGAGAGGAAGACAGTTTGGAAATTAAAATGTAATAAAAAAATAAAGAGAAAACAAGAATATGCCCACATTCTTTTTTTTCCTCTTTATTTTTTTGTTACATTTTGAGTCAACATAAGGAAAAGACTTTATTGTTCTAAGTCAAATAGAGGATGTTATTGGTCACCTGGAAAGTCAACCTCCTAGTTGAAAAGCAGCATGATGTACAATGGCATTGTGAAAATCTGAATCTAAATTCCATCACTATACTGCGTGACCTTGGGCATCTTCCTTCAACTTTCTGAGCCTCAGTTCCTTCACTTGTAAAAGGGGGACTATAATTTCTCTAATGCCTTCCTTATGGAGCTGTTGTGAAACTTAAACAAGAATTCATGTAAAAAACTTTGAAAATTGTCAAGTGCATATACATGTTAGTTATTATCCTTGGTAATTCCCCTTAGCAGATGGGTTGTCACTAGGGCCCCTGGTCCTTGTGCAAAATTCCAATATCACACGTGAGTGGTAAGGGGGTTGGGGTGGATCAGACAGAGAAGGAGGTGGCCAGCAAGTCAACTTTCCATGGGAGAGTTTGCTTTGGGGTTGGTTTATGGGATGCTTCTATAGTCATGAATGTTTAGTTCCGTCAGGGTCTTATTTGCCCTCACAATCCTTAGGGGAAATTTCTAAGACACCAGGGACAAGAGTTGAGTTGACTTTGCCAGGCTGGAGTTCTTGCACTGATATATTAAATCTGATTCATATTCAAAAAAAACTTGAGTTCAACTCCCCCTACCTTATAAAATATTACTTATAAAATCTTTACAGGCCCCATTTCTCCAAGGACCTCATTCTAAAGCTCAGTGCACAGAAAGTATTGGTTTTACTACAGGGTAATGGAGGCAGTGGGGGTTGGGGGGAGGCAGTGCACCCAGGAGTCAAATCATTCAGCCTTGGATTTTGACTTGTGAATGGACCACACAGTTTGGGCTGGGTGGTTGGAAGGGCAAGGGTTGGATTTCCACACAAGGTAAACAGACTAGGAGGTGAACACAGAACTGTTCTCTTTAGCTTAGAAGGGAAAGGGACTGCAGATTCCACAGGGGGACTCAGACATGTGTATGAATGGCAAGTGTGAGATGATGGGGGCTGTACAAAAACTGCCTGCTCACTAGACTTTTTCCCTAAAATGACTTGTAAAAGATGGACACATCAGGGATCTAGGCCCTGGAGGTTTGGAGGCAAATCTAGTGAGCTCTTTGAGATGTGATGAGGTAACTGTTCTAACTTGTTTCTTGTTTTACAGGATAGATAGATAGATGATAGATAGACAGACAGACAGATAGATAGATAGATAGATAGATAGATAGATAGATAGATAGATAGATAGATGGATGGATGGATGAATGGATGGATAAAAAGATAGATTGATAGGTAGATAGATAATAGAGCATTTATGAAGCCCTTATGCATAATTTTGTGCTAATTTTGGAGTATAAATATAAGAAAGCAAGACATTCCATGCCCTCAAGGAATTTACATTCTCATGAGAGCTACATAATGCATAAAAGGAGATGGAAAAAGAAGAGGATTCTCCCATGGGCCAAGACTAATGGTGAGGTGATGGAGAAATCTGGAAATTGAAGAGTGGGGCTGAGAATGAAGTAAGCATGGCATGACTACCTCATGAGATGGTGGTCTAGGTCAAAGACTCACCAATAAGAAGAGGGAATTGAAAGGTGAGAAGGTTGCTGCTGAAGATGTCTGGAGAATGAGTACTGGAGCCATGAGTGAAATGAGCATGTCCTCAGAGACACATAAAATGGTGGTCCAAGTCAAGGACTCAGCAATCAGAAGAGAGAAGCATGGAGAGGAGACATCTTTAGGGCGACAAAGCTGTTGATGGGGAGATGGGGGATTCTGGGTGGTCAGGCAGTCTATCATCTGTGATTTTTTCAAGGGTTTTAACCCAAGGTCATTAAATCTCATTAGAATGTGGAAAGTGGGAGTTCTCTTAATTGCTATCCTGTTGTGTCTTTAGCCCAGCAACTCTTTCAAAAGAGTCATTGTCTCTTCTGTCCATAAGTCAATAAACATGTCTGTTCAGCTAAGCACTGGTGCTCAGCACCTCTGGGGTTAAGGAAATAAAAAAGCAATAATTTTGACTCCTGAGATAAACCTTTTATGAAATTCCTAAGTGATGCTTTCCTGGGAATTCATCTAAATCCAACACAAAATTTAGTTAAGCATCAACGATTTTCAAAACATTGTAAGATGCAAGAGAGACAAAGAAAACAAATCAAACTGACTCTGCCTTCAGGGAGCTTATCTTCCACTACAGGATGGTAAGCAGAAAATTTATATATAATAATTTGAAGAAGATAAAATATATAGAAAGATATTCAGTGAAAAAATATATATAAAGTACATTTTCAGATGGGAGAGGAAACTAATGATTAGGTGATGATTAGGTCCCACATAAGAGACTGAGAGATGGTCCCTGGGCTGTAACTTAAAGGAAGCTGGGGATTCTAAGAAGTAGATGTAAGGAGAGAGAGGACCCTAGATATGGGAGATCACCCATACAAAGTCACAGAGAAAAGAACAAGTCACTTTTTCTCTGTGGAATTAATTGAATTATAAAATAAGGGGTTTGGCCTAGATGATTAAGTTCTAGAGCTATGATCTAATAATTCTTAAATATCTTAAACTTTTGAAGGCTTTCAATTAATTGCTTTATGACTTATCCATGCACAACTTCCCCCCATTGGACATGAACTTCCCTGTTCTCCAATATACTCATTTTTTTAAAGTCTTTGCTAGGCAATGGGGTTAAGTGGCTTGCCCTAGGCCACACAGCTAGGTCATTAATAAGTGTCTGAGGCCGATTTGAACTCAGATCTTCCTGACTCCAGGGCCGGTGCTCTATCCACTGAGCCATCTAGTCGCCCCTCCAATATAATCTTGATCAATTTCTTTGATTGTCAATGTATCTCTCTTAAAAATAGACAGAATGGGTTTTGTATTATTCTTAGGATCACTCCTTGAAATTTGTTGAGGCTCTGCTTTTGGACAGGAGGCTTTGTTTAAAGGAAAACCACCAGATTTGAAGTCAAAGGATGTGGATTTGAATCCTTAACACTTCCTCTCATTAAGGTTTTCATTTTTCATTAGTGCTAAGGTTTTGTCTGACCAAAAACCTTCCAATAAGGTTTAAAAATAAGCTTTGGGATGGGTTGGGGAAAGAGAATGTATGTATATCACTTTTTTTTTAAGTTCAATTTGTTTGTTAACATCTCCCCACCTCTTTCTTAATCTGGACAATCAGTAATAATTCAAACCCTGATTTGTAGTGTTTACCAGTTTCTGAGATATGAATGTTCACCCTGAAATTTAACACTCAGCTCTTAAAAGCAGGTAACAATTAGATTCACTGTTTCCAACTCCTAACTCAATAAAGTCAATGCTCCTTCCTGTCTTAGTTTAGGTTAATTCAATGGAAACAATGCTTCTTAAATCACTTAAGCTTTCTGAGATTTAATTTCCTTATCTGTTAAATTGAGAAAACAGTATTTGCCCTAATTACTGTGATAAAAATGTATATAGTAAATGTAAAAAACATCTAATAGAAATATGAAGTTTTGGGGGCGGTTAGGTGGCATGGTAGATAAAGCACCGGCCCTGGAGTCAGGAATACCTGGGTTCGAATCCGGTCTCAGACACTTAATAATTACCTAGCTGTGTGGCCTTGGGCAAGCCACTTAACCCGGTTTGCCTTGCAAAAACACCTAAAAAAAGAAATATGAAGTTTTTAAATATTACATTATTATATACTAGGATGTACACAAAGATAAAATAAGACATCCTTTTTTTTTTTTTTTTGCAAGGCAGTAGGGTTAAGTGGCCCAAAGCCACACAGCTATGTTATTATTAAGTGTCTGAGGTCGGATTTGAACTCAGGTACTCCTGACTCCGGGGCCAGTGCCCTATGCACTGTGCCACCTAGCAGCCCTAAGACATCCTTCTTGCCCTCAAGAGGAACATAAAAGATAATGGAGGTGAGGAAGAATGTTATATATAGAAATAATGAGAGGGATGAACAGGAAGATGTGTTGAGTTAAAATACCTTATTATAGTAGCCTTTAGAGGTTTCTAGTCCAACCAATACCTGCTCAAGAATTCCTACAAGATGATGAGGGCAGCTAGGTGGTGCAGTGAATGGAGCACTGGCCCCGGAGTCAGGAGTACCTGAGTTCAAATCCAGCCTCAGACATTTAATAATAACCTAGCTGTGTGGCCTTGGGCAAGTCACTTAACCCCATTCCCTTGCAAAGAAAAAAGAATTCTACAAGATGCTTGATAAAATAGTCCAGCAGCTTTTACTTGAAGTCTCCAAGGAGAGAATATATACAGCTTCTCAATTCTGCTTATTCTACCTTCAGATAGCTCTAATTATTTGGGAGATTTACCATTATTTTTAAATGTTATTTTTTATTTATATGCAAAGATCATTTTCAATATTCATCTTTTTGTAAGGTTTTGAGTTTCACATTTTCTATTTCACTCCCTTCTCTCCTCCCTCTCCAGGACAGCAAGCAATTTGATATCAGTTAGACATGTATAATCATGTTTAACATATTTCCATATTAGTTGTGTTGTGAAAGAAAAATCAGAACTAAAGGGAAAAACATGATAAAGAAGTTTGTCATTATTAAGATTAGATTTACTTTTTGGAAGCTTCCATTTGGCTCAGTAGAAACACTTCTTTCTGGAGAGGTTTTGCCTATCAATTAGAAGGAAACTCAGTGAAGCTAATGCTTTAGAGAAATTGCTTTGAGTTTGATCTCACTCTCCCTAGGCAATGAAGTGAAATAAAGGACATGGTGGTCCAGGCTAAGGGGAAAATGTTTATTCTTGATATATTTTCTCAATATATATTCCTTTGTAATTGATTATTTTTTAAATATTATTTAAGGCAATGGAGTTAAGTGACTTGCCCAAGGTCACACAGCTAGGCAATTAGAGAGAGAGAGAGAAAGCACATAATAATTTCCTATTGCCAGACACTGTGGCTAAGCACTGTGCACCTGAGAATAAATTGGTTTCTATCCTGAATAAACTTATATTCTGATAGTGGAAGACAGAACAGAAAAAGGGACTGGGAACAGTGAGTGATGAATGCAAGGTAGCTAGTGTAGCAAAGGAGCAGCCTGGAGAATGAACTGGAAGTGAGATTAGCAATCTGGCCAGAGATATGACATTTCCAGGCAGGACTTCATCAATCAGTGAGCACCTCACAATGAGGAGTCAGCCTTCAGTAATCAAGATGTTGATGGAGCTCTGAAGATGGACTGGAGAATGAGTTGGAAGTGAAGAGCTAATGACATTAATCTCGTAGAGAACCATTGAAACCCCAAGGGGAAGAGACAGCTTGCTTGGGAACCCAACTCATCAGTGAGGGTGGGAGTTGAGATTAAGAGTTGTAGTTTAAAGTCATTTCTCAATTGACAAATGGTCAAAGGATATGCAAAAAAATTTACAAAGCAATCCATAGTCAAATGAAAAATTGCTCCAAATCATTACTTATTAAAGAAATACAAATTAAAGCATCTCTGAGATACCATCTCATGCCTCTCAGACTGGTCAATATGACCAGAAAGGACAACGATGAATGTTGGAAAGTATATGGGACATCTGGGACACTAATACATTGTTGGTGGAGCTGTGAACTCATCCAACCTCTCTGGAGAGCAATTTGGGATTATGCCCAAAGGGCAACAAAAATGTGCATACCCTTTGATCCAGCAATACCACTCCTCAGTCAATACCCTGAAAAGATTATGAAAAAGGGTAAAAATTTCACTTGTACAAAAATATTTATAACAGTCCTGTTAGTGGTGGCAAAAAATTGGAAATTAAGTGAATGTCCTTCAATTGGGGAATGGTTTAACAAACTGTATATGTATGTCATGAAACACTATTGTTCTATTAGAAACCAGGAGGGATGGGAATTCAGGGAAGCATGGAAGGATTTTCATGAACTGATGCTGAGTGAGATGAGCAGAAACAGAAAAATACTGTATACTCTAACAGCAACATGGGGGTGATGATCAACCCTGATGGACTTGCTCAGGGATAATTTTGGGCTATCTACAATGGAGAATACCATCTGTATCCAGAGAAAGAATTATGGACTTTGAACAAAGACCAAAGACTATTACCTTCAAATAAGAAAAAAAATATATTATTATGTAATTTTACTGTCTCATACTTTATTTTTCTTCCTTAAGGAGATGATTTCTCTGTCTTTACATTCAACTGAGATCAGTGTATACCATGGAAACTATGTAAAGACTAACAGAATACCTTCTGTGGGGGTGGGGGGTGGGAAGGGAAGCAAGAATGGGGGGAAGATTGTAAAACTCAAAATAAGCAAAATATTTCTTAAAAAAGTTCTAGTTTATAGAGACCTTTCCAATAAGAAAACAGAGGTCTAGTATAAGGAACTGATTTGCCCAAAACCAAATATATAGTAAATGGCAGAACCAAGACTCAAAAACCACATCCTTTGACTCCAAATCTAGCCCTATTTCCCTTGTACAATAAGCCAGTCTTGTTTATTAGTCAGAAGACTAAAATGTGTCTCCCAGAGCTAAGAACACTCCTCTCCCTCCAGGAGTCACACCAGCCTTGGAAGGGTATTCTTAAGAAACTTCCTGTACAGTATGGAGGATCCTTGTTTCATATAGGTAGAGTTGGATCATTTTGTATTCTCTTTATAAATACATGTTTTGCATTTATTTGTGTTTCTATGCTGTTTGCCTCAATAGAATCTTTGGTAAGCAGGTGCTGTTCATTTTTGTTTTGATATACTCAGTGCTTGTCACTTGTTTCAGTTTTTAATTGGATTTTTGATTTCATTGGTATGGAGGAAGGTCCTTCTACAAATGGAGCTTGGTATCTTTTCTGCAGTTTGCGATCCCAGGGGGCTGCCTGGGAGCATTCAGCAGTTAGGAGATTTGCTCAGGGTTCTGTAGTTAAATTTGAACTCAGTTCTTTCTAAATTGGAGTCCTGATTTCTATTTATTATCTGTAAAATGGATTTTTAGTGAAATTCAAATGACAGAAAGATAAGAACAATGCAAACTTTTAAATACTATACAATGTCAGATGTCAATATTTCCAACTATATAGAACTATAATAAGCCATCCCATCCCATTCTGCCCAGCCTAGCTAGGTTACAGTGGATAGACCTGGATTCAGGAAGATGCATCTTTGTACATTCAAATCTGGCCTCAGGTACTCATTTGCTATGTGATCCTGGGCAAGTCATTTTTGCCCTGTTTGCCTCATTTTCTTCATCTGTAAAATGAACTAGAGAAGGAAATGGAAACTGCTCCAGTATCTCTGTCAAGAAAACCAAGAATTTTATAGGAGTGAAATGAGTGAAGAGTAAAGTTCTATCCCAATCCATCCTACCCCACCCAAACCCATCTCATCCCATTTCATCGAACTCCTGACTCATCTTTCTCTCTTTTGAAATCCAAAATCAATTTGTTGGTACTCTTTTAATTATTTACGCCTGAATGATAATTGTCTGTGTGCTTGTCATCTCCCCTTTTAAGGAGAGCTGAGTGTTACAGTGGATTGAGCTCAGGGTCTCTGCAACTTCCAGCAAGTCACCCCCACCCCCACTCCAGGTCTAAGTGTCCTCCTCTGTAAAATAATAGGATTAGTTTACAGGACATTTAGGGTCCCTTCCATTGGTAAGTCTGTGATCCTCTGAATTAGTATCCTCTCACCTGAAATTATAGAGAGTTCCATGGTACCTGGGGGTTGCAAACAAAGGGTATTTTTAGGCTGGCTGTCAGAATATTTTCCTATGGAACACCATGATTCCAAATTTGGATATATATTTTTTCTGTCCATGTGAGGAACTATGTAGAGGAGCCCATTCAGAAAAGCAAAATAAAGATTTTATCACTCTCTGGGAGATTCTTTATCTTTACTACTCTGTGGCCTTCCTGGGTCTGTGTGTTGTAGTTTCAGCTGATGACCACCAGGTGGCATCGGACTCTGAGTGTCCCAACCCTTGAAAGTTAATAGAACTCTATTTGGTGAGTGCCCCACAGTGAATTTTTGGGTCCCTCTGCCCAAACTCCCTTTTCAGGCCTTGGTTTTGAATTGTTTGACTTCAGTTGTTTTTTCAGTGAGTGTCTGCCTCTCGGTGAGGCCTGAGGATGGCTTTAAAGGTTAGAGAAAAGGTTCAAACTCAAAATAATAGCACAAGGAGAAAAGAGGAGATTAATTCAGTCAAATAAATGGTAGTATGGTAAAAAATGGAAGAGGTTTGCACAAAGTCACACAGCCAGAGATGGTAGTATCAGCTCCAGCTCAGAGAAGAATTCAATGGGGATACTGGGAAGGAGACACTATAAAAGAGAGTTTGACCCTGGTACAGTCATAACAGGAGAGGGGGAATGATCTAGAGAAAGTGGTCTTGAACTAATTAATTAATTATTTCAACAATATATTTTTTAAAAACCTGTAATATTTCAGGTTTTGTTGAGGTTTTGAAAACAAAATGCCCATAGGGAGATTATGTTACGCATACTCCTCAAAGTATGGGAAAAAAGGAGGGTCCTGAGAAAGGAATCAGAATATGGAGGAAATTGCTGTGGGGTGGTTATGCTAAATGATTATGGAGGTTGGAAAGATCATGTGTGGACATGTTGGGTTTGATTGTGTTTAGATAGTGAGTCTTTGAGTATTGTTGAGATTTCCCCAGTTCTCAAATATCAACAAGTCGTTCTCACTTCTCAGACTTTGATTTTGTTTGTTCTTTTTGTCCTGCGATCTCCAAGGCCATATGACAGGAAGGCCTCCATTTTGTGAAGGAGTTTTCATTTATCCAGTCTTCATTCTCCTATCAGCCCTGTTTCTTAGTGCTGGTCTTCAAAACCATGCCTCTGAAGTTGTCTCAAAATCCTCGAAATTTCCTCAGTACCTACCTGAGGCCTACTCACCCTAGATCATCTGACTATTCCTCTAGTATTCTCCACCAGAAATATCTTTCAGCAAGGCCTGCCCTCTTCTCCCATTGGTGATTTCCTCCTGGGGTCTATATTTTGTAGAGGAATTCAGACCCACCAGTCTTCATTCTCCTCCTAGTCATATTCCTGACTTTTGTACTTATCTGATCCCCTCCCACCGCACTTTCTCTACTACAACTTTTCACCTACCTTTTGCTTTTTGTCTTTTCCCATTAGAGTGTAAGCTCCATGAGGGCAGGGACCGTCTATTTGCTTACATTTATATACTCAGTCCTTCTATAGGGAGAGAAGATTTTCTTTCCTCTCCTTTCCCCTCATGAAATAAAACGTCCCTAGATGTTATTGTCATAGAGAGAGCCATAGATTGGGAATCAAAGGTGTTGGATTCAAATTCTCTCTCGGCAGGTCATCTCACTTCCCTGGACCTCAATTTTTCCTCACTAGACTAGAGAGGCTTTGAGATGTCTTTAAGTCCCAGGTCTATGATCCTACAGAAGAGCAGACTCAAGATGGTGTTGGGGAGGACTTAAGCATTCTCTTCAAGTGTTATAAGGGTTATGATGTGGAAGAAGGGTTAGCCTGGTGCTGGCTGGCCTGAGGCATCTGGTTGGGATAGTGAATGAAGCACCTGACTAGTCAGAAAGACATCTTCCAGCATTCAAATCTGGCTTCAACTGTGTGACTATGGGCAAGTCACTTAACCCTCTTTGCCTCAGTTTCTCTATTTGTAAAAAAACTGGAGAAGGAAATGACAAATCACTCCAGTAGCCTTGGCATTTGTTGTTTTTCAGTTGTGCCTGACTCTTAGTGAACCAGGGTAACATGACTGAAAAATGACTGAATGGAATTTGGCCCCAAAGTTCAGAAGTAGGAGTATTGGACCAGAAGTTTTAGACAAGCAAATTTTTGCTGGTATAATGAAAAACTTCAGGTCTGGGAGTGAAATTACCTGCCTTCAACGGGAGTAGGTTATCTCTCTCTGGCCACCTCCAGGAAAGCAGAGCAGGAGGAATAATGCTTAGAATCTCAGGCTCAGATTCAGACAGACAAGGGTTTAAATTTTCTAGTTATCATTCTAGCTATGAAATCCTGAGCAAGTCAATTCACTTTTGAGCCTCAGTTTCCTTATTTGTAAAAGAGGAATAATAATTACTACGATAACCATCTTTTAGGTTTATTGTGTGACTCAAATGATATTACATGTGAAAAGTAGTTTGCAGACAATGCCAGACCTGGAGTCAGAAAGAACTAAGTTCAAATCCAGTCTCATATGCTGACAGACTGCATATTCTGACTTAATATTTATTTACTCCAGTTTCCTCATTTGTAAAATGGGAACAATAGGGGATCAAAATTTGATAGTATTTTTAAAATGCTTAGCACAGTGTCTGGCAGAGAGTAGGCACTATAGAAATAGCTATTTTAATATTATTATTATTATTATTAATTATTAAAATAAAAGTTGAATAACCACTGGTCAGGCATGATGTCAGAAGTATCCTTCTTAAGATCCAGATTGGTCTTACTAACCCCTACTGTTCCTTTCCATCAAACTTCTGGTTTTGAGTGTCTACCTTTCCCATCCTCTTTCCATTGGGCCACAAATAACAGAAACAACTGAATTATTGGGATCCTGTCCTTTTCCTCCCCCACCCCCCACTTCCTGTTTTCCCATTTTCTTCAAGCAGGCATCAGAGAATGCAGGTTTTGCTTTTTTCTAGCAATTCTTTTTGCTCAGCCAGCATAGAAATGCTTCTGAACATACAATTCAATTATTTATCCCTTTGCTGTCTATCTGATGGAGGGGCAATGGGAAGGTTTCTATTCTGGAGAAAGCTTTGTGATGTTAAATTAATTTTTAAACTCTGCCATTTCCAAGGCCAATATTGGGGTTTAAGGAAGAAAAGAAAGAAAGAAAGAGAGGGAGAGAGAAAAATGGAAAGAGAGAGAGAGAAAGAGAAAGAAAAAGAGAGGAGAAAGGAAAAGAAAGAATGAGAGAAAGAGACAGGGAGAGAAAGAGTGGGAAAGAAAGTGAGAAAGAAAGAAAGAAAGAAAAAGAGGGAGAGAGAAAAATGGAGAAGAAATGAGTGAAAGAAAGAGAGAGAGGAGAAAAAAGAAAGAATGAGAGAAAGACGGGGAGAGAAAGAGTGGAAATGAGAAAGAAAGAAAGAGAAAAAGAAAGAAGGAAAGAAAAAAGGAAAGAAAGAGAAAAAGAAAGAAAGAAAGAAAGAAAGAAAGAAAGAAAGAAAGAAAGAAAGAAAGAAAGAAAGAAAGAAAAAAGAAAGAAAGAAAAGATGCAATAATTAAGACTGGATGATTCCCCTTCTCATTTTTCTTTCTTCTTTTCTTCTCCACTGCTTGCTTCACTTTTGGCTATAGATTTGGATGGAGGGATGCAGATTTGTGAAGAAGAATTCCAGGCCACCTGGGTGAGGGTCCTCCTTGTCCAAGAATTCCTGGGAACAGACTATGATGATCACAGCTAGTGGAGAGAATTGTAGAAGTAATATAAGGACTCATATTGAGTCTTTCTGCCAAGGCAAAGAAGACTTTTCCAGAGTCATCACATTCATCCTTTCCAACAAAAACTCTGGATGAAAGAATCCAGGTGGTTGATGTATCAGGTGAGGACAGACCAACAAAGGCTGATGGGTGGGCAAACAAGCATGGTGAGATTGACTTTTTGTCCCCAAATGACCTCATTAGTTATGTTTGTTTCTTTTGTGTGTGTGTGTGTGTGTGTGTGTGTGTGTGTGTGTGTGTGTGTTTGTGACAGAGAGAGAGAGAGAGAGAGAGAGAGAGAGAGAGAGAGAGACAGAGACAGAGACAGAGATAGAGACAGAGAAACAGACAGACAGAGACAGAGAGAGAGACAGGCAGACAGAGATATTTAGAGTTAGAAAGTACCTTATAGAGGCCATCCAGTTCAACCCTTTCATTTCACATATGGGTAAACTGAAATCTGAATTTGGAAGGGGTTTGCACAAAGTCACATATATAGGGAATAGGAGCATGGAGTTAGAGGTTTAGAGTTTGGAAAGGACCTCAAAAGGCATTTATTCTCTATTCCTTTATTTTACAGATGAAAGAACTAAAGGGAGGCAAGTTGTCCAAGTCTATACAGATAGGTAAGAGAAGAGTTAAAATTTGAACTCAGGTCCTTCTGATTCCATGTCCATGTCTCTCGGAGCAGCCTAAATGCAGGTAGCAATTGAGACATGGGTGACCATGGCAAGTTCATGCATTTCTCCATGCCTCAGTTATCATGTGTTTAAAATGGGAACCATAATCCCTTTTCTAACTGAAGTTCTATGAATCAAATGAGAGAATATATACAAAAAGAATTTGAAATTCCTTCAAGTGTTCTATCAACATCAACTTTTACACACACAAAAATTAAATCACCTCCATTTTCTAAGGCACCTTCCAGAGAACCACCCTTTATAACAAACATGAGAAAAAAAACTGCAATAAAACTATCTAATAATCCTCAAAGCTGGACATTCCCCCAGAGTGTTGTCTTCAAATCTAGGTCACACCCACCTTGTTGCAATGGCAGGGACCAAGGAAAGAGAGCCCAGGACCAAGGAGGAGAACCCAGGACCCCCAGTTCAGGGAGGAGTGCTGTGCCTCCTGGGGACCCATCCTTGGGCGAGGGTCTCCAGAGATCACTGATGGATGTTGGGGAGATTCTGAGCCGGGGGAGCATGACCTCAGAGCCAGGCTGAGAAGCTGGCCACGGCTGCCATCCCATCCCCCACCTCAGAAGCCATCCCATCCCATCCCACACCACCACCACCCCCACCTCGGCCAGGGAAAGCTGACATTCTTAAACGTTTCAGCAGGACCATGAGGTCAGAAAAACTGTAAAAGCTCATTGGGACTGATGGCTGCAACAGGCACAGACCTTTCTCATTACGGGACAGATAGAACCCTGTGAAATTAAACTACTAACAACATCATTTATTTCAGCAGCATCGACGCAAAGGGGCTTTACAATGGCATTTTATGGGCTACATGTGCGCTATAAATATTTCCATAAAAACATGCATTAAGATATAAAAGCAGGCCAAAAAATATCAAAAGTCAGAAAAGAACAAGGCACCCGGTGAAGGCCCACATTATAGCTTCGGCTTAGGCTAAGCTTTGGATGAGTTAAGACCACTGGCTCTGGGGCCATTTTGACAGCTGATGCCACCGATGTCAACACCCCCCATGTCACACCAGGAGAGCCCAAGGAAGTGGCGATGTGATGAACAAAGTACCCATCTCTGCTTCTCTCTCACTTCACCCAGGCCAAGGAGAAGGGGACCAACCCCCCCCCCCCAAAACACTCACCAGGTCCCAACCCTGGGGGTGGGCCAGGCCCATGAGCTGCCAGACTGTGGTTGCAATCAAGGGGAAAATGTGTTTGCCCTGGGGCAGCTCATCCAGTGCCAGGCATGCCATGGAACACCCTTGGTTTAATACTCGAATTCATCCCAGGTGTGGAGCTTGGAGACCCACTCAGCCTGTCCTTTATTAGGGTTCAGCCTCAGGAAGTGGATACTTATTAGTTCAGTGACTGTGCTCTCTGGAAAATGAAAAGATGGGGCTAGGTCCCTACTAGCTCAAAATCTAGGATTTTAGGAAATTATACTATTAGCTGCGTGACTTTGGATAAGCCTCCTGCCTTCTTTGGTCTTCTGTTTCTACATCTTTAAAACTGGGATAGGGAACAGACTATTGGATCATGTAATAGAGGACCAGAGAGTCTTAGAGACATCATGAATGTCTCATGATACTGCCTGGTCTTCCCCATCCTATAACTCTTCCTATAGCTTAATGAGATAATAGAGGTAAATCATGGTCCTCACCCCAAGCACCTGCGATTTCCTCATGGCTCCATGTTTAAAATTCCTTTCACCAATAAAAACAGGAACTGGCTAAGTTGAAAAATTCTAGGGAATTGTATTGGCAGGACCTGAAGCAAGGTCTTCCTGATACCAACTGCCTCTTGGGAAGACCTACGCATCCTTTGTAAAGAGTAAAGTACTGTTTGACCTTGGTGAGGTTCAGTTTCCTCAACTGTACAACAAAAGAGGGGGTTGAATTTGATACCAAGATTCTCTGATCTCTCCTAGGTCTCCAGGGTCAGAAATCATGTAAATTGGATAGGGAAGACAGTTTTCATTTTGTCTTCTTATCCTCCAGCAAATAAAAAGCCATATCTGCATGTAAGTGTACATCTATAAACATATGTGTATATAATAGACACACATATCTATGTGTTTGAACGTATACACCCATGTAAATATATACCTGTGGATATAATGTGTATATATATTATATATACATCACACACACATATATGACACAGGCATGCCTATATAATGTGTCTACACATATACATGTATGTATACATGTGTTTTGTATTTATATTGGGGCACCTAGGTGGTGCAGTGATTCAAATGCCAACACAGAACTAGAATGACATGGGTTCTAATTCAGCTTCATAAACTAAATAGTTAGGTGACCCTGGCCAAGTCACTTCTATTTGTTCCAGTTTTCTTATCTGTAAAATGGAGATAATAATATCACTTATCTCCATGGTTATTGTTAGGCTCAGATGAAATCCTATTTCTTAAGTGTTTAGCAGTGGCTGGTACATAGTAATTTCTCTAGAAGTGCTTATTATTTATTGATACGAACATACATGTATTCATATACACAATAGACATATATGCACATGTCTGTGTGAATATATATAATATACATACTTGCATATATATATATATATATATATATATATATATTTATATATACACACACATATATGGCAGTCTGTCTCCCAATTTCATTGATTTCCCTGCTTCCAAACTTGGATACTTAATCAGGGCACTGTAAGGATAAATGACTGATCCCACAGCTAGCATGTGTCACACGTGGAACTTTAACCAAGGTCTACATGACTATGAGGACAGTTTTTCATCCACTATGCTGGATGAGAACCATTTGACCCATTGGCCATGAGGCAGATGAAGCAAGCTCTATGGAAGACTTCGAGCTTGGTTAGATGAAGACGTCAAGTTTATCCATTGTGCCTTGAGCCGTCTTCAATGGTCTTGACTCTGTGCAGCCACTGGACTGTAATGACTCTGGAAGAGAGAGGCCAATGATTTCATGCAAATCGGCCTTACTTAAATTCAATTTATGCAGGAATCAAAAGACATGCCCCTCCCCTCCCAAGTAGGGCTTCGTACACAAATGAGCCCCCAAGTATTTGATGACTTTCACATTATGAAACCTCCACAAATTTCAAAACAGCAGAATCATTTATTGATTGTTTTCTTTTTCCTTCCAGCTTATCCAGATGTTGCCTTTAGTGGTGCCAATTTCTAGGTTCAGCCTCTGGCTTCTACCAGTGATGTGGAGGTTTCAGAAGCCAAGCTCCCTACAGAAAGAAGGAATGGCCATCCTCAGGCAGGGCAGGGCAGGAAGCCTTAACTATGTAAGACATAAGAGAGGGCACTGACCTCAAAGGATGCTCTAGGACTTGCAACCAAGAGGTTGTAGGAAAAAATGAGGAGAGAAAGTTGGTGTTCTGATGATTGGATCAGAGTGTGGAAATCACAGCCAGGTTGGCTCATTCCAGTACCAATGGTCTTCTAGGAAAAGAGTGCAAAGACTGCCCGGCAGAACTATCTGGCATGGGGATGATGAGTATGTCCTCCAAAGGACAGGAGACTAGGGAGAGGAACTATCAGCATCTCACTTCCATGAAAGAAATATCAATTTCTCTGAGAAGATAAACCTTGCGAGTCCAATGGCAGCCACCCTTTTTACTCCATCAGACTAATAGACCTAAGGCAGGAGGGGATGTGAGCAGAGCCTTAAGATTGGAAAAGGGATGGAAGGAAGAAATGCAAATTTATTTATGATATTACAAAATGTCAAAACCAAGAGGCAGTTAGGTGGTGCAGTGTATAGAGCCCTGGCCCTGGAGTCAGGAGTCCCTGAGTTCAAATCCAGCCTCAGACAATAATTACCTAGCTGTGGCCTTGGGCAAGCCACTTAACCCCATTGCCTTGAAAAAAAAAACTAAAAAAAAATGTCAAAACCAGGAGCTCCTCAAAGCATCAGAAAGGTGGTTTCTGGACAAAGGAAAAAGGAAGTCTTGACTTAGAACCACAAAGAGGGAGAAATCTCTCACAGCTCATAAAGGGAAGTTAGGCAGCACTATGGATTCGTCTTGATTATTGGGCAAGGCATTGCAATATTAATCTGTTTCCTCATATGTAAAATGGGAATAATGATAACACCTATCTCAAAGGCTTGATCATAGGATCAGAGATTTCCCATTAATGGAAACTTGTATAATATCAAGTCCAACCTTTTCATTTTACAAATGAGGTAACTGAGGCACAGAATTTAAGCAACTTGAATGGGATCACTCAGTAAGTATTTGAGTCAGGATTCTACTTTAAGCTTTCCTGACTCCAGGACCAGCGCTTTGTCCATTAAACCACCTAGAATAACTATAATGAATATGGAGAAATATGGGAAAATGTACAGATACAAAGTAAAGTAAGAAAAACCAGAAAAACCATATCTGTGACTAAATATGCATTTGTATACATGATATTTGTCCTTTATTCTTGAAGATGACCATGACATCAGGGAGGTGATGCCATGACAAATAAGTGAATTGAATTTGAGTGAGACAGAGGGGTTCTGTGCTGTCACTGTCTCACTTTCTCCTCCAGAGTCATCTGGGTCTAGTGGCCACATATGAATTAAGATGACTGGAGATGACCCTGTATGAGAGGAAAAACCAGGTTAAGTGACTTACCCAGGGTACCATGCCTAGTAAGTATCAAGTGTCTGAAGGTGGATTTGAACTCAGGACCTCTTGATTCCAGGGCTGGTGCTCTATCCACTGTACCACCCAGCTGTTCATATACATACATACATACACACACACACACACACACACACACACACACACACACACACACATATATATATATATATATATATATATATATATATAAAAATACCTTGCCACATATGGACAGCTAGATGATTCACTGGATAAAGTGCTTGGCCTGAGGTCAGAAAGACATGAATTCAGGGACAGCTAGGTGGCACAATGAATAGAGCACCAGCCCTGGAGTCAGAAGGACCTGAATTCAAATATGACTCTGACACCTGATAATTACCTAGCTGTGTGACCTTGGACAAGTCACTTAATCCTATTGCCTTGCAAAAAAAAAAACATTAAAAAAAGAAAGACATGAATTCAAATCCTACCTTTGTGACCCTGGGTAAGGCACTTAAATCTGTTTGCCTCAGTTTCCTTATGTGTAAAATAAGCTGGAGAAGGAAATGGCAAAGCACTCCAGTATCTCTCCCAAGAATAGCCTAACTGGAGTCATGAATAACTGAATGAGACTGAAACAACTGAAAATAATGTTTGTATGAAGACATATACAAATATATCTATTATAACAGTTAAAATGGAAAGAATAAAACAACTGAAACTGAATATTGTGAAATTCTAATTACCCAACTTGGCCCCAAGAGGAGATATGTAATGATACCGCCCCATGTTCTTTGGAGTGATGAGTGACTATGGGAATAGGATAGCAATCAATGTCAATTTTTTTTGATGTATTTCTTAATTTTGCTGTTTTTTTCTTTCTCTTTTTTTATTTGTTAAAATAAAACACTGGGAAAGGAGCCAGAAGAAATGCATTAAGAAATGTAGGCCATTTAAAACTAAAAATCTTTCAAAAATGACTTACATTTACATAACACTTAAAATTTTTTAGTTCATTTTGTATTGATGATCTTTGATCCACACATCATTAGGTATAACAGGAATTATTATTTCTTGTTTTAAAGATATGGAAACAGAGGCATGGAGAAGTTCAGAAACTTGCCCCTGATCACCCAAATGATCGAAAAAGCATTATTTGAATCTAGATTGTCCTCAGGTTCAGCACAGAGTTCTGGGTTTGGAATCAGGAAAGTCAGGGTTCAGATTTTGGCTCTACTGTCTACTCCCTGTGTCACCTTAAGCAATTTATTTCAACAGGCTTCAGTTTCTTCCTCTATGAAATGAGAAGATGGAGACTAGATGCCTTCCAACTCGAAATCTATAATTTCATGATCCCACTTACTACCTATGTGCTCTTGAACAAGTGATTTCAATGATCTGAGTCTTTTCCCCCTTCCTGTTAAATGAAGGTATAGGAATATATTAGGAGTTCTTAACCTGGGATCTATGAACATGCTCTTTTATAATGGATCTGATAAAATCCATTTCTATTTAATTATTTCCTTTGTAATTCTGTGTATTTTATTTTATACATTTAAACTCATGAATCTGGGAAGGGGCCATTAGATTTCATCAGATGGCCCAGGGGTCCAGGACACAAGAAAGATGATAAACTCCTAGACTACAGCATTTCACAGGTCCCTTCTGTCTTTGACCCTATGAATATTCTGAATATAAGTAACTTCCTGGGAGCAGGGAGCCAGGAGAATTGGACTGACCCATCAGCCCCATACTTCAAGTACTGATCACAGAGACTGGAGCTGGCTTCATTTGAAATGCATCTTAACCCACACTCTTGTCGGAACAGTTTGTCTACAAATCCACTCACACTAAACCAGTTCTCTTCCCTTCGCTTCCAGTATGAGCTGTTCTGTCATTAAATATACATCTTCCTATGGTTTTCCCATCTCGGGCTTCTCCACCTGCTTGCCTTTTTTTTTATTTTTTTTCAGTTGTTGTTCAACAAAGCCTTGCTTTTTGTCTGCACAAATGCCTATTCTACATTTTCACAAGTTTTTAAATATTCACGCTTATGAGTTTTGTTGGGTTTATTTATTATTTAGTCCACCATTTCCTTTTTTTTCTGTGTGGAGAAAGGAGACCCCCACATCAGAAGGAGAATTTTGCATTTGCTTTTTTCCATTAAAATCTCTCGTTAAAGTTTAAAAGTGGCTTTGTCCCTGGACTTGCTGGGATTGATATTTCAGGCTATTAGGAAACCCAGTTGGACTAGATGACATGACAGCTGGGGGGCAGGTGGTGGTGAATGGAGGGGCAGATAGAAAACAACAAAGGCAAATGTGAACTTGTTAGCCTGGTCCCTGATGGTCATCAGGAGATAAGAGGGTCAGGCCAGTCCAGCTGTCAGACTAGGCCATTTTGAGGCCATGAGCACCCCAGGTCCTTAGCACCCTACTCCCCCACTATCTACTGATCATTTCTATTCACATGGGGGAGGGGACAGGTTCAGATACTGCAGGTCATGGACTTTAGCTATTCTTGACAAACATGAACAAAACCATAGGATTATGCACTGGAAGAGACTCTAGAGGCCACAGAGTCTAAAGGCAATTTATTCAAGGTTCATTTTCCTAAGTAGATCAATGCAACCTTCTTTCCACTGAAAAAACAGGCAACAAATAAGGTCTTTATGGGGTCCCCTCTTTTTCTCATAGAATTGGAGAGGATTTAGGGCATAGGAAAATATAGAGGACTGGATGGGACCTTGGATGTCATTGAATCCACTCTCCACTCTTTTTTAAACAGATAAGTAAACTAAGATGCAGAGACTGGTCCAAGATCACCCAACTAATAGGTGAGTGAGTGACCCTAGGGGCAATTCTAAGTTAGAAGGTTTGGATTTAATACTCAACTCAATTTCTTCCTAGTGACTATGGGCAAGTCATTCCAACAATTTACTTCAAGTGATAAATTCTCATTCTACCTGTCTCATGCTGTTGTTGGGAGGAAAGTACTTTGACATTCTTAAAGCAAAATAGTGATGTGACCTGTGGTTATTCTATCTCAGTCAAAGAGGAATTATGAACTTATTAGTTCCAAAAGGGCTTATTAGAACACCAAATATCAGAGCTAGGAAGGACCTCCATCCTCATTCCTCAGTCTCAGAGGTGGGAGAGAGATCTTATAACAGGAAATAACAGAGGCTAAGGAGGACCTCAAGATATAGGATGTCAGAAATGAGAGGGATCTTAGAACAGGCAATACCAGATCTGGAAGGGACCTTAGAACATGGAATGTTGAAACTGGAAGGACACAAGAACATGGAATGTCAAAATTGGTAAGGACATCAGAACAGGGAATGTCAGTGCTAGAAAAGTCCTTAGAATTTGGAATATCAGGGCTAGGGGGGGAAAAAAACCTTAAAATAGTGGGTATTAGATCAGGTAGATAAACACGGAATAGACTATATTTAGAGAAAGAAGGAGTCTTAGAATTCCAAATGTGAGAACTAGAAAAAATATTTGAACAGTGGATGTCAGAATTGGAAATGGTTTTAGAATACAGAATTTGGTGTTTGAAGTGACTTTAAAATGCAGAATGCCAGTGTTGGGATGACCCTTAGACTATCAGACCATGAACAGACAATGTCAGAGTTTTGAGACTTTTTAGAAAATAGATACATGGATTCCCTTGAATTCACAGAACCCAAAGACTCTGATGATCTCAATAGTTTTGCTCCTAGGCATGAAGTCTGGTGCTTGTTTTGAACTTTGGGCTCCATGAGCATCTCAGTTGCATTCCAGAGAGCATTGCCCAAGAGGAGGTCTCAGCAACTGACTCTAAAAATGGAGGCGTAGAAGAGGTGCCCATCTCGCCCCAGGTGTCTGCTCCTTTCTGCTAGGTAAGCATCATGATCTTTAAGGATTGCACAAGCCAATGTGACCCTTGCATCATCTGGAAAGACTCTACATGTGTCTACAAAGGTTCTGCCTTCCTTCCCACCAGCTTAATGCCTACAATGAGGTTCATGAAGAAGACTTTGCCCTAGATCCACAGTGAGAATCTGGAAAGATTTGACAGATTGAGAGCTGAGGGAACTGCCAGGCAAGGGATGATGGGAATAGGGGCATCAGTGGTACTTGATGCCCAAGAGAAAGAATTCACCTTCCCTAGCTTTTTTTTTTCCTAAACAAGTTTATCTGAAGAAATAGCTCTCTGCTTCCCTCTAGAGAAAATTGTGAGGCTATAGAGAAAACAGGGTTCTGTATTTGTATGTAAAAATGTATATATGAAATAACCACAAATATCTTTGGTGAATGTGGATGTGTTTAAGTAAATTCATGAGGGAGTATCTGATTATATCATAGGCCTGTCTACACATGAATAGATGGGTGACTTTGAAAATGGTTGAATACAATCCGAGGATCGTAGGCCAGGCAAGCTTTCAAAACAGAATTGTCCTTTGAAAAGAGAAAATAATTTGGAACCAGAGGGTCTAGTTTTTGCTTCTTTTCTATTTTTTTAAATCCCTCTCTGACCACTGTCTACTTGTGACCTTGGACCTTGTGTGACTTGAATTGCTCTGACTTTCACAGAAAAATGAAGGCATTGAAATAAATGACCTCTGAGAGTCCATCCAATCCCAAACTTATGATTTTAGTTCTATTTATTTGTCTTATGGAAGAAGTAAAAAGTATCCAACAAGTATCAAATTACTTATGCACTCCAAAATATATTTGTAAGTTTAACAATTTTGTTTAAAGGGGAAAGTATCCCTAACTTCAAAATTGCCTCATGTAAGGAAACCCTATTCACCTCCCATGTTTGACACTGGGGTTTTGTTGTTGGTTAGTCATTTTTCAATTTGTTTGACTTGGCAGAGATATAGAGTGGTTTTCCATTTCATCCTCCAGCTCATTTTACAGATTAGGAAACTGAGGCAAACAGGGTGATGTGACTTGCCCAGGATCACACAGCTAGGAAGTATCTGAGGCTAGATTTGAACTCAGACCTTCTTGACTCCAAGCCTGGCATTCTATGGTATCTAACAGCCCCTAACACTGGGAGAAGTTTATACAAGGTAATCTAAAAGCAAAAGAGTTCTAAATATTTGGAGGGATAAAGAAAAACTTCCCATAAAAGAGGTACCTGAACTGAACTTTGATGGAAGACACTTAAGGCAGACTTTTCCTCCTTAAAAACCTTCAGAAAGGAGAGATGGCAATAGAGACAGAAGGATAGAAAGAAAGAGAGACAGAGACACATACAAGTCTGAAAAACAGTGAAAGAGAGAGGAACAGTGAATGAAACAGAAAAAGAAAGATAGCAACAGAGAGAGATTATCTGCTAAAACATTTATATAAATACTCCATTCAATAGAGACAATCAGCTTTTTTAAATAATGTAGTAAACTGAGAGTAAATGGTCAGTAAATACACATGCCATGAGGTTGAAGGGAAGAGACAATATATGTGGACACATGTGGGTTTCCCAAGCCTTCACACAGATTGGAACCATAGTATTCCCACATAGACATATACATACATACAATGCATCTATTTATATACATGTATATATGTATATATGTTTCTATAACTATAATACATGCTTTAAGGTTTGAGTTTCTTTCTAGGCAGTTCCTTCTCTGCACTCTTCCTACCTTACTAGATTACCAAATCCTACCTCCACACAACATATTTCATTCCCAGAATATGACCTTCCAGCTAAACAGAGGAGAATTCTTTGATGGTGACCACCTTGGAGGTACCTTTTGAGTAACTACAAATTCAAGTAAAGAATTGAACTTTAAAAGAGAGAGAGAGAGAGAGAGAGAGAGAACAGGTTTTATACCTTGCTTCTTCTTGGAAAAAGAAAAGACTTGAGCATTTGATCACTGTAGGTAACGAACTGAAACCAGGAGGACCAATGTGGAGAGAAGTAGGAAATCAGGATCTTTCCTTGTGTATTATTACAAAGAATTATTCAAACAGCTATAATTTCATACAAAGCCATAAAACACAGGGTAGTTTGGGAAGGAGAGCTATTGGGAAGAACTTTTTCTTTTTTAATTTTATTTAAGGCAATGGGGTTAAGTGACTTGCCCAAGGTCACATAGCTAGGCAATTATTAAGTGTTTGAGGTTGGATTTGAACTCAGGTCCTCCTGACTCCAGGACTGGTGCTCTATCCACTGTACCACATAGCTGCCCCAATTAGGAAGAACTTGCAAAAGATGGTGACTCAATTTTATCTTTAAGGAAAAAGAATCTATGAAGCAGAGGTTAAGTCAGGATTTGGCAAGTAATCAGATAAGGGAGAGGGATGAGAGAGAGTGATGAGGTAATGCTAAAGACAATATTACTAATCTAAGACACTGGAAGGATGGCTGGTCGGACCTGCAACATAAATTGGGTAGTTTGGAAGAGTGGAGGATCTAGGGGGAAAGATAATGACTTTACTATTAGACATACTAAGTTTAAGACCAGTGATAAACATGCTGTCCATTTTCTGACAGAGATGACAGATATATGATATATAATGAGATGCTGTAAAGGGTATATAATGAGACAAATTTTTGTATATCATTATTGAGGGAATTTGTTTTGATAGACTATGCATATCTGTTCTAAGGAATTCACTTTTTTCTCCTCTTGTTTTCAATGGGACAGTGGCTGAGAGGGAGAGAAAATACCTTTTAATTAAAAACACCTTAAAATAAAAAAGTGGGGAGTCACAGGTGTGGGACATTGTATACGCTTTCAGATGAGGTCACTGTGTTTTTAGTTTTGCTTAATTGTTTTATTTTGTTATAAGAGAACCCTCACAGTCTGGGGGTATCTGGGAATGTTTATAAAGTTAAAACAAAGTACATCAATAAATCTTTAAGGAGAGAAAAAGATTGAGAACTTCTATATTTGGACAAAATCTGTTACATACACATATGGAAATATGAAGGGTTCTTCCCTGCAGAAGTTTTAGAACCAATCTGGGGAGGGTCACTTAATTATATATGTAATCTGATTTCTTTTGCTTTTTCTGCTATCTATGGCTGATAAAATAATATATTTATATACCATTCCCTACTCTCTCCAAAACAGAAAGGAAAGAAAAAAGAAATAATAGAAGGAAAAGAAGGAAAGGAAGAAAAAAAGGAAGGAAGGAAGGAGGGAGGGTGGGAGGGAAGGAAGGAAGGAAGGCCAAATAAACAATGATGATGTGGGAGTTTCTCAGGGGAGAAAGTGGGGAAATGGTTTGCCCATTGTATAACCCCAACATGAGTTGGCCTTCTTTAAAGAATCTAAACCAGTTAGTGGTAGTGATTGCCTGAAAGAGATAATGTAGGATCCTACAGAATATTTAGGCATATAACTGAATTTCAAAGGGCCTCTCTTCCAAAGGGAAGGAGAGAGTTTGGGGCTTAATATGTTTTTAGTTTCTATATCATCCTGTGAGGCCTTTGGACTTTTAGCATTTTGTGGGGGTAAAATAAAAGTAATCCTCTATGTGGGTAAAAAAAAAGAAAAGATAAGAAAGAAAAGAAGTGGAAAGTGAAGTTGAGAAGAAAAATAATATGAACATTTAATTCCTGTTTGTTCTCCTTCATAGCATTATAGGAATTTCTGGCCATTTAACAAGCATTCCCCAGTCTACCTCCTGCCTCAGACCAGGCTTAGTAACCCTCTCAAGTCCAAATGGACTTAAGCAATTGGCATCAATACTACCAATTAATTTTTTTAGGTTTTTTTTTTTTTTGCAAGGAAATGAGGTTAAGTGGCTTGCCCAAGGCCACACAGCTAGGGAAGTGTCTGAGGCCGGATTTGAACCCAGGTACTCCTGACTCCAGGGCCAGTGCTCTACCCACTGCACCACCTAGCTTCTCCCTACCAATTAATTTTGAAATTGGACCTTAGAAGTTATTTGATTTCAAATGCCTCATTTTTTAGATTAGGAAACTGAGGCCCAGAAAAGCTATATGACTTGCCTGAAATGACAAGAGTAGTAAGTAGAAGATCCCAGAATTTGAACACTGTGCTTGACTGGTTTATCAGTTCTTTTAGCTTTGATTTCAAAATAGCAAGCATGCTAGCAAGCCCCTTGTGATTGTCACATGAACAATTCTTGAGTGGTTGGCCATTGTGATATGCTTGACCCCAAGAAATTCTATTGAGATAAATTGGCATCGTGATAGTTTATTTAAAATAACAATTGTAATTCTGAATGATAGTTTATGTGGCACGTACCAAAATAATTTTATATGTGTTGACTCATTTTTCCTCAAAAATCATATAAGCTTGCTTGGGGAGGTTATCTCTGTTTTATAAATGAGGAAACTGAGGTCCAATAAAATAGCGGTTGGTTTAAGGTCACATTACCTATTGATGGCAGATCTGGGATGAAAACAAGAGTTATAGTCCTCAACCCAAAAGTTTTTCCACTCTACTTATTTTAAAGACATTCATTTCCTCCTGTGAGATCACTCTTAAATAGAAGACTAGTTTCTTGGGCCTAACTCTTTCAAAACAGAACCCTAAACTAAGTTCAGTTGTGGCATATAAATGTTACAAAATATTTGTTTGATAAGACTGAAAAATTATGATGAATACAGAGAACCAAAGGAGAAGGACAAAAACTAGATGGAATTTCACTGTAATACGGGGAACTCCTAGATGGAGACACATCATCAAACAATGGGTCTTCTCTACAACTTTTACAGAGCTGCCCAATGGTGTCAAATAAATTAAAAAAAAAGGACCAATAATCTTTATAGAAGAATTCCCGAAAGAGTATATTAACTTAGAAAACCATATATATTAATATTATCTCTATCCTGCTGTATTTTGTTAACTCTTTCTCAATGTCATTTTAATCTGTTTCAGGTCACCTCTTTAGCAATAGGGAGCTAAAATACTGTCTTATAACACTGAGAGGTTGTGATTTTCCTAGGTTTACTTACTTAGCTGTATTACCTTGAGCAAGTCACTTAACTCCATAGCCTTGTCAAAAAAAAGAGAGAGATTTGATCATTTCTTCTTGATTTCAAGGCCTGTTCCTCTATCTGTCATCCCCTCCCATGCTGCCCCGAGACAGTCTTCCCGTGCTTTTCTGATCCTGTAAATATTTCTCATGAGTAGAGTAGAATGAAAAGATCTATCAACTGATGCAGAGTGAAATAAGTAGACCCAAGAAAACAATGTCATGCTGACTACAATAATGTAGACAGAAAACAAATGAAATTTAATGTTGTCAAGTTATAATAAACAAGCCTGACCCCAAAGACTAACTATGCAAAGGTACCTTCCCCTGATTTTTTACAATTTGACAGATTATAGCTATAGAACTCGACAGATATCAGACTTTTTGCTCTTTCTCCTTAGTTTTGCTGAACTATTCCCTCTCCTTTTTATATTTCTTGTTATATAGTTGATGTTCAATTCTTTTACAGTCATGACTGATCATTCATAATTCTAACTAACCCTAGATTCTAAATTTCCTTATACAAGGAAATCCTGTTCATTTCGCATGTTTGATACTGGGGATTTGTTGTTGGTTAGCTGTTTCTCAGCTCTTCATATGTCCAACTCTCTGTGGCACCATTTGGGTTTTTCTTGTTAAGGATACAAAATTAGTTTATTATTTCCTTCTCCAGATCACTTCACAGATGATTAAACTAAGGCAAATCAGGTTAAGTGACTTGACAGATATGAACTTAGGAAAATGAGTCTTCCTGACTCCAGGCCTTGTGCTTTATTCATTATGGTGCCACCATGCTGCCCTTTTTTGATATATGGGTTGACTCTAAGGGAGAGAGAAGAGGAATGCAGTTGATGTTAAAACAAAAAGTATGTACAAAATTTCATTTCACAAAATACATCTTGAATAAATGTATAAATTAATGCTTCTCACTCCCATCTTTGAGCAGTGGATCATGCCCTTTTCTATCCCTATAATGAACTCATGGGTCATAACCGTTTAAAAAAGCATATATTTATATATATTTCATATATGTATATATGTACACATATGTAAATATGCAAATACTTCTATATATGCTTTTATACATTATATATATCTATATGTGTATATATGCATATACATATATTTATCTCTATATCTGCAGCTATATCTAGGTCATCTATAAATCTATATCTCTAATGATCTATCTACTCACTCTCCATCTATCTATTCCTTTTTCTTCAAAGCACAATTCATGTCCTTTCTCTTCCATGAAGTATGCTTTATTAATCCTATATATAACAGATTTTGTTTACATTAATAGGTGTTTATGAAGTACTCTGTTCCAGACACTAGGTTAAGCACTGGGGATGCAAAGACAAAAGTGAAACATTTCCTGCCCTCCAGAAGCTTACTTTATTAAAATACTTACTTTATATTTCTCACAGTCCTTGTTTAGGTCTATACTTTCTTTTTAACATGTCTAATTTGTATCTGTGTTTAGGTCCTTTCACCTTTATTAGACTCTCAATTCCTTGATATCTGGAACTCTGTCTAATTTCACTTTCATATCTTATGAATTCAGTTCTAAGCTATATGAACTGTTGGGGTTTAATAAATAACCCTTAAAAATTATTGCATCTCAGAATCTCAGATCTGAAAAGAACCTCAGTCTCCCTCCATTTCCTTTCAGGGCTTCCTTCTCAGTATCCAAATGAATGTGGAGTTTGGGGAAGCAGGAATTATGTCCTAGAGCATGCCTCACAAGGCTTTTAAACTCTTTTTTATTTCTTTTATTTTCTTTAGGCAAATGGGGTTAAGTGGCTTGCCCAAGGCCACACAGCTAGGTAATTATTAAGTGTCTGAGGCTGGATTTGAGCTCAGATACTCCTGACTCCAGGGCCTGTGCTCTATCTACTGTACCACCTAGCCACCCCCTAAACTCTTTTTTAAAAATTAAAATGAAGGAGCAGATTCACACATATATATCCCAAAGGCATTTATTGGAGACGAGAAAAGAAATATATATATATATATACATATGTATATATATATATATGTATATATATATATATATATTTATATACATTGGTACAGACATAGACATAGACATAGTTAGATATAGGCATACATGTAGTCACAGACACATACATAGAGACAGACAGATATGGTTATAATCACAGACACAGCTACAGACCCAGCAAGAAGCATAGATGTAGACAGTCATACAAAGACATAGACAAAGACCCAGAAAAAACATAGATTAAACATAGGCATCGGCACGGACATATAGACATAGAAGCGGACAAAGACACAGACACAAATGCAGACACATAGACACAGGCAGATAGAGACACAGAAATAGATACAAAGATAAGCTTTGCACCTGTGCTTAATGGTTTTTCCTTCATTCGCAGACAAATGTCAGCATATAAATTTAATTTTTTTTTTGTTTTCCACCTGTTTTCCCACCTTATCCTGAAGAGCAGATAATGACACAGATCTCCCTCCTCTCCATGGAGAGGGAGTAGGCGAAAGGTACAGGATGTTGCCTCCATGGTCCTAGCCACTGAACGTATGTTACCGAGAAGTTACTTGTGCCATAAAGGAGATTCACGGTAGAATCAGGCTTATCTAGATTTTATCCTGTTAGGGGGATGCTTGCTCACTGGATTGTCTCAACTCCAGAATGACGGGTTCTTTCTCCTAGAGTCCTTGACTTTAAATACTTGCATAGATATTCCATCCTTCAGGTTATCTACCACTGAAGTCGCAGCTAGTCTTAGACCAGTTTAGATTCAAATGCATTCTTCATAGATATCAAACATATACAACTGAACAGCTTCTCACAAGGAATAAGTGGAGCTAAGTTTTTACTACCTAGTGACCTCAGTCTGGAGGCCACTAGAGATAGTCAACAAGGTAGAAAAATGGACCCTCTATTAAGAAAACCTAAGTTCAAATCTGCCTCAGATACTTAACTTGCTGTGTGACCCTGGGCAAGTCACTTTAACCTTTGACTGTCTTAGTTGCCTCAATTGTAAAACGAAACGAATAATAGCACCTGCTTCCCAGTGTTGTTGTGAGGATCAAATGAGAAAATATTTGTGAAATGTTTGCTGTAGTGTCTGGTATATACCATTAGTTATTTAATAAATGTCTGTTTCCTTCCTTTCTGAAGTCATGGCAACACGGGTCTCTCCAGACCAATGGGTCTCTACATTTCTGATTCCCCATTCGTTGACATGATTTATCCTGTTCTTATAAAGCCAAAAATCATAGGCTCCTAGCAGGATGGTACATTAAAGACCATCCAACCCAAATCCCTCATTTTCCAGGTGAAGAAATTTATTCGAGATGACACAGAAGCAAGGATTGGAAGACGTGTCCTTTTCCTCCTCACTTAGCATTCTCCTGAGCTACCTTTCTCAATTTTTGAGTCAGCTATGTGAACTAGTGGATACTGGAGATCATTCAGGTTTTTTGGAGGATGGACAGAGAAGAGGGAGCTGGTAAATTACTGAGTGGAATTTCCCAAATTAAATGTACTGTAGATGGACCTCATAAGCACTGCAGGCATCAGAGAATATATGTTCTAAGTGTTGAGTCTATTTAAGTCCACTCCTTTAGCACAAACCTCTATGGCCCAAACCAGTCTCTAGCCCTGAGGTCATTCCCCCATCATGGACCAAGCCAGCTCTTTTTCTCCTTCCCCCCTCCCCCAAATTCTTCTCTGTAAAGTGGACAGATGAACTGGCTCAGAGACTCCATTTGGGTTCATCCAAACCCCTCCAGCTGCAAATGTGGGAAAGTCATAGTTGGGGGAAGAGGGGGAGGTGTGGAGCTGCCTTTCCCTCCAGCTGCCTTACCCCAAACATCCAAGACAAACAATAACAGGAATCAGCCAGGGCTCAGGGTAAAGCTTAGGAAAGACTGCAGCCATAAACGTTCAGCAGGAGGTTTCTGAGAAGGAATCTAGGAGGTAGCTGCGCCCCACCCCCAAGTCCTCCTCAGTCCTTATCTCAAGTACTGGCACCCACCCCACATCTTTCTCCACACATAGACACACATAGAGACAAGAAAAGTCAATGTGGGGTGGAGTAGCCCTCACCTTCTGGACATCACACCCTGCCTCCAACTCCCTTGTGAATGTTTTCCACGTGTCAGAAAAATTGAAAAGGGGAAAAAAAAGAAAGAAAGAAAAAAGCCAGCATTAGCCCATAAAATCCACAGCTGAATGATTTAACAACTCTGCCAGGGTGAGAAGAAAAATATTACAAGAGCGAGTGTGTTCTGAACCAGATCAACAGATTTGCCAAACTGTGTAGCTAAACCCCTTGGAGCTGTCCTGGCAGAGGGGATTGGAGAGACCCCAGTCACACCAGATATTGGTACCCAAAGCCCCAGATGCCCAGACTCCCCTGGTGTTGGCAACCAGTGGTTGCCAATGTGTTATTAGGTTGTGCTGCTGGGGAGGAGATGTTCAGATTGGTTACTGTTAATGTTTCACTTTCTTGACAGGCCCTGGCAAGTTCCTCTCTTGCTCAAAAACATTCTATAATCAGAGAAACCCTGAAGAACCGATAATGACACAGATCTCCCTCCTCTCCACGGCGAAGGGGTAGGTGAAAGGTACAAGATGTTGCCTCCATATACTGAAAGTATAGGTTACCTTTGCTTAGCTACTTTGGTGGTGTATCTGGAAATCACCGTGATGCAAAAACAGAAGATGTGAATAATATTTATTAAAAAAAAAAACAAGACAAAACAAAATAACAAAAGCCTCTCCATTTCCTACAGGCTAGAGTCCAAATCTTCAGCCAAGTATTCATAAACCTTGTTCAATTTGGTTTCAATCTAGATTTCCATTCTGTTTTCCCTACAAGAAACCTTTCCCAATCCCCTTCATTCTATCATTCTGTCACCTTCCCTTTCTTGGCTATCTCCAATTTATTCTGTTTTTATCTTATTTCCACTTAGTCATTTCCCCATGATACTGTGAGCCCCCTAAGTCTTTGGATAATATGTTTTTTACCTTTCTTTGTATCCCCAACACTTTTAATTCCCGGCAAATGTTAGGCACTTAATGAAGGCTTGTTGTCTAACAGTGAGCAACCACTACTCTCTTTTCTTTTTCTTTCTTTTTTTAAAGGGTTTTGCAAGGCAATGGGGTTAAGTGGCTTGCCCAAGGCCTCACAGCTAGGTAATGATTAAGTGTCTGAGGCCGGATTTGAACTCAGGTACTCCTGATTCCAGGGCCGGTGCTCTATCCACTGCATCACCTAGCTGCCCCAACCACTACTCTCAGATGTACATTCTGCCCCAAGAATCATCACAACATGTGACATTGACTTAGTTCAAAATGCTTTTTGCACACAATGCAATTCCATCCTCCCAGCAACTCTGAGGGAGGGGTGTTATTATTACCACTCCCCCTACCAGTTTATAGGTGGGGAAACTATGGCTTAAAGATATTGGGTGATTTCAGGCTACATACTCTCCTTGAGTGTTTGACCCAGGGCTCAAGTCCAGGTCTTCCTGAGTCCAATTCCAAATATCTAGCTAGATATTCAGAAGACAAACCTTGAGTCAAACTAAAAAGGAAGTTTGAGGGTCTAAAGGTTGAGGTAAAGACATGTAGGATAGCCTGTGCAAATGGAGAAAGGCATGGGAGATGGGATGTCACGGTAAGCAAACACGAGACTACTCCTGTTGAGAACAATGGAACTTATTTTATTTCTGGGCATTGTGGAGTGGTGGTGTGGGGTGGTGTGTAGATAACTAACGGTCAATGTAAACAGCCTCTTTTGCCTCAGACGTGCATAGCTTTTTCCCTTTCAGAAACATGTTAAACAATTCCTTTGATTCTGTGGTCCATAAGTCCCTTGGTTAGTATCTTGAGCACCCAGTGCAAGAAAGTATGAAGAGAATGGTCTGTGGTTCTTAGACCTGGAAGGGACCATCGAGATCCCAAAGCCCTCATTCCACAAGGTAGGAGTTGTAGACTGGACAGATGAGGAACCTTGCCCAACATCATCCAGGTAGAAAGTGGCCAACCTGGAGTTTGAACCCACAGTCTTCTGGCTCCAAATCCTAACATCTTAGTAGCATAAAGACACTGACTCAAGAGGATTAGAATGTAAGCTTCTTATGAGTAGAGACTGTGTCACTCTTTATACTAAAATTCATGGACTGTGCTTAGTTTGTGTCTAACACATAGTTCTGGGTTAGTAAATATTTGGTTGAGTTATTTTTTCATTCTCTATACTTGGATCCATCTCCAATGCTTCATATGGTGTTGGACACCAAGCAGGGGCTTATTAAATACTTGCCTGAGCTATCTCTTCATTCTTTAGACTTCCATCTCTCTTCAGTGCTTAACATGGTGTTTGATACATAGTAGAGGATTAATAATTAATGATTAATTAATAAATAATAATAAATTAATAATAAATTAATTGGATTGATTTCTTAATTCTTTATACTTATATCTATCTCCAGTGCCTAATATGGTATTTGATGCAGAGTAGGGTGCTAACAGTTTCTGATTGAATGACAATGAGCATAGCTGTGCTCTGGGGAAGAAGCAGGGAGGATACCTCTTCAGAGAGGTCTTATTTTTCTCTGTCTCTTTCCACCACTATCCATTGTCTAGCCCAGACTCTTGAATAAACAGGTATTCAGTAAGTAGTGAATGAATGAATGAGACTGATATTTCTGGGATGCCAAAAGGAACTGCTGAAGGAATGTTTAATCATGGAGCTCTAAACAAATCTCTCTCTGCATGTGTGTGTGTGTGTGTGTGTGTGTGTGTGTGTGTGTGTATGTATAAACATAAATACATAGAAATAAATATATATAAAGATATAGACAAAAATATACATATGCATACATATATACATAGAAACACATATATACATACATAGACAAAAATACATATAGACATATATACATGCATATATAGACAAAAATACATATACATATATAGACAGAAATACATATATACATAAATATATAGACATATATACATATATTTATATTTATGTATATATATTTATATGTGAGAGACATTTGGATATACCCATTCTTTGAGTACAACTACACTACAGATTTTGTGCCAATTGGCTATCATAGTGGGAGGCCAACCTTTCATGGCAAGGAAACTAGAGAGAACCCTATCACTATGAGAAGCTATGAGAGTCCCAGGAGAAACCTTGATAATTATGGTGTTTTTGCCTTTCTTGATATGCCCACAGTAGAATTCATGACACAATCTTTTTGATGTCTATGCCCTCTGACCCCATGAGGACCCTGACAAACCCCAAAGTTCTATACCCACCAAAATATCTACAGGTTATTTTGTCTGTGTTTGTGTGTCTATGTGTGTGTGTGTGTGTGTGTGTGTGTGTGTGTGTGTGTGTGGTAGCAAAGAACTGGAAACAAGGTAGAAGGAAAGGCTAAACAAATTGTGACTCATGAAATCAAAGGAAAATCATTGAGCTATAAGAAATAACAAATATGATGAATACAGAGAAGCATGAAGAGATGTATGACTTGATACAAAGGTAAGTAAACTCCATCAAGAAACAAAATGTGTGATACAACATAAATGGAAATAACAACCAATATAAAACAATCAAAATGAATACTGCAAAATTATTCAGAACAAGCTTGACCTTAATTATGAAATAGAAGAAGACATCTCTCCCCTTTTCCATGACAGACATGGGTTCATAAATCTGGAACCCATTGCATTTAAGATGAGATTTTTCTTAATCTATCAGTTTCACTGATTTGTTTTTTTTTTCTCAGAAAAATTTGATGTAAGGAATGGTTTTCTGGCAGGGAGGGAAGGGAGGTAAAGGGAATATTTGAGTAATGTAAGAAAAGATAGCAATAAAAATGATTTTAGAAATCAATGCTTTTAACTGACTTGGGTGACTTCTCTTGTGGAGCTCAGCAGGTAAACTCAGGAGATGAGCAGGGCTGTAAACCCTAGCGGGGTTGGGAGGGAATCTGTCCTCTGAGCCCAGGCTGGAAAGAGAAGGGACTTGGTGAGTGCCCAGGAATGCTGACATAGGCCTTTGCCTTCCCATCCATCTGCTGAGCCCCTGCCAGATGCTTACACTGTAACATTTCCCCGATTCAGTTCATTGAGAAGTGCTGGAAACATGACACCTAATTATTGTGCCTCTCTCTCTCTCTCTCTCTCTCTCTCTCTCTCTCTCTCTCTCTCTCTCTCTCTCTCTCTCTCTCAGAATAAATGTATGGTTATTGAAAGGCACTGGAACGATAATTATCAAAACTCATTGCCAAATGGAGCCAGCTCCCCTAACATGGAACTCTCTTTGGAGCTTCTCCAAACCCCACCTCCCTCCCACCCAACACCAACACCAAACTTGGCCATGTGAGTGCCATGGAGAGGCCAGGACTTCATGACCAGGTCTCCTGTCTTCTTTTTGGCCAAGCCTCTTCAACCTTCCCTAGGGGATGGCGAGAAGGAAGCTTGCAATTAAGAGACTGAATATTGGCAAGATCAAAGCTCCAAGCCCAGAACCACAACAGGCAGGATTTATGAGTCATTCATAGTCAGATAATATGTTCTGACAAAGACCATGATGGCCCAGCATTGTGTGGGGGGCGGGGAGGGAAAGGGGTGGAATCAAGAAGCTGAAACTCCTGCTCAGTGAGTCATGTTCACACTCCATTTGGATCTTTAAATTCATTTACACAGACAAATTTATCTATATAAGATCACAGATTTAAACTGGCAAGGACCAAAGAAAACATCTTCATTTTACAGTTGAGGAAACTGAGGCATAGAGAAGTTTGATGACTTACCCAAGGTCACAAAGATTGTAAATGTCTGAAAACAACATTTAAACTCAGGTCTTCCTGATTCCTAAAGCTCCAGCCACTCTGTCATGTTATCTCAACCAGGTTAACAAGGAATTAAACAGGGAATAGGAAGATAGATCTTTAGAAATCCAGAGTTAAAGAAGATAGAGAACCCAGGACCCCCTGGGCTACTGGTCTGTTACACAATGCAAATTTTGTTTTTTAACCTATTCTTTCAATTTTCCCTAGTATCCTTCCACTAAAGAATTTCACATGATCTCTCTTAACATTGTTGATGCCACAAGCAAGTTGGTGAACCTACTTTGTGAGCTGACTGTTTCTATACCTGTATATACCAGTAAATCTCATTCTTTTGAGATTGTGATGTCCCATCGTTTGGGGAGATTTATCACAGAAAATTACCTAAATACACATCTCACAGGGTTGTTGCTAGCTTGCAAATCTAAGCATTGTAGTTGTGGAGGAAAGAAGTGAATTCCAGTCATGGAACAGGGGATAGTTAGTACATAGGCACAGAGATATAGGTAGAGTATAATGTCTGCAGAATAACCAAAGAGCAATATGGCTAGACTTTACCATCTAGAGGGAAGTAATGGCAACTGACAAGGTAACAGAAATAAGTAAATAAAACATCTTTTAAAAACACATAGTAAATATAAGACAATTATGAATTTGTGTGATAGTCATCCTCTCTAATCAATGGTATTTTTCAATATTGATATGTATGAGTGCATGTATATATTTTCATTCATTTTGTTAAACATTTATCAATTATATGTAAAAAATTTAATACTTTTTAACACTGAGTTGCAAATTTTCCCCTTCCTTTTGCCCCTTTCCTCTTTTAGAAGACAAAGAAATTAATATCTATTGTCTATGTGAAGTTTTGTTAAGTATTTTCATTTTATCATGCTGCAAAATAAAACACAAGCCAAATAAAAACAAAGTTTTAAAAGAATAAAAAAAATTGTTTGGTGATGTCTTGAGAGACTTCTTAACGTGGAATATCTCTTATTAAATGCAGATGAGCAACTAAATTGAGTTGTTGGGGATTCTGGGAGGTGAAATAACTTGTTCATGGTAGCCAAAGCTAGTATAGGCCAGTGGGAGAATTTTTATCCAAGCCTCTCTGATTTAAAGGTAGAGCTCCAGCCACTCTGTCGTGTTATCTCAACCAGGTTAACAAGGAATTAAACAAGCACTAGGAAGATAGCTCAATAGGTAAATCATTAATTAAGAAATAGAAAAAGACATCTCTCCCCTTTATCATGGCAGACATGGGTTCATAAATCTGGAACCCATTGCACTTATGATGAGATTTTTCTGGAACCCATTGCATTTAAGATGAGATTTAAGATGAGACTTTTTTTGTGGATAGAGTGTTGGACTTCTTTTCTGGGAGTTCAAATCTGACCTCAGACATTTCCCAGCTGTATGACCATTCTTCACTTAACCCTGTTTGACTCAGCTTCCTCATCTGTGAAATGAGCTAGAGACTGGAATGGTGAGCCACTACAATAAGTTTGCCAACAAAGCTCCAGAAGCATTTGTTGTACCAATTTGAAGACACGGAGTGTTTTTTTTTAAATGTTTTTATTCTTATTCCTAGCATTCTACATAGTAAGTACCTAATAAGTGTTTTTTTTATATACTAATGTTTATATACTAATGTTTCAAAAGTAGAGAACAAGAGAAACCATTAAAAACACTATGTATGCTTGCCTGTCTAGGTATCCTCACTGCAGCTGGATAGATTTCCTTCTCTCTTTTTACTTTTCTTGTCTCCTTCATTCTCGTTGCCTTTTCCTTTAGATTTCCTTCCTTCATCTTTCTTCTTTCTTTTCTTCTCTCATCCTCTGCTTATTTTTCAAGAATTTCCAAAAGGGAGTTGTCTTTTTAGCTATCATTTTTTAAAAAAAATTCTTCCTTCTCTTTCTTCTAACAGAATCTTTGGAGTAGACATCAGTTTCTCATCATCTGCTCAACACTGTTCCAAAAATTTCTTGTACTTGAAATCATCATCAAGAGTCCCAGTTTGAGCCCTGGGGTCCATTTTAGTCCCTGAATTGAAGAGGTGAAAGGAGATTAGGCTGGAATCTATACAGACACACATATCTATTCATATGTGTGTTATGAGAGGCAGTGTGATAGAGGAGAAAGAGAGAGAGCTGATCTAGGAGCCAGGAACATGTGAGTTAAAGTCCTGTTTCTGACATATTTTGGCTTTGTGATCCTGGCCAAGTCACTTAACATGCAAATTTCAGGGAAAATGATAGTAGAAGTTTCCTGCTTAGACAGACAGACAAACAGACAGAGATAGAGATAGAGATAATTTAATACATAAATAGAAATTTAGATAGCTAGACAGTCAAGAAAAAATGAACATAAGAAAATATATATGTATTGCATGATTATATTTCCTCAATTCTCAGTATATATTTACATTTATCTATCTATATCTATTCATAGACTTTTATGAGAGTTACAACTTATTTGTTTGTTTTGGACTTATCCTTGATGTCAAAAAGATGTGAAATAATTCATAGATGCTGCTGGTAAGTGGCAACTAGAGAGGAGAGATTTGGGAATGAGGATTGAGGCAAGACTTGTTTACAAATTCAGAATGCAGTTCTATAGATAGCGATGGATACAAATATTTATGCAAACACATCTATACAGACAGAAATGTTTCCTTGACTTTCTCTCCTAGAGACAGAGAAAGAAATAGAAACAGGAACTCAAGGGAATTATTAAAGAAGCATATGACCAGAAAATCATTTTTGTTGACAGATAAGAGAAAGCCAGTGGGCAACCATGGACTGTGGTGATATCTATACAGTATTCATAGAACAGAATCCCTGACCCACAAGTTAGGTCAGCTAGGTGGTTTCCTACGAGGACAAGTGTTACCCAGAATGAGAAGGATGAATGGAATGGGATTGATGCCACTGACAGGGAATTCCTACATGGGTGAAGTTCTACCAAGCAGAGTTGTCCTGAAAAAGAGTGAAACAGATATGATATATATATGTATATAAATATAAATATATATATGCATGTTTGCTTATATCCATATCCATATATATAAATATATCTTTACACATATGTATTTTACATAGAATTATATATGTGTATTATATACATACATTTTTAGATAGATAGATTTCATATATGTACATATATTTGTGTTTGTATTCCTTTTTACTTAGAAATGTTTTATTTATTTTGAGTTTTACAATTTTCCCCCCAATCTTGCTCCCCCCCCACAGAAGGCAGTTTGCTAATCTTTAAATTGATGTGTTTCTATTCTCGAGGAGCTTATTCTAATGTCCTCAGCAGGCATTCGTATTCTGGAACACCTCTAGTGAGAGGCAATATTTTATCTGACTCAAGTAGTCCATTCTACTTTGGGACAACTCTGATGTCAATGGCCCTCTTTGAGAATGAAGGATGATCAACAACAAAGTCTAGAAAGTCTTCCTTTCTTTTTATACTTGGTACACTCTGTCATTTCCTACATGTGGGGATTCCCCTCAGTGACATTAATCCATTTTCATCCATACCTTCTCATCCCAGGTGACTCTAGTTTTCATGTAAGTATTCCCAAGTTGGTGGATCTCATGGGTCAGGGATTCTGCTGTAGACCCCTGGACATTACATAGATACCCCCAGGGTCCAACAAATGACTCTCAGGTCATAAGCCTCTTAGATGATTTCCTTGACTCTCATTCTCTTGCATGTTCTATCCTTCCCTGGTCAGAGTCTTTAACTGACATTTTCTGTGACTTTTGTTCATTTATTCTAGTTCCTCCCTCTGGATACAAGCAGAAATCATTCTTGGAGACGCTAAATGGATGTTTATTGGGGTTTGGGCTGTGGATTTTGTCATGGAAGATTGACCAAACCCTACCCTAAGATTTGTAGACCAGAGATTTCCAATATTGCTGGCTTATCATTTTGATGTTAGCTATTTTATTAAAAACTTTTATATTCCTAATAAAAATAAGGATGTATACATTTATTGTTTATTCTTTTAAATGACAATCTACTCTTAGGAAACCTCTAGAGGGCTTCATGACACTGCTTGGGGTGCCATATACTATCCATTCCAAACCTTTTTTCCTATGGGCTCTTTCACCAGGAGTACCTCTTCTCCTACCTTTTACTTTTCCAACCTATCCATCAAATTATTCCCCCTTTTTTAACCTTTCCACCCATCCATCGTATTTTTCCTAATTCTTTGAATTGTTTAAAAGCGAAAAGAATTTCCTTAGGAGATAGGGAATACCTCCCCTTATTAGAAGACTTCAGCCACATTTTGGAGGAAGTCTTGTCACATATAATGAAGAGATTTTTGTTCTAGTAGGGATTAGACTAGCTGGCTTTGTCCTTTCTCCATGGAAGGAAGGAAACAAGTGTTTAATAATGCCTACTATATTTTGGGCACTGTGGCAACTACTTTACAATTTTCCCCATTTGATATTCACAATAGCCCTAGGGAATAGGTTCTATTATTATTTTTATTTCACAATTGAGGCATACAAGTTAAGTGACTAACCTAAGGTCACATAACTAGTGTCTGAGACTGAATTTGAACTCAGATCTTCCTTACTTTGGGTCCAGTGCTCTATCTACTATGTTGCTAACTGACTCTAATATTGGTATTTTCATTAAAGACATGTTTCAAAATTTCTTGAAACCCTCAGATCTTTTATGAAGGGTCCCTATTGGGAACCAGTATGATTAGGAGGTTTCTTCCATTTCTTGGTCATTGTTCTCTCTATGAGCAGACAGATAGATAGATAGATAGATAGATAGATAGATAAGATGAGAAAGAATGCAACATGGTAGACCAAATGATAGCCTTATGTGGAAGCTCCTTTAAAATAGGGTATGTCTTTCCTTTTTATTATATTTGTAATCTTAGAACTTGACACAGTGCTAGCATGCATGAATCACATTTATTCCTAGAACCTAGTATAATTTTCTAAGTAATGGGGACATAATAATGACAAAGGACAGTCCTTGCAATCAAGGAACTCACAATCCAATAGGAAAGATAATATATACAGAATGAAACTTAAAAGGCCTGGAAGGGTACCTGGTTAAGGCAAGATGAAGTCTTGTGGGGTGTAGAGATATGTGATGAACCAGACCTCTTCCTTAAATGGGGGATCTGGGAGAAGCTCTCTTTTGTCCATCCTTTATAGTCTCCAGTCAGAGGACTGAAGGATCAGGGCAGAAAGTCCACAGGAAGTCTGTGTTTCAGACTCAATGTCATCGTGCTGGAAGATGAGTTTTTGGAAACAATGATAAAGCTCCAGGGAGTAGCTAAGTGGATAATAACTAATGAGGGCTAGCTAGTTGATTGGTTCTTGTCCTTCATTATCATAGAAGACCAAAAATGACTTTACTATATTAGAGACAAGTTACCATTTATCCACTGGGGTTGATCAGACCAATATGAGCTCAGAATGTTCTATCACGGGTTGGGCACAAATAGTCCATGTGAACACCTGGGTGGTTACTCTAAACTTAATATCTCATGTTTCTTTTGATCTGCTTCCTTTCTGCCTTGCTCATGGGCACAACACTTTCTCTGATGACAGCATGCCATGCTAGGCAGTCCTGTGCCTGTGTCTCCCAAGCTGAACAATTCCTGGTATAATTCCCTAAGAGCTCCCTTCTCAGACATACATTTAGCCATTGAGTCTACCATTCTCCCAGATACCTTTGCTCTCCCTGGGTCTGCCTTGGTGAGAATTAGAGGTTCCTTTGCCCTGTTCTTGCTTCATGAGCATGCGCATGCGTATACACACACACACACACACACACACACACACACACACACACACACACACTATCAGAGAAACAGGGCCTGGGGCCCCATAACTATATATTCTAGAAATTATCCTGCTTCCCCTGGCCCAGTGACAGTCTCTCTAAATGCTGTTTGCTGAGACTCATTCAATTCCCCAGACAGCCCAGGGCCTGACAGGTCGGTGAGAAACGCCTCTGTGCTTTGAGATTTATTTAATGGGTGTCTGATGAAATGACTGGGAAGGCTGGGTCCTCCCAGAGTCATATTATCTCTGGCAGGAATAAAAATCAGTTGAGCAGTGGGGTTTGATGGGGCACAATCTGTTAGCAGAAAATTGGGCTGTCACCCAGGGTGTCATGTTCATTTGGGCTGATTAAAGACATATTCATCGACTGTCACTGTTGCCGTATCTGTCACCAGGAGAACTAACAGGAATGTGAAGACAATTTTTTTCTCCTCCTGGTTCAAGAGAGGGAGGAGGAATAGGGGAGTAAAGGAGAATGAAAAGGAAGAAGGAGATGAGGAGGAAGAAGTGAGGGAGAAAGGAAGAAGATGAATAGGAGGGTGAGGAGGGGAGAAAGGGAAAATGAAAAACATAAGCAAATGAAAAAGATCCAAGGGAAACCTAAGAGGAGAGGAGGAGAAAGAGAGGAGAGAAGGAAAATGAGAAACAGACAAAGAGGAGAGGGAGAAGTAAAGAGGAGAAAGAAATATAAGAAGAGCAGGAGAACAAGGAAAATGAGGAAGGAAATGAGAAAAAAAAGATGAAAAACAGGGAATGGAAATGGGAAATGGCAAAAAGAGAGGAGGGAGAAGAGGAAGGGGAAGAGGAGGAAGAGAAGAAAAAGGAGGGGAAGGTAGAAGAGAGAAGAAAGAAGAGAGAGGGATAACAAGTAAAGAAGGAAGAGAGAAGGAGGAAGAGGAGGAGGAGAAAGAAGAAGGGAAGGAATATAAGGAGAGGAGAGAATGGAATAAGAGGAAAATGAGGAGAAAGAAGAATGGTATAAAGACATGTTATAAATATTACATCCACTTACCTAGTTTACCCCCATTTCTGAAGATAACAATGAAATCCAGGTTCAGTTTTGAGTCCTTTCTTTAGGTAGCAGCAAAAACTCCATAGATTGTGAAATAAAATTCATGCATTGTCAGTCCTTCCTCCTCAGGGCATTATCCTAAACTGCATTGGAAAAGATCTGCAGGGATTTCATTGTCCATACCCCATTCTCAAAGAATACAACGTGTTGGAAAGTACACCTCTCTAAAGATTTGGACCTCCATGGGTCTCTGCTTCATCACTAATAAAATTAAGGTTCTGGATGCGCCAGTCTCTGAATAGGTGCTCAACTCAGTCATTCTATAAACTAAGGGCCCATTTAAGCTATCCTTCTATATTTTCCACCCTCCAGCTCAGATAACTCTTAGTTCTTATAAGCTCTCAGAAAGGATCATAAATTTAGACTTGGGAAAGACATCACAGATATTCAAATTCAACCCTATTTTATAGATAAGGGCCTATGGCCCAGAAAAGTTGAGATTTGCTTAAATTTGTATTGATAATAATATAAAAGAAATGGATTCCAACCTCTGTCTTTTTCATTTAAAACAAAATCTAGATTGTATATGTTTAACAAAGTCATCATCTCTCTTATTAGGAAGGAGGAAAGGGAAAAGGAAACAAATATTTATTAAGCCATATTGTGATACTTTGCAAGCATCTCATTTGCTCCTCACAATTCTTTGAAGTAGGGGTTACTATTATTCCCATTTTACAGTTGAGGAAATTGAGGCAGGCAGAAGTTAAGTAACTTGTTCAAGGAAGATCACTGGGCCACTAGATATCAGAGGTTGGATTTGAATTCTTGATTTTTTTGACTCCAAGAGGAGTTCTGCACTATGGAGCCACCTAAAAATCTAGACTTAGATGTAAATGGTCCATGTTTTAAGGCCTCCCCCATAGCTGATGTTATAGGCTCTGTGATCACTTTCTGCTTTCTTCTGTATTTTTAAGACCCTTTGATTCTACTTCTATCATTTGACAAGCACACTGGAGTCTTCCTACACCTCTCAGTCAGGAGATTATTATTAAAAACTGAAATTGAACAAAGATTTTTGAGATCATCTAGTCCAAATCATCTACTCCAGAGAAGGAAATTGAGATCAGAGGGACTAATGACTTGACTAATGTCACACTGGTGGGAAATGATAAAGATGGGATTTGAACCCAGGTTTTCTGATTCATTCTTTGTGCTACACCTCATTGTTATTTTAAGAGAGCTGGTTTCCCTAGGTGAGTTGAATTGAGCCATAGAGAGGTATGTGCACATGTGTGAAAGGGGAAGGATGAAGAGTGGGAGGTGGAAGAAGGAGAAGAAGAAGGAGAAGGAGGAGAAGAAGAAGAAGGAGGAGAAGAAGGAGGAGAAGAAGGGGGAGAAGAAGAAGGGAAGGGGTAGGGAGGGAAGGGAAAGGAGAAGAGAGAAAAGGGGAATAGAATTGGGAGAGTTGAGGGAGGAGAAAGAAAAAAGAAAGACAGAAAGAAAGCTTCAAAAGAAAGAAAGAAATTTAATAATCCCACCACTGCAACCATTTAAGTTCCATGGCCAAGAGTGAAGAGGGCCATATTTCATGAATTGCAATCCCACCTTTTACTCACAATCTAATACCTAAGCATGGTGCCTCACGTATATGTCAACATCAATAAATTGATGGCTTGTTATTTCCTTAATGTGGAAATGTCCTCTGCTGGCACAACCCATTCTTCAGTGGCTCCCTGTTGCTTTTAAGTTAAAATACAAAATCTTTATTCCATCATTAAAAGAAAACCTCTCTGCATTCTGTTCCGCAACCATCTTTCCAGTCTTTTAAATGTTAGCTGTCTTCATGAAATCCTACTATTTTCTATCCACAGCATTTCATCTCCAATCTCCATGCCCATGCTTAGCCTGTCTCCAGCATGGGCAATGTGTCCTCGCTTCCACGCGTAGAATCCCACCTTCTTTCACTTAAAGATTATAACATCTTTCCTTCCCACTCCAATTCTCACCCCAAGAGAAAATAGTCTTGGAACATTTTTTCTTGCTTTCTATAGATTTTTCTAAATAGAGGCAGAATGAACTTAAGGGATGGTTATCTGATCTGTAAGACAAACCTGGGTTCAAGTCTCTCAAATGACATGCTGACTGTGTGCTCTGTCTACCGCACTACCTAGCAACCCTGGAGTCAGGAAGACCTGAGTTCAAATCTGACCTTAGACACTTGCTAGCTGTGTGACCTTGGGAAAGTTACTTATCCTGATTGTCTTATATCCAGAACCATCTCCAGTCATCCTGATTCATATCTGGCCACAAGACTCAGATGGCTCCAGAGAAGAAAATGAGATTGGTGACTTAACACAGCCCCCCACAATCAAATCCTCTCCACCTGCTTGTCATGGCACCTCTCTGATACCATAGTCATCTTCCAAAAAAGTAGGTTAAGCATGATTATCATACTGAATGTGTGATCCTAGGCAACTCACTGAATCCTTCAGTGTTCCAAATAACTTAAGGACTATTATTTGCAGGGGAGATGCTATAGCAATGAAATCCCAAATCCCAATTTCAATTTTTCATATTCACTATTCTGTATACACATTGCAGTGCCCCAGGTGAATGTTAAAGGCAGATAGCTTCTATTTTTCTCAACTTTGTATCTTCATCCCATGGCAACATGCCTAGCATTTGGGGTTATTATAATTTATAATTTTTACCCCTTCTGTGTGACAAAGTGGACCTAGGGCTGGAACTGAAGTACAGTAAACTTGAGTTCAAACTTTGTCACTTAAAACATCTTTCCTTATCTATAAAATGAGTAAGGGCAGGGGGTTGGATCTCATCACTTCTAAGGTCCTTTCTCACTATAACTATATCATCTGATAGGGAAGTGATTCCATTGGTGTTTGGAACTTGTAGTATATAAACTTTCTCCAATGACTTCCTTGATAACTGAGAATCTCAGAGAATTGTCCAAGATGGAAAAGCTTAAGTGACTTGCCCAGGGTCACATGGATAGTATGTGCCAGAGACAGGATTGGACCTCTGATCTACCTGATTGTATTCACTATGCTTCCTTATCTCAAATGTTGCATATAGCGTTATTGTTTAGTCTTTTCAGTCATGTCCAATTCTTGGTAATTCTATTCGGGGTTTTCTTGATAAAGATACGAGAGTATGCTATTTCTTTTTCTAGTTCATTTGACAGATGAGAAGACTAAGACAGAGTGAAGTGACTTGCTCAGGGTCACCCAGTTGCTAAGTATCTGGAGGTCAGGGAGATGAGTCTTCTTGGCTCCAATTCCATCATTCTATCCGCTGCCTAACTGTCCCCATGTAATAAAGTGCATTCTAAATGAGTTGAGTCATGGACTGAGAGCTTCTTCAGTTTGGGAGTAGGCTGCACTGAGCCATCCATGCACATTGTTGTGCCCACTTCCCCTTGTGAACAAAGCCATGAGTTTGTGACTTATTATTCCAGTTAAGGGTCTAGCACAACCTTTTTCCATATAAGCTATGCTTGCTAGCACTAACAGTAGAAACCATTGGCTGTGTTCATCCAGAAATGCCTTGGCTCACCCCATCACAGGAAAGTTTGATGCCATGGTTTGTGGGTATAATAATTTATCCATGAGGTATATGTTCACTGAAGCATATTAATCTCTGGGTACCTCAGTGTTTCCATAGTAGCCCCTCCTTTAACATCTGTAGGGAGGCATGCCTAGTGGGGGCCTTTAAAGGGGCAAAATGGTGCACAGCCCTCCAGAAAGACAACCACTGTTCTATGATGGTGCCAAATAAATCCGGGCAAGGTCTTTGTTGCCCTTTAAGCAAACTCCTGCCTTCTTTCATCGTAAAACAACTTTCACTGTGAAAGCAACATGAGACATTTAATTAGCATGCAAATTCTTCCCAGACTTGGGGAGGCAACGATAGTCTAGGTCAGGCCAAGCCGGCCTAGCTCGGACTGTACTTTGGTGTGGGGGTCTTTTCCTTAGCATGCTATAGTGGAAGCTGTGAGGGAGTACGTCACAGATGGACTTGGTGTAACTCAGCATGGAGAGTTTTAAGTTTTAATCAATAATTGCCTAAACAGAAGGAGTTTGGGGAAAGTTTGATTCTAATTCCTTTGACACCGCTCCATCACCATCCAGTTCCCTGGCCATTGTGCATAAGGAGCCATTAAATATTTAAAAGATTTCTATTATTGAATTAACTATTTATTGATTTATAATTTAAAAGATTTATGCCCAACCATTAAAAAAATTCCAAACGGACTTTCACTTCTAAGAGACGTCAAGTGCCATTTGCTACTGGTGAATGTCTCCTGTACCCTTTTCACCCCCAGAGTGAGGAGAGGACAATTATTCAAGGACCCTGAGTTCAATATTCAGACCATTTCCAGGCTTCAGTCTCCAATTTCTTCCCCCTACCACCCCACCCCCATTCCTTGAGTCTGACATTAGGTCATGCATGGCCGCCACCACTCACCCGCCACCCCGGACCAGGATGGTTTTGGGCAGGTTTCACTGCTTAAACCTTGGCTACACTTCATACCCTCCTGCCAAATTCCTCAGCTGGTCTTTCATTAACGGGAGGGAGGTCTTTCTATTTCCTGTTCTACAGTTAGAGGAGATTATAATATGATGCCATGTGTTATTGACTTTGCTGCCATCTAGATCATCCCTCATTTTTAGCTTGGCACTAACTCCCAAAAGACCTTTTTTACTGTGTCCACTCAGTGCTCTTGATATGACTTATATATAAAATATATATATATATATATATATATATATGTATATATATAAATACACACATACATACCACACATTTATATATATGTATCTAAAGAAATCTATGTATATATTTATATATATTCTACTTATTTGTGCACATATTTTACCATTCCAGTGTAATGTAAGCTTCCTGAGGGCAGGGAGTATTTTTTGGCCTCTTTTCCCAACACTTAGCACAATACCTTGAAGGTTTGTGGGGGGTGGAAAGGAGGTAAAGGTAGTTTGGATCTGTAATTAAAATGGGTTAAGAACTCTCTACCATTGTAGATCAGCATCTGTTTTGTAATTTACTTTTAAAGAGCCTTAAACAGAGACATTAAGAAAATTATGTAGAAGCATTCCAAGAGCTCCTAATGGCAAGGTTAGTTCTTCCATCCCATGCTTTATGCTGCTTTCAACTCACATATGTTTAAGAAGCATTTGTTAAATTGAAATGAATTGAATGGTAGGGCATAGGACAAATGAGTAGGGACCTTACATTATCTCATTGGAAAAGGGGAGCTGGCAATGCTTGTTCCAACTTTATAGAGAGAGGAAAGCTCTATGATTTACTATCTGTGCAATTTTGGCTCAATTACTTTATCTCTCTGGGACTTGGTTTCCTCATTTGTTGAAAAAAAAACTAAAGTCATTCGCAGCTCTAAATCCTGAGTCACCTTTTTCCCCTTGACTTGCAACTCTCTACAAGACTTTAGAGACAACCATTTGATCTCTAGGTACAGTTACTATTAGGTAATCTTGGAGAAGACTTTTTCTTCTTTGTGTACTTTCTATGTAAAGAAGGAAAGATTTAGTCTCCTTCTTCCTTCCCCATTTCAATTCAGTTGATGCAGCCACATGATATAATCACAGATGATGAAATGTTAGCCTATTAAAAAAGTTTTAGCAACCCGCCCCCGGGGATTTAAATAGATAACCCTGCTCACATCTGGAAAATTTGCCAGTTCAAGGCAGTTGTGGAGACAAATTCTGAGTTTATACTAGAAGAAAGCATTTAAAGGTTTATACTCCTCACCCCTATTGTCTATGACACTGACACAGAACTGCTAGGTCAGCGAAGAGACCTCTCGGGGAACAGAGATGAACATTCTCTAAACAAATGTGGACCCTGGGAACTCAGGAGAGGGCTAGCACTGGAAACTAAGAATTGATTTGTAGAAAAGAATGAACTTTAAAATCACAGATAAATGATCTCAGTAGATGTATTAGACCAACAAGATACTTTGTAAACCCTTTACAAATATGAGAGAATCCATTACCAGTTAGTTTGGTGATATACATATATATATATATATATATATATATATATTTTATATGTATATATATGTATACACACATACACACACATGTGTCTACATGGGGTATATGAAGAATAGTAGATGGTACAGTGAATAGAGCACTAACTCTGGACTCAGAAGGACTTGAGTTCTAATTCGATTTCAAATACTTACTAGCTGTGTGACTTTGGGCAAGTCACTTAATCCTGATTACCTCACATCCAGGGTTATCTCCAAACATCTTGATTCTTGTTTGGCCACTGGAGGAGAAAGTGAGGCTGGTAATTTAGCATAGCCCCCTCTCCCTCAAACCCAATTCATGTGCATGTCATGGCATGATGTCATGGTCTTCTTTGTGAATGAAGGACAAAAATCATCACACATTCATGCATGTATATTCATATATATCCCTACTCATGTGCGTCACTTCAATTTTATTATAAGTTTGTACCCACTCTTATATTGAAAGTATTTGTGGAAGAATTTTTTCCCAAGGTTATAGACACAGGGAATATTTTCACCTATGGTTTTCACTGTGTTATTTTAGGAAATGCTATTGCCTCAGCTGTCTTATTGTTAATGATAAGCACATTGGTGAGCGATCATGAGCTATTGTATTGGAAATGATTGCCCTTAAGACCCTTGATAGAAGCCAAAGTAGCTGCTCTTCCCAAATTTTTCCCATCTTTTGTCAGCAAGGACACAAACCTTTTATTTCTTTGATGAAATGTGAAAATAGTTGAGATAGAGTGTTGCATCTCCGTGAGATTTCTCTTTTTAAACAAAATTTTTATTGATTTTTTTTACAAATCAAAATTTCCTACATTATTCTTCTTCCTTGTCTCTCTCCAAGAGTCATTCCAAGTAACAAACAGCATTTTTTTTTGGCAAAGCAATAGGGTTAAGTGACTTCCGAAAGTCACACATAATTAAGTATTAAGTGTCTGAGGTCAAATTTGAACTCAGGTCCTCCTGACTCCAAGGTTGGTTCTCTATCATCAGTACCATTTAGCTATCCCCCAGAGATAGCATTTTTAAAGAAAAGGAAGAGAAAATTAGCAAAACAGTACAATATAGCAAAAAAATTCTGAAAATATGCTGCAAAGAGATTTCTAGTCTCCTCTTGGATGACTCTTATTTTCTAGTTTTCCCCTGACCATTGCCCTTTTTAACCCATTTGGCAACAGTTCAGGGCATGCAAACTGATGAATTCAAACACCAAAGTAGATCTTTTGGGGATGAGGGGGGCATTTTAAAGATTTGTCTTTGTGTTCCATGAATCTAGTGCAAAACTTAAGGAATGCATATTGAATTGATTTAATGCATTCCAAAAATAATGATAATAATAGCAAATAGAATTTATACAGCATTTTAAAGTTTGTAAGGCACTCTTCATATGTTACCTGACTTGATCCTCATAACCCCCCTGTGAAGTAGGTGCATTATTTTTTCTCATTTTGTAGATGAGGAAACTGAGGCACACAGAGGTGAAGAGATTTGCTCAAGGACAGCTAGTCAGTGTCTAAGACAGGATTCAAATTCAGGACTTCTTGCCTCCAAGTGTGACACTCTATCCACTGTAGCACATAAATGCCTCTCAGATATATCATAAATAGAAATTGTTCATGCATTATCCAGCATTTTGCATTATCCATTCTTTGTAAATCTATTAACAAGCAGGGAAGCTAGGTGGCCCAGTAGATAGAACATTGGCCCTGGACTCAGGAGGACCTGAGTTCAAATTTGACCTCAGACACTTAATAGTTATTTAGCTGTGTGACCTTGGACAAGTCACTTAACCCCATTGCCTTGGAAAAAACAAAGAAAACTATTAACAAGTTATTTCACAAAACTTCAGAGCTAAGAAGAGAGCTCAGATGCCTGTCAGTCCAATTCATAATTAAACAGAAATCCTCTCTAGACCATCCCTGAACCCACCATCTCTGAGGGAAGTTCATTCAGGAAGTTTCCCTTTTTAGCAAGGGTAAATGAGCTTCTCTGAAGCCTCTACCCATTGCTCCTAGTTCTTCCTTCTGCGGGCAAGCAGTATAATGCTTCATTAGTGACATTCTTTCAGATACTTGAAGACAGCTTTTAGGTCCCACTGGAATGTTCTCTTCAATAGGCTTAATATTTCCAATTCCTTCCACTCTTACTCATAAGGTATCAACCCTAGCTCTTTCAGTCATCCTGGCTGCCTTCCTTTGAAGGTTCTTCAACTTATCAATACATTTCCTGAGGTACAGTGCCCAGAACTGGACAAAGGATTCCAGAAATAATTTCTAATTCCATACATTCACTTTTGTTATGAGGAGGAATCATTTTAGTAGTTTACCCATTTTTTTCCCCATCTGGAGAGATAAAGGCAAAAGTCAGTTAGAAGAACAGGGACCCTGGAGAAGGCAGCCTTTAAATCATAGTGACCTTCACTAAACAAAATGGTCCATGAAAATGAGATTGTCCTGCTGCTGGGTTTGATTTATATTTCAGAATGTGGATTTCAACTGGAGCTATCAAAGGTGGATACAATAGATAGTGGCCAGAGGTTTAAGGCTTATAATTCACAGGGATCATAGGAAAGAAGCCATGGAGGTGTTCTAGGTGGATCAAAACATTAGGCTGAGTTGAATAAGATCATTTTAAAAAGGATGAAAGGATTCAACTTTACAGTATAGGATGGGGAAAGCATAGTATTTAACAATTCATCTGAAAAAGATCTGGGAATTTCAGTGGCCAGCAATCTCAATAATGGAGCAGCTAGGAGCACCTCGCTGCTAAGTGGTACCATAGTGCACAGAGCTCCAGGGTCTAGAGTCAGGGTGATGCATCATCCTGAGTTCAGATTCCACCTCAGACATGAGTTGTGTGATCTTGGGCAAGTCACGTAAGCCTGTCGCCTAAGTTTCCTTATTTATAAAATGAGTTGAGGAGGGAAATGGCGCACAATTCCGGTAATTCTGTCAAAAAAATCCAAAATAAGCTCACAGAAGGTTGAACAAGACTGAAATGACTCAACAACAACAAACTCACCATAAACTATGTGATGTTTGGAGTGGGTGTCTTTTGTTTGGGTGTTTTGGCTGTTTTTAGAGAGTCTCCCTATCCTCCCCAGGCTGGTAGTTTCATCAGCTCAACCCCATTACTGATCAGTAATAGGACTTTGACTTGCTCCATTGTTGACTTGGGCTAGCACACCCCTGGGTAAACAGACTAGTGCCCCCTCCCCACTCCTAGAGGCTCTTCATATTGCTGCTGGATGTCACAGGGACACTCAAGCAATTTAATCTACACAGTTTGAAACTTCCTATGTTCTAGGGATCCACCAGTCTCAAATTTCCTGGTAGCAGCAGTTAGAGACAAAATATAACCTGCATACCGTTGTTTTATAGCAGAAAGAAAGCTCTGCCCATCTTGAGGTACATTTAAGAGAAGCATGGCTTCCAGGAATGAGAACGTGAAAAAAGTCTCTCTACACGACCCTAGACAGAGGATGTCCTAAATATCTAGTTTAATTCTTGGCCATACATTTTAGGATGGGTATGGTTAAGATAGAGGAAGAAATGGAATCACTTTAGGATAAGTCTGCAAATTCATGCTAAGAGAAAATCAACTGAAGGAACTGAGAATATTTAACCTGGAGAAGGGCAGACTCTAGGAATACAAGGAAAAGGAAATGAACTTGTTAAAATTTGGTTTCAGAAAGAATTAAGAAACAAGGGATAAAAAAGTTGTAAAGAACCCAATCGAGGATGATGTGCTCAACCAGGGATAGAATGAGCTGCCTCCAGATGTAAGGGGTTCCCCTACATTAGATGTCTCCAAGCAAAGTATTAACTTACCGTGGGTTGTTAGAGAAGGGCTTCTTTGGGAGTGTGGGTTGGGTTACATGACTTCAAAAGTTGCTTCTACTTTTGATATTTTGTGATTCTCTGGAACTGGGGCCAAAGAAGGGGAAGAGAATTTCCTAAAATTCCACAGGTGGAAAGTAGTAAAGCCAAGAGTTGAACCCAGAACTACTGAATCCAAGCCCAGTGCCCTTGGGGGATTCCCATGTCAGCCCTTGATCAAGTCCAAGAGCTGGCTGGCGTACATTGACCTATTCAGGGTCAGGTTTCAATAAAGATCACTTACCACTTGCTTCTCTTATGACCTTGGGGATTCCGGCTTTACTGATATGCATTTTTTTTTTCTTTTTCTAAAACCCATTCTTGGCGATACATCAAAACCACATATGGTAATTAGTACAAGTCTGTCAGTGGAAAATATGGCAGAAAAAAAGTCATTCTGCTTTAGAAATCATGGCTCTGGTTTTTTAAATCAATGAATTATGAATTGGAATTTTTCTGAATTGAAAAGACGCATACTATAAATAATAACTATTTCAAGACTCCCATGTTGAGTCCCTAATGGTATTACGAGGGCATAAGGATTATGCTCAGGAAGATAATTACTGGAGTATCAGACTCAAAACTGTAATAAAATCTATTAAAATGACATTAGAGAAAAAAACCATAGGATTATGAAATTGGGTGGGAGAGGATCCCACCTTTTCATGTGATATTCCCCCCTGGAGGAGAATACTTTTTAAAAGACATAAATATTGTGTTACAAACTCTGACTTTCTAATTCTGACTAGGTAAACATCTTGAGGAAGTGGGGGGGTTTTCTGCAAAAAAATCAGTATGACCCAAGATGGGAACTGATATTCACCTTGGGGAAGTAAGTGAGATGCCCATTTGGGGTCAGCCTGCTTTCCAATGAGATTCATAACTATGCAATGACAGGTAGGATCTGAGACTAAAATGAGCCTTGCAAAAAAAAGAGGGGAAAAAGTCCTTCTATCTGGGGTGTCCCCAGGGATGTGAAAATGACCATGGTAATGAGAAGTTATTAGATTATAAATCCTCTGAAGACAAGGCTGCATCTTATCTAAATTTCATATCTTCATATCTCCCCTAGCAGTTAGCATAGTCTTCTGAACACTCCAGGAGATTAATAATAGTTGTGTTGCAAAAATAAAAGTGTGCTAGAACATGTACACACACACACACACACACACATTCACAAATTTAAAGTCACATTGGCTATAAAACTTTCCTCATCCTTCTTTGAATTTTCTCAGATCCCTGATTTCACTCTCAGTGGGAAGTGGATTGACACAACCACTTCCTTGGGCCACAAGTCCAATCTGTATCCACTAAGCATTTTTCTAGCCCTATTCCAGGCTTATAACCCTGAAAAATGGGACAGGTCTACCTTCCCTTCCAGAAATTCATGAAGGAGTACCCTTTTCTTCTCAAGAAGGTACAGCTATGACTCAGAGATTAAAATGACAGATTTGAAACCTTCCATTCTACCCCACATCATGCTGACCAAAATCAAACTACATGATCAAAATCATTTCTAGTAGGGCATCACTTAATCTCTTATTTTCCTTGACCTTGGTTGGGTGACTTTCTCCCAACTCAATGTATGAGTTCCTAGAAATGGAAGACAAGTTCAAGTCATCTCCTCCAACCCTTTCATTTGACAGATAAAGAATTTGAAGCCTAGAAAATTAAAGCAACTATCTAATGCCAACATTGGAATTAGAATTTGTTTCTGTATTTATCCAGACCAGATTTTAAAATTCCTTGAAAGGAAGAACCAATTACCATATACTTCCTTACCTCCATAATATCATGGTGAATAGTTACTTGGTAAATATCGATGTATGCGTGAATAAATGACATAAAAATATAAGGATGGATTCATTCATATAACATGTGTGATAGATTCTTGAGAATGCTATCTTCTACATGTCTGTATGAAGTGCAACAAATAATAGAACTTTAATGAGGACATTTTGAATAGAAGTGCCTGAAGAGAAACTGAGTGTGAATTATCCTAACAGAAATGGTGCATGGGAAGATTTAATAATGATGTTAAAAGAGAGTGAAGGAAAAAAAGTTGGACCCTCCCATCTTCTTCTAACTCCAGTTATTAGTAACAAGAGATTCTATCTTCCTTCCAGCAAGGAAGCAGCAAATCCAGCTGACCGGGTCCTAGTTGGAATTCCCGTGCTGACAAACTATGTTTGAAAGATTCCATTGCTTCTCGCATCTAATGTTGAGATGATGCCATTCTTTTAGATTCTGAGTCTTGTGTTTCATTATTGAATAAGTTGCCTCACACTCACCTACTTTTCTCTTCCATGCAAGGGGAGGTTGCAAGAAAATGGGTTCAAAGGGTCAAATTTTCTTAATGTTTTAGTTTGCAGTTTGAGGAAGATAAATTGTAATGGAAAATAAATACAGTCTAAGGACCTTAGAAAACCGTGAAGAGTTGCTGCTTGGGAAACAGACAATGCAAGGGAATGTATTACTTTGTAGTTCCTATCTCTTGTTATCATCTCTTATATTTATGTCCTTTTCCGTTTTCATTGATATAATGCCATACGAAAAAATCTGGCCGGAAAGGGACATTCAAATAGAAAAAAAAAATGGAAACTTGTGAGTCATGCTTGAGCAAATGATGAACCTGAATATGGGGCACATTGTACAAAACATTGATAAATTTTCTATTTTATGCTATCCACTGTATGAAGAACTACCTTCTTAGTGAGCCTGTTCCAGAAGCTAAGGGAGAGTCTCTCTTCCCTGTTCTCTCTGCTATCCATCCCTTGAGGCCAAACAGATCCAATGGGCAGTTTAGCTATTGGATATGTCAGTTTTAATGGACTGGAAACTGAAGAAGCCTCACCAGGAGAGCGAAAAATGAACGTCTCCCTATCTTTACCAGTCAGCCCTTTCAAACAGTATTACAGGGAAGTGCTCTATTCTGTCAGAGCTGATTAAGAGTTGCATTGCTATATGACTTGTCAGCAAGGAAGACAGAGGAAGGGGAATACTCAATGTCTGTTGCTTGGAGCTCATGGAATCTGTTTCTTCTTCTGCAAAAGGGGAGGACTTGCAATAGAAGACCCCCAAATTTCTTAGGAACTCTTAAGATTTGTGTGCTACATTAGATGAAGTGAGCAAATTATATGTAACTCACAGTCTTGTTAGGTTAATTATATTTAAAACACATTAGGAGATTTTGTAATTTAAGGGGGAATTATGTTGCAAAGGGCAGAATCTTCTTGCAAATTGAATAATCACACCCTTCGTTAGCTTATTTTGTAAGTTCAGAGTTTTGCTATGTGGTTTTTTTTTTTTAAACTTGAAAATAAATTTCTACTAACCACTTGCCAATCACGGGAGACAAACGGATGACTGCCAAGAGAGATTATGGCAAGGAGCCTGGGGCTCCATGATGGAAGGAACAGACTTAGTATCATAGGCTCTGAGATCCAGGAATGGAAGGAACCTCAGGATCCTTCTAGTTCAATCCCTATGAGGAAACTGAGGTATAGGGAGGCATGTGACTTGCTCACAGAGTAAGCATTAAAAGTGGAATTGGAACCCAAGTCCTCTGACTCCAGGTACAGTGGCGTTACCCCTGGACCCCAACTCTTTACCATGCCATACAACTCACTCAAATCTGTTTCTGGGTAGAAATAAAAATGGTGCTCCTTGGGAGAACCTTCTATATTTCTCCCTAATGTCTCCCCTTGGAAGCCTGGATCAAAGTGTTATGTAACTAACAGGAACAGACTCAACTTTCCACACTTTATGGGAGTTTTTTGTTTTTCCTAAAGATTGTGGATGAGCCAAGTTCCTTTTCAGCTCCAGTGTATTTACACCCTCTCTTCTCTCTCTTTTCTTAGTTTTTTTGCAAGGCAATGGGGTTAAGTGGCTTGCACAAGGCCACACAGCTAGGTAATTATTAAGTGTCTGAGACCGGATTTGAACCCAGGTATTCCTGACTCCAGGACAGGTGCTTTATCCACTGAGCCACCTAGCTGCCCCTTTCTTCTCTCTTCTTAACCAGATCTTATTTCTAAAGTAGAAGGAAGAAGAATGGAAAGTTGAAAAAGCCTTGGATCTAAGTTGGGCATTGCTATTTACCAGTGGTTAGTAATCTCCCTTAAATTAAACTGGGTTGTTTTTGTTTTTGTTTTTTTGTTTTTTGTTTTTTTGGGGTTTTTTTTGGTGAAATGGAGGTAGGAATACTGGCATTACCCAATTGCATCACAAGGCTATTTGTGATGTGCATAAAGGACCTCATAAGCCTTCAATAATTATATGGATTCATAGACTCCCTCATATGGTAGAGTTAGAAGAGATCACAATTTATTCAGTCCATCATGCCACCTAGCAAGTGGCCATCTATCCTATATTTGAAAACAAACTAGAACATGGAGTTCACCATTTTACAAGTCAATGGATTCCACCTTGGGATGGAGGTGATTGTTACTAAGTTTTTTTCTGACATAAAAACTAACCCAACTTCTTTGCAATTTCTATTTGTCTTTCCTCATTCTGCCATTGAGGCCCAAGTGGAACAAATTTAATCCTTTTTCTATGTGCCATCCATTCTTATATTTTAAGATATCAATGATGACCCCCTAAGACTTCTGCTCAACCATCTCCAATTCCTTCAGCCAGCCATAACTTGGACCAAACTGAATTCATCATCTTGGTTGCCCTCCTATACATTATATACTTGAATGACAGCTGAGTGACTCTGTGGATGGAATGTTGAGTCTGGAGAAGGAAAGATCTGAGTTCAAATCTGGATTCGCACTAGTTGTATGACCCTGAGTGAGTCATTTAATTACTATTAGCCTCTGCTTCTTCATCTGTAAAATGGGAACATAACAGTACTTTTCTCCTTCATTTGGAATAGTTAAGATAGTAAAAGTGACCAAACCATGTTTTGTGAAGAATGGTTGAAAGAATTAAAGAGGGAAAAATAAACACTTAAAGGGGGACATGATTGTTGTCCTCGGATTCAAAACAGCCTAATCCAAAAGTCATTTAGGTCTATGCTATAAATGTCAGACAAAGTATTAGACCCTGGCAACACAAAGACAGGTATAGAATCATGACAGCCTTCAGGAAGCTTATACTCATGTCAAAGAGGAATGGGACTTAGCCTGTGTGACTCTGAGGGGAAAAGTAAGACCAAAGGCAGATTTGGACTCAGTGTCAGGAAGAATTTTCTAGCAATGTGAACTTTCCAGGAATAATTTGGGTTGCTTTGTGAGATAGTGAGCACCCTGTCACTCAAAGAATTTAAGTAGAATATGACTCATTCCCAATTAAAGGGGTTATATATCCATATCCACGTGTATAACTCTATAGCTATATCTAATTTTATATATCCTTGTAAGGGCATACCTAGAGAAGAATGATTTAATTTTCTTTCACTTATGGTCTAAATTTCTGTCTCTGTTTTAAATAATCAATATGCATTTATTAAGCACCAACTGGATGCTAAGGTTGAGATTTAAAGACAAAATAAATTACACAAATGTCAATGATCAGAAAGAGGGGAATTTAGCAAAGAAGGGTGAGAAGAAGCAGTCATATTCCAGCACATTTCCTCTTTTCTGCTGCTAGTAAAAGTGACCAAGAGTAAATTTAAGCAGACAGGTTCTAGAAATGCCAAGCAACACACCACATTTCTATAGAGAGATTCAAGGAATAAAGGGTGTCTCTCTGTCTCTTTTTTTTAGGGTTTTTTTGCAAGACAAATGGGGTTAAGTGGCTTGCCCAAGGCCACACAGCTAGGTAATTATTAAATGTCTGAGACAGGATTTGAACCCAGGTACTCCTGACTCCAAAGCTGGTGCTTTATCCACTACACCACCTAGCCACCCCAAGAGTGTCTCTCTTTAAGTGTCCTGAAAGTCTGGAATTTTTACACTTTCTTATTACCATCAGTATTCTTGATGAACTTGCTAGAATCAGCAAGAAGAAAGGGAATGAAGAGAGAGATAAAAACAAAGAAATTGAAAGGCAGAAAAGGAGGGAGAGCTAAGTATACAGGGTGAAAGAAACAAGGGAGGGAAAATGAGACAGAGTTAAAAGAGAGAGGGGGAAACCAAAATGAGAGGAGGAAAGAGGAGGTAGAGAGGAGAAAAAAGAAAATGAGAGAGAGAAATAGAAATCGTAGAGGAACAGATAGAAGGAGGGAAGGAAGGAGAAAGGAAAAAATAGAGGGAGGGAAGGTTGGAGAGAAAAAAAGAGGAGAGGAGGGAAGGAGACAGTGCCAGAGAGGAGAAAGGGAGGAAGAGAGAGACAGAAAGAGAGGTGAGGAGAAGGGAGAGACAGAGACAGAGAGACAGACAGACAGGGAGACAGAGAGATGGAGAGAGAAAAGACAGAGACAGAAAGAGAAAAAGAGAGAAAGGGAGAGGTGGGGGCGAAGAGAGAGACAGAGAGAAACAGATGGAGAGAGAAGAGAGAGACAGAGACAGACAGAGAGCAGAGAGAAAGAGACATAGAGTTAAAAAGAGTCAGAGAGGGAGAGAGAGATTCAGAGAGACAGAGATAGCAAGAGAGTGACAGAGACAAAGAGAGAGACAAAGAGAAAGAGAGAGAGGGAGGGAGGGAGAGAGAAATACATAAAGAAAGCTATGGAGACTGAAGCAGGGAGATGAGAGAATCCCGAATCCCCAGAGAAGCCATTACCCACAGCATTCAAAAGCCGAATAGCTTGGAACAGGAACTCCTTCATAACAAAACATTTTCCACATAATTTCACACACAGACTTTGATTGAAGAGTTTTAAATCCAAGTCCCAGGTTCCTGCCCCCCAAGTTGATGGTGTGGCAAATGTTTGTTACAACAAACCTACCGTTCTAAAAGAATGGTTTCCAGTCTGCCTGCAGACAGTCCATGGCCTGTTGTACCCAAGGCAGGGTCTCTGAGTCTGCCAGGGTGGGTGTTCAGGACTGTGGAAGCACTGGAAGAGGTCAGAACGTAAAAACCCAGATACATGCATCTGAAGGAAATCATTCTCCAAAAATTACCTATATAAATTATGCCATAAACACTCATTCCCTAACATGTGTTCACCCACAAAATCACACACATACCTACACAGATATATATCCACTCATACATATTCACATACACACACACATGAGTGTGTGTGTGTGTGTGTGTGTGTGTGTGTGTGTGTGTGTGTGTGTGTGAATACCTGTGGTTATTCAGAAAGGGGAAAAATCAGCTTTTAACCACCTATTCAGCCATAGAAAAAGATAGTTGGGAATGGGAGAGAAGAGATCAAAGAATCATATTTAGATGCAGGAAAAGACCCTTTAATCCAACTCCCTCCCTTTATAGAAAACTGAAACCAAAGGGAAATTAAGTGATTTGTTTCCAAGGTCACACAAATAGTGAACATTAGAAATGAGTTTGGAACTCAGGGCTGTTGACTCAAGAGAATGAGCTTATTCCACTATATAATACCACCCCCTGAATTGTTTATCTTGGACCACCACCACTATCTTCCTAAGGCAGGAAGTTGCCTGCTTCTGACCCACCCACAGAAGCCCTAAACCTATACCCAGAGATGAAACACAGGTTGTCCTAAGGATGAATATTGTTACTTCCCAGGGACAAAAGATAAGGAAACCTCAGGTCTGATTCTAATGAGGGAAAATAAGAACATTTTACTATGGTGAAGTTACTGAAGTGAGATTAGAGAAACTCATAATCCTGTGATCTTTGAGTAGATAGGAGCTGGGTAGGGGAGGGGGGGAACCCATGAAAGGACATTCTCTGGAGCTACCTTGGCAGGTAACCATCCAGCCCCTTCCATTGATGGGGAACTAATTGCCTCAAAAGGTGACTTGGTCCTTTGCTCTACAATTTGGAAAGTTAGATAGTTCTAACAGCTATCACTTTTATAATTTTTTTTAGACTGTGAGTCTCTCTCTCTCTCTCTCTCTCTCTCTCTCTCTCTCTCCTACATTTATTCTTTCAGCCATTTCTTCATCCATCATCATCATTCTGGACCTGAGATTTCATTGATTCAAGGGACCCATCAAAAGCTTTCTCTACACAAATATATTTCACACAATTTATCAAATTGCATTGGTGGATGAATTTTCCACACTGGGATGTCCTTGTCATGGGTTTTGAAATTTAAATAAAATATCACCAACAGGCTAGATGACTCATAAATTTTAGGGTTTTCAGGAGACTGAGAAAGTGTTTGATAAGACAAGGTGGGTATTGAACCCAGGTCTTCCTGACTAAACCCAACATGTTCTCTCAGCTTCTTTAATGGGGGAGGGGAAATAAGGGGTCGTGAGGGAGGGGAAAGAAGGGGTCGTGATAAGAGATTTCTTTGGTATAGGGGGCCCTTCAACAGAGGATCTTCCTCAGTCAGTAGCTGCTCTGCTGGAAAGAGCCTAAGGGAATCCAGACACATGATTCAGCCAGGGCCACACAGTCAGCTTATATTAGAAGTTGGATTCAGACCCAGGTTTTTCTAACTCCGAGACTTATCCATTATTGTACATTGCTTCTCCTCTCCACTATGACCTTAAATGTTTAGGACTCAATTAGAAAGTTTAGACAGATGTCAGTCTCTTTCTATTAAAGAGAATAGCATGAAAAAAATGTGCAAATAAACACTGAAAGCAAACCAACCACCCAGTCATCCAACCAACAAAAGCCCTCAGATCTGAGTTCACTTGGAAGGTCTGATCTCCCTTTTCAAAAGACCAGAGGCATGGGATTTTTCCAATCCTAGGTAAGCTTGCTGAGGGCAGGGGCTGCTTCCTTTCTGCCTTTCCAAAATGGGAGCCTTTATCAGTGGTCCCTTGTAGATAATTGTAGCTTGACAAAGCTCCCCTTCCCCTTCCCTCCCTCCAATTTTTAGGTCCTTGACATAGTGTGGTCCTAGATGATGGTCCTAGAGTGAGTTCCGGAGAGGTAGAGACTTCCTAGAGATGAATGGGGCCATCTTGCCTTGATCCAACCTCGCTTATAGGTTGACCCAAACCTCCGAACCTTGGCTAGTCTTCCATCCTTGGCACCAGAGAAAGCATGACTACTCAGGCCCATTCCCCTTGCAGGATACCCTCCCCCACCTGAGCAGAGTCTGAGGTTGGGGCTCTTCCATCAAGGTCCTCTCCCTCCCTGCCCCCCTCCCTCCACCCTGGCTCTGGGCTGGACAGTGTCTCTACGTTTTCTTTGGCTGGAACTCCAGGTCTAATTATCTCTAACCTTCTGTTCGAAGATCCTTGTCCTTGCCTGATAGAAACCAGTAACTTTGAAAGCAAACTGGGTCTTAATTTTCCTTGACAGCTGGGTTTGAAGCATGTGGGCTGAGCTGGGGTGTAATGAAATGCACATTCGTACTCCAAACAAATTAAGCACAATTAAGGAGCCTGAGTTATGGGTATCTATCACTCCTCAATGTTTTTGTAAAAATTACCACATTTAGATCAAAGTCAGAGGACCCTTTCCTTAATTGCTTCATTAGGGCCCAATGCTACAGGCTTCATAAATACAGGCCCGGGTGTCTCTTTGGGAATTACTGAAAAGACGGGCTCTTGAAGTAATTGTTTCCATATTTCTCTCCCTTTCTTCCTTCTCTCTCCTCTCTTCTCTCTTCTCTCTCTCTCTCTCTCTCTCTCTCTCTCTCTCTCTCTCTCTCTCTCTCTCTCTCTCTCTCCCTCTCCCTCCCTCTCCATTCTTACTTCTATCTTTCTTTCTTCTACTGTCTGTCCCATCTTTGTCTCTCTCTCTCTCTCTCTCTCTCTCTCTCTCTCTCTCTCTCTCTCTCTCTTTCTCTCTCTCTCCCTTCCTCCTCCTCCCACTTGGGTGACCCTTCCAAGTCTTCAATGATCAAATTAGATGACTTTCAGGAACCGATCTGAAACATAGATTCCTTCATTTTCCATAAAACTGGCAAAAAACCAGATTCTAATTATTCCTTTTTTAAGGTTTCCAACTGGGGCCCATTGAGGCAGTGGGTGGTTGGCTTCTCTGCCTTCACCTTTACTAAGGTTGCTTTACCAAGGAGCAGTAAGTGTTCAGTTGGCTCATAGCCATCTCAATCCCCCAGACTCAAAGCTCTCCAGGCAGGTTGATTATCATCTTGAAAGGACAAGTCATTCTACTGCCTGGCACTTCTGTTCCTTCATCTGTAAAGTAAGGATGATTGGACTTGATGACCTAGCTCTAAGTCTACAATCCTGTGTGTCCCCATGAGAACTAATGAATACACCAGGGTATGTCATGGTGGTTACTTCTAATTTTCAATGGGATCCTCCATATACTGGGAGAACTGAATGACCACCCTTGCTGGAAGCTAGAATGAGCCACATTATGTATTGTTAGTCCCATTTTACAGATGAGAAAACAAACAGAGATGATTGTCTTGCTCAAAACTTAAATACTAGGTAAATGGTAGAACTATGAGGAGAATGCAGATCTCCTCATATGGATCCCCCCAAATTAGCAATTACAAACAAGCACAGACCTTTCAATATAAAAAGAAGATTGTATATGAAACCTATGAATCCATTAAATACTGTATGAAATGTAGTCATTCATTCAGTCAATAGACATTTATCAAATTCCTACCACGTGCTAGGGATAGGGAAAGCGATAGGGAAAGGCCAAAATAAAATCTCTGACCTCAGGAGCATTACATTTTAATGGGGGGAAAGGTAATCTAAGTTATATGCAAAATCCATACAAAGTAGATACAAGACAGTAGTGACTGGGGAACCTTCAGCATAAGCCTCTATCACAAGGAGAAATGTCAGCATCTCTATCAACTAAAACATATATCTGTACTAACAGTCACAGAAGCTTCAAAAAGGTAGAAGCATAACTTTCCCTTCCCAGTTCCAATTGAGCTGGGGAAAAAGTGAGACAGAGATAGAGAAAGAGAGACAAAGACAGAAACCTTCAGATATATAGAGACCCAGAGAAAATTCACGTGGAAAGAAGAGACAAGATAGAGATGGAAACTGGGAAAGAGAGAGAGAGAGAGAGAGAGAGAGAGAGAGAGAGAGAGAGAGAGAGAGAGAGAGAGAGAGAGAGAGAGATCAAAAAAGGGGCACACATACAGACAATAGAGACAGACAGACAAATAGACGGAGACACAGAGAGACAGAGAGATAAAGATAAAGAGAGGAAAAAAGAGAAAAAACAGAGAGACAGAGACAGAGATAGTGAGAGACACATACAGAGACAGAGAGAGAGATGGAGAGAGAGAAGGAGGGACAGAGAGATGGAGAGGGAATGGTTTTTGAGATCTTAGTTATACAAATAACATAACTAGCAGAAAAGGAAAAGAAGACCACTTCTTTAGATGTTAATTTAAATTCACTTTCTTTTGCTAAATAGATACAGTGATTGGGTCTTTCAGCAATTAAAGAGGCCAGATTCAAAGACCCAAGGGAAGTGTAAAGAATACTTACCTCTATTTTCAGTGTCCATCTTCCTCTTCCAACACACACACACACACACACACACACACACACACACACACACACACACACATACAAAGACACACAAAGACACTGAGACATCACTTAGTCTCTAAGGATTTTTTTCCTCCATTTGGAAAACGGGGGCTGAGATGTTCACTTCCTTCACAGCAAACATAAAGTCATAGTTGTTGAACTGAAAGGAATATTTATCCTGGTCTGCCATTTGATAAAAGAGACCCAGAGAGGGGAAATTATTTCCCCAAGGTTATCCAGGTGGCAAAGCATCAAAGACAGAATTTGAAGCCCCAGGTCCATTGACTTCAAAACCGCCAGTCTTTTCATTAGACCATGCTCAGGCTGCACCAGAATATCCTGCCCTCTGTGACAGCAAGGCTTTCATCACCAGAGTGCATAGTAGGTAGATAGTACAGATGCCTTTATTATCTGGTTGACCAGCTTACCAAAGGACATCTGACCCTTTGCTCTGAAACTAAGACTTTTTATAAATCCCAAGCTATGAAATCATCATTCAGGTCTGGTGACCTCTGAGCCCCTTAAGTGATTTCCTTTATGAGACACATAATTTGTTCATTCCCTCTATGACTGAAATGCTCTCCCTCCTCACCTTTGCTTCTCATAATGTCTAATTCCTTTCAAGAATCAGTTCAGGTGTCACCTTCTATAAGTCACAATACTTTCCAATCACCCAATGTATTAGTCATTTATACACCAATAGAGTCACTTTGTGTTTCTCTACAAAAGAATGTTTCTCTGAGAACAAAGATGACTTTTTTAAAATGTTGTCTTGTATCCTATAGAATCACAGAATTGAGAGTTGCAAGAGACATCATTGGCCATCCAGTACAGCTCATAAAAAAATAGAACATGAATCCCTCCTATTAAAATTGTCAACAAATGATCATTCCAATTCTGACTTGAAGTCAGCAGGGAGGCAGGGCCAACAACATCCCCAACTTGTTAGAATTTTTTCCTATATATCCTTTGTATGACTCTGACTCTGACTCTCTTTCTCTGTCTCTCTCTATCTCTGTCTGTCTCTGTCTCTGTCTGTCTGTCTCTTTCTCTCTCTGTCTCTCTCTCTTTCTCTCTCTCTCTCTCTCCTCTCTCTCTCTCTCTCTCTCTCTCTCTCTCTCTCTATATATATATATATATATATATATATATATATATATAAAAATCTGTCTCTGTCTTTATCTCTATCTCTATGATCACTATTTGATTCTTTCTATATTTCTCTCTATGTCTTTATCTCCATCTCTGTCTCTGCCTACATCCATATCTCTCTCTATCTCTGTGATTTCTATTTCGATTTCTATCATTGTCTCTCTCTACCTTTGCCTGCCTCACTTTTTATTCAACTCAATTGGAAAGAAATCAGACATCACATCATGTCTAAATCTGCCTCTTTGCACTTTCCATATATTTGTTCCTGGTCCTGCACTCTGGGGCTAAGTGTTTCACATTTAATCCTTCCTCTCCATGACAACCCATCAATTTGAAAGACATGGATCTTAACTCTTCCCTGAATCCTTCCATCAATCCATTTGTGGCATAAATTCTATGCTTTCCTTTGGACAATCTCCATCTTATCAATGCTTTAAGTTGTGGGAGCCACAACCAAACACAATACTCCAGAGGAGGTTTGACAAGGCCTGAATATAGTAGGATTATGACTAACGACAAAAACCACCATTGCATTGGTTCTTTAAAGTTTGCCAATTCATATACATATTTACATGTAAAGATATATCTATATCTATATCTATATCTATATCTGTATCTGTATCTATATCTATATCTATATCTATATCTATATCTATATCTATATCTATATCTATATCTATATCTACATCTACATCTATATCTATATCTATATATATCTATATCTATATCTATATCTATATCTGTATCTGTATCTGTGTCTGTATCTGTATCTGTATCTATATCATCTATATCCATAGCTATCTCTTTCTATCCCTCTCTCTCTATCTCTATATCTATCTCTCTCTATCTCTATATCTATCTCTATCTCTATCTCTATCCTATCCCTATCTCTCTATCTCTATCTCTATCTTTATCCCTATCTCTATCTAAAATGTCTCATTTTAATAATGTTAAAAATTCCTTGCTTCTGGAAACTCAGCCCATTTCAATTCAGTCCAAGATCCCACTTCATTTCAGGGGCCACACCAAACTTGAGCTTGTTGTGTTGCAGTACTTCCATTATTTCAGTTATGTCTGACCCTTCTTGTACTTGTTTGGACTTTTCTTGGCAAAGCTACTGGAATGGTTTACCATTTCCTTCTCCAGCTCCATTGTACAGATGAGGAAATGGAGACCAACAAAATAAAATGACTTGAATCTCCCAGATTCCAGGCCTGGAACTGTCTCTACCAAGTGAGCTAGTTGACTGTATTTTGAGCTTCTGGTTCATTGAAGTTCCCAAATCCTTTTTAGAATAATTGCTATTTACAACCATGCTTCCTCAATCTTATATTTATACAGTTCTTATTTTTGTATCATAGTACAAAATTTTAACTTGATCTCTTTATCCGTCCCAATGTACTAGCCATCTGAGTCCTTTTTACCATAATTATATTTTCTCTTGTGTTCATTTTGAGTGATCTGCAACTGTGATGAGGGGGATAGCAATGCCTTTATTGATAAGCATGTTAATAGTATAGATTATACAGACTACCATGACATACTAAAGTGGAGTAGCCAGAAGCACTCTGCTGGGACCTTTTGCTCTACTGACATGGACCCATTAACAACTACTCTTTGAGTCTGGCTATTCATATTATCATCTAATCCAAATCTTGCCATCTCCTTTTAAAAATGATCAAATTATCAAAAAATTATCAAATTATCAAAAATTATCCAAAACTTTGCTAAAATCTAGGTTAATTATATTTTCTACATAAGCTTCATTTACTAGTTTAGCTATCTTGTCACAAAAGAATATGAGGTTAGTCCAGCATGACCTACTCTTGGTGAAATCCACTTTGTCCTTTGTCATCATTGCTTACCTCTCTAAGCTTTTGCTAAATAATTCTTTAATGATTTAGCTTAGAATTTTCTAGCCAATCAAAAGCAAATTTATTAGCCTATAATTTATACACTATTCTCTCCCTTTTTATTTATAAAAACTAAGACCATATTTGTCTTCCAATTTTATTTTACCCCTCCCAATTTTCATAATTTTTTCAAATGTCACAAACAATAGCTTAAGAATCACACCTTCAAGTTATTTCAAGGCTTTGTGATGAAATTTACCTTAGAAAAATGACTTGAATTCATTAAGACTTGAATTCTTTTACCTTTGCACATAGTAGAGGCTTAATGAAATACATTTTACTTTGAGTTAGCTTGGATTGGATAAGGGCAGGGATCTTATTTTACCTAAACTACATTAGAATATAAATTTCTAATGGGTAAGGATTGATTTTTAATTTTGGGGTCTCTGTCTCCCCAGTTAGATCACTGGCCCTAGAGTCAGGAAGACCTAGTTGAACGTCTTGTGATTAAGGATTGATTTTTAATTTTAGTGTCTCTGTCTCTTCAGTAAGATCACTGGCCTTAAAGTCAGGAAGACCTAATTCAAATCCGGTCTTAGACACTTCCTGGTTATGTGACCCTGAGCAAGTCACTTAACCTCTGCTTGTCTCAGTTTTTTTATTTTTAATAAGAGCTGGTAAAAGACTCGAATTGAAGAATAGCAAATCACCCCACTAGCATTGCTAAGAAAACCCCACCTGGGGTCATGAAGAATTGTATACTATTGAAAAATGAACAACAAAAGGGCTTAGTTAATAGGAGTTTAATAAATGTTCTTTCGCTCATATGTACAAGTTGCAGGCACAGTTAAGTGCCTTTGCATCAGTATTTGGTATATAATAGGTATCTAATAAATGCTGTTGGTTGCCCTGCCTCAGAAGAGAATGTGATCTTGGGAATTCTACCTTCACTTTCCACGATGAGATAATCACCTTGCAAAAGCAGCAAAGGAAGACCCCAAAGACCAAGAAACATTTTGTTTTTCTTTGTATCATATGATGCCATAAGTAAAATCACCATCAAGTGATCAGCATACTGGTGAATGTGCCCTTCTAGTTAATTAATTTGTCAACCAACAAGCGTTTCTTAATTATCTTCTATATTGTAGGCATTGGGGACGCCTGTACAAAGAAGGGAAACAACCCCTCCTCAAAAAGAGCTTACATTATATTGTAAAAGGAAACAATTATGCATTTTGTATGTGGTTAGAATAAACAAAAAGAAAATAAGTATAAGGAATTAAATAAGGTAATTTGGGAGGGAAAGCTCCGGAGAATGGTGAGATTTAGGCTCAATATAGAAGATGGAATAGAAATAAAGGGCATTCCAGGTCTGGGACAAAAGTATGGTGGTGGGATATGGAATTCCTTGTGTAAAGAACATGGTGGAAAATTTGTGGAGAGCATTATCTAGACAATTTGGCTCCATTGAAGAGTATGGGAGGAGTAAATTAGAAACACTGAGGATGAAAAGAGAAGTTGATTACGGAGTTTTAAAAGCTAAAGTCATAGGGAGCCCCTGGAGTTTCTTCAGGAAGAGAGTGATAAGATTATTTAAGGAAAATTACTTAGATTTCTGTATGGGGGATGAACTACAGTGGTAGAGATTTGTGGTTTGGTCTCAGCTAGGAAGACTCAGCCTCTAACCTGGATCATCCATAAAGTCTTTCTGGTATGGCAGAACATTCTAAAGTCAAGAATGGGCTCCTGTGGCTTTCAAGAACTTAAGGGTGCTTCTTTGCTCTGTTTTGGCATTGGAGTAGGGTTTGGCAGAATGTTGCATTTGTTTATTGGTGACATTTGAACTCAGATCCTTCTGACTTCATAGTCACTGCTATGCACTATGCCACCTAGCTGCCCCCAAGGAAATGGGGTTAAGTGACTTGCCCAAGGTCACAGAGTTAGGTTATTATTAAGTGTCTGAGGTCAAATTTGAACTCAAGCCCTCCTGACTCCAGGGTTGGATGATGACATTTATATAATGTTTGATGCACTTTGTCTCACTTGAACATCAAAGCTATTCTTTAAGTTAACTACTACTGGTATTTATTATACACATTTCTACTTGTGAAGAAATTGAAGTTGGGAGAGATCCATCAATTGATTTATAACCGCACAGTGTTGGAGGTAGAATTTGGACTCACATCTTTCTCCAGCACTCTGTCTGACATGTCATGCTGCTTCTCATCTTCAAATGAGAGTTTGTTCTGGAGGATTTCAAAGATTCTTTTAATTCTTAAAAAAATAACTGATGGGGCAGCTAGGTGGCGTAGTGGATAAAGTACCGGCCCTGGAGTCAGGAGTACCTGAGTTCAAATATGACCTCAGACACTTAATAATTACCTAGCTGTGTGGCTTTGGTCAAGCCACTTTAACCCCATTGCCTAGCAAAAAAAAAAAAAAAATAAAGAAACCAAAAAACTGATTATATAGTGATAGATTATATAGAACCAAGAAGAGAGTGATTCCCCAACTTGGCCTCAATTCCAATCAATCAATAAACATTTACAATATTTTTAGATATTTTGAATAACATTTTTCCTAATTACAAGTACAAACAATTTTAAGTCATTTTTTAAAAAAAAACTTTTCTTCCCTCCCCCTTTCCTAGACAGTAAACATTTTGAAACAGTTTATACATATTCAATCAAAGTCTCCTACTAGAGATATAGAGAAAAAGTGAACCAAATCAAAGACAATTCTAAAAGAATTGGTGATGGAAAATGCCATCCATATTCAGTTTACTGTTATCAATTTTTAAATTTGTTTTATGTATCATGGCTTGTCCCTCATAGTTTTTCCCCTTTCTTTTGATTCTTTTTTTCAAAATATGATTAATATGTATAAATGTTTAACATAATTGTACATAAATAACTGATATTATATTATTGTCTCTCAGGAGGAGAAGGGAGTGAAGGGAGGGAGAAACATGTGAAACTCAAACTTGCAAGAAAAAGACTGTTGAAAATTGTCTTTGCTTGTAGCTGGAATAAATAAAATATTACAAAAAAAGAAAAGAAAGAAAAAGTGAACCATCCCAGCACTCAAAAGGGTTTGCATTCTACCTGGAAAACAATATTTATGAATATTACTAAATACAAAATACAACATAAAAATGAAAGATATGGGGTGGGGGAAGATTGAAGCTCAGAGGAGTCACAAAACCCTTCATTTAGAAGTTAGTTCTTGAGTTGAGTTCTGAAGAAAATAGGGATTCTAAGAGGTGGAGGTGAGGAATGAGGTTCAGCCTATGGAAAGTATGAAGGTGGGAAGGTCATATATGAGGAAAAAATGAAATAGATTATTTTGTCTGGAATGAGGATTCCATGAAAAGGGTTATAATCATGGAAGGATCAGTTGGATGGAAATTATAAAGCATTTTGAAAGCAGTAGATTTTGAACTTTATCCTCAAGGCAATAGTTAGCTTTAGGAATTTTTGAGCAGATGAGAGACATTGTCAGACCTGTGATTTAGGAAAATTACGTTGGTTTCACATGGAGGAGAGTTTGGAGAGCGGGGAGACTTGACTTGGGAGGCCAATTAGCAGACTCTTTCAATAATCTAGGGAAGGTTTGCTGGAAAACGCCAAATGGATAAAATAATTTCCCACCATTTGGGAGACATGCCTAAAAGGGATAGGAAACATTGAACCACCAGTCTTCTTGGAGTGACTCCTTCCTGTTTGTTATAAGCAGGTAGCAGATGGATCTCCTTCAGAAGTGGGTCTTATCTGAGGTAAGAGGCTGTTCAGACTTGGGCTTTCCTCTTCTGGGATTGACATCAAAACCAATTTCTGTCCAAGACCGGGGGAAACAGAGGGAGGGGGCTGTCTAATCCATGGACCCGATGGCTGACAACACAAGAGCCCATTTCCACCCCGACCCCTGCTCTGCTGACATTACACCCGTTAATTCTCCAGTCCTATGTTTCAAGGAAGATGTCAGTCAGACTGGAGGTGTTTAGATCCGCTGTGAATGCCAGATCATGGGGTGAAAGCGCAGGATTTGAATCTCCAGACCCCCAGGAGATGGAGCCGAATACATTCAGTCTAGAAATGTCAAGGATAAGTGCCTTTTTCTTTTTTCTTTTTTTTATAGTTGAGAGAATTGTTGATATTAACATATAATCCAAAATATGGCACTACTGATCTGATACAGGGATTTGGCCCCTGAGTTTGGTTAGGGTCTTCCTATCCAGGCCCCAAATGACTGCTATGGTGGGTGGCACTGCTGGCAGAGATTGAACTGGGCTGAAGGAAGGAAGGAAGGGAGACCCTGAGCTAAAAGTTGAGTTCCAACTCTGGTGTTTGCCCTGTATAGCTCTCCCATGCTGCTGTAGACCCCCCCTGACTCATTAATGGCTTTTAAGGTGTCTGTGATATTGGAAATTTTAATATTTTGATAACTTTGTTTCAAAAGAATTAGTTTCCTTTGTAATCCTATGGATTTTATTTTGTGTTTTAAAAAGCATGATTCTTAAGAAAGGGTCTATAATCTTCATCAGAGTGTTGAAGGCTCCTAGGACACACACATGAAAGGTTAGGTACCTCTGATCTATTCTGAACCCAATTAAAATTCTTTTTTAAACTGAGTTCAGTAAGTTTGGCTTAAAACATATGTGCTAGAATATTCATTCTCTCTCTCTCTCTCTCTCTCTCTCTGTCACACACACACACACACACACACACACACACACACACACACATAATCCTAATGAACAATCTGAATTGAAAACAAACTACTATGTTAAATTTAAACTACAATAAAACTAGGGAAACAGACTGCACTTTGGATTGAACTGAATTTCCTGGGAATTCAAGCAGAGACACCACCCAACACTTTTTGTACCTAGAACCATGAACATGAAGTTCCTCTTTAATTCTGGTTGAGGCAAAAATTACAATGGAGATCCTGGAACATCACACTGTCCCTTGGCTGATATTTGAGAGTAAGGTTAGGGATAGGACTTGACTGGAATTTATCTTGTCTGTTGAAGCCACTTTTTATTTTAACTTGTCTTTGCAAGGCAGAATTTTTGTGTTTCTGAAGAGGTAAAAGATTTGAATGCTCACTCTGTATTTCAGTATGTTGGGATAAAGCTCTGATGATATCACCTTAGTTATAATGTTGATTGAACCAGAAAAGTATCATTTGAATAAAAAAAATGAAAGAAACACTTTTATCTGGGTAAAATTGTCCACCCTGAAGATTTTCCCCAAATATCTATTACATATAGGGAATGCTTAAATGATATAAGTATAATATCTAGTTTGGGATACCACACTTTTTAGGACATTGATAGGCAATATTCACTATACATACATTTATATGCCTATGTGTGTGTATAGGTATGTATCTATATCTATTTACATATGTATGTATATAGGTATATAGATTAGATATAGATATAAATCTTCATACATATATACATGAATGTTGACCACTGTCTCTAAGTTCAAATCCTTCACCCCATATTTAATAAATTGTGCTCCCTTCCCCATTTTAAAAATAAGAAACATGATTTCTAGATAATAGGGGAAATAATGTTCTCAAGGTCACTTAGGCAGCAAGTTATAAAACTAGCATCTGATCCAAGAATTCTTTTTATTCCAAATCCATTCATCTTTTCAGCATCCTGTGTCTTAGAAGGATATTGACATTCTAGAGCTCAATCAGGGTGTCTAAGGGTATCAAATCCATGCCATATCAGCTCCAGCAGAATTATCTAGAAATATTAGACTGTAAAAACAGAGACAAAAAGACACAAGGTTGGTAGGAGGTGGGAGAAGACAGTGTAAAAGGAAACACTAGCTGTCTTCTAGTACTAAACAAAACAAAACAAAGCAAACCAAAACAAAACAAAGCAAACAAAGAACTAACTTGGAAGATGTTTTGTTATGTTTGAAAGAACCAGGGTAGAACTAGGGTCATTGGGGTGGCTAGGTGGCACAGTGGATAGAATACCGGCCCTGGAGTCAAGAATGCCTGAGTTCAAATCTGACCTCAGACACTTGATAATTACCTAGCTGTGTGGCCTTGGGCAAGTCACTTAACCCCATTTGCCTTGCCAAAAAAAAAATCCTAAAAAAATAGAACTAGGATCATTGAGAGGGATTTGTAAAGAGGAGAGAATTTTGTAGTAGTCCTAAGTAACATTATGACAGCTTGCCTTGCTTCATTGGAACCATCCAGACTGGGGATGGATGCTGTCAGAGAGGTCAAGGAAGCAATTTCTATCCTTACAAGGCATTTGGATATAGAGATCCTCTTAGAACTCTGCCAGTTCTGTGATACCATGTTTCTTACCTTCCCAATGTGACAATTAAACAAGTTTGAGGGAGATGATTTCTGGAAAATTTAATCAGTTTATTCATTTATTAATAAAAGGATAATCATTTGACTATTTCTCATAGATCAAAAGACTGTCATTGCAAATGACTCATATACTTCCAAAGAGGAGGCGTTTATGTAGGAATTAACCCTGATTGATTAACAGTTAATGAGAAAATGAACATTATATAGGGGCACTGAGAGTGACATCATGACACCCTTGGAAAGAGAGAACCACTCTATACCCAGACCACCCCCCAGCTTCGGGCAATTTAGACAAAAGGGTCTATCTCCCTTTTGTTTGAATGGCATTCACCTAAGAATAAAAGATTTCTTGTAAGGTTGGGTGGAGTATTATTGTAGAGGAGAAAGTTAACCTTCAGAGACAGGTCTTGAAAATTAAAAAAAAGGGAAAACTCTGAATCTCACCAGATAATTAGTTACTAATAATCACTTCTTTCACCAATTAGTGTACACCTGGGGGCATTTCTCTTTAAGAATTTGTAGCCTGGGATCAGTGAGTTTGTCTTGTTTCCTTACTTAGAATCTTTGTTAGCTGAAACTCAGAGTCCTCTCCTTTCAAATACACTCACAGGGATATTTAGGAGACTTAGTGCACAGAGTGTCAGACCTGAAGTAAGAAGACTCCTCTTTCTGAGTCCAAATCTGGTCTCAAACACTTACTAGCTGGGTGATCCTGGGCAAATCACTTGACCCTATTTGCCTCCATTTCCTCATAATGTAAAATGAAATGGAGAAGGAAATGGCAAACCACTCCAGTGTCTCTGCCAAGAAAACCTCAAATGGGGTCATGAAGAGTCGAACACAAATGAATAACAAAAAAGGAATTGAGTTAAATCATTACAGAAACTAAATGTTGATAGATTAATTAGGTAAACACACACACACACACACACACACACACACACACACACACACACAGAGCTTCGAAAAAATGGTCTGATTCCCTAACCGAATACTTCATTTTAACTGGAGGATCTATTATCCTGACTTGCCCAATTGATGAGTCATTGGAAATTTGATGACTCCTTCCATCTCATGATGGGTTGGGGAATTTACTGAACCATTTAGTCTTATGAGTTTTCTTGACTAAATCCTCATGGAATTCTAGGCTTGAAGTCAAGATCTGGGTTTGAAATCCAGCTCAAACACTTAATAGCTAGGTGACCACAGACATATCACTTAACATCTCTTCATTTTATTTTCCTGATCTGAATAATAGGGATAAAAATATAGTCAGGACCTCCTAAGAGGCACTTGATGTAATAGAAGACCTGGATTCGTGTCCTGACTCTGATCCATGTTGATTGGGCGATCCTGGGCAAGTTTCTTAACCTTTCCATGCTCTAGAGCACTCTCTAAGACTATAAATTGTAGAGAGACTGTCATCTTATGACCTAGGAGGAAAAGTCCTCTACTATGCTAGAATCCTAGGGTCATCTCTTTAATCAAGAAAATTAAAGGTCTAATCTCTATTCCCATCCTGGTACCTGACTCACTTAAGGTATTATAAGTCACAGAATAAGATAATGTAGGTAGTCCGTCAGTTAACAAACATATATGAAGTATGCTAAGTGTTGGGGAATATAGAACAAACAAAAAGAAAGATGACACCTGCCCTCAGGGATCTTACGTTCTAATAGTGAAAGACAAACCATAAAAGTGAAGACCAGAGATTTAGAAGAAGGGTTAGCAGAGTGATACTGGATAACCAGTCTGGGCTTTTCCTCAAATTGGAGGCTCAAGGAGGAGTTCATCATGGAAGACTGGGGATGGATGGTGGGGGAAAATTTTTCAGTGAGAAAACATCAGGACTTGAGGGAACTTTTAGATTGAGAAGGAAGTTGGGTCATGGTGGAGAAATGTTGGAGAAATATTATAGTTATTACTGAGATTAAATGCACCATTTCAAAAAAAAAATCCCCTCCTCGTTCTGATATTCTATGTTCTAAGGTCTGAACTCCATTCTAAGGTCACACTCAGATCTGACATTTTATGTCTTAAGGTCTATTGCAGCTCTCCTATTTGATATATCAAGGCCTCTCCCAGCTCTGACCTTCTGGGTTCTACAATCCTGCCGAGTCTGCCATTTTCTATTCTAAAGACCCTTCCAGCTTTGACATTTTATACTCTAAACTCCTTCCCAATTTTGACATTTTGTATTCTTCTACTTCTAAAATTTTATGTCCCTAGACCCTTTCAGTTCTGACATTCTGAATTTAAAATATTGTCTGGCTCTGAAGTTTTTTAAATTTCCCGTTATTTAAGGTTCCTTCAGCCCTAACCAACTATGATTTCTCGGACTGATTCCAGGTGTCTCAGAGCTATTTTCCTAGAGTACAAATTATCTCTAACAGTATGACCAAAGGAGGGGGGAAGGGAGAGAGAGAGAGAGAGAGAGAGAGAGACAGACAGACAGACAGACAGACAGACAGAGACAGAGAGACAGAGAGAAAATGAGAGAGACAGAGAGAGAGACACACACACACACAGACAGAGACACAAGAGAATGGGACAGTGACAGTGACAGAGATGGAGAGACTGAGAAAGATAAGAGAGAGAATAAGAGGAAGTGAAAGAAAGACCATGAAAGAGAAAGACAGAGAAGAAATTGAGAGAAGGGAAAGACAGAGGGAGAGATGATGAGAAAGAAAGATAGAGAGACACCAAAACAGAGACAGAGAGAGAGACAGATGAGAGAGAGACACACACACAGACAGAGACACAAGAGAGTGTGACAGTGACAGTGACAGAGATGGAGAGATATGGAAAGATAAGAGAGAGAGAATAAGTGGGAGTGAGAGAAAGAAAGATCATGAAAGAGAGAGAAGAAATTGAGAAAAGGGACAGAGGGCAGAAGGAGAGATAATGAGAGAGAAAGAGAGACAGAGAGACACCAAAACAGAGACACACAGAGAGAGACAGATGAGAGAGAGAGAGAGAGAGAGAGGGAGAGAGAGAGAGAGAGAGAAAGAGAGGAGGGAAGGAGAGAGAGAAAAACGACAGGGGAAGGAGGAGGAGGAGAGACAGACAAGAGACAGAGAGAGAGAGACAGAGACAGAGAGAGAGAGAAGCTGCAGATCTTCTACCAGGCCATTCTAGAAGCCTCTGCCTGTCTCCCTTCACCTGTCTACCCAGCTTTGGTTGGTATGGGTGCGGGCTGGCTGTGTGGGGCAGTGGCGGGCTGAGCCTGGAGGGCATCCCCAGGCCAGGGCCTCTGTGCAGAAGGGAAGATGACTGATAGTTGGGTACCCGAAGGCCTCTTGCTGTGATGATTACCCCAAGTGCTCAGTGCAGAATGGGCCTCTTACCTCACACTGACAACACTAATAGAATATGCATGGCCCTATTAGCATAGCCGGTAATAGCACCCTGGAGGGGACAGGGCCATAAAACTTTAAGTAGAAATCAAAACAGAAGGAGGGAAAAAAGAGAACATTGTCACAAGCAGGAGGGGGGGAAAAAGCCCTGGAAGCCTGGGGGCAAATTTTGCTGAAGCGAGCCGAGGCAGCCATAATTCCTGAGCTACTCCCCATGCAAATGGTAATAGACACAGGCCCATGAATACCATCAGTGCCAGACTGGCCAGGAAACATTAATTGAGATAATGCCGCTCTCTCCAATGCAGGAGGGAGTCATGTGTCAAAGGAGAGGGGAACAGCAGCCCGGCAACATCTGCAGGCCTCCGTGGCCAGGGGGCAGGGGCTGGCCTCCGGAGCCCTCTGCAGCTGGGGCCCTGCTCTCTTGCTGCATCCACTGAGGGGGACCCTCAGCTAGATGGTTCACGTAGAAAAAGGATCCTATCTAGCTGTGGTAGTAAGTAGATAAGAGTCCTGGAAGGGACTCCTGACAGGTCTGAGTTTGAATCCTGCTATGTCACTTACTAGCTGTGGCACCTCTGGCAAGTCACTTTACTGGCTGAGCCTCTGTTTTTTCAAAGATGGGAATAATAATAGGACCTCCTTCGTCGGGTTATTGAGAAGGTCATGCATGTCTCTTCATGTGTTACATGAATAGTAACTACTACCAATAGTTATTCCAAAAGAATAACCATTGGTCTCCCAGGAAATGGATTCCAAGAAATAAGGAAGTGACAGTCCCACAGAGATCAAATCTCCACAGACTTCCTTGGGAGTACCATATCTAGTTCAGGCTACCATGGGTAAATTGGAAAATGTTCAAAAGAGAGCATGTTAGTTGGGAAAGGACCTTGGACCTTCTGGAGGAGAATGGATAGAATCAAGTGGATAGAATTCAAGTGGATAGAATCACTGTCTTCAATTGTTTGAAGGGCTATCGTGGAGAACAGGTTAGACTTTTACACTTTAGTCTGAGAGAGCAAAACTTTGACCCATGCCACACATTTGAGATCAGAGTCAGAAAAAATATGCCCTCACAATGAAAACTATCTCACTCCACCCCCCAAAAATCATAGCTTGCCTTAGATTTCCTTCTGAATGGCCACTTGCCTAATATCATATAATGAGGATTTCTTTTATATGAGTTGGGCTGTCCCCCTCTCCAACCCTCACATTCTGTGATTCTTTGATGTGAGGATTCCGAGAAAATTCTTCTGCCTAAAAGTCATCCTATCACTTGGCTGAAATTCCCTATTAGGGATGCAGAGAGATTTGGGTAAAGACTCTATTCCCCACCTGTATATCTTAGCACTTCCAGCTTCCTTCAAAACGCAGCTCAAGGGTCACACATCTCCCTCACCACCACCACCACCACCACCGCCACCACCGTCACCACCACCACCACCGCCACCACCACTGCCACCACCACCACCGCCACCACCACCACCGCCACCACCGTCACCACTGCCACCACCGCCGCCACCGCCACCGCCACCACCGCCACCACCACCACCACTGCCACCACCACCACCACCACCACCACCGCCCCGCGCTCGAACGGACCATTTCTGGTACACACTAATTACTTGTCTATATTTGTTGTTGTTGTTCAGTCAGGTCCAACTCTTCATGACCCCATTTGGAGTTTTCTTGGCAAAGATACTGGACAGGTTTGGCGTTTCCTTCTCCAATTCATTTTATAGATGGGGAAACCAAGGCAGAGTGGAGTGATCTCCCAGGATCGCACAGTTACTAAATGTTTGAAATCAGATTTGAACTTAGGTCTTCCTGACTCTGGCCTCACTGTGTCACCTAGGTGCCACTACTTGGGCTTTGTCCAATGTCTCTAAAGCAATTAAATGGATCTTTGAACTCAGGTCTCCTGATGTCAAATTCAGTTTTCTTCTTGCCATACTGTAACACCTAGTTAGTTTATTGAGCATTGGAAATATCTGGTCCCCTACCTGAGTCCCTCTTCACCCCATGAATTAGACTTGGTGAACAGGACTAGTTCTCCTTAGTTTGGAGGCAGGAAAGACACCATAGAACATTTCACAATTGGTCCTGGAGACTGGACCCAGATCTGTGCCACTCATCCAGAGCTGGCAGGCAGCCACCTCTCATAGACTTCCCAGCTCCTAGTCACAGCCTGGAGCAATCTGTCAGGACTGGGTCCCCAGTGCCAAAAGAGATACTAAAGAGGCTGCCATCATCGGAAGCACCCTCAGCAAAAGACCGGAAGGAAAGGCTGCCTGGGTCATTTTTCAGCTTCCCAGTAATAATATTAATGATGATATTATAAATAGCAATAATATCTAACAATGCCTTAAGGATTACCAAGCACTTTACTTACATTAATTCATTTGATTCTCACAATGACTCTGTGATGGTAGGTGCTATAAATATCACCATTTTACAGATGAGGACACTGAGGTTAGAAGGGCTAAGTGACTTAGCCAAGGTCACACAACTATTAGAGATTAGGATGTGGCTTTAAGTTCAACCTTCTATCCACAGTGTTCCCCAGTTATATCACATCCAGAGAGTACCCTTGACTCTTTGATTTCTGCCAACCAATCTGAAACCTTCTCTTAGGGAAGATACAGCTAAGGTTTCCAAAAAACCAGGGATTCATTTGGCCAATGAACTTAGCTTATCAGTGACCACCATTTTCCTACTAAGAACATAGTTAGGGATAGATCAAGAGAATCCAAAGAGGAAAAGAGAGAGAGAAGTAAGGGGAGGGAGTTTGTTCTATAAGATTTTAGAATTGAAGGAGTCCTTACAGATCATCAAATGCAATCCCCTTATTTTACAAATGGTCAAATTGAGGCACAAAGAATATTATCAGGCAAGGTCTACAAAATATTTTACAAAAATTGCTCTTCCTGGGGCAACTAGGTGGTGCAGTAGATAGAGCACCGGCCCTGGAGTCAGGAGTACCTGAGTTCAAATCAGGCCTCAGACACTTAATAATTACCTAGCTGTGTGACCTTGGACAAGCCACTTAACCCCATTTGTCTTGCAAAAAAAAAAACCCTAAAAGAAAAAAAAAATTGATCTTCCCCCAAACTCATGAGATGGATACTGTAGGTAATATTATTCCCCATGGTTGAGAATCCATGCTTTTATTTCAGTCCTGTTGCTTACCATCTGAATGGTCTGGAGTAGCCAATGCTAGGGAATCAGACAATAAAAAGTCATTTAAGCACCTCTAATGATCTGGCATGGGGGCACATCCTAGGGAAAGCAGAAAACAGCCTCCAATTTCAAGGAACTCACAGCCTAATGGGGAAACAACAGGAAAATAGCCAAATTCTGGACTAGATAAATTGAGGATAATCGGTAAGGAAGGGCATTTGGGGAAGGCTTCCTGTTGAAGTTGGGATTTTAGTTGCGACTTGAAGGAAGTCAGGGAGGAGTTGAGGAGGGAGAGCCAGGCATGGGCCACAGTCGGAGAAAAGGTTTGGAGTTAGGAGATGGAGGGTCTTGCTTGAGAATCAGGAAAGAGGCCAGTGTCCTGGGATTCAAGAGTATGGGGATTGGGGGAGGCAATAAAACTTAAGAAGTCTGGAAAGGTAAGAAATCCAGGAAGACCTGGATTCAAGGGTTGTCTCTGACACATAGTACTTGAGCAAGTCACCATCAATAGTGTTAGGCATCTCTTGAGAATTGTAAGTGAAAGATTCTTGACTGTCTGCATAGGTGGAGAAAGTTTCTGCATCAGGAGTTTCCCATGACAATGAAATTATATTGATGGGCTAATTTTTAACAAGTGTGAAGAGCAGCTAGATGGCACTATAGTGGATAAAACATCTGCTCTGGAGTCAGGAGACCTGAGTTCAAATTCAGGCTCATTTACTGGCTGTATAACCCTAGACAAGTCACTTTAACCCCAGTGGCCAACCAACACAAAACCAAAAAAATGTGCAAGGTTGTCTTTAAGGCATTAATAGCAGGAGATAGGGTAGCAGTGGCTAGGGGGCTAACTTCAATTCTAACCTAGCTCAGAGTTCAAAGAGGTCAGTGTGATGATCAGAAAAGATAGAGTAGAAATATGCAATTAATACTAATCTTCCTGTGTTGAAGTGGGAAGGAGAACCCTGAAACTACAGAAACACACACACACACACATACACACACACACACACACACACACACACACACACACACTCAATGCAACAGGAATAGACAGTAGCATAGATTAGCAGTGGATGGAATGCTACCTTCAAATCTAACCTCAGAGACTTAATAGCTGTATACCTTTGGACAAGTCACTTCACCTCTTGTTACCTTGGTTTCCTCAAATGTAAAATAGGACTATTTAAAATTTAAAAAAGAAATAACTAAATAGGATACCTTGTAGAATTGTTGAGAGAACCAAATGAGATCTTATTTGTAATCTGCTTAGCACAGTTCCTAGTATATAGTAGGTACTTAATTAATACCTTGCCTTTTCTCTAATTATTTTTCAGAAGGTAGGGGCAGAAACTTCTCTGTCCAGAAGCAAGGACTACAACAATTCCACAATTTATTTTAATTGCTCATCCTTTCTCCACTGCTCCAAACTGGAACAAAAAAAGAGTACAACAAACGGAGCATTGAACTAAATCAGAGACCACCTAGCTGGGTCTCTCTGGTTCAAAGCCTGGCGTTCTGGCCCATATCACTGTTCTTGCACAGCCATCCTATCCCTGACCCCTTTGCCTTGTAGAAAGGGGAACTTGGGAAAGGGGGGGGGGGTTAGTCAGTGGACTCAGAAAAACCTCCACAGGAATATCAGCAGATCTGATGTCGTGTTCAGCTTGACTGAGAAACAAGGTCAAGTCTGACTGAGGCTCAGAGAGGTCAATGTGGGGACCAAAGAGGATAGAGTGGAAATGTACAGTAAATACTGATCTCTCAGTATTGAAGGGAGGAGGGGAGTGCCTATGCTAAACACTCACACACGTACACACTTACACATGTGCACACATACACATACACACACACACACACACCACATCCCAGCATAAATAGCACACACTCTATCTGCCTCTTCACCAAAGAAAGGGTAACAAAGCTAAGAAAAAAGAGAGATCAAAGCTACTCCCATTGATATTCAAATCCTCTTCACAGACTGGTTGAGCCACCCTGTTTCCTTGAATGATGCTTAAGAATTTAACAGAAAGATTATTAAAATTGGGGACAAAGGACCCCAAATCTGGGGTGGTAGTTAGTAGTGCCAAATCTCATTTGAGTACTGTGGAGAGAGGAAGACCTGAGTTCAAATCCATACTCAGACACTTAGTGGTTCTGTGACCCTGGGCAAGTCACTTAACCCTTTTTGCCTCGGTCTCCGCACCTGTAAAATGAGTTGGAGAAGGCACTAGCAAAGTGGTTCACTGTTTTTGCCAAAAAAATCACAAAAGGGGTCACAAAGAGTCAGACATGACTAAAACCAACTGCACAACAAAATAATTATGAAGCATAAAATTCTAGAAGTGGGTAGAAGTAGACCATAAAGATCCATTAGTTTGAGTTTTCACCCTTTAGGGAAGAAGAAACTGCCTTTGATTCACTCAGATTTTGATGACTGCTCATCCTGGGGTAATGATAGTGTGGAAATGAAGTCTTTGAATGAGAATTCAGGGGACATGGGGACACCCAAAGGATCAAAGCTTTAGAGCAGCAAAAGGCTTTGGACTCCTCTTTTTCTAGAGGGGAAAACACGCTGTAAGTTAAAGTGACTTTCCCAGATCACACAAACTGACTCCAACTCAACCCTTCTGTCCTCTAAACCACACTCCGTTCTCCTCTCTGGGAATGCTGAGAATTGGAAGAAGAGGGAATCCCAGGGGCAGCAGCCATCAACTTGGAAAAATCCAAGGGGAAGCTTCAAGATAGATATTCTAGTGCTTGTGCTTCTGACCTTGTCTAACCTCCTCATTTTACAGAGAAGGAAACTGAGGTCCAATGTAATTAAATCATTCACCCAAGGTTGTCCAAGTCTTTATTTGACAAATAAGAAAGTTAGGTTCAAAAGGGACTTGAGATAGTGGCGGATAGGGGCCTACCTTCAATTCTAACCTAGCTTAGAGTTCAAAGAGGTCAGTGTGATGATCAGAAAGGACAGAATAGAAATGTGCAATAAATACCAATCTCCCTGTGTTGAGGTGGGAAGGAGAACCCTGAAACTACAGAAATACACACACACACACACACACACACACACACATACACACACACACAAACACACACACCGTAACAGGAATCGACAGTAGCATAGATTAGGGACATCAGTGATCATCCTTCCTCCTAGTATGGCTGAGGAAACCAGGCCACCTGGTCAAACAGCAGAAATGGGATTTTAAACTCAGGTCCTCTGACTATGGATACAAATTGTTAACTATTATATTCTGCAGTTTCTTCTGAGGTTTTAGGACCAACTCTTTTTTTAGATATGAGTGGCCCCACAGGAGTGGATGTCCAGTGATTCCAGGGAACTTGAGGCTCACTCCAGATATATAAGAGATGTTAGAAGAAAACTAACATATATAAATATACACATATTTATATATTTATATATAAAATATAATATAATTTTTAAAAACCACAATACAGAGAAAACTGAGCTGGAAAGTGATGGCCATTTTATAGTAATAGGGTCCTGCAACCTAGGGTAAACAGATCCAACCAAAAGAAACTTAGAAGTTCACCCAAACTCCATCAATTACAAAGTTAAGAAAATTGAGTTTCATAGGAGAAATGCCTTATCCAAAGTCACACAACAGGTAAGCAACCTGGCTAAATTTGAAGACACGAGCATTTTCAGATTCAGTATTAAATACTGAACATTCTTTTCCCATCCTTGCCAGGAGAAAAGTTTCTTAATCAAATGATGCTATTGACCCTGGTCACCCACATAAAACCAGTCCAGCTCCTCACCTGTCTCTCAAAAGGTTTTAAACCTGTGGAGCCCTCCTGTGACCTTAAAGTGTGTCTGGGTTAGAGAGTAGAAGGATATCTGCTACTGTGGGGGCCACGCAGACTGGAGTTCTCTCCAGTCCCTTGGGGAAGAAGAACAAAAATGAGAAGGTTTCTGGGAAAAGGCTCTAGGGGCATCTGGGAGCATTTAGGGCTCTTCTCCAGTCATGGTGAACTATTGAGTTTGATGGGAGGTGGGTATCACTTTCGGAACTTAATCTTAACAGACCATCCATTGAAATGAAGCCCCTTTGCCTAAATGATCATTAAAGTTGGAGCCGGAGACTTGTGCATGATGGGCGGGTAGAGTGCAGCCAGTCATCATGACTGGAGAGGAGGCTGGTGAACTTCTCTGGATTGCATCTTTGTAAATTAGAGGGGGCAACAAGGATCACCTGATTGGCATCCTGGGTTTGTTTTGTGCTTTGTTTTGTTTTGCTTTCACTGGAGGGAGGGGGAGTCCAATTCAAAGGCAAAGGCAAGGACAATCTGTTTGTTGACTTTCTAAAAATCAAACAGAGACACAAGGAATCTCTGAAGGTTGGCAGGAGGGCAGCTGCTCCAAATTTTGCACCTTTGAGAGGGGCCAGATGCCTGGGCTACTGTGCAGAAGGACATTTCTATTGAGTAAATCAGGGCCCAGGGCCAGCATCAAAGTGAGCTCAGATTGATCCCTTCAAGTCTCACTTGATCTGGATTTCTCCCAGGTTCAGTTTTTGGGGGGGGGGCTTTTATTTCCTCACAATTTGGAGGTTCTGAGTTAAGGGTATAGAGACATCTACTTAAACATTTAAAAGTTTTTGATACAGTCTTATTTTTTTAAAAAAAAACATAAATACATGTTAATGTTTTCTCATATAATCTTCTAATATGTACCCAATATTTTATATGTGTATCTTATGTATCTTCTGAGCATTTTTATTCCAACTCGCTCTCATTGATGAATCATGTGTCTCAGAACAAGGTACATGTACATCTTGGGATCCTAGGGGTAACTCTTGAAGAATCTGGGGTAATTCTCTAATGTTATTGTGTGTTTCTTCTCCTCCATGTCTCCAAGATTATTAGTTGAGAATCAGTTCATCTACTAGCTTTAAGTAAATTATAGAAAAGGATATTTGCCAACAGGATGGTGCATACCTATAATATATACTAATGGATCGGCTGAGGTGGATGGATTGTTTGAGTTTTAGTGTTTCTAGTAAGACTTACATTTATTGGGTGTTCCAGGTGGGACCAATGTGGTGAGCTCAGAAGAGTTAGTGAGCATCAAGATGCTTACAAAAGGGGGAACAGCCCAGATCAGAAAACGGAACAAGTCAGAGCTTTCATTGATGGATCCTTTTACTTCCAAACTGAGTAGAGAAGGGGTAGGGATAATTTATCGGGGTTGTTCTAAAAGGATAATTGATGTTAAAGAAAAATCTCTCCCAAAATCTGTGACAAACTCTCCCTCAAATATATACAGAGCACAAGGGAAAACAGATTCAAACTTAGAGACAATCACATAACTCAGAGCTCCTAAATTTTGGAGTTATGATGTGGTTTCTTTACTGGGTGTCTTTCATCATGAACCAATCTGGTCCTGACTACCAATGTTGTCAGGAGACCCAAAGATGCTAGGAGAGAGAGAGAGAGAGAGAGAGAGAGAGAGAGAGAGAGAGAGAGAGAGAGAGAGAGAGATAGAGATAGAGATAGAGAGAGAGAGAGAGAGAGAGAGAGAGAGAGAGAGAGAGAACAAATAAGGAATATCATTGGGGAAAAACATTAATAGTTGGGGTCCTCCTGAAGAAGATGCTATTTAAACAGTCTTGAAGGCAGCCAAGGATGCTCTGAAGTTGATGTAAGGATAGAGAACATTCCAGGCAGGGGTATGTGGAGGTGAAAAGACTTCTACTCACATTCCAGATAACTGAAGAAATTGATGAATAACCATAAGTCCTAACTCCAAAAGACTTCTATCCATTCCTATATTTAGTTATGTCCTCAACTACTCTATACTGGCCCCATATTATTTCTTTGCTAATGGTTTAAAAAGTGCATGGCCTCTATCATCCAGCTATCCAGTGGTAAGGATACTATTGTCTAGGGGTTAGCTAGTTAGTGCAGTGAATAGAGCACTGGCCCTGAAGTCAAGAGGATTTGAGTTCAAGTTCAATCCCAGACACTTAATAATTACTTAGCTGTGTGACCTTGGGCAAGTCACTTAACCCCATTGCCTTGCAAAAAGCAAAAAATAAATAAATAAAAGGATATTATTGTCTGATTAGCAGTGACTCTCTTGGAGTGGCTATTTGAACAACATCTTTTCCTTGACGCAAGACAAGGATATGGACCCAATGAGGGAGAGTTGGGACCAAAGATGCATGCTTATTTCTTGTGTCTTGCCCTGTCTAGGTGAATTATTTTGTGCAAGGGGCAGGGGGGCTCAGAGCATGCCCAGATCTCTAAACATGAAGGCACCCTGCTTTTAGAAGGAGACATCCCACATTTTTCCAGCTCAGATTTCTTAACATGGAGGCACCTCGCATCTGGCCATGCTCCAACCTCCCTGCATGGGCCACCCCTACCCCATTACATTTGTATGTCAAACTTTGACATTCACAACATTTTAAGGAAATTCTCTGAATTGTAAGTTGCAGAGAGTGGAAGTATATTAGTAAATGGAGTTTCCTCCTTCATGTTTCCCCTAAGCCAACTGAACCACAATTTCAATCCCTATCCCCATTTGCAGTCATTCAATAAACTCCAACGTTTGGATTAGTTTAAGGGGCTTTGCTTTTATTTCTGCCAGACCTGCCTAGCATATCCTGTCACATCAATTATCTGAGCCACAGTTAATCAAACATTTATTTAACAGTTACTATATATTGACTATACAAAGAAAGGCAAAAACAGGCTCCCTGCCTTCAAGGAGCTGACATTCTACAAGAGAGACAACACATACACACAAAAAAAAAATGTATATATAAGATATATCGGGGTTAAATGGGTCCAAAACCGGTTGCATTCTTTGTCTCGCAGGGTCATTATAAGGGAAGTACTTGTAAGTCATCATTTTAACAAAATCACTATGGAAATGTGAGGTTATGCTTTCTTTGCCTTGATGGCTCTCTTCCTTTTTTAATAAAGACAACGATGTGGGAAGGGTGAGGAGGTGAAAACAAACAAACAAATGAACTAACAAACGAAGAACAAAAACCACGCACAAAAATCAACCCTCTTTCCTAGGGTCTTGAACTGATTCCCAGTGACCTTTTGTGAGCAATTTTTTTGTGTTTGTGTGTGTGTGTGTGTGTGTGTGTGTGTGCAATTGTATACACAAGTCAGAAAACGACAGAAGGCGGGGGTAGCTAGGAACCCAAGACAGAAAGAGCGAGTTAGTCTCAGCTTCTGCAATTGTTCTTAGCTAACGGCTTCGTGATAAATGCCCATATAACCCAGTTGGAAACCAAGCAATATTGTTCCATCAGAAGCTTTATTAGGACATGAACCTTATTTAGAAAACATTATCTAGGAAAATCCTTAATAGACCAGGACCCCGCCTCAGCCCTCCGCCACCGCTGCCTTGCTCCGACACCCGGGCCAGGTTATGTATTTATGAAGTTGTGTGGGGACCCATTTAGCAGCAGGCCTGCAGTTTATCTCGTAAATATCGAATGCCAAACAGAAAGGAGAAGAAAATAACAACATAAAAAATTTATCTTTGAGGGGAAAAACAAAACGGATGCTGGGTAGGTCTTCTGTGGCAACTGAGAATGCCTTGATTAACAATCAAGGTAATCAAGGGATGGGGGAACAGAGGTGGGGATGAAGGGTTGGGGACAGAAATAAAGCTCAGATTGGGGGGGAGGGGGAAAAGGTTCTGCTTTGAAAAGCTGTCTTCTTTTCCCCCCCTTTTTTCTTTTTCTCCCCCCCCCCATCCTTCTCAGGGTTTTCTGGTTGCAGGCTAGGCGGGGTAGGGGCATGTGGAAAATGAGTCCCCGGGGCTGTAATCATTGTAACTGTCAGGGGAAAAAGTCAGGGTCTTAGATAGCACTGGTCTGCTCTGACTTTTGACCACAAAAAAAAAATCTATATATGAAAACTATAGCCGGAGGCAACCTGGTAAGGAATGGGGACGATTTAACTCCTGCTGGCTTGGCTAGACATCTGGAAGCCCGACTCCATGCTGGGCTCGGCCAGGCTCAACCAAGGTCTTCATTTGCCAGTGGACATGGGTGACTGGGCAGTGTGTGTTCCCAAAATGCCCCCAGTTGCCAATCTCACATCTCAGGGGAGGGTCCAGGGATAATATAATTATTGTTATAATTATAATATCATTATGCAATGCCTTAAATTTGACAACACTTTACAATAGCTACAGGGAAGAAGTGTATTTCAGTGGAAAGGACATTGGATTTGTTGAAACAAAGGTTGGATTCTAACCCTGACTTTATCACTTACTATCTGCGACCTTGGGAAAGTCTCTGGGTCCCAGTTTCTTTTATTGTAAAAATAGGGTCAGGAACCTTTCTAAGGTCCATATCAGATTTGAGTCTATGATTCTGTGATTTCATTCTAACCTTCTCAACATTGTTATTAGATGATATTATTATTTTATTTTATAGGTAAGGAAACTGAGGCAGACACTGACTATGCACCCATGTCCAAGTGTCTCTCATGTTCCCACAGTTAGTAAGCAACTTCACACTCAGTTTGTCCTTACCTCAAAGAACAGCATTTAGACCATGAGTATACCATACAGCTTCACCCCTCCTTATAGTTCTGTAATCAAGAATCGTAAAATGTACCAAGTCTAGAGTTACATAGAGACCAAAAAAAGTACCTTTTACAAGGTACATTAGCTGGGAGGTTGGAACTATAGCTATTCACCCCATATTAGAGATGAAGAAACTGAGATTTAGAGAAATGAAATGATGATCACATGATCTGTGATAGGATTCAAATCTAGCTAGATTTTTAAAGCTCTGAGTCCTGTGCTCTTTCTGCTATTCCACATGAAGGTAGAAAAGGAAGGAAGGAAAAAGAAAGAACGAAACTGAGTCAAAGTGTTAACATACATTTGTGTGCACACATGTGTGGTTGTATGCATGCATATGTTTACATGTATTAATTTGAGACTGTGTGTATATGTACATGCATGTTCCTACCTTAATTCTCAAAAAAACCTCACTAGGACATATTATACAAGTGCTGTGAGAAATGTAGAAATAAGAAATTCTGCATAATAATGGACTGTAAGTAACCCTGCTCTATTATCTATCTCTAATTTCCAGATTAAGAAACTGTGGCAACTAGATAGAGGTCAGCTGACTTGCTCAAGGGAACAGTTTTGACCATCTGACATAGTATTCCTGACCCCAAGACCAATGTTCTCCTCATCATATGATAATCCCTTTTTTCATCTTATTTTCTCCTCAAGGATCCAAATACAGTAGGTACTTAATGAATGTTTGCTCAAATGTATGAATGAATCCATAAGAATTTTTTAAGTGCATGGTGTAATAGGTAATGTAATGGATTTGGGACCAGTAAGACCTGAGTCTAGAATTCTTAGTAGGTCTGTGAATTTGTTTGCTTTCCTTCATCAGGAATATAAGCTCTAGGAAGGCAGGAATGGCTTTCACTTTTCTTTTCACATCTACAGTAGTTGGTAGATAGTTGGCAGTTAATAAATGACTCATGAATTGATTCTTTGATGTTTCAAAGTAGACTTGGGTCTCTTTGTGTTTGCATCACTGCATATGTGTGTGCATAAACATGTGTATATAAGGGGAGGTAGCATGATATAGTGAATAGAATCTGGAACATAGAATCATTGACTGTGTGACCCTGGGCAAATCACTTCACTTCCTTCCTTTGGTGAAAAATGAATGAATTAGACTTGATAACCTCTCAGGTCTTTCCTTGCTCCACATCTGTGATCTTGCACCCAGTCTTCCTCCCTCCACCCATGTTCTGCTTTAGAACATTTTTTGTCATGCCATGGTCAATTCTATGGAGTACCACAATGCTTTCTTTCCCTGTGAATTATCCTATCTAATGACACATGCATGTAAGCACCAGGCACCCCCACTCTTACTGTGCTTAAAGGAAATACATGCTATTGTTGACATATCAGACTTGCCCAACCATTCCCTTTCAGGAAATTTGCATAATATTAACTAGAAATTTTCCATGAGGAACCTAAGCAATTCTCTGTGTGGTTCATGTAATCAATTATCTAGTTTGAGATCTGGTTAACATTGAAAACTGACTTCCCATAATAATATCGAATGATTTCCTGGAATGGTTGTTCCTTTCCTCCCTTGAGGATAAGTCAAGCATCATCATCATCATCATCATCATCATCATCATCATCATCATCATCATCATCACCTTCACCTTTACCAATCTAAGCGACATTTTATAGAGAGATTTTAGACAGTATACATATGATCTCACAGGACTCATCCTAACCCCTTTAACCTTTGGCATGACCCTTCACCCCTCAGAACCTTGGACACTAGGTGGAAGGCTGAAACTCTAAGACTTGCATTCTACATTATAGATGAAGAAACTGAGGTTCAGAGAAATGAAATGATGCTTATATGATCAGAGATAGAATTTGAATCTAGCCAGGTCTTCCAAGTCTTCCAAATTCTGAGTCCTGTGCTCTTTCTGCTATTCCACATGAAGATAGAAAAGGAAGGAAGGAGGAAGAGAAGAAGGAAGAAGGGAAAGAAGAGGGAGGGAGGAAGGGAAAGGGCAAAAGAAGGAAAGAAGAAAGACAAGGAGGAAGGAAGGAAGGAAGGAAGGAAGGGGAAAAAAGGAAGGAAGGAAGGAAGGGAAAAAAGGAAGGAAGAAACTGAGTCAAAGCAGAAAAGAGGTAAAGTAATTTGCCTAGGATCACAGAGTTAGTAAGTTTTGGAAGCGCTTTGGGCTGGAACCCTACTTTGCTGCCACTAATTTCAGTGTCCCTTCCACTGAATCACATGACTACCCCACCCTACTTTGGTAAAGAAAGAAGACATAATGATCTTGATGAGCAATGGCTCAGGCATCCTTCTTCTGTCATGGTTGTCTCATGAAACCCTTTACCCCCCTTTAGAAGTCCCCTGAAGAGTTTGACTGTGACCCTGTTCCCACCAGATGATGGAGAAGAGGCATGCCAGAGCATAAGAAATTATATATGCTGTTAGCAAAGGAAATATTGGTATGTTTATTGTAACTGTCTGGATGAGGTAGAGAGAAACAATGGAGACAGGCAAAAGCAATGAGAAGGGGGAAAAGATCTTTTCTAGGGTTCAACAAAGGGGGAGACATGAATAGAAATAAATATGGAAAAAATAAAAATATCACACGAGACACTGTGTTTTCAAGGCTTTTGCCTAAATCGGGCCTGGATGTCCATGGTAAGATGTGTGTCATTTGGCCCTAATTAAAAGAGCTGAAATACTTCTTAAGCATCTGCCCATTTTCTCTCCTCTTGAGCTGTACAGGAGAAAATAGAGTGAAAAAATCCACTTTCCCCTTCTCCTGGCTAACTTCTCCCATCCCATTCTCAAACAAGTGACATTACCTAGCCTCTCATTCACTAATGAAGGCATAGTAATAACTTGGGTTTCCCCTAAGTGGCAAGAATTCATTTTCTATCCACTCTATTAAAAGTCCAGGTGGGATCTGAAAGAAAATCTGGTGTTGTGTTTAGATCAGATTTTAGTGTAGTTAATTGAACAGATAGCTTTCCAGAGTTTGGACAGCTACCTTTCCCCTGAGGGGATCTAAGGGTACCCTTGAGAGGTCATGATATGATTCTCTAATAGCATTGACTAAAACCCCCCACTGGCATGCTTCCCCCAAAGGTTATGAATTGAGAATCATTTTAGTCAATAAGCCATAAGTAGCTTTAAGAAAGAAGTCATTTTTTAAGATAATACAGTATTTATAATATAATGTGATATATAATTTATAATACAATTTATTAAGATAATGCAATATGATAATGCAATATGAAAGGTTGATTTTAAACATCCTCCTTTCTAAAGTCTCTCCCAATTGCTTTCCCATAAGGACACAGGAAGCCCACAGCATTATGGGCTCAAACTTAGAGCTTATCTGACAAAGGGATAAATCACATTTGGTTGGTGGAAGTCTTCTCCCATTCATGTGGTGTTGAATCTAGGTTTAAGACAGTGAATCTAGGTTAGCTTTTCCTTGGTTACTGATACAGACACAGCTGCCAGCTGAGCCAGTAGAACCTAGATGGGAAGATGGGAAATCCAATATCCACTGGGGTCAAGATCATGCCCCATGATGTTGATACTTAGCTCCAGAGTTAGGAACAGGAGTTGAAAGTTTCAGAGTCAGTTTTATGATCTAAGTTTGGGAGTACGGGTGGAGACTTCCTTATCCTTAGACCTACCTCCAAAGTAGAATGGGCTATCATAGGAGAACAGGTCCAATCAGGTCTGGAGGACTACTTATCTGAGATATTGTTATAAGAATTCTTTCTTTCTCTAATGTAGGTTAAACTTAATGACTTCTTGAGCCTTTTGAATGCTCAGAATCCCCAATTCTCCCTCTTGCATTTTCATCCCTTGAAGAATCTATCATTTGCATGAATAAATTAAGCTCTTCCTTTTCTCTGTTTGGTCAGTTTTTAGCCTTGTCTGACCTTTCATGACCCACTCTTGGGTTTTCTTGGCAAAGATACTAGAGTTGTTTTTCCATTTCCTTTTACAGTTCATTTCACAGATGAGAAAACTGGGACAAACACATTTTAGTGATTTCTTCCAAGTTCACACAGCTAGTAAGTATCTAAGGCTGGATTTGAACTCAGGTCTTCCTTAATGTAGGCACAGTGCTCTAGCCATTGCAACATCATGTTCATGATTAAATTCTAACATTTCTCTCTGATCAATCAACTGACAATAATTTATTTAGTTTCTTTTCAGCTCTAGGGGCTGGACTACTTCTTATAATCCACCCCCCCCCCCCCTCTCTCTCTCCTCTCTCTCTCTCTCTCTGTATATATATATATATATATATATATATATATATATACATATATATATATATATATATATATATACACACATACACACACACACACACACACACACACATATATATATATATAAAATTTATAATCTATAAGGGGAAATCACATGCAAACATAGACATAAACTACATAGAGGGAAGAAGAAAAAACACAAACCATGACCAAACCAATAAAGTGGACTCATACAACGAGATTCCCTCTATTGATACAGGTGGGCATCTTCTCTGAAAACTCTAGACAAGCATTATGGGACCAAGGATACACACATATGTATTAGGGACAAGACTGAAACCCAGGTCTTTGAGAATAACTATCTACTCCACTACTTCAGTTCTCTTTGAATATTTACACATATTCAAACATAAATCTGGCTACATATATACAATGTTTTCAAAATAAATACAAGGTAATTTGGAAGACAAGGAATGAGACTAGGGGCAATGTAGGGGGTCCTTTAGTAAGAACATTTAAGTCCAGTTAATCTGTAGGGCAAGAGAGGCAGCCTCCAAGTCAGGAAAATCTATGTATTCTGCTTCTGACTGTATGACCTTGGATAAATCACAATTTTTTTTACTTTAAAAAATTGTTTAAGGCAATGGGGTTAAGTGACTTGTACAAGGTCAGAAAGCTAGGCAATTATTAAGCATCTGAGGCTATATCTGAACTCAGGTCCTCCTGATTCCAGGGCTGGTGCTCTATCCTCTGCATCACCTAGCTGCCCCCCAAGTCACAACATTTTTAAAGAGGCAATTGAGGTTAGTGTCTGGAACTGGATCCAAACTCAGTTCCTCCTGTGTACTATACCACTTTGCTGCTTCTCACTCTAGGCAGCTCTCTAAGATTAGAGAAGCAAAAGAAGTGTGGACCTGCTTTGATAGCAGAACTGTTCTTTATGCCAATGAAATCACAGCCTCCAAACTTTAAGTTAGGAGTGAGATTTCCTCCAGACCACCCTCTGACAATTGTGAAAGAATGATCATGGCATCATTTTACAAATGGGGACATTGAGTCTAGTTTCCTTTCTGACCCAAGAGGGACAATGAGATAGAGAGGAGATCGAACGTCCCTCAGCTCCTTAATTAGCTTGTCTGTTGGACCATCATTTAATACCCTCTGGGAATGTCCGCCAGAGATGGGTTTATGTGGTGATGGGAGGTACTTTAGCATGGGCAATGTGCACTCCTTCCCCCGGTTTCTCTCCAACACACACACACACAAATATACACACAAACACACACACATACACACAAACACACACACACACACACACACACACACACACTGACCCCGTAAATTCTATCTCCCCCACCTGGGGCTTAGGAAAGCTAGTCTCTGCTTGGACAAGCACATGATGACCCGGCCTCTTTGCTATTTTAAGGTGCTGGGGAGTCGGTTGAAGCTCTCAATGTCACTGCAAGCCAGGGAGGGGGGTGGCGGGTGGGGGGGAGGAGGGCAGGAACCTTCAGAACTAATGTCAATTTTCTGCATCAAATATTTTGATAATTAAACAAAGCTGATCAAGAGAGGGAAACAGCATGCCTCCAGAGCTCAGAAAGCAGAGGCCCATTAAATGGAATGGCTAGAAAGTGCCAGAGGCGGCAGCCCCAGATTAATGACACTCTCGTAATAGATTTTCCCAGGCCCAGTCACATAGGAGACAGCCACCAGTGTGGCCAACCCAGCGATGAGGCTGTTAAAGGAGCAGTAACAGTAAATCACCTGCTGCCCTGGACCTTGGGGGGACAGGGAGGTGGAGGGAGGATGCCAAGCAGGACAAGATGGGAGGGGGGAACCTGGCCAATGACCCCCCACGCCAGTCAGCCAGGGGCCTCCTCTGGCTTACGGGGGTGGGGGAGGGAGGGAAGTCTGAAATCCAGAGGGCCTGGCCTTGTAAAAGGGTGGGGGGCGGGAAGACAGGAGAAAATAGAGAGCTATTTGTGATGTGCTGGGGACATATTTCAAGCAGGGTAAACAGCAGGAAAACACATGTAAACGGAGATACTAAATAACCCAATACAGTAGGAAGAATGTACCCTCACCCGAGAGGTGGCAGGCAGGCGGGCGGGCAGCTGGCTGGTGCCCAGGTCTGGAACAGGCCGGCAGTATATTTTTATCTACTGACACAAAACCTGGGGGTTTGCTGTGATTGCTACCTTTCCCCCAACAATGCTTAAAAGCAACCAGATTTGGGGGGCTGGGGAGTTAGCAGAGAGTTCTTTGTCTATTATTAGATTGATAGAGGAAAAGCTGCTATTCAGAGGACTGACAACCAACATGTATGGAACCCCTCTGTTCAAGGTGTTAGAACTTGGACCTTGTCCTCATGGAAGTCTCTATTCAGTAAGAACCAATAAAAGCAAAACCATTTCCATTTCTCTGTGTATGGAAATATAGATGGCCTTGAAGCCAAGAAGACCTGAGTTCAGGTTCCATCATTGATAATCCCCTGTCCTCATGGAAGTCTCAGTCTAATTGAAATCAATAAAAGCAAAAATATTCCCATATCTCTGTGTATGACCAGAGATGCAGATGACCTTGAAGTCAGAAAGATCTGGGTTCAGGTTCTACCATTGATATTCCCCTGTCTTCGTAGAAGTAGCATTCCAATGGAAATCAATAAAATCAAAAATATTCCCATTTTTCTTTGTAGGGCAAGATAGACAGATATTCTTGAAGCCAGGAAGCTCTGGGTTCAGGTCCCCACTTGTAATCTGCTAGTGTGACTCTGGAGAGGTTCCTGAACCTCTCACTTCTCTAGGAAACTTTCAAAACTGAATGTTATGGAATAGGGTTCCACTTGCTTCAGAAGAGGGTTTTCTCACCTCTAGACCAGTGAAATCACAGTGCCTAGATCTCAGAAGTTTCTAATGAACGTTTTTCTTCATCGTCTGAGGTCATGCAAGCCTGATCATGTATTTTACAGATGGGAAAACTGAGGTTAATTTTCTTCCTGCCCCCACCCCAAAAGGGCAAAAGACACAAAAAGAATGGTGATTATTCAGACTTTCTCAACAAGGTTCCCTCCACACTTAGCTCTACCTCCGGGGATCTGAGCATTTCCTAGTTGTGTCTGCTCAAGTGCCATCTTTTTGGAAATGAAAGGGTTCTTTTTCACCTCAACTCTCCTCCTCCTCCAAACACACACACACACACACACACACACACACACACACACACACACACACACACACACACACACACTCATGCAAACACTTTCACACATATACACATACAAGATTTGCAGTTGGCATGAGATCTCATTTTATTTGCCAAAGTCACACAGCCCCCAAGTGGCAGAGCCCAAATTGGAACCTGGCTCTGCAAGTCCAAAGCTCTTGTCACTAAACCATACCTCCTGTACTATAATATCTTCCCTCCCTAATGCAATAATAATAGAGGCAAAAGTTTCCTCCTGAGCTGGGTTAGACTGGGCTAGGTTGGGCTAGGCTGGCACAGATTAACATCCCTCCTGTAAGCCCAGATCACACACAGCTGTGATGTATGGGAACCATATGAAAGGGGCCAAGCATCGGAAACAACTTTTTAGCCATTCTTGAGTCTTGATACAATCACATCATAGGGATGGGTTAAATTTATAATCTTATGGGGGTGGGAGGAGAGCTTTACCCCTAATCAAGCCCAGACCTCCTGGCCAGCCCTCTCCCCTGTTCCCTCTCCATTTGCCTCTTGTGCTCCTCTTGGGGAGTGCACGGCATTAGTAGATAGGATCGAGCATGGAATGCTCCAGAGGGGCCATCAAGCTATGGCCCCGTAGGCCTCCCAAACCACCGCCTGTTGCCTGGCTGCTGGGGGTGGAAGGATCGGGGGAGGGAGAAGTACAAGAAACAAGGAGGAACAACTTGGGCTTCCTTTCATGGGGGGAAAAAGGGCTTCTCATTAGCCACCAGGCAGCAATCACATCCTCCCTCCAAAAATAAAAATAAAAAATCATCTCAGAGTTGGAAGGCATCCAGTATAATGCATCGCGCTATAAAGGAAACAACTGGAGGTAAAGGATCTGGATTCATATTCTGTCTGTCATTTATCTTTGAGATAGATAGTACAAATACAACCATGTCTCCCAGTTGACAGATGGGGATACTAAGGCTAGCTATCCTCCTGACTCAAGAGGTGCAATAAGACACAAAGGGGTTAAATATTATTCACCAAAGAATGCTGCGTGAGCAAATTACTTCATTTCCCTGGGACTCAATTTCCTCATCTGCAAAATGGGATGTTGGCTTCCTAGGCCAAAGAGATGATGAAATATATAATATACCACAATATGACATAGTATAATATGTAATAAAGATACTATAACAACATATTAGCATGTAATATATGTAATATATAATTGTATGGTATTATATTGTTATAATGTATGATATATTATAATATATAAAATAATATACATTATACATACATATGTCTATTTTATTAAATATAATAATAAATAAAATGATATATTAAGTATATGTATAAAATATATAATATACTTACAATAGGTATAAATATATATATGTATATATATATATATATGTAGAAAGAACACATTCACAAATTTTATCTGATTTAATCCTCTCCCTGCCCAGGAAGAAGTATAAGTATTATTATCTCCTTTTTAGTGATGAATAAACTGAGACTTATGAAAACTGAATGGTTTTCTCAAGTACCTATAGATTGTAAATGACTGACCCAGGATGTAAACTCTGTTCTTTTGACTCTGAGTCCTTCTGGTGAGGGACATATACTTATAGCATCAGAGAAGTCAACAGCAAAAAAGTGGGAGTAATCCCAGAGAGAAGTCACTAGTATTGAGGGAGATGAGACCAGGCTTCCTAACAAAGTTGGGATCTTAACTAAGGCTGGAAAGAAAGCAGGAGCTTGAGATGAGAAGGAAAACAATTGAAGGTTTAGACTTAGAAGAAAAGGAATCCATAGCCCTCATTTTACAGGGGAAGAAACTAAGGTTCAAGAAATTTAAATGACTTATCTGAGGTGGCAGGGTCCATTTCAGAATTCAGGACCTATAACTCCAAAGCTGTTGATTCTTTTACCCTACCCTAGATCATCTCTGTCTGGGATGATCAGGAAGAATTCATGGGGGAAGGATGTTGGAACTGGTTCCTCGAATGATAGTCGGGATTTCAGCAGGAGGAGGTGGGAGGAGGACATTGTAGAAAGATCATAAGCATTTGCTATGGCCAAATACGGTGCTCAGGGAGGTCTAGCTCTTTGCACAATGAGATTAAAAAAGAAATGTGTCTGAGTTTTTACTCCAAGACCAAAGGACTCGTTCATTAACAACATCCCCTCTAAACTATCACTGGTAAGTGAAGTAGGCTCATCCAGTGGTTTAACCAGTATGGTTTCCAGCTCTTCATTCAGTCCTGGCACATGATAGATAATTAATGTTTATCGACAGATTCTGCACCAAAATTGGGCAGAAGGACTACCACCAAGAACAACAGAGAATCGAGGACCAGGAGGAATCTCATCTTCAGCAGAAACAGAAGCCAACCTTAATTTTGCAGGGAATGTGTGATGTCTGTCCTTATTCCTCTGAGATCAATGACCAATTTCAGAATCTTCCCAGAACAGAAGGTCTTAAAAGAAGATCAAAGAAGACCTCTCGACCCCTCAGCATATCAGGGAGGATGAAATATTCCTTTAAAAATAAGGGATAGGGGCAGCTAGGTGGCACAGTGGATAGAGCACTGGCCCTGGAGACAGCAGGACCGAATTCAAATCCAACTCACTTAATAATTGTCTAGCTGTGTGAACTTGGGCAAGTCACTTAACCCCACTGCCTGGACCAAAAAAAAGTGATAGGAGGACTTTAAGCATAAAAGGAAGAAAAAAGATCTGGAAAAGGAAAGAGAATTTTGATTTGTATTAGGAGACTGTAGTCTGGGAAGAATGTAATGCAAGAGAGAAAGGAATGAATGAATGAATGAATGAATGAATGAATGAATGAATGAATGAAACAGCACTTACCAAATGCCCACTATCCAGCAATGTGTCATACACTGGAGATACAATGAAAAATAACAAGATAGTAGTTTCTGCTCTCAAGGAACTCACTAATTGGGGTAAACAATATAGAATGGAAAATTCTTCTGCAGGGAAGTTGGTAAAAAATAAATCAGACATCTTACAGGTATGTGTCTGCTGAGGTGGATGGCAAGGCCCCAAAATTTCTTGAACGTTTCAATAAGGGATCCATAGATTAGATGATGGTGCTTGGTGTCTGAGATTATTAGCAGTCAAGTAGCCAAGGAGCGAAAACAGATCAGGACAGGACAGCCTGGTTATGGTGTATTGAAGACGACCCAACTAATATTATTCAGGTTAAGTAAGGTTTTCTGAAATCTTCTCCTTGAAGTGACCATTTCTCTACAGAAAGGATCTTTTTAGATTCTGAGGTCGAGGGGCAGCTAGATGGCGCAATGGATAAAGCACCAGCCCTGGAGTTAGGAGGACCTGAGTTCAAATCCGATCTCAGCCACTTAGTAATTACCTAGCCGTGTGGCCTCGGGCAAGCTACCTAACCCCATTGCCTAGCAAAAATTTAAAAAAAAGATTCTGAGGTCTCCTTGCAAGTGAGTTTATAGTACCCATCCTCCCCCCTGAGAGTTCTAGGCACTTGAAAAAGAAATAGTGATGACTGAGAAAGGATTTTTAAAAATGCATTCTAAATTGGTGTGGCCAACCTGGAAACCAAGGGTTCCAGGCAGACTTTCCTTAGGAGAGGTGGGTTAGCTATAGAAACCTTTTTCCCAGAAGTTCAAAGATGAACACTTAAGAATCTAACAGAGGGTTCTTTGAAGCATTGTTCACCACCAAACCCTGGCTTCATTTTGGTTAAATGATGGCTACATTTCCTCTTTCTCCAGTTCTTGACTTTTCTCTCTACCCCATCTTCATAATTTCCTCCTCCTCCTCCTCCCCCTCCTCCTGTTCCTCCTCCTCCTTCTTCTCCTTCTCCTTCTCCTCCTTCTTCTCCTTCTTCTTCTTCTTCTCCTCCTCCTCCTTCTTATTCTTCCTCTCTCTCTCTCTCTCTCTCTCTCTCTCTCTCTCTCTCTCTCTCTCTCTCTCTCTCTCTCTCCCTTCTTGCCCCTCCCTACCCCATTTTCCTCTCTCTCTCTCTCTTCATTCTTCCTTCTCTATTCTACTTGGAAGAGTCCAGTCTTATAAACACACACTAAGACTATCTCTAAGGATGTGACATTTGGGAGAGGTTTGAGGAGATGGGAGAGAAAGAACATCTTAGGTCTCAATAAGTTATGGTGGGTATCAGCTTGGGTTCTTGAGACCAAAAGCATCAATGAGAGCTTCACAATATAACAAAATATTGGACCCAGAAGGGATCTAAGGACAAAGATGATCAGAGCTAGAAGAGCCCTCAGAACAGTGGATATAAGATTTAGGACCCTTTGAATAGGGAGGGTCCTTAGAAAGCAGAATGTCAGTGTTGGGAAGAACCTTAAAACAGTGAAATCATATCCAGTAGAGACTTTAGAATGTAAAATGTAAACTTTGAAAGGATTCTAGCTTAGACCACTCCTTTTGTATATAGGGAAATTCAGTCCAAGAGTGAAGAAGAAATTACTCAAGGTCACATAGTAAATAGCAGACATAGAATGCCAGTCAAAGAAACCTGACCATGTCTATTGTTTTGTCTTTCATTCCATACCTCTCCGAGACCAGAAACCACCTCACTGGGGACTGGATGCTCACACTCTACTGTTGCAGGCTACAAAAGCCTCCCTGATATCTTAGGTTCTCAACCATTTGGGAAGAAAGAGGTTAATAAGTCCAATACGCCAGCTCTCTAAATATCAGCGCCCAAACCATCATTTTTTCCTGGAGGTTTTGCTCAACTGCAATCACTTGATCTCTTCTGTTTTAAATTGTCAGGGAACAGAACCTCTCCATAACTGCCCGGTTCTGCAGTAGCCCTCTGGATACAATTTATTCTCCATAAAGACATATATTATTTTAATTAGGATAATCTATTCTGTGTCTGTTCTAGTTTGTAACCCACGCATAATAGCTGGAGCAAAAACAGGTAGGAGCCAGATTGGCACCAGGGGGAGAGAGGGAGTCTTGTCCTTTCTGGGTGGAAAGAAGGGAGGGGACCTTGCTGATGGTCATGCTTGTGCATGTGTACAAGGAAGTGTGAATACCCAACCTGCACAAGAGTTTGCTTACTTTGAGGTATATCAGTACACCAAAGTTTAATGAGGGACCTTCCTACCTTCCTCCCTTGTTCCTTTCCTTCTACCTCCCTTCCTTCCTATCTTCCTTCCTCCCTTCCTTCTGTCCTTCCTTTATTTCCTTCCTCCCTCTGTTCTTTCCTTCCTTTCTACTTTCCTCCTTCCTTTCCTTCCTTCCTCTCTTTCACCCTCCTTTCCTTCCTTCCTTCCTTCCTTCTTCCCTCCCTCCATCTCCTTTCCTTTCTTTCTCCCTTTCTCTCTTCCTTCTTTCCTTCCTCCCTCCCTTCATTTATTCTTTCCTTTCCCCTTTCCTTCTTTCCCTCCTCCCTCCCTCATTTTCCCCCTCTTTCCTAGTCTTGTCCATTAAGTCTTTCCTTCTCCAGGCTAAACATTTCTAGCCTCTTCAATTTATCTTCATGCGGTGCTACCCTGAATGCATCTGATCCAACTCCTTTAGATGATGTCCGGCTTATCCATCCCCTTCTTAAATGCTAGCCTCAAATGGAATGGAACACCCTTGGTTGAAGACTTAGCCAGGGACTGTTACCTCCTTAAACCTAGACATTGATCTTTCTTTAATGAAGTTAAGATTAGCTAATTCAGCCCAAATTGGCAAGTCCCTGCCATGTGCTGGGCACTAGAAATATAAGGAAAAATAGAAATCATACCCATCTCTGAGGAGTTTACATTCTGAAGGGATGCAACATGTGAAGAGATAACTAAGGAGGAGACAACAGCAGTATCTAGTGGGGACTAAATAGGGTCTTCTCAAGCTGCTCACCTGAGTAGCACTTTGAAGGAAGCTGGGGATTCTAAGCAGCATTAAGGAGGAACACCTGCATTCCAGATACAGAAGATGGCACAGTGCAATGGCACAGTATTAGAGGGCAGCTAGTCAACCTATTTAAGTGAATATAAGGAAGTGATAGGAAATTAGGATTGAGAGGGAGATCAAAGGAGGCTTTAAAAGGCAAGCAAACAATGTTCTCTTTTATCCTAGAGGCAACAGGGATCCAATCTATCAGTCAACAAACATTTAAATCCTTCTATCCATCAGTTATTAAGTAAGTTAAATGTTAGCTTTACCAAATAAGGGTAAAAATGCAGGCTTTGACTATAAGGAACTTACATTCCAAAAGAAGAAGACAACATGCCAAAAATTACGGCTATATAAGATATATATGTCATAAATTGGAGGCTATCTGATAGCATGAGCAACAGGAGTGAGAAGAACCAGAGGAAGCTTCCTCCAGATGGCAAGGCAATCCACATAGAAATGCCAATTTGCTCTATTAGATCAGAGAGAGCCCACAGACAGCTAGGTGGTATGATGGATAGAGCACTGCCTTGGAGTCAGCAGAATGGGAGTTTGGATCTGATCTCAGACACTTACCACTTACTACCTGTGTGACCTTGGGCAAGTCACTTAACTCTGGTTGCTCGGCATCCAGACCCATCTCCAGTCATCCTGATTCATGGACCCAGATGACTATGGAGGAGAAAATGAGGCTGGTGATTTAGCACAGCATCCCCTCATTTAAATCCAATTGTCATGGTATCACCTCCCTGATGTCATGGTCTTCTTCAAAAAAAATGAAGGACAAACAGAAAGGGGTCAAGGGAGAAATTCCAGGGAAAGCCCAACTGATTGCCTAAGGCAGGGACCTTACTTTTTGGCTTCTGGGCCATTGGCACTGTCTTTGGAGAGTAACACATGGCTTGGGAGCTAGTTTCCTTTTAAGCAACTGCTAAGATCTCCAATCAGCCCCAACTCTATTTAAACCCCAGACCAATGATGAGTTTTGGGGTTGTTTTCTTTGGTTTTGTTTTAATTCAAAAGTGCCCAGTTATCCTCTCCCCATTATTTTCCAGGAAGCAAATCAACATTTCATTTGTCCGATGGACTTCACTGGGATTTGTCCGCCCAAATGAGCTTTTGAAACTCGTTGACAGTACAATGGATTACAGACCAGCTGCAGCAATAATGTAGTGGCCCTGAATTCAGTAACATTGAAAATACAGCTGTAAACATCTGGGTCAATGCCGATTAATCCCTGGTGAGGCTAAATGAAAGATAGAGTCTCACTGGGGACAATCTGGTTCTCCATTATCCTTTACAAAGGGTCTCCTGGGACTTTCCTTATTTACCCAATCAAGCCCTGCTTAATGGAAAAGCAAGAACCAGGATTAAAATGATATTCAGAGGACAGTCACTTTGATACCCTGAGGCGGGGGAGGAGGCTTCTAGAGTGTTGAGGTAGGCACCCACATTTTGTTCAGGGTTTAAACTTCCCTGTTGTTGGGGATGGCAATGACACCCAAGGACCACCATGTTGGTCTCTAGGAAGGATGGCAGTGACCACTGAACTTCTCCACCCCTTTCCTTGCCTCCTTTGTAATTCAATGCACTTTGGAATTTCATGTATTGCTCAGGGTTCATAGCAATAAAAAATGACTGGAATCTCGCTTCAAAATGAACCGTGGCCGGGCCTCTTTCTCTGATAACATCAAGGAGTTCTTTTAAAATAAACCCCAAGTAAATGAGGGGGATTAAGGAGGCAACCCCTCACTAACTCAGCCTACCTGGAGGAACTGGAGGGGACTGGGCTGCTAGCTGGAGCACCCCTCTACCAGAGCTCTGGGACCAGGTAAAGAACATGTCTCAAGGTGCCACACAGAATCATGATCTCATAGTTGAGAGATCCTAATGGTCATTTGGTTCATCTCTTATCCCAAAGGAATTCATTCCTCAATCTAGCCATCCTTTCTTGGAAGAGCTGTAAGGATGAAGGATTTATTATTTGGGCAGTCCTTTCCACTTTTGGATACCTCTAGTTGCTTAGCCATCAAGTTAATAGATATATGTCGATATCAAGTCTAAATTTCCCAGGAGACAATAGTGATTCTAATGCTCTCTTTTAACAGATGAGGAAACGGAGGCACAGAGATGTTAAGTAATACACCTGTTTAGGTCACCCCATTAAAATTTGAAGTGGGATTTGAATCCAGGTCTCTCAACTTCATTTTCATGTCTCTATCCCTTTACCACACGGCTCCTGGGTTGTACAGAATGTGTCTAATCTTTCCTCTATAATATTATTATTTTTCAAGAGTTTAAGACAGTTACCATGGACCACACACCCTCTCTTTTCTTTTATAGGTCCAACATCTCTAATTCTTTCATTTATTATGATTTTAAATTAAATTTTGTTTATTCCAATTAATAAAATTAACCTTTCTCCCAAAGGGGAGAAAGGTATCATAACCAATATCACAAAAAACAAACCAAACAAATTCCCATACTGACTATGTGGGAGTAGAGGGAAAATAACCATTTATATAGCTTCCACTACATACTAGACTTTGCAAATATTATCCTATTATAAATTAAAAATGCTATCTCATTTTTCCAAAAAAATGCACTTCATTCCATCCTCGAAATTTATCCTTTCTCAGGGAATGAAATCATGCTTCCACTTGGGTACCCTGGAATCATAACTGTCCATTGAGTTGATAGTTCTTAATTCTTTCATAATTGTTTTTTAAATGTTGTACTATTTATCACTTATTCTCTTGTTTCTGTTTGACCCACTCAGCATCAGTTCATTTAAGTCTTCCCAAATTTCTCTGGAAGCCTTCCCTTCATTTCATATACTATATGGTTAGCAATTCCAAAGTTGATGGCCATCTCCTTCATTTTCATTTCTCTCTTACTACAAAAAGAGCAGATAGAAACAATTTAGTCCCAATTCTTTCAACCAGTCTTCTAAATGGCAAGAATTTAAGGTCTTTTGACATCACAGTTACTCTCCTCTGGACCAATCATTTGATGGGTGATTACTCAAGCTACAGAATAGGAGAAAAGATCATGTCCTGACTAGAAATGGATATTTGTGAAGCAGGTCCAAAGAGAAAGAGAAAAAATAGCCTGGGATCACTTTGACCTCAGTGATCAATCAGCAAGCATTCATCAAGTGCCTACTATGAGTTAGGGCCCTGGGCTAAGCACTAACCTATCCACATCAGAACAAACTTAGCATCCCTTCTGAAGGACTCTATACGGTAGGAGCTTAATAAATGTAGGTTAAACCAAATTAATGTCAGTTAGGTAGCACCATAGTGCATAAAGTTCTGGGCCTAGAGTCAGGAAGACTCATCTTCCTAAGTTCAAATCCAGCCTTATACCCTAGTTGTGTGACCCTGGACAAGTCAATTAACTCTGCCTCAATTTCCTCATCTGTAAAATGAACTGGAGAAGAAAATATCAAACCACTTCAGTAACTTTGCCAAAAAACACCTCAAATGGGGTCACAAAGAATCAGACACAACTGAAATGACTGAACAACAACAAAACTGAATTGAACTGAAAGGAATTCAGTGAAATTCAATTGACTATATTTGTGTGTAACAAAAGGAACCTGTATCCCAATGTGGCCACATCATGCTTAGAGGTTTAAGACTAAAAGATCCTTAGGACATCATTGAGTATAATCACTTATTTTTTTTTAGAAGGCAATGGGATTAAGTGATTTGCCCAAGGTCACACAGCTAGGTAATGATTATTAAATGTCTGCGGCTGGATTTGAACTCAAGTCCTCCTGAATCCAGGGCCCGTGTTCTATCTACTGTGCTACCTAGCTGCCCCATAATCCCTTAATTTTAAAGATGAGAAAGTTAAATTGTGCAACAGGGAGATGTAATAGTTTGCACAGGATTCAAACTCAGGCCTTCCAGACTCAAGCATGTAGTCACTATTTCACTTGTAGATCCACCAGAATATTCGAGTACTTGCCATAGTTTTTGTCTCTGGGTCTCAGTTTCCCAATTTGTAAAACAAAGTGGTTAGACTTGTTGCTTTACAAGGTTGCTCCTGACTTTAAAATCCAACCCTTTACTATTAGAACTGTCTTAATAAATCCATTCCTTTAGGTTTATCCAATCACCACAATTCTATCCCTTGCTTCAATTTATTTTAGGTAGCTGAGTCATGAAACTCACTTTTTAAAATGAGACCAGAACATATGAGTGCCTATGCATTCCCACTCTGGAGACTATAAGCAGAAAAAGGGAGTGGAGGTGACAGTTTGCCAAAGACATGGTTGGTGAGATCATAGGTACCAGTTGGACAAGATGGCAGCTTGGTGCTGTTTTTTCAAAGGAGTCCTCCTGGAAAGATGGATGCTTTGTATTTCCAGGTCTAAATGCCTCTTCTGGAAGGGTTCTGAAAACCATTTTACAAGAATGCTAGTGCTGCTGTTTGCTAATGATATCTTACTTGGGTTCATCCTTTACCTTGTTCATAGTGCCCAACTCTTAATGGTAGATGGCTATTCCCCCAAATCAAATCTACTTGAAGGTTTGCAATAGAGTGTGGGCCAAATATGCCAGCATGCCAGGGAACATCTGGTTCAGGCTCTATGCATGCCTCTGAATCAATTCTGAGTTGCCACATTTAAAGACTGATTGTGTTATTTGAATGGCACAGGGAACTTCAATTTTTCATCTTAGAGAGTTGCTTGGGCCACTAAATGGTTAAATGACTTGTTTAGAGTGAAATAACCAGTTTAGACTCATGGTCTCCCTGATGCTTAGGCCAACTCTCTATCCACTATGCCACACTGCTTCTCTTTGGGATTATAACTTCCCAAAAAACTACCACCCTTGCTTGCTAGCATAGTGATATCATTTTGGTCCCCTTTAAGAACAGACAATAACCAAGCAACCAACTCCATGTGCTCAAGGTCATTTTGAGACAAGGAAATCCCAAATTAGCTCCAGTAACTCGAGTGCAATAAATTTGTAATAGGAGGTGAATTGGAAGGGGACCTCTACTCATTGGACTCTGAGTGCTTGAGATAAATAATTATTCATATATTTCACATACATAATATATATATATATATATATATATATATATATATATATATATAAAATGCACTTTAGTCCAGATAGTCAAAGGTACCAATTTGGTAAATTGAGGAATCGGGTTGCCCAGAACTAGGGAGCCGATAGTCCTCCTAGTCACACTTCATCTGGGCTAATGTTTTTAGCTCTGGGAAGAAGAATCATGCCTCAGGGTAGAAGGTGTTTAGAGGAGAGCAAGCAAGATGGCAGAGAACCTTGAGTCCATGCCATGTAACCACTGGTTGGAAGAGCTGGAGGAGATTCTCATGGAGAAGATATGGCTCAAGAAAACTGATTTTCTGAAGGGCTTTTATGAGCAGGAGGGATTAGGTTAATCCTGCTTGTCCCTCAAGGATAGAACGAGGAGAAAAAAAGATGTTGCCTCTTTTGTGAAAATTTCGGATAGAAGGAAAATTTCCTTAACAAGTAGAATTATCTTAAACTGACGCCAGTTGTCTATAGTGGTCAAGGGTCCTCGTTCACTATAGCCTTTAAGCTAAGACTGGGTCAGAGATATTGTCAGAGTACTGGGGGGGGGGGATTTCTGCTTAAGTAAAGGTGAGACAAAGATAGCTAGATGGTACATAGAGTCCCCAGGGTCTGCAGGAATTCATTTTTCTGAGCTCAAATCCAGCCTCAGACACTTAATAGCTATATGATCCTGGGTAAGTCACTTTATACTTTTTGCCTCAGTTTCCTCATCTGTAAATGATCTAGAGAAGAAAGTGGCAAACCATTTCAGCCAAGAAAACCCCAAAGGGAGTCAAAGAGAGCTAGACATATAACTGAAAAACAATCCAAAGGTGAGACAAGCTAATTGTTTCTCTGAAAGCCTGTGATTCTGAGATTCTACATGTTATTCCTGTAGGAGTCACAATGCAATTCAACAGGAGTTGAATTCCTGCCTTCCATCCTCCCACCAGATACATAACAATTTGTGTTACATTCCAGGGCTACAAGGCAAAATGAAAAGCAGTTCCTGCTTTCAAAGAGTTCATTTTCTAGTAGAGGTTACAGCAACTCTTTCAGGGCCTCAGTTTCCTCATTTTGTAAAATAATTAAAGGGAGGGGGTGATAGATTAGATTGCTTCAGTCCCTTCTAGGTCTAGCTTTATAATCCTACATGCCCAGAATATTTGAGTAGGAATGGTCATCCAGGGGGACAAGGATCTGGAAAGGTCTCAGATAGGAAGGACCACATGTTCTGAGCCTTGAGATAAGTTAAAGAATCCAAGAGACAAAGGAGAGGAGGGAGACCATTCGAGTCATCAGTAAACGCTTGGAGGTTAGAGATGGAAGGCTGAGTCTCATCCAGGTTCAGCAAAACCCGACCAGAGCTCTGTCTCTGCAGCATTCCCCCCAAGCTGATTCATAGGAAAGATGCTTCCAGCCTCAACACCCACCTGGGGAAAGAAGGGAACCCCAGGCCTGTGTCTATGACACATACCCATAACCCTGACCCTTGCAAAGAACAATCAAGTTCACTTAAGCCTTTGATAAGGTCACAAGGTGACCTCTGCCAGCCAGTCGTCCATGGGCGCTGGAAGCTAGCATTAGTATCACATTATTATGTCCTGATAAAACTCAGTTACTCTTCGGCAAAAACCCATAAATCACTCGGCTTCACCCAATCAGGTTTCTGTCACTGTAGCTAAACGGTGACTCAGGCAGCAGCATTTTTCTATTGGCTGTGACAGGGGATATAAATCTGCCCCCAGCCAATCCACTGTGGGCAGTAGGGCATGTCAAGAGAGGTGACAGCCAATCAAGGCCTCCCCATGGATGAGAGCAAAATTCCATCCTCCCTCTTCCCCATCCTTGCCATCCCTGCTTAATTAAATGAGGGGAGGGGGATAACTCCACATCTGTAGCAGTTGTTGAAATGTCTCTGGTTTTACAAAATGGTGAAGGGTTCTTTCCACCATCACACCTAAAAAAAGGCAATTCATGCTTTCATAGAGAGGATCTATGTCATTCGAGGAAGAAGTGGTGGGAAAGGGGTGAGATTATCAACTTTCACTCACACACAACTCCCCCCAGACATTTCAGAGCAGTGATTGCTAGTTATAGGCACTTGAGCTGACATTCAAGGTCTTCTATCAATGGCAGCAGCATCCCTCCATCATCAACAGATTAAGAAGAAGGATGATGATGATGATAGTGCTTTGAAGTTTACAAAGCACTTTACATTGTCTGATTTGACCTTTTAAAATATTTTGCAGTGTATACATTATTATAATTATTTGTGTATTGGAAGATCAACAAAAATTTCTATATTCAAGAAAGAGTAAGCAACTGAATGTCTTTTTATAAGCATATATATGTTTTATAAATATATAAAAATGTTCTTGATATATATATATATATATATATATATATATGGAAAATGAGAAAGAAAAGCAAAGAAGGAAAGAAGGAAGGAAGGAAAGAGAGGGAGGAAAGAAGAAAGTACATATAGATGGGTAGGAAGGGATAAAGAAAGAGAATGAGAGACAAAGAGACAGAAAACAAGATAGTTTGAGCAGATAGAAAGATACTGACTGGGCACTGAACTGATTTTATTGGTATAGGGAGTTCCCTCTATCAATGCATGCTTTAGCCTGAGATTTGTCTAGAACACTGAGAGCTGAATTGATTTGTCCAGGGTCACATCACCAGAATATTTCAGAGGTTAGACTTGAATCCAGGTCATGCTGGCTGCCAGGCTAACCCTTTCTCACTCTACCACATTGCCAGCACCATTATCATCATTTATCATTATTACATAATGTGTTAAATTTAACAAGTTTGTAACAAAAATGTTCTCTTTGTTTATGCCTCCAAATGTTTTTGTTTTCTTGAATAATATTGTACTGATCCTCTTAAATTTCCTTTTCTATCACCACACTCTAGCCTAACATTACTGCACTCCCTGAGCTGAAACCCTCCCCTTAGAACAAATGTGTAGAGACCAGTGAAGCAAACTTAAACCACTGGCCAAATCTGAGATGTTTGTTTCACTTTCTATCTTAATTCTGATCCTCCCATAACCCTGTGATGAAGGCACCATGGACATTACTGTCCCTATTTTTTTGATGAGGAAACCAGATCTCAAAGATATAATGGAAATTGTTCAGTCCCATATATGCTAGGTATGAAATAAAGGATTTGAAACTAGGACTTCATGCCTTCAGTTCCAAAAGTATTAGACCAAATATTCTCAAAATGTGGCTTGTGGATTCCTGGTAGGTGGGTGGGGACATCCCAAGACCCTTTCAGATACAGAGAATTAAAGATGCAACTAAATTTGGAAGCAGCTAAAAAGCTCTGTGGATAGCACAAAAAGCCTAAAGTTAGGAAGATCTAAGTTCAAATCCAGCCTGAGTGGAGTTGACTCAAGCCTCTCTTCACCTTGATCCATTGGAGAGGGAAATAGCAAATCATTGATATTTACCAAGAAAACAACTCCTTCCTTCCCAAAGTCCTGAAGAGTTGGACATAACTGAACCACCACGGAGCTTTAGATTGATACATATACATATACATATACATATACATATACATATATATATATATATATTCCAGATAAATGAACAAATTGAATAAATAAATAGGCTAATGAATGAAAGAAAAATGATAGACAAACAAAAATAAAATCAATGAAACCCCCAGATTTTACTGAAAGGGATAAGTGGAACCATGATGTTATATACACAGTACCTGATGCTTATTCAGCATCTACTATTTTCTCCTTCCATCAATATTCATTGAGGTGAAGTGAATCAAAATTAATTCAAGTGAAGTGAAACTTGGTGAAATTGCTTTAGGGAAAACAAACTTGAAAATCCAAAATGAGGCATGGTTGCCTACAACCATGGCTCATAGACATGGCCAGAATCATGCATGGAGGGGATCTGTTGCCATTGTACCCTAGAATCCTAGAGGGCTCCTTTGCAGGGTCCCAGAGAAGGTTAGAGAATTGCCCTCTAGGTCACAGATACAGGACTAGAATCTGTTTTCTGACTCCTTAATTAAATTATCAATGAAGCAAATTCCCGTTTTTGAATGTGAGGCTCCATCACAGAATGTCAGCACCGGAAAGGTTCTTAGATCGATCTAAAATCGAAAGGACTTCAGAGACCACCTAGTCCAAAACTCTCATTTTACAGATGAGGAAACTGAGATATCAAGAAGTTGAATGATTTGCCATTTATCTTGCTATTGTGTTAGTTGAAACTTCTGTCTCAGGCTGCTTGCAGAGCAGTATTCATTCAGTAGATGGAGCAGCTAGGTGATGCAGTGGATAGACCTGAAGCTGGAGAGATCTGAGTTCCAATCTGGATTGAGACACCTATTAACTATGTGACTCTGGGCAAGTCACTTAACCTCTCTTTGCCATTCTAAAATTGGAGCAATAGCATCTACCATAGAGTATTAGGATCAAATGAAATCATGTTTGTAAGGATCCTGGCATACAGCAGGCACTATATAAATGCTTATTTCTTTCCCACCAGGGAACAATACAATGAATCTGAAGTCAGAGGCCATGGGCACAAATTTGGATTTTCCCATATTATATGGTGGCCATGGGAAAGCCAATTCCCCTTTTGGAACTCAGTTTCCTTCTTTGTTATGTTCAACAAGATAATTTTTAAAGCCCTATTCAACTCAAAATCAGGTCTTGGTGACTTTTGCCAAAACTGGCAGAGGAGATTGTACGTGTTGGGGGGGACTGGGGAGATACCCATGCCTGGACCCCTCCTGTCTAAAGGGGCTGCTGGAATAGAAGTGGGGGCTTCCCCAAGATCTACCAGCTACTGCCAGAGGAGCTCAGAAGAAAGGATTTGGCCGGAATCCAGGGAACAAGTCATAAACTTTACTACCGCCTTTCTCAGGCCATGTACATGTGTGTGGATGTTAGAAGTCAGCGAAACTGCAGGACCAGCAGCCGTGTGGGAGAAAGTGTGTGTGTGTGTGTGTGTGTGTGTGTGTGTGTGTGTGTGTGTGTGTGTTGGGGGGGCTCAGCATGGCTTGAGGGTGAGCCTCTTCTTCGGAAAGGGCAGCAGAGTCTACAGCTGGAGGGGTCCCAGGCCCTGCTGCCCCCCAACACCCACCCACCCACTCAGGGAGGGAGCCGCGGAGAGCGGCCGGTCAGTAGACAGAGCCGTGCCCCTCTCCACTTGTGCCTGCTGGCCGGCCCGGCTCGGCTCGCCCCGTAGCCTCGATAGATAATGGTTTAATAAAGCGATCTGGTTTTTATTTAAAGGGTCGGTAGTAAAACCCCGATCACATTTCTCACTTGGTGGGTTAAAAAACCGCTTACGCTCATTTCTGCAATGTAAAACGACTCTATATCAAATCAAACATTTCCAGATGTGCCCAGCTTGGGGTGCTTTGGGGAAAAGGCAGGCGAGGAGGCAGAGGGCGGCCAGCTGGCTGCCCAACGCGGGGCTGGATCCCCACCTAGTGGGAGCACCGAGGAGGGGAGCCTGCCGGCCCGGGCTAGCCGGCAATTCTCTTTCTTTTTTCTTTCTTTCTTTTTTTTTCTTTCTTTTTTTTCTTTCTTTCTCTTTCTTTCTTTCTTTCTTTCTTTCTTTCTTTCTTTCTTTCTTTCTTTCTTTCTTTCTTTCTTTCTTTCTTTCTTTCTTTCTTTCTTTCTTTCTTTCTTTCTTCCTTATTTCTTTTTTCCTCTATATTCTGTTTATTTTTTCCTGTTCTATTCTATTCTATTCTCTCTTCCTTTATTCTTTTTTCTCTCTTCCTTCCTTCCTTCTTTGCTTTCTCTCTTTTTCATTCTTTTATTTATTTCTTTCCTTCTTTCTTTCTTCCTTTCTTCCTTCTTTTCTTTCTCTCCCACTTTCTTTTCTTCATTCCTTCCTTGCTTTCTCTTTCTCTCCTTTCTTTCTTTCTCTCCCTCCTCCCTCATTTCTTTCTTTGTTCCTTCCTTTTTCCTCCCCCTCCCTTTCTTCTTCCTTCCTCTTTCTTTATTTCTCCCTTGCTTCCTGGTTTCCTTCCTTTCATCCTTTCTTCCTTCTTTCTTTTCTTCCTTTCTTTCATTCTTTTTCCTCCTTCATCCTTCCCTTCCTTCCTGCTTTCTTTTCCTCCTTGCTCTCTTTTTTCTTTATTCCTTCCTTCCTTCTTTCCTATCTTTCTTGAATCCTTCCTTTGTCTTTCTTTCTCTCTTTCTTTCTATATTTCATTCTCTTTTCTTCCTCCCTCCCTTCCTTCTTGCTTTCTTTCCCTCTTTAACTTCTCTCTTTTCCTATTTTCTTCCCTCCTTACTTTCATCTCTCTTTCTTTCCTTCCTTCTTCCCTCTCTCCCTTCCTCTTCCCTCCCTCCCTTCCTTTCTCTTTCTTAATTTCTTCCTTATTTCTTTTCCTCCTTTCTTTCCTTTGTTTCTTTCTTTTTCCTTTCTTTCCTGCTTCCTTTCCCTCCTTACTCCTTCCTCTATTTCGTCTCTTTGTTCCTTCCCTTTCTCTCTCTCTCTGTCTCTGTCTCTCTCTCCCTCCCTCCCTTCCTCCCCCCTTCCTCCCTTCCTTCCTTCCTTCCTTCCTTCCTTCCTTCCTTCCTTCCTTCCTTCCATCCTCCCCATCACAACCTGAATTCAAATCCCCCTCCCTAAAACTGGGTGACCTTAGGGAAACCCTTAAACTTCAGTGTTAGTTACTTATCTCAATTTTAAAACTAAGGATTCTATGAAATGCTAAGATTTTAAGTTACAGAGAAGGTGCCATCCTGCTTTGATAAAGGAAATTCCCTCTCTATCAATGAAATCCCAGGTTGAAAACCTAAAGTAAAATGAAATAAAGGAATTGAATGACAAATCCCTTTTCATCTCTAGGGCTAAGATTTAATATGATACTATCAGAGTGGGAAACTTCCAGTGTGGATACTTCCTCCACTCAGGCAACTTAAAAGCCTAAAACAAGTAGAGGTTAAGGCAAAGGGGCACCTGGCTAGGAAAGTCATGAATCCCAGTTTTTTTACAAGTCTCTTTTTTCCATTCATCCTATGTAAAGCCATCCAATACAATACCACCCAACAAGAGTGCATTATATGGCCACAATATGTGAGACAGTAAGAAACCAAAACCTAAACCAAATAGTCTCTGCCCTCAAAATATTTCCATTCTATTGAGGAGGTAGGACATGTAGAATAACTATTAGTATATGCCCAGCAACTGGATGACTGATAGAACAATAACAGTTGGTGAGAGCAGAGGGGGCAACCAGAAAAAGACTTCTTGTAAGAGATGGTGAATGCACAAAGCTATGGTTTCTAAAAGCTGAGATGAGATGGGGGGGGGGGGATTCCAAAAACAGAGGTAGCCTGGGAAAATACCCTCTTTGGCGGAGATCAAATGGTTGGGGGAACAACAAAGAATTGAGAGCATCTAGTCTTTCAGGTAGGTCACCTTTAAATGGGTAACTATAGTCTCCCAAAGGTTATTGGATCTTGAATAAATTGATTAATTTTTGGTCTGGAGGAATGGCTAGAGCAGGAAGCCTCTCTACCAATGAAAATGGGCAACTCTCTTAAATCACTTATCTATGTGCTTCTTAGAGAAAAGATGAGAGCCAGGCTCCTCTGACTCTAACCACTTGGCCAGGAGTCACATACATAAGGAGAAGGAGATGAATTTCAGTTCTGAGGATGGGCAAAGACCATTTCATTTCATTTCCTTTGTATCCTTAATAATTAGTACAATGCATAATGGGCACTTTTCAAATGCTTGTTGGCAAGTTGAATTGCCATCCACAAGTTCATTTCTCTAGGTAGTGACAATTGAATCTTTCCAGAAGTTTTCCAAGGTTCTGGCATTCTCCCAGGTAAAAACATCCCCCATTTTCTGTTGTCTTTGGACAACAGTAGAGTGGACATAATTATCCATAATGTAGAGACATTTGAGTTTTTGAGATGATAGTTTGTCCAAGGACCCTCAGCAAGTGTCAGATGGGAGGATTTGAACCCAAGCCTACCTTGACTGCTGGTTCACTACTCTTTCTGATATCATCATTCTTCCTTTAAGAAGGACTTTGTCTGCCTTTAGAGGGAAGGCAGTAAAATAAGAACCAAGAAAGGTTTCTTGAAGAAGGTAAAATTTGAGATGGGATTTGAAGGAAGGCTAGACTTTCTTCTTTGTGAGGAACTCCCAGTGAGATGACTCCCTCCACCATCACAGATCACAACCCATCTATGACTTAGTAGATAAGTCATTGGGAGTTACCTAAGACATCTCCATGTTAGGTGATTTTCCCGAGATCATGGTATTAAGTGTCAACAGTGGTCTTGAACTCAGGTCTTCCTGACATAATTTTTTCATCGTATCAAAAATTTAGAGCCGGAGGGGATACTAAGATTATCTCTTTTACAGAAGAGGAAACTGAGGCACAAAGAGTTAATTGACATGCCCAGAGTCAGAGAGCTGATAAGTATCTGGGGTCAGATTTCAATCCAGGCCTTCCTGACTCCAAATTCAGTGCTCTATCCTCTACCCCATGCTGCCTCTATCTGTGAGTCTTATCCTTCTCCAAATTCCTCCGAGGAAAGTAAACACTTGGAAATACACTTGCTGGCAATCAACATCAGGGAAATTCCAGTGACTTTTCCCCCAAAGTATACATTTTTTCACTCTAAATTAAAACCGAAGCCAACTTCTAAATTTAATAATAGAGTTATAAACTCTTGAAAATATATGGATGGTTGACTGACCCCTAAGTGAAAAAGAGTGACTCTATAAATAGAGGTCCTTGTAGGAAAATTATTGGGATTTGATCCAAAGCTCAATGAATGACTTCTCTTTGCTCGATGTTCCATGGTGCAGGATTGCCTGGGGTTCTGACTGGTATGATTGTCATCGATAACCCTAGGATGACTGGCCCCTGTCCCACAGTGGAGTCTCTTCCTCACTGACCTTTGATACTTTGTATGGATCCAATTGAAAGTGAAAAGGGATTAGAGGATCACAGGACCATGGATAGGGAATGGAAAGGACTTTAAAGTTATCCTCACAGCTGCCAAAGTGATTCATCCAAAGTAGATGCTTATGTTACTCCAATCCTCAGCAAACATCACTGGATCCTTCTTACTTTTAGAATAAAAGATACCATTCAAGGATGATTGTCTAATACTCTTCTTACTCTCTATTCTAAACAAACAACCCACCACCACCATCACCTCACACTCATGAGTACTATGTCTAAGGCAATAGGTTAGTCTTTGAGCATACAAAACAAAACAAAAAAAAAAAAAAACCTGACATTGTCGCTGACCTAAGGAGGACAACCTAAGCAAAAGTCTTTGCACTAGGTATCTGTTCTGCAGGTCTGGAATACCTTGTCCTTTCACCTCTGACTTCCAGAATCCCTAGCCTGCTTCAGTACTCAGTCCCAGTGCATGTTTTTCCAAATATTAGTGACTTACCCCAAAACCACTTTCCCCAGTTTCTAATAATCCAGGTTGAACCTTGGATATTATCTATTCTAACCCCTCATTTTAAACATGAGGAAACAGACTCAGAAAGGGGAAGCAACCTCCCTAAATTCGTTCTAATAATAAACAGTAGGCAGAATTTGAACCCAGGTCTTTTGACCAAAATCCAATATTCTTTCTATTGTGCAGATTTATTCTATTTAAAAATGAATAGAAAGTTTTTATTTTAATTTTGAGTTCTGAAAACTAAGATAATTAGAGAATTTTCTTTAGATGGCAGCTTTGAAGGAAGTTAGAGATTACAAGAGACTGAGAGGTATAAGAAACAGAATTCCAATCTCAGAGGTCACCTTTACAAAAGTACAACTGGGGCTCTCCAGCAATTGTTAGTAAAATGAATTTTTTTAAAGGTAATAGTCTTTGGTTTTTGTTCAAACTCCATGGCTCTTTCTTTGGATACAGATGGCACTCTCCTTTGCAGACAGCCCCAAATTGTCCCTGGTTGTTGCACTGATGGAATGAGCAAGTCCATCAAGGTTGATCATTGCCCCCACGTTGCTGTTAGGGTGTACAATGTTCTTCTGGTTCTGCTCATCTCACTCAACATTAGTTCATGCAAATCCCTCCAGGCTTCCCTGAATTCCCATCCCTCCTCGTTTCTAATAACACAATAGTGTTCTATGACATGCATATACCACAGTTTGTTAAGCCATTCCCCAAATGAAGGACATTCACTTAATTTCCAATTCTTTGCCACCACAAACATGGCTGCTGTGAATAGTAAAATGAAATTTTACTCTATTTTTGTGACACCAAAATATTGGAGGAAAACTGAAAAACAAAACCAATTATACAATTCTCTCTTCCTAGGCAATGCACATGAACATCTAGATGTTTAAAAAAATTTTTCATGAACATGGCTTGAACTCATCTAGACAGTCACTGGGTAATATATAATCACTAGTATTTATATAGTACTGTAAAGTTTACAAAATGCTTCACAATTATCTCATTTTATCTTCATAACAACCTTGGATTATCATTTGTTGTTGAATCATTTTAGTTGTATCTAATTCTCCATGACTTCATTTGGAGTTTTCTTGACAAAATTCCTGGAATAGTTTGCTATTTCCTTATCCAGTTTATTCTACAGATGAGGAAACTGAGACAAACAGGATGAAGTGACTTATCCAGGGTCACACAGTTAGTAAGTGGCTGAGTCTGGATTTGAACTCAGGTCTTCCTGCTCTATCCTATTGTGTCACCTCGCTACTCCAAAAGCCTTAGGACAGAGCTGCTATTATTTTCATTCCTACTTTATAGTTGAAGAAACTGAGGCAAATAGAAGCAAAATGATTTAGATCATGGGACACCCAGCTAATAAGCATCTGGGACCAGATTCAAAGCTTTCCTATTAGGAATACTGAAATTTGTGATAGTACTGAGTATAGCAAACATGTATTTTAAGCTATATTGGGTGAAAGATCAAAGAGGCAATAAATACTTTGTTCCAAGTGGTTGATTCAAAGGTATAGACAGAACTACTCCAAACCTATTTGTCTTCTGTTTTGTCGATCAAGGAAAATTATTTGGGAAGAGTCTAACCAAAGAAGTTTTGGGAAATTTGAAAATAACTAAGGATGTAGGAAGTGTTTGCCTTGATGCTTTCCGTTTATTTGAGTCCCCAGGCCCAGACAAACTATAACCCTAGGAAGTTCAAAGAACTAGCCTTGATGATTGAGCCTCTTTTGAGAATTTTTGAAAAATTATGGAGAACGGAAGAGGTGCTAGGTGATTAGAAGTGGGTAAATGCTCAAATTTTTTAAAAAAAGGAAAATAAAAAGAAATAAAGTGTCTATGAGTTTGGTTATGATTCCTGGCAAAATTCTAGAATATATTATTAAAGGGATGTTTTGTGTGAACCTCTAGGGGGAAAAAAGTCATGATTACTAAGAGACAACATGGATTCATTAAGAGCAGGTCATGCCAGACTAACTTAATTTCCTATTTTGACAGAGCTATTAGACTGGCAGATCAAGGAAATTCCATAGACACGATATAACTTATAGTGAGAAAGGCGTTTGACAAAGTCAAACAGGTTAGAAGGATTGAGCCAGATGGCCCCAAGGTCACTTTCTAGTCTCAAATTCCTTGATTTCATGAAGTCTCTTATTAATAAACAAGCTCAAGTGATATCTATGATTGATAATTGAATGATAAATGATAATGACATATATAATCTAATAAACAATAAGTGAGATAAATTTCTAAACTAGTTGAGTAGCCAGTCCCAAGGAAAAGAGATTAAAAGATGGTTCTGACCATTATTGGTGGTCTCTACTGGAGTGACCCAGGAATCTTCTCTTGGCCCTGGGATATTAAAAATATTTACCAATGACGTAGATAAAAAAATGGTTAGCAAGTTTACAGATCATAAAAATTGAGAGGGAGAGGAGGCAACAAGAAATAAAAATTAATAAAGATAGATCTATAGTCCCACTTTTGGCTTCCAAAGGAAAAAAAAAGACCATTAAGCAAGTACAAGAAAAGGGGAGGACCTGATTAGGCAAAGATCTGGGGATTTAAGGGAACAACAAACTCAATATGAACAAGTTATGTGACCCAATTGTCCTGAAATACACTGTCATTTTAGATTGTATTGAGAAATGTAGTGTCCAGCATGAGGAATTGTATTTTTCATTATATTTTTCCCTACTTAAGTCACATCTAGGTGATACTGTGCATGCAGCACTGGACTTGGAGTCAGGGAGAGCTGAGTTCAAATGCTCAGTCTTTTACAGACTGGGTGACCTGAGGCAAGTCACCTAGCCCAGTGGATCTCATTTTCCTTAACTGTAACACCGTGGTATTAAATTCAATGTCCTGAGTCATCCTTTCCTGCCCCAAATCTATGCTTCTATAATTCGGATGATTATATTAATTTTAAGAAAGCGTGGGCTAGAGCTGACTCATACCAGCTTTTGAAAACAGGTAGTTAAATTTTCAGTATGAACATTTATGCCTCAGAAATTGGTGAATTCTACAAATCAGATATAGTAATGATTTTGTTGATTTTCAACTTAAAAAGTGATAAAGAAAATATTAATAATGCATACTAAACATGAAAGTGTGCTCTGTGTACTTTTTTATTTTTGGAGAGTTACACATGATGGAAAATAGCTAAACCATGATCACAAAATGAAAAAAAAACTGAAGGTTATTCAGAAGAGGAGAAAAAAAGACAGACTGGGGACCAAACTCTAAGAAGACCAGAGATGCTTCCCAGGAGAAGACATGAGGATTGAATTCATGTATTAGAAAGACTACTGCAGAAAAAGACTATTTGGACCCAGAGAATGGGTCCAAAGAGAACAAACCTGGGAGCAACACGGTCAAAGTCCCAGCAGCAGTTTCTGATGGAGGAAGCAGCAAAGCAAAATGGAAAGGATTATAGTTCTAGGGTCAGAGGATGGAGATTTAAAAGACTGTTCAAAGACCTATGTGGTCTTGGATAAGTCACTTCCCTTGCGCCTGGGTTTCAGTTTCCTTATTAATAAAATGAGAAGCTCTGAGATTCCTTCTCATTTCAGGTCTAGGAGCCTATGGAACTTCAAATAAAGCAGCAATGGGCTGCCTTGGGTAGTAGTGAGACACCTATTAGTAGAGGGCTAAAACTAGTGACTGGGTGTCAGTCAGAGGATTATTGCTTTCCTACATTTAGGCATCCCTGAGAGTCTAAGGTTTTATCAATCAGCAATGTTTATCTGCCATGTATGTACTAGTCCCTTGGGATACAAATTCTAAGAATGAAACCATTCCTAGGCATAAGGAGTTTGCCTTTTAATGAATTCTGTGTTTCTGTGACCTCAAGTTTTCTGAACGAGATTCTTTCTAGATTTGAATGGTCACACCCCATGTAGATCTGCAGTCATATTTGAAAGCAATGAATCAGGGCTCCTCTTAACTCTGATCCCTTACTCCAAGCTCCCAGAAGCTGATGCCTCACTTTTGAATTAATTAACAGTTATTAAGTTTATACAGAGAAATAGAAAGCTGGTCATGGAGCTGGAGAGGTCCAGGTTCAAGTCCTGTCCTTGTTATTTCCTGATTGTAATATTGGACAACTCTCAAATGATGAACTGCAAAAAAAAAAAGATGTGGTAGCCTTCATCACTAGAGGAAATTTTCTCGCCAATGAAATTCAGTATGCAAGTCAATGTACGAGCTATTAAGTTTACAGAAATAATAACTGACATCATTCCTGACCCCAAGGAACTTGCATTTTATCTTTTTCATTTATATATTGATCTAGCTACCTATTCTTCTCTCTTCCTACCTAACTATCCATTTATCTATCCATCTCTCCATCCATTTATCAATTTATGTCTCTATCCATCTCCATCTATCTGTTTATCTATCAGTATATCTAGCTATCCATTTCTCTATCTCCATGTATACATCCATTTATTCATTTATTTATCCAACTATTAATCCACTCATCTATCTATCTATCTATCTATCTATCTATCTATCTATCTATCTATATCTAGCCATACATCTATCCAACTATCCATTCATCTATCTTTCTCATCCATATATCTATCCATAAACTTATCTACTCATTCATCTACACATATATATTTCTAACCATTTATCTCTTCATCCATTTATCTATGTCTCTATCCATCTATCATCCATCTCTCTATTTATCAGTCCATACACCTCTACATTCATTTATCCATCCATCTGTCTATCTATCTAGCCATTCATCTAGCTATATATCTAACTAACCATTCATTCGTCTTTCTCCATCCATCCATTTAGCCATTCATTCATATATCTATCTCTCTAAAGGCAGTTAGATGGTGAGTTGGATAGAGCATTGGCTTTGGAGTCAGGTCAGGAGTTTGAATCCAGTCTCAGATACCTGACTCTTAGTTGCTGTGTGACCTTGGATAAGTCACTTAACGCTTACTGCCTCCCATCCAGGTCCAACACCAGTCATCCTGATTCATATCCGGCCACTGGACCCAGATGGCTCGGAAGAAGAAAATGAAGCTGGGGACTTAGCATAGTCCCGCCTCACTCAAATCCAATCCATGTGCTTGTCATGGCATCACCTCCCTGATGTTGCATTAGTTGTCTTCAAAAATGAAGGACAAATATTAGTATTATTTCTCTGTACATCTATCTACCCATTGTTTTCTTTCCATCTCTCTACTTATCCATCCATCTCTTTATTCTAGGTACTTTGCTCTGTATGAGGTCCTCCAATGCAGAAGTCAACACAAAAGGGTCTTTACCCTCCCACTTACATTCCATTGAGAGAAAAGAACATTGACACAGGTAAGCAGGTGCGGAGCATAAATCAGGTTTTCCAAGGTCATTCTAGAAGGGCAGGCACTGGTAGCACAGTGGAAGGAAGCATCTGTAAAAGGCTTAGCAAGCCTTGAGGCACCAGAGAAATGTTGGCTGAAACAGGGTATCTATGAGTCACTGAGTATCAGGTATCCGTGAGTCACTGCGGGCTGATATTGTTTTGCTTTTCCCTTTGTATCCCCCAGATCCTGGCAGTGTGACTGACACATAACTGGGGTTGAATAAGTGCTGTGTGAGTGATTGATTGTGATTGATTTATAGCAACTGAAGGAATCAGAGTTATTCCCTAATTACTAGAACTTTGAATTCTCCTTCCCCCACTCCTCAAAAAAGTACTCTGTAAAGATTAAGGAGAAGTGGTGTAGTCCAATGGAAAGGACAACAGCTTGGCATGAGGTTCTGAGTTCAAATCCTGACTATGCAGAAAGTGGTGTTGGTGAAATCTTGAAGGAAACTAGGGTTCCTGGAACTGAAGGTGAGAAATGGGCATATTTCAGACATGACAGACAATGTTTGGTAGAGGCACAGAGACCAGGGAGGAAACTGCTAAAAAATCTAGAAAATCAGGATGACTCATTGTAAAGGGAGTAATAAATGAATGATCAGCCTAGAGAGGTGGGCTATGGGAGTGTAAAGGGAACAATCATGGATTAAATAACTATTATGGACCAAGCACTGTGCTATGTGGTTTACAAATATTTCCCCATTTTGATCCTTACAACAACCCTGCCAGGTAGATACTGTTATTAATCCCATTTTACAGTTGAGGAAACTAAGAAAAGTGACTTGCCCAGGGTCACCCAGCTAGTAAATATCTGAGACCAGATTTGAACTACTGATCTTCCTGCATTGTTTCACCTAGCTGATAAGACATTAAAATAGATAAGCAGGAAAGTTTGTATTTTATGGATGAGCCAATTAAGAGAAACACCAGGGTTCCTTGAAGAGGGATGTGGCATGGCCTTTTCTGTAGTTTTGAAAGCTGGGTAAAGAATGGTTAAGAGTTAGACAGCTAGACAGTCTGGAGGTAGTCTGGAGCAACAATCTAGGCAAGAGGTAGTGAAAGTTGCTTCTAAGGGTGATGGTTGTGTGAGTAGGGACACTAGGGTGATGCTCAGCAGATAAGAAGGTACAATTGTTCTGGCTCATTTTTACATATAAGTGACTAACATTGACTGAAAAATTAAAAATTTTATGATAGTATGCTGGGTTTGGACCCAGAGGATATGGGTTCAAATCTTCCCTGCTATTTATTCCTTGCGAAATCTTGGAAGGCCCTTTTACTTTCTGAGCCTTGGTTTCCTATTCTGTAAAATGAAGAGGTTGGACTAAATGACCTCTGAGGGCCCTTCCAGTTTGATAGTTATTAGGGAGATATTATTTGTTTGTTTGTTTGGAGCAATGATTGTTATGATTTAGTATTCTTTTAACTCCTCAGGCCAAATAATACATTTATCTGTCATTTACTTTGAACTATCCAGTGGTGAACTGAGTTGGCTTAAATCCATTTGGGCAATTTGGCATTTTTCAGGCAAACCTGAGCAACCCACGTCTAACTCCCCATAGACTTCTGTCTGTGTCTCTGTTACAGATCTGCCAAGAGCCATAGCCTTTAAACAGAACTTTCTTGTATTCATTTAAAAAAAATCTAGAATCCAGTTTTCAGTGGTGGGATAGTTCTTTTTTTCCCTGAAAATGAGTACTTTGAACTGATCCACTCTCTGAGGTCAAACCAGCCAAGGGCAAGGGAAGGATGAAGCTGAACCAGGGAAATCCTGTCCACTCCAGAAAGGAACCAGAACCTGAGTAAGTTATTTCAGCAAGCAATTATTAAGTACCTACTATTTACTAGGCATGGCATCTGATACTAAGAATGCAAAGGTAAAGATAAAACAGTCCCTGCCCTCTTGGAGTCTACATTCCCTGAGAGGAATCTGTTAAAAAGAGATAGATGATAGATAGATAGATAGATAGATAGATAGATAGATAGATAGATAATAGATAGATAGATGATAGATAGATAAATAGATAATAGGAAAGACGGAAGGAAGGAAAAAGGAAGGAGGGAAGGAAAGAAAGGAGGAAAAAAGAGAAAGAGAGAAAAGAGAAAGAAATAAAGAAAAAATAAAGGAAGGAAGGAAGAAGGAAAAGAAGAAAGGATAAGAGGAAGGAGGGAAGGAAGAAAGAGAGATAAAAAGGAAATAGAGAATAAATGAAAGAAAAAAGAAAGAGGGAGAAAGAAGGAAAAAGTGAGGAAGAGAAAAGTAAGATAGAAAGTAAGAGAATGAATGAGAAAAAAGAAGGAAAGAAAAAAGAGAAGGAGGTAGGGAGGAAGGAAGAAATAAGCAATAAAGAACATTTAAGTCTTTACTATGTACTAAACCCTGTGCTAAGAATTGAAGATATATAGATACAAGAGACAGTCGCAGTCCTCAAGAAGTTTACATTCTAATAAGAAGAAGAAACAATGCAATTAGAAAGAATAGAAGTCAGGCAGGATCATCTGGATTTGAGAAGTCACAGGGATGATGTATAGAACCACAGAAGGTGGGCTGATCGGCCTTTTTTAGTTGCAGAGGGAGTATTGATTTCATTTATTTATTTGTTTATTTGTTTTGCAGAGGAGAGATAGGAAGGGTCAAGGAGCTGAGAGATATGTGTGGATGTTAAGATGGAGAAATGTGAAGAATAGCTAATTACATAATTCTACAAGGTGGTGTGAGAGGGAAGATTTGAATCCATATCTTCTCTGCAGACACAAGTCCTCATTACAATCTATCCTACATCCTTTTGGATATGTAATGAATACCAAGTAATTGATGGGAGTCGGAGTCAGGGGGAATCAGGGAAATCTGCATAGCAGGTCTTCTAGCTAGGGAGGCATACACCTTTCCTTTCCCCCACCCAATCCCATTTCCCTCTTCCCCTGTTCTCTCCTCTCCATGGCCTGAGCATGGACAAGTTGCCTTCACTAGGAGAAACTTCAGTCCCAGAGGTGGAGAACAGTGGTATCCCTTGAGTGACTGCCCAGAACAGAATTAGCCAACCTTGAATTACATCCTTACCTTTTTTGCATCTTGCCTTGTAAATAAACATTCCATTTTTTGTACAAAAGGATTTTGAGGGGAGAGAGAGAGAGGGAAAAAATTCATTGGTTTGGCAGGATTGGGAAATTTTTGCTACTAAATAGGTCTTTTGCTTAAGACAGCATTTCAATGTACTCGGGCAGGCAAGAGGGAGATCCTTTGACCCCGCTCCAAGGGTTGAGGCCTGTTCGCCGCACGGTTCTGCCCGTGTTTACATGGGGAGTGGGACATTACCATTCAACCACGAAACGTTCCCAAAGCAAACACCAAGAAGTTGGGCCTCGGCATGGCCCCCTGACCGAAAACTCTGAAACCAGTCATTCACGGCAAGCCAAAACACATGAGCTCGGGTCGGTGAAAAGGACACAGCTTGCCTGCTTTTTTCAATTCCACTGAAGAGGTCTTTGAAGAGAGAGGGAGAGGAAGCTGAGGCAGGCAGGGCTAGCTGAGCAGAGCCCCCTTTCCTCTTTACGGAATTTAGGAGGAAAAGGTTATTGGAGAGGACAAAGGGTGAGATCCTGATTAAGCCTACTCTTGGGTTCGGGAACGGGCCTTGATGAGACAAAATGCAAAAAAAAAAAAAAATCAAAAATAATACTTCACACTTAATCCAAGCTTGCCAAGATGATCTCATGTTGATGGATCACCTCACTACCTCTAAAACAGAAGGACTGGTCCAACCACTCTACAAAACAGTTTGGTATCATGGGGGGACCAGTGATCTACTGTTCCACCTAAAGACGGCACTCTCAAGGATATAGTCCGAAGAAGTTAAGGAGAAAAAGTTGGTTCTGGTTGTTCAGTAGAACAAATCATCATATATAGATGTCTGGCAGAAACCCTTCTTAAAAGAGGTACTCCAAGAAAAGCTACCCCATGATCAAGGTTATCTGTACACTTGGATCCACTCAAAACCATAGCTTATAAGCTCCCATTGTTGCCTCTACTTTTATTTTTTTAGCCCAGAGATAAAACTGGTTTAAAAAGATATTTAATAAATAACATAATAAGAAAGGTAAACATGTAATTATATTCTCTCATAAATACACACACAATCATCAAGATGAATGAAAGAATAGCATATAAAGGAACATATGTGGACTGTACATTGCATGTCCATTTAATACATTCTTGAAGTGGGACATATATGGACAAAATACGACAAAGTTACACTGTTAATCTCTTTAGGAGAGATCCTTAACCTGAGCCATAGATAAGTCTAAAAGCTTTTGCCCCTGGGGTTCCAGGGTAGTGGCATAATATGATTGAGAATATGGGAAAAGCATGAGGTCAAGTTCTCCCAAGATTGAGAGGGCCTGTTACTGGGAAAAAAAAATCTCAATTCCCCTGGGTCAGAAAGCTCTTTGCATAAACATTATAGTTTTGTCTAAGGACAATTTGGAATAAGACCATTGACCTGATTCTGTGCTTTCCCTAATGGAAAGAGAAAAGAGATTCTATCTCCAATTTTGAGGGATTTTCTTGCCCAATGTAATGATAAGATCACTTAAAAGAAAGGCCAATTTTAAGTAACTGGGGAAAAAAAAGCAGTAAATGTCCAAGAGAACAGACCATGAAACTGAAATCCTTGCTGGTCATGATGGCCCATGCCTGTAACCCCAGCTCCCAGAGAGGGTGAATTTTTCACATCTTCTGAGTTTGGAGTTTGCAGGAGGCTAAGCTAATGGGGTTTCCATTCTGAGCATCAATAAAGTGAGACCCCAGAAGTAGGGGTGGGGGATGGGGAAGGGAAGTTGTTCACAGAATGGTGAACTGACCCAGATCAGAAAGAGCAGGTCAAAACTCTCTGAGGCATCTGTAATGGGATCGGGTCATGAATAGACCCTGAACTTCTAGTCTGAATGAGATGGAGACACTTGATGTTTAAAACAAATAACAATAAAAACAAAACATGTCCTTCCGTGGAAGACTACTGAGATAGAAAAGTGTCTATATTATCAGATATAGTGGAAAGCCTTGGCACTGTAATCAAAGATTGACATAAACTATGTTTTTTCCTTTTGCTTTTTTGTAAGATACAGTGGAAAAATTCCTGTCTTTGGAATCAGAAGGCCTGGGTTCAATTATTGCATCAGATGCTTTCTAGATGGGGGCACCTAGGTGGCACAATGGATAGAGCACAGGCCCTGGAGTCAGTTGGATCTGTGTTCAAATCTGACCACAGATACTTAAAAAAATACCTAGCTGGGAGGCCTTGGACAAGTCACTTAACCCTATTGCCTTACCCACAAAAAGGAAGTAGAGTCTCGAACAAGTAACTAAATATGACAAAGAAGTGAGTAGGCTCAAGTTCAAATCCTGTCTCAGATACTTGACACTTACTAATTAATACTGGACACTAACCCTGATTGCCTCGCATCCAGGGCCATCTCCAGTGGTCTTGCCTCATATCTGGCTACTGGACCCAGATAGCTCTGGAGGAAAAAGTGAGTCTGGGGACTCACAGCACAGCCCTCCCCACTCAAATCCAATCCATGTACTTGTCATGGAATCACCTCCCTGATGTCATGGTCTTCTTCCAGAAGGAAGGATAGATAGCAACAACAACAAATTTGACCTAATTTCCCTCATTTGTACAATGAGGAGGTTGGACGTAATGGCCCCAGGGGTCTCTTCCAGCTCTAAATCTATGTTCCTATTGCCTTTTACATCCTAGGAACTCAATAAATATTTACTGATGTGTTGATTGACTGATAGATTAATGCTTTTGCTGAATTGTTTTTCTTTGTGGCAAACACAATTCAATCTAGAAGGGGTGGGTTTAGGAAATGACTTTTATGTAAAGGCAAAAGGCATCAATAAAACATTTTTTAAAATGGAGAAGGTGAGAGCTGCTGCCCAGTGAAGGGAACAGTCTTCCAGTAGCTCTTGGGAACCTGTTTCAAGTTGCCCAGCAATGACCAGTAACAGGGCTTTGCCTCTTTCTGCCTCATTAACTCTGATACTGTTCCTGAAGAATCTGGGACAATTTAGACAGGAGCTGAGTGCATGGTTATCTTTGTGACTTCTTTGTAGCAAAAAAAAGTGAATTTCCTAAGGATTTATATAGAAAGGCAAGAATACAGTAGGCAAAATATAGTATTTTCAAGTACCTTAAAGTTTTTTAGAAGGATGCCATAGATAGAAAGCAAAGACTGGGTCAGGTTAATTACAAATGATTCTCATCTTTTCATTATGGTGATCCAAGCAAGGCTCTACAGAGAAATTCTTTTCTACCTCTTCATTTGATTCACAGTACCCACAATTAAATCAGTACAACTAAACTTTCTTTATTCAGGGGTGCTGATTGCTAGAGCTCCTACTATATGTCACCATTTTGAGGGCGAGAAGTGTTTCAATTTGTTCTTCCCTGGTTCTAGCACATCATCGCTTAAAATGTGTTTTTGTGATTGATTGATGGTTGGATTACAGGACTCTCTGTGAGACACTGAGGGAAGACAGAGAAGATGACTGTCTAATAGAAGTTGGTGTTATTATTTCAGAATCTTCATGCCCCATTTTGGATTTTCTTGGCAAAAATACTTCAGTGGCTTTCCTTGTCCTTCTTCAGCTCATTTTACAGAAGAAGAAACTGAGGCAAACAGGGTGAAGTTAATTGCTAGTTGTCTCAGATTGGATTTGACCTTGAGGTGAGTCTTCCAGATTCCAAGTCCAATGCACCTCCCAGCTCCCTTCTAATAGAGGAGACAAGATGTATATAGGTAAGCAACAAGCTCTCATTAAACACATACTAGGTGACAGACACCCTGGTAAGTAAGATGTGAGGCTATAAACAACAGCAAAAAAGAAAGATAGTTCCTGCCCTCTGGGGTTTACATTCTAATGGTAGACGATTACACACAAAAGGTCTGTGGAAGGCAAGAAAGGAAAAGTACCTACAAGTCAGGAGAGTCAGAAACATGACCAAGGAAGACAATAAAACACGGCCGGTTCCCAAAATGAAGAACCCTCAGATGGAACTTACCAAAAGGAGAAGGGAACCAGAATGACCCCTTTTCAAACACCCATGAAAAATTAAACAAGACAAGAGCAACACTACCACAGTATTCAATTACTGCAATGAATTAGTCTCCTGTTTCAATGCTTCCTCCTCTGGTGTTGATAGCAGCAATTCATGTGTATTCATCCTATGGAATTCATTTGTATCTTCCCTTAAATATCCCCACAGGAGGTCTTCCATACTTTCTATCCAGAAAAAACACATAAGAATCTAGCACTTCAAGGTTTTCAAAGAACAATATTCAGATTATCTGTTTTGATCCTTTCAAGCTAGGTACATTAAGACATCAATTTTATTTTTATTTTTATTTTTAATAGATTTTTATTTTTTCCAAATATACGTAAAGACAATTTTCAGTGTTCATTTTTACAAGATTGTGATTTCTGTTTTTTTCTCTCTCCCTCCCCTCTTTCTAAAACAGTAAGCAATTTGATATAGGTTATATATGTGCAGTCATGTAAAACATATTTGCCTATTAGTCACGTTGTGAAAGAAAGAAACAGACCAAATGGGAAAAAACCCATGAAAAAATGAAGAAAGTAAAAATAGTATGCTTCGATCTGCATGGAGAATCCATCAGTTCTTTCTCTGGAGGTGGATAGCATTTTCCATCATAAGTCCTATGTAATTGTCTTGGCTCCTTGTACCACTGAGAAAAGCTAAGTCATTATAGTTGATCATCACACAAAGTTGTTACTGCATATAATATAATGTCCTCCTGCTTGGCTCATCTCACTTGGCAAAAGTGTTCATTTTCAAACAGAAGAACCAAGGCTCAGAAGGAGAGGTGACTTGCCCAAAATCATGTAACATGTAGGAATGTGTTTTATTTCAGTTCTTACTGGCTCAGAACTGATGATTAAATATTCATTTTGAGCATTTATGCCTTGAAAATCAGTAATTGCTAAAAAGCACAGCTTTATTTATTTACTTATATTTTCATTGTAAGCACTCAAAATGAAGGAGAAAATGTTAATAAGGCAAATTAAACTTCAAGTGTATCACATGTATTTTTATTGGGTAGGGTAGAGATTCAATTGTTAAAACACTTACTAGGACACCTGTGTGGAATTCGAATCCAGATTTTCTGGATACCAAGTCTAGTATTTTCATATATATATATATAGTAGATATATATTTGTGTGAACACAGGTTGAATATACAAATATATATTGTGTATACACATGGTGTAACACATACACATCATATGTATATAAGATATTATTATAATATATGTTACTTTATGTTGTGTTACTTCCCAAGGAGTAACATAGATAAAATTTCAGCATATTCAAAGATATTCCATTTCATTGCTGTGGACACTCACTTTGTACATTATAGAGGCAATGTAATATAATGGGTTTGGTCTGTTTTCTCATCTATGAAATGAGCACAATAATAACCCCTACTTCCTAGGAGGAAATGAAATAATATAGTCAAAGTGCTCTGGAATCTTAAAGCAGTATATTAATGTTGGTTATTATTACAATGAACAAAGGAATAGACTTGTTCTTCTTGGTTCCAATAGAGAGGTTGCTAAGGTGACAACTGATATTTGACATAAGGGAAAATTTTCTAACAATTAGATCTGGTCAAAAGTGGAATGGGAAGCCATGGAAATAGGAGAGAGTGAGCCCTAGAAAAATGGACTCTCAGGAGTGAAAGAGAGCTCAGAGGTCATCCAGTTTAACTTGTACATGAACAAGAATTCTCATACTCAACAAAGGGTCATCTATCTAACTGCTGATTGAACTCTTCTAGTGAAGAGGAAACTTCTAATTCTCACAGTAGCTTATTCTACCTTGGGTAACCTTAGTTGCTATCCAAATAAGATCATAAGTTTCCTTTCCCTGTAGTTCTATGAGAAGAAAAATGATATCTACTCATCAGGGATATTGTAGGGGAGATCCTGGCTCAGATATGAATTGGGATAGAAGTCCTCAGAGGCACCATTCTGAGATTCTGGGGTTCTATAAAGATGATGCTAACTCCCACATGTTCTTCCAACCTGCCCACCAACCCAGCTGAGAAGTTCCTACACATGCTAAGATCTTGTTATTCCTCCTGTGGTGTCTTGACACCTACTCATACAATTCCTGCTGATCACTTGCAGGTGGCCCAGCTGGCTGCATGGGGCCAACAATCTCCCAAATTTGTTTCCCTTGTTTCTATTAAAATCATATGGTGGATAGTTTCCTAAAGTTGTTCAGATGTGAAGCATGGGATTCAGATGGAAGAAGTAGAATCTTTATATGTGTGTGTGGGGGAATCATTTGGATGAGGTCCTGCTAATAAAGGCCAGTGCCCAGCCTACTCTGAAGATGAAAGTGTCTCTAAAGGTCAGAGAATCCAAGCCCTTCTTTCTAAAGATGAAATGCATAGTAGATGAAAGGATTTCCAGTCCTGGACATTTTCCATTAGTTAACTCATCTTGACTTTTGTCTTGTCACAGGACTTTGATGACTCTCGAAGAGAGAGTGAGGCTGATGACTGTGTAATCCTGTCTCACTTAAATACAATTCACACCCAAGTCAAGACATCACTTTGTGATATCATTGATCCTCTTCTAAAAGAAAGGATGAACAACAAAACTCTCTCCTGAGTGTCCTTACTAGAGATAGTGCAGCTAAATGTCCTAAGATCTCCCCATTTATTTGAAGACCAAATCCAAAGAAGAATAACCAAAGTTATCTAAAGGAAGGGAAACAACTTCAACAAGGAAAAAAAAATCAAATAAAAATTACTTTAATCCTAAAGGAAAAGTCAACTATGGAAAGACTATTCTCTAGTCAATGAAGGCTTTCCATGAGAAGGAGACTCATCAAGGGATTAAGCATCCATAACAGGTATTTAAATGAAAGTAGCAGAAGAATTAGTCAAAAGGGCAAGATTTGATGTCAGAGAAACTGAGCCAGTTTCCAACTGGGAATCAACAGGAAGCTGAGACCTAAATTTTAGTCCTAGTTCTTCTGTTCTATGATCTTGAGCAAATCACTTTACTTCGATAAGATTCATTTTCCTAATCTGAGGATCTCTCAGGACCTTTCCAGCACTAAAATCCTATGATCTCCAGTAATATGGAAATCATTCTGCTTTTGGACAAACTCTGATTGTGTTGAACCTACATCTATCTTATTGAAATTTCTACGGCAGCTAGTGGGTGCAGTGGATAGAGCACCAGCCCTGGAGTTAGGAGGAGTTGAGTTCAAATCCAGCCTCAGACGCAATGCCAAGTTCCCTTAACCTCCTTGCCTTGCACAAAGAAAAGAAATTCCCAAGCATTTTTCCTAGTTCTCACTTGTGTGACCAAGCAGAAGAGTTTAATACTTTTTTTTTGGCTAGGAACTATTCTAGTTAGTTAAATGTTATTTGATTTTTTCAATTACATACAGAGATAAATTGAACTCTGCTTGCATAAAAAGGTATTCTCTTTCCCACTTCCACAGGACCGAGCAGTGAATAGAACCTGGCAGCTCAATGGAGAGAAAACCGATAATATTTCCTATATTAAAACAGGACTGAAACTTTCTATCAGCTATGCTCTTACTGTATTTTTCCTTTCACTTTATACACTTTATATATCCACTGTTAGGGGAGCAGGGGGAAGGCAAAGACAAAACCCCATCTCAAAAGCAAACTCTGTTTTATAAGGTTTGGTTTGGGGCATATGATCCTATGTATCGTGGGAACTGACCTGACCATTCTTTCCAAATCCAAGGATGCATCATGTTTATAGGATCACAGATGTAGAGCTCAAAGGGAGTCCAATTGCTTCACATAACAGATGCATAAACTGAGACCCTGAGATTCATTGACTTGCCCAAGGTCACACAACTAATAGCAAAGTACCTGAGGTAGACCGTGAGCTCAGGTTTTCCTGATTCCACTATACCAAACTGCCTCCACAAGTTCTCCTGGTTTCAGTTTCCATAGCAATTTTTCAGCAATTTTCCATTACTATAAGTTGGGAGTAGGGGAAAGCAGAAGGGGAAGAGAAGAAAGTTCACTTGCCATCTTACCCTGAGCCTGGGGTGGCTTCCACCAAGCCACCCAACCTTAGACATTTTCAGCTTTCAAAACTGGCCTCGATGTGTTTTAACAGGTGATGATGGCAGGTGACCCATGGGAGACTTTAACTTTAGAGGTATTTGAAGAGATAACAATGGTTCTCTGCATGTTTACATTTGCTGCCTGTGACTCAGATGGACACGAGCTGTTTATAAAAATCCATTGGCTCAGCTGGAGAGCCATTTGGGAAATCTGGTTAGTGCAAGATGCCAGGACACCATGCCTATGGACCCAGAGAATGTGGCTTGCTTCTGCCAACTCCTCTGTTGGAAAAAGAAAAGTAAATAGCATGAAACATGCCCTCTGGTATTGGCACTGTCTTTACTGAAGCCACCAGCCAGTAAGAAGGGCATTAAGACTTTTTTTAGCACAGAGCTTGCTGCTCTGAATGTGGACACACCAACTGGATGCACATGAGTTTGGCCACTTTACCAGGGGCTGGACCCATCTGTGTGGGTGAAGCAGGGTCCTGCAGTTCCATTTACAATATTGGCCATCATGCTCCCCCCCTAAAACTCCTTGTTTTGAGATTCTGGAAGACTCGTGTCTCTAGCTTGTTTTCCATTTAATTGTTGGCATAATTCCCATAGTTACCAGATGTAAAAGGGCTGAAAAACAAAAGAAAGGCCTTTTGGGGAGGCATCCAACCTGATTCTTGAGACCCAAGTGGTTTGGGGAAAAGCTGCAGCCACGTGTCTGAGTGTTTGGGTTTTGATTTGAACAGCCTCCATAACTGTCAATCTTTCCAATAGCAGGCCTTGGTTCAAAGGATCAAAGAATCTTAGGGCTAGAAGGAATCTGCCAACCCAACTTCCCCACCCTACTCCCACCTCTCCAACCATGTGGCAGATGAGAAAATTAAGACATACTGGGGGTGAATTTGCCCATGTTGACAAGGTCAGAGGTTGAACCAGAATTGTTATCTAGAATTTTAGATCCCAGATATAACCTTCTTTCCATAAGATAACACAAGGATTTAAGAGCTAGAGAGATTAAAGCAAAAAGAAAAAAAAAGTGAGAGAGGAAAGGAAAGAGACTAGATCTGCTATGACTGAAAAAAAAGTCATTTAAATTCTGTAAGCTTGAGAAATAGAACTGTCTGGGCGAGGTGATGCTTAGAGTCTTTTTCATCTATAAAAACTAATATTGCTCATTGGGTGATAGAGTTTATGCTCACCTAAGGAATTGCTCAAAAAATTCTCTGAAACCTCTTTTCTAAAGGTTCTACAGGTGCTCCCAAGGACTTGGGGTTATCGTTTTCTAACACTGTTGACTTAAGTCACCATTTTGGTTTATCTTCATTATCAATTAACCAGTTAAAGCTGGTAACTCCTCATTACTGACTGGCCCAGTGAATGGTCTCCTTAATATCAATTTAATCAGAAAACATGGATACTCACAAAAATCAGAGGCATCTTCAATCTCCTTCTCTGAAACCACAAAAGAGGCAAAAAAGACAGTGAATCATGATCATAGGTCATGCTGGTCCCAAGGTCTCTTCCCTCTTACATTGTTGTCTCACTTGAATTACAGTCACAAAGAAGAAAAACCAACTAAGACAAAAGTTTGGCCAAGAAGGACCCTTTGAGTTCTGACTCCATAGCCAATCAGAAAAAAGGTAGCTCCTACTATATGACTCATCATGTAGCAAATGGGCCAGAATCAGTTCTAGAATGGATGCACATGCCCAAATCCCCAGAAGAGTTGCATCAGGTGAGTACATGAGAACTAGGCACAATGACAAGTCTCCTGGGATATCCATATGAGGAAGTTGGAGTGGCTGGATTTAATTATTGTCCAAGTCTTTTTTAAATCTAAATCCTAATATTTATCCCCTGTTCTGAGACCTCTCCTCATTCAAAATCAGATTAATTATTCCTTTTATCTTCAACAAATGGATTATCTGCTCATTGGCCATGAGTTCTATGAAATCAAGAAATTCAAAGTTAATAATCCATACTCAAGAAAATGAGCTCAATTATGGATTCAGGGATTCCATTTTCTGGTACCTTTCTTTCTCTTCTTCCTCCTCTATTTCCTCCCTCTTTCTCTCAGACTCAGTCTTTTCCCCATTTACAAAACTGCCTCTTTAAAGGGTTCTGTGGTCTGGGTCTTTGTTGGCCAGCCTCGGCGCCAACCCGGTGAGCTCTGTCAAAATATTTTTAGCATTTGTTCTGTTAAAAAAAAACCCTGAGGTATTAGAGTGCACTAATCTTTAAAAAGGTTAATTTATTCATAGAGATTTTGACAGAGATGTATGGAATGGCTCGAGTGCACGGCACCTCTTCCCAGGGGGGAGTGTGCTCACGCGGAGAGAGAGAGAGAGAGAGAGTGAGAGAGGAGAGAGAGAGAGAGAGAGAGAGAGAGAGAGAGAGAGAGAGAGAGAAGCTTGGCTTTGAAGAGGAGAGATCTTATAAGGGAGAGGTATTAACTTGGAAACCCCATCACCTTCATAAGGTTGTTGTACTTCCCCAACTTTCTGATATTTTTCACTAAAGCTTGGAAACATTTTCCTCTCCCTATGACCTACCCACATGCAAAATCAGGAATTGAAATGGTGGGGGGGCAGAGTATTGGGAAACACTAAGAAACCGAGGTAGGGTAGATTCTGACCAGAAATCCCCACCAGAGATTCAAAGTATCAGAGCAGGAAGAGACTTCAGAGGTCAACCTATTCAACCACATTTTTTACAGATGGGGAAGCTGAATCCTAGAAAGTTGAGGTGTCTTGCCACAAGGTTACACCAGAAGCAACAAAAGATTATAGGTTAAATCTGGAAGGCATCTTAGAGGTCATCTGGTCCTATCCCTTTTTTTATATATACAATTGAAATTGAGGCAACTTGCCTAATGCCACATCAGAATAGACTCAGGGTCATGAGCTGAGTCAACTCTGAGAAGTCATCAAGCCCAACCCTCCCATTTTAAACATAAGAAAATAGGCTAATAGTGGTGATTCTTTGTAACTTTGTAATCCAGGACTCCAAATCTGGAGTTCTTTCCAATCCATCAATCAATAATACAACAGTTAAGCCTTGCTATGAACCAAGCCCTGGGTTGTCTTAGAGATACAAAAGCAAAAATGACAAAGACCTAATGCTGGAAGAGCTAACAATCAAAAGAGGGAGAGAACATATGATTTTAGCTCAAGGAATCCCTGAGATGCAACTGTGATGAAAGGAGGCTCGATTTGAACTCATGTCCTCCAGGTCCAGAGCTCTATGCAATATGGTGCCATCAAAATGGAAATGAGTTTGAAAGGCCAGCCTCTGCCCTCTATGTTATTCTATATCTTATGAGCCATGTAATCCTAGACAAGTCATTCAACCTCTTTAAAATTCCATTTTCTCATCAGTAATGGCACAGAGGGGGGTGGCTAGGTGGCGTAGTGGATAAAGCACCCACCTTGGAGTCAGGAGTACCTGGGTTCAAATCCGGTCTCAGACACTTAATAATTACCTAGCTGTGTGGCCGGCCTTGGGCAAACCACTTAACCCCATTGCCTTGCAAAATCCTAAAAAAAAAAATAATGGCACAGAGGATCAACTGAATAATATACATAAACTGCTCTGCAACCTCCAAATGTTCCCTTTTATGGTTTTTTATTATTATTGCCATGATTATTAGGTGACGTATGCTGGCTATGTGATCTTCCTCAAGTCACATAACCCCTCTGTAGTATTAGCAAGTCTGTAAATAATGAGTCCACAATGGTAGAGAGTTTCCTCTCCTGGGAGCAACTCTACTAGGTAGATCCCATACCCAGTCCCTATTTCTGCATTATTATTGCTATTGCTATTATTATTGGTATATGCTGACTGTGTGACCCTACTCAAATTGTTTAACATCTCAGCGCTTTTGGCAACTGTAAATTATAGAGGAACTACCCTTTGTTGGCAGATGAGCTTTCCTCACCTGAGATTTCTTATACTAATTAAATCCCAGGTCCAGTCCCTATTTCTATATCATCATCATCATCATCATCATCATCATCATCATCATCATCATCATTATTATTAATTACTATTGCTATTAGTATTTGAAGAAATGTGTGAGTTGGACTCAGTTACCTTGTTTCCAATTCTGAATCTTTGCTCCCTCATATTATCTGGGTTTTTTTCAATTTCAGTTCTCAAGGTAGCCCTAAGATCTCAAATGGAGAAATGAAAAACACCGAACTTTGAATACAGTAGCAAAGGTCTTGGTCCCTGCAGAAGCTGCGCTGAGGCTGCCCAGGGAGGGGAGATGGGATGCCCACCCCAACCCTGTCCCCTAACTCATCAGCCTCAGTCTCCCCCACACATGTCACCTCCATAAGCAAATTGCCTTTTCCACTGCTGTTTGTTCAGGGCGCAATTAAAAAGAAGGGGAGAAATTAAATGGGTTTGTAAATACAAAAGGGGCCAGAGAGAAAGGTTTGCACTAACAGGTTAATGGTCTCCAAAAGCCGGCAGCAATTTCTCACTGTCAGGAACGCCTCCTGGTCTGGCAGAAGGGAGAATCTTAATCAGGTGGACTGGAGGGCTGCCTCTCCCGGGGGAGGGGAGGCTCATGCTTCAGTTCTCCCCAAGTTGGAGGTAGGGGGAAGGGGAGAGAGTGATTCAGAAGCCCTTCTTTGTAATGGAGCAAGGAAAGGAGCAGAGAGAGAGTCTCCCATCATCAGCACTTTCACTTGGGGAAGAGAAAAGCAGCCCAGTGTTGTACATAAAAACATATTTTTGCTAAATATTTATCAAAAACAGGGTTAAAGGTTGGATTGAATTGAACTGATTTTAAATGAAATGAAGTCAAATTGGGTAAATTTGATATTTCAGACAGAGGACTAGGTTTGGAGGTGAAAGAATTGGAAATTGAGTCCAGGGTTGACAACCTAGTACCCAGGTGACCTCCTGGTCAACATGGGTTAGTTACCATGCAGTTTTGGACACATGATTTATCTTCTCTATGTCTACAAAATGAGGGGATTTGACTAAATGACAACTAATGGCCTTTCTACACTCTAAACCAATGATCTGGAGATTTTAAAATCCTGTGACATCTAAATCTGCTTCCATACTTAGATCTAGGGCATAAAATGATAAGATAAGAGGCAGCTAGATGGTGTGGTGGATAGAACACCAGACCTGGAAGCAGTAAGACCTTAGACCTCCTAAATTCAAATACGGCTTCAGCTACCTACTAGTGACCCTTCTTGCCTCGCTTTCCTCATCTGTAAGATGAACTGGTAAAGAAAAATTCAAATGAGGTCATAGAGAGTCAATTACATGATGAGATTCTCTTTGAGGTTTCTTCCACTCTCCCTTTTTACCTCCTTCCCTCACAGGTGAATAGTCAATACCAACAGTTTTAAACATCAGTTTACCTATTTCACAAGGGTTGTTGTAAAGACCAAATAACATAATATACAAAGATATTTGTACACCTTTAAAGAGCTACATAATGCTTCTGATTAATAATGGTCGTATTGGGGCTGAGGAGGAGAATGATGATGATAAGGGGAGAGTTCAAGCAACTTTTACCTATTGAGTCTCTTCCCCACTGTCATCTCATTTCTTTTGTTGGTTGCTTTGTCCTTCTGGGTAGGATGAATTATCTTTAGCCAGTACTGTAGTCCTGGATCCTTCCCTTATCCCCAGTCTTTTTGAGGCTACAAACTTGGCTATATCTTTCCTCTTTCTGTCTCAAATCTCTGAGCTGATTTTATTTACAATCCTGACTTTTTTGAAATTGGATTCCTCCCTGGGACACTTCCAAGAAGCAAAATCCTATAATTATTCCAATTTTACAAGTGAGGCAATCAATGCCCAAGATTTTAAATAATATGCCCCATGTTCACATAACTGGTAAATGTCTGAGGAAGAATTGAATTTAGGTCTTCTTGACATCAGATTCAATATTCTGTCCACCATGCCTGTCACCAGGAAGATCTCCTGTAATTCCTTCAAAAACATCAATCTAGGGCAGCAGTGAATAGAGCACTGGCCCTGGAGTCAGGAGGACCTGAGTTCAAATCTGACCTCAGACACTTGATAATTTACTTAGCCGTGTGGCCTTGGGCAAGCCACCTAACCGGATTTGCCTTGCACAAAAACCACATCAATCTAGGATAGAGGTCAGCAGATTTTTTCTGTGAATAGTCAAATAGTAAATATTTTAGATTTGAAGGTCAAGAGACAAAATCAAGAATATTATGTAGATAATTTTCTAATGAGAGCAAAGAAATTTTCACAAATTCTTATTGAAAAATTTAAAACACAATAATAATATTTAATAAGGTATAATTTTAATATAAGTCTACTAATGAGAAAAACTAAATGTTTTGAGGGAAGAGAGGTTAATACTTCTTTTATTTATGGATAATAGTGTTCTCTGTCCTCATACTAATTATTTAGTGACCATTTGGGTAGTTAGATAGAGCACTGGACCTGAAGTCAGGAAGAATTATCTTTCTGAGGTCAAATCTGGCCTCAGACACTTACTAGCTTTGTAACACTGGGAAAGTCACTTAATTTTTTTGCCTCAGTTTCTTCAACTGTGTAAAATGATCTGGAGAAGAAAATGGCAAACCAATTCAGTATCCTTTGCCAAGAAAATTCCAAATGGAGTCATGAAGAATTGAATGTGACTGAAATGACCAAACAACAGATGCTAATTTCTAATGAGATTTTCTCTATTTCAACTTTGAAAATGTCATTTCCATTATCAATACTCAAAAATAATTTTAATAGAACATTTTCTTTGAATATTTATCTTTTAATGAATCATTACATTACTGATTAGTCACTTCCAATTGGAGGGCAGGTAGAAACTCCTCAATTTCACAATTAAATAAATTAGAACAGGAATAAGGACATTTCTTTTATACTTATGTGGCAGTCCAAAGCACCCTGATGGAACTGCAGTTTGAGCTCAGAAAATACATCTTATGCAAATCTGTATGAGAATAGAGATCTTGGCTTGTGTTTTAACTTTGATAGCACAGCAAGTATTGACATTTGAATATCCTTGTTGAAATGACTTTACTATAGTATAAATTTTGCATATAAGTCCTGATGTGCCTTATAATTTTAGGTTAAATTCATAAAAAACAATCAATCTAGTCTTCAGCAAAAGTAAATTTTTAAAGTAAGTCAGTGAGTATTCAATAATAGCAGTTGAGGGACAGTCTTCTCATTCAGAAAAAAAAATGTCATTCTTGACTTTGAACTCAAAAAACTGCAATTCTCTTCTTGTTTGGACATGATGGGTATCCATTAGTAATAATAAAATAAAATTAAGTCAAATAAAGAAAATTAAAGGAAATATGGTAATACACAACTCACATGGAACTCAAAACACTGTTAAGTTATAACTGTGTCATTGTGATTTGTAGTGCCTCCAGCAGTAGTGCAAAGCTATAAAAGTGTCATATGTGACCTCTGTCTCAACTCCTCAATTCTCCATTTATAGGATAATCATATACAATACAGAAAAAAATAGATTGTGATCCAGTAAAATTTTACTTATGGATGGTGAAATTTGAAGTTCATGTAATTTTCACATGTCATAAAATGTTATTCTTGTTATGATTTTTTCCAACCATTTCTATATAAAAAATATTCTAAGTTCATGGAATAGATGAAAACAATAGCATGGCAAGCCAGGTTTGGACCAAAGGCATTTTTGTTTGCTGATCTCTAATGAAGAAACTTAGAACATTTAGTCTCAGAAAGAAGGATTGAATCAAGAGAAAGTACAAAACTATGTGGTTCCTTGGTCATGTCCCTACAACTATTTCCCAAAAGTTCATTGTCCCAGTTTATGGGTCATAGATCTCATTCAACCTTGATGGTCTGAGAGAATAAGAAATTGAAAGCAAGGGACTGGAATGAAAGTTGGGTGAGAATTCTGAATGGACAAGGGAAAGACTGATTAGGAAAGATCTAGCTTACAGTAAGGACACAGTAGAAAACAGAGCAGAGATAAAGGTTAGTAAAAGATGCCTGAAGGACATATAAATTTTCGAGGAAAAGAAACTTTACATAGAATAAATACTATGCAATAAAAGAAAAGTGAAGCTAGGTGATGCAAAAAAATATTGTACTTAGCTTGGAGTCAGGAAGACTTGGGTTGAAAACTGGACTCAGACACTAGCTGTGTTACCCTGAGTAAGTCACTTAACCCTTTCTGTCTCAGTTCCCCCATTTGTAAAATGGGGTGAAGAAGGAAATGCAAACCACTCTAGTAACTTTGCTAATAAAATCCCAAAAGAGGGGCAACTAGGTGGCACAGTAGATAGAGCACTAACCCTGGATTCTGGAGGAACTGTCAAATTGTGTGACCTTGAACAAGTCACTTAATCCCACTGCCTTAAATAAATAATCTTTTTTTTAGGTTTTTGCAAGTCAGATGGGGTTAAGTGACTTGCCCAAGGCCACACAGCTAGGTAATTATTAAGCATCCAAGGCTGTATTTGAACTCAGGTACTCCTGACTCCAGGGTCAGTGCTCTATCTACTGTGCCACCTAGCCACCCCAATAAATAATTTTTTTTTAAAAATCTAAAAAAAAAGAAAATTTCAAAAGAGTTGAAAATGATGGAAACAACTCAACCACAATAAAAATTGAAAATAAGTCATAAACTCCCCCAGGAAGGTGAAACTATTTCAAAAATCTCTACAAAAATCCCTAAAATGACAATTACAAGAAGCTCAAGAATGGATTAAAAAAAGCAAATAAATCAAGAATGAAATTGGAACTCTTTTTTTTTTGCAAGGCAATGGGGTTAAGTGACTTGCCCAAGGTCACATAACTGGGTAATTATTAAGTGTCTGAGGTCAAATTTGAACTCAGTTCCTGCTAATTCTAGGGCCAGTGCTCTATTTACTGTGCCACCTAGCTACCCTTGAAATTAGAACTCTTAAGGAAGAAATCAGTAAATCTAATTAAAGAATAGGAAAATAGGACAATGGAAACCATCTGAAAAAATAGTAGATTTTCTAAGAAGAAAAAATTTGGAGAAAAATGCAAAAGTAGAAACAATTAATTGAAAAAATCAAATGGTCACAAGATTTTTAAAAACACACAAGATGTTTAGAAAATAAGAATACTGAATGTTAATATTACAATAGACTGCAAAAGAAAAAATCTAAGGATTCTAAGTCAAAGAAATTTTTAAAAACCATGGAAAAGAAAACTTGAAGGCTTCAAGAAATATACTTTAAGAAATTATACCACCATCACCCCAAAAAAACATATGGGAACTAAATGGCAAGATATTCTTTGAGAGACAGGTAAGAGATAAAGAGAAAATTAATGTACTAAAAATTCTAATGTGTAAAAGAAAAAATGAGCTAGAATCACAAGTAGAAAAGGAAGAAGAAATGAATTAAGATTCTGAGCAAACAGTCTGATTCTCCATTCATAAATCAACATTATAATTATCGGGATAAATCAGAAAAACTCTTCTCTGGTGGATCAAGGAGAGGTGGCTCAGGAAGTCCCAGAGAAAGTTTAAGTGAATATAAGTGAATAAGGGGTCTTCTATTCCCTCCCTTCTCCTTGTTGTAGGCTTACTTTACAGAATCAGACAAATTTTAACAAAATTCACCTCTATCAGTATTTCTTAACCCGGTTGCCTTGAAAGTATATCTACATGTGTTTGCATATACATATAAATATATATTTGCATACATAGATGAATATCTGTAAATACATAGAGAATGGAATTTTAATATAATTATTAATAACATTTTCACTATGGATTTAAAACCATTATCTTGAGAGAAGGTCCAAAAGTTTCACCAGCCTGCCCAAGGGGTTCAGAAGGCAAAGAAAATTAAAAATTCCTGCCCTGAAGGAACAAATGTCAAGAGGCTCAAGGGAAATAATATTCACATATTTTAAAAAGGTGGCAAGGAAGAGGCTTTAGCAGGGCCAAATTTTAAATTATTCAACAAAATAAATTTTTGAAATTTTTAATATATTTTTCTAATTACATGTAAAAACAATTTTGACATTCAAATTTAAAAGATTTTAAGTTCCAAATTCTCTCCCTTCCTCCCTCCCCCCTTGAGAAGGCAAGCAATTTGAGATGGATTATACTTGTGCAGTCATGCAAAACATATTTTCATATTAACCATGTGGCAAAAAACACAGACCCCCTCAAAAAAAATCCCAAGAAAAATAAAGAATGTAAAAAAGTATGCTTTGATCTTCATTCAGACTCTATCAATTCCTTCTCTGAAGGGGGGGTAGCATTTGTCATCATAAGTGCTTGGGCATTATCTTGAATCATTGTATTTTTTGAGAATTGCTAAGTCATTCACAGTTGATAAGAGTACAAAATGGTTGTTACTGTGTACAGTGCTCTGGTTCTGCTCACTTCACTTTGCATCAGTTTATATAATTCCAGGCTAAACAAAGTATTATTAAACAATTTTTCTTTGGTTAAAAAGTAGAAATTTTGATCAGTGGAACAGAGCAAATTACATAAGATATGTCAAAAAAATAGCATACTATTTGACATTCCCAAGGACATTAGCTTCTGGGGAAAGCAGTGACTTTGAGAAAATTGCCAGGAAAACTGGAAAGTGGTTGGGGAGAAATTAGGCTTAGACTAACATGTTATACCATATACCATAATAAATTTCAAGATCCAGATTTGAAAAGATATATCATAAGCTAATTAAAGGAGCAAGGAAGGAGATACTTTTCACAACCATGGAGAAGGGGAAGAGTTCTTAAATATACAAGGGATTAAAAAAAACATATAAAATCAAATGTATAATTTTGATTATATCAAATTAGGTAGCTCTTGAACAAATCGTATCAATGAAATTAGAATGGAAACAGTTACCTTAAGGACAGGGAGCATGTTTGTAGCATATTTTTTTCTGATAAAATTTCAGTATAAAAGATATAGAAAGAATTGATGATGGAAATATAAGAATGAGTTATTCCTCTATAAATTAAAGGATATGAATGGGAAATTCGTAGAAGTATAAATTATCAATAATTTTTGAAAAGTATTCCAAGTTACTAATAATGACAGAAATGTGCCTTAAAAAACTCTGAGTTTCTATATCATACCCATCAAGGTGACTAAGATGATTAAAAAAAGAAAATTTATAACTGACAGGGGTGACAAGGTTGTGGGAATAGAAAACTATTAATGAACTCTTTTTTAATTTTTTAAAAAAATTGTCCTTTTCCAATCCCATGACACCTCTTCTATTTGTTAAAGTTTTTCAAGAATCTTTGACCATAAGTCTAGAATCATATCAGGAACTCGAGTTGCCTGATAACATGGACCACTAAGGACAGCTCTCCTGCTATCTCCTTCTCTTCATTTAACAATTCTTTATCAATCATATTTGTTCTGCTTTTATAAACTAAAGAAATTGATGTGGTTGCTGTTGTTTGGGAACTTGCTATTCAGTGATTTTTTGGCATGGTCACAGTATCCTGGAATTCTAGATTGAGAATGGAAGAGGACTACTTCAAAAGCAAGTTCAATCTCTTCATTTTTAGATAAGAAAACTGAGCCTGAAAGAGGGCAAGTGACTGACTTGAGGGCACATGGGTAGTAAAAGCATCAGAGATGGGATTCAGATTGCTAAGTCATTGATTACTCTTTCCACTGAACCACACTAGTCATAGGACAAGAGTTTGGGGTCTACTTCTCATTCCAAATAGCAGTAGATTAATTACTCTAAATAATTGGTGATCTTAAACTTTTGGATATAGGCTAGAATCTCAAAACTAGCTTCAAGTCTCTATTCTTGTCAGAATGCATGAAGATTTGTGAAGGCTAGATGATACCACATCAGTGGAGCTCAGATGATGCCGCATCAGTTGACTCTGACATTAATTTGTGATCTGGACAAATCACAAAATCCCTAGATTAGAAAATGCTTCAGAGACCATTGTCAAACTTATAACTCCACAACAATCCCTTATCAAACCTATCTTATTAATGGTTTTTACTAGCTTTGATTCCAGATGTCTAGAAAACAAGACTTGCCACCCTATGAAGGGAATCCATTCTCCATTAAGATAACTCTTACTGCTCTTCCACTTCCAATCTATGCCTTCTGCCATCTAGCACCAAGTATAATAAGGCTGATCCCCTTTACTTCATGATAAATACATCAAATACTTAAAGACAGCAATCATAATCCCCTTGAGTCTCCTCTTCTCTGAGCAAATCATTCCCAATTCTTTCAACAGACCTTCATAGACCATGATCCCAAGGCCTCTTATGATCTTGGTCAGGCTCCTCAGTATCACTTTCCAGTTTGTCCTTCTAAATTGTGACATCCAAAAATTAATTCAACACTCCAAATGTGCTCTGATCAAGGGAGAGGGCAATCCGTCAATAGACCTCAATCTCTCAATATATAAAATTTGGTAGTTAGACTAAATGACATTTCCTGTCTAGATCTGATTCTTTTTTTTAAAAATCTATTGTTATCTTTTGCTTTTACATCACCTACATTTCTCACTAATTTTCTTCTTCCTCCCTAGAGAATTAACACTTCAAAAAAAGAAAAAGAAAAAGCTCATTAAGACTAACCAATATATTCAAAGTATCTAACATATTTAATGAGCCACTGCCATGGCTTTCTATCTGCACAAAGAAGGAGGGGGAGATGTTTTCTCTAAGATAAATTTAAAACCAGGCTCCTATGACCTAATGACCATGAGTATGTCATAATAGCTTTCTAAGCCTCAGTTTCCCATAAATGATCTATAAAACCCTTTCTAGGTTCAAAATCTGTGATACTATGTGATTTGTGTGATCACTTAATTTCTCTGGAGCTCAGTTTCCTCATCTGGAAAATGAGGGTTTTAGATTAAGTGGCCTTCAATGTCCATTCCAGGCCTAAATCCTATGCTGATAAATTGCCAGTTGATTAAATGTTTCCCTTTCCACTCGACTACTTTGGAATCCTGTAGTTGGAGTCTCAGCCCACCTTCGAGAGCCGTCTCATGCCACATATCAAACACAGACATGTGTAACCACCTCCAACTGTTTATTTCTCTGCTCTTACCCCCTCTGTTGTTTGTACAGGGACTTCCGAGCCTCCCTGTCTCCCCGTGTGAATGACCACGTTTGGAAACCATTCAGGATGCCCTTGATGTTGGGAAAGAAGGGAGGGGGTGTAGAATTCTCAACATGGGAGACAGATGCGGTCACCGGGGCTCCCCCGTAAACAAGGGATGGAGATGGGGTGTATTGGGTTACGCCGGTAAAATATCGTAAAATAAATAACGGGACGGTTGGTATACTTCAGGCCATTTAGCTTGATTCAAACTGTCAGCTTTCGGAGAAGTCTAAATAAACAGAGTTCAGCATCTTTCCCTGAGCAAGGACACTGGGCTAGGTGGGGGAAGGGAAAAGGGGGAAGAGCACCAGCTAAAATAAGGGAGAAGTCAACAATTTTATCAACCTGTAGATTGGAGGGAGACTGGGCCTAAAGAAATGGTGGGAATACAGAATTTGTTGATTTTTAAAGTTCCATTTTTTCCTGGGAATCCTGGGTTCAGATTTAAGAGCCATTTTCCATTTACTACTTACCTAGAGGAAGCCATCAGAAGTGTAGAAGACAAAGTGTGAGACCAACAACCTATTTATTAATCATCAGACACTTAAAATTAGATGCCCATTATGGGTCAGACACTCAGGTCTGAGTTAGAATCCCATCTTCTGTGCCCTCGAGCTAGTCACTTAGGCATGAGGTGCTTCAATAAACTGAATTTACACCTAATGGAAGAGGCAATGAATTGGAGTTTCAAGTCCTAGCTCTTCCATTTACTAGTATCATCACCTCTTGGCTTCAGTTTCCATATTTCCAAAATTAAAGGGTGGGAATAGATAATCTCAAAATACCCTCCCAGTCCTATATCTATGATCCTGGTACCATTGATTCCCAGAATTCTCATGAGGCTCAAATGAGATAATGGTTATAAATTATTTGGTAGCTCTCAAAACTCTAAAGAGCTATTGGTTTTATGACCTATATACTATTTGCCCTTTTCAAAGAACTTCCATCTATCCATAGCTATCTTGTATCTACCTCGATATTTTCACATTTTTTCTTCAATTGGAATGCATACTCCTTGAAAGTGGGAATGATGGGTTTTCTTTCTGTGGGTATTTTGCTTTACTTTTACCTGCTCATAGTTCATAGCCCGACACAATAAATTCTTAATAAATACTTTGTCAAGCAATGGTGACCTAGCTGATATTGTTTATCTTAATCATTCTTGAAGAAGACCCTGGCATGAGGGAGGTGATGCCATGATATGCAAGTGAATTGGATTCAAGTAAAAAGGTGCTGTGCTAAGTCAACAACCTTGCTCTCTCCTCCAGAGGTCCAATGGCCAGATATGGACTGGAGATATGCCTGGATTCGAGGCAATCAAGTATAAGTGACTTAGTCAGAGTCAAACACAGGATACTAGTAAAATCAAGTGTCTAAGTCCAGATTTGAACTCAGGTCCTCCAAACTCCAGGGCTCTATTCACTGTGCAACCTGAATGCTTATTATTTAAGTGACTGACTTGGTTTCCTCATCTGCTAAAAAAAGCATGGTAGAATCTCCAAGGTTCTTTCTCCAAGGTAGAATTCTTATTTAATAATGGTACGAACTCAAGAACATGGAATGCTTCCATGGTGAGTGTTTCCCTTTAATACCATATACTATTGCACATTTACATATTGCTTTTTTGAAAAAGAGAAATTATAAGGAAGACAATCAGATGATGATGATGAACATAACTAACATAGGCACCTTCCAAGGAATATACTGGTTTAATAAAGATTGGAGTCAGTTTCTGTACCTTCATCATCATCACATGATCATCATCATCACCAAAAGCACTTTTATAATGCATTAAGATTTGCAAAATATTTATATGTATATCTCATTTGATTCATATGACAACTCTCGGAGATTAGATGCTATAATTATCTCCATTTTGCAGTTGAAAAAACTGAAGCAAAGAGTAGATGAAACATGCTCAGGGTTATACACTTAAGTAAGCTTCTGAGGCTGAATTTGAACTCAGCTCTTCCTCACTAGCATTCTAACTACTATAGCTACTTCTAAGACACTAATGCTGCTACTTAGGCAACCTACTCCTCATTTTGGGTAGAAGGAAATTGAGTCTGAGAGAAGATTAACAGTTATTCCACAGGGGATGGCTAGGTGGGGCAGTGGATAGAGCACTGGCCCTGGAGTCAGTAGTACCTGAGTTCAAATCCGACCGCAGACACTTAATAATTACCTAGCTGTGCGGCCTTGGGCAAGCCACTTAACCCCACTGTCTTGCAAAAAAAGTTATATTTTAAGGACTGTGAGAAATCTGGGACACTATTACATTGTTGGTGGAACTGTGGTCTCATCCAACCTTTCTGGAGAGAATTTGGAACTACACCCAAAGGGCAACAAAAATGTGCATACCCTTTGATCCAGAAATACCACTACTGGGTCTATATCCTGAAGAAATCATGAAAAGGGGTAAAAACATCATCTGTACAAAAATATTCATAGCAGCCCTGTCTGTGGTGGCAAAAAATTGGAAATTAAGTGAATATCCTTCAACTGGGGAATGGCTTAGCAAACTGTGGTATATGTATGTCATGGAACACTATTGTTCTATTAGAAACCAGGAGGGATGGGAATCCAGGGAAGATTGGAGGGATTTGCATGAACTGATGCTGAGTGAGATGAGCAGAACCAGAAAAACATTGTGCACCCTAACAGCAACAAGGGGGTGATGATCAACCTTGATGTACTCACTCATTCCATCAGTGCAACAACCAGGGACAATTTGGGACTGTCTGCAATGGAGAATGCCATCTGTATCCAGAGCAAGAACTGTGGAGTTTGAACAAGGACCAAGGACTATAAACTTTAATTTAGGGGGAAAAAACCTGATATCTTGTCTGATCTTGCTATCTCTTATACTTTATGTTTCTTCCTTAAGGATATGATTTCTCATCACACTCAATTTGGATCAATGTATACCATGGAAACAATGTAAAGAATGGCAAATTACCTTCTGTGGGGGCGAGGGAAGTAAGATTAGGGGGAAAATTTTAAAACTCAAAATAAATAAAATCTTCAAAACAAACAAACAAACAAACAAACCAACAAATAACTAAATGAGAAAGTTTAAAAAAGAGTTATTCCACAATCATTCAGTATCTACAGACATTGATAATTGATAAAGATATAAGAAATTGGGACAGCTAGGTGGCACAGTGGATGGAACATGTGTCCTAGAGTCAGGAGAACCTGAGCTCAAATCCAGCCTCATACAATTAATTACCTAGTTGTGTGACCCTGGGCAAGTCACTTAACCCCATTGCCTTGCAAAAACAAAGAAAAAGATATAAAAATTCTCTAGCCTCTTGAGTTGTTGCTTCTTTCATCAATAAATAGCTCTCTCCATGTGGCATTATTTACTCTCTCCCTATCCTGAATTTAAATTCTTTGATGATATGGGATGCTTTTCTTTGAAAGTTAGCTACACAGTGCAGTGTATCACATATGTGAAGGGGAGGAGGGGATACAGGCAAGGGAAGAGGGAAGGTGATGTCTGAAGGGAAGGAAATCTCTTCTACCTATAGTTGGAGAGAGTTACCTGAGACGTCAAAAGCTTTGTGACTCGCTCCAGGTCTCTTACAACAGCTATAAATTTTTAAGGAAGACCTTGAAAACAGATTTTCCTGACTAAGTCTTGCTTTTCAGTCACCAAACCATAGTAGGGGCTTAATATATGCTTACTGAAACTTAGCCCAGAACAATTGATGAAAAAACAAGTCTTTCCTCTCTTCTTCAAAGTGATGGGGAATGGGAAGGAAGAGGCAAGTTTCCAATACTGTTGATACAACTGGTTGGGTTTTTTGAGTTTGGGAATTTGTTATTAATTATTTTTATTTTTATATTCTATTTTTATCATTATTAAAACTTTTATTTTTCTTTTAAAAAGTTCTTTGCTACAGGGATGACTTGATAGTTGAAGATATTATTGAGTCATTTTTAGTCAGGCCCAACTATGACTTTATTTTAGGTTTTCATGGTGAAGATACTGGGATGGTTTGCCATTTCCTTCTTGGGCTCATTTTACAAATGAGGAAACTGGGGCAAATAGGGTTAAATGGCTTGCCCAGGGTCAAACAAATCAGTATATGTCTGAGACTGTATTTGAATTCATAAATGATGAGTGTTCTTAATTCCAAGCTTGATGCTCTATATACTACTTCACCTAGCTGTTCTGTGTCATCTACCTGGAGGTGTGGAAGGTCAGTGCATATCTTGAAATGATGCTATATAAATGAAAGCCATTAATGACATTAAAAACAAAACAGAAAGATCTGGTCCAACACTGATCAGACTGTCTTATGTCTCTGTTCCCTATGTCTTGTTATTTGTTCTTCATTCTAGAAGAGAACCATGACATCAGGAAGGTGATGCTACGAAACACAAGTGAATTGGATTTGAGTGGCTGTGCAAAGTCACCAGTCTCACTTTCTCCTTCAGAACATATGGATCTGGTGGCTGGACATGAATCAGGATGACTAAAGATGATCCTGAAAGTGAAAAGAAACCTTGACATTTTTAAGCTAAGATCTTTATCTGTTCCCTCTGTAGAACAGATAAAAAAGAGACAGAGGGTGTTCTGTTTTATTAAAAGCATCCTGAGTAGGAGGGCCTATGTATATCTAACTGCTTTTGCTAAATTCTGGGTTAGATAAAGAGCCAACTGGACTCAGTAAGTCAGTAACCTACAAAAGCCATGCCTGGGACAAGAACGAGGGATCCTGTCTCTATCTAGAAATCACCATCTATTCCTCAAGTAATTCTTCTCCAACTTTCATGTTCTTTTTCTTTTCCTTACACTTTTTAATTTCTTTTGAAACCAACAAAAGTGAATTCATAAATAGAACATTCTTGCCATACCATTTCTGGGCTACTCCAATCCAACAATCATCTGTATCCAGTACAAGTACAAAGACTGGGGTGAAGGGAGGGGATTGGGGGGAGGTATCCTATGAATTAGTAAGCATATATTATGAGTATGAATAGCTATGGTACTCAGGGAAGATTACCTTGTAGGTGACAGTCTGTGAGTTGAAATTTGAAAATTCAAGATTTCTAAGAGACCACTCCTTCAATTAGACGATATGTAAATTGACTGTGAACTTTCATTCCTTGATTGGTACAAGCACAGGATATAGCTATTTCTATCAAAGTTGAATTTCCGACCAAGATTTTAGGCAACTAATTCTAATTAAATTTGGGTCAGTTCAACAGCTATGGATAGGACTAGTTGACCCTCTGAGACATGGAGAAATTCAAAGATTGTATGTGTAATAAGAACCTGAGTTTTAGTAGTTCTAACAGGCCTTGGCAGTTACAGTTTCTTACAAAGGAATTGAATACCCCCAGGGGGCAGTTAAAATGAGTCAGATCCTGATGGTCTCATGGGAAGCTTGAGTGGGTAGATGAACCCTCACAAAATTTAAGCTGCGTTAAATGGAGTTCCTAACACCTCTACTCTTGGCAGTCAGACTGGGTTAAATCTTCAGGAAATTCTTTCCAATAACACACTCCTTAATAATTCTCTCTTTTACTCATGCCCACACAGTTAGCACCTCCTGCTAAGTCTTTTGGGTCAAGGTAAAATAAAACTGGAATCCTTTCTATTTGTCTTTCTAATTTCCATCATCTCTCTATTCCTGCTAATCTGGTGACTAAAACTAAACCCCAGTCAAATGTGGATCATCCTGAAATTCAAAGACTGAATCCAATGAGATGAAATTCAAAGGGAATAAATGTCAAGTCTTATATTTGGGCTCAAGAAATCAATTTGACAAATAAAAATGGAGACCAGTATGGTTAGGAAAAAAAAATGAAAAGGGAAAGCTCAAAATGTGATGGTGCAGGCAACAAAAGCAGAAGTGATCTTGAGTGCCACAAGAAATGGAAAAGTTTAAGGAATAAGGAGGGATATACTTCCCTTTCACTCTATCCTGTCCTGGTCACATCCAGGAACATTGTGTTCTGGTCTTGGTATTATAGTTTATGAAAGACAATAATAAGCTTGAGAGTGCTTAATGGCAAATAAATAGGTTGTTGAGGGGTCTTAGGTCCATGTCATCTGAGGATGAAATTTAAAGTATTTGGAATGAGGAGAGAAGACTTAAAGTAGGTGATATGGTAGCCATGCTCTAGTATTTGGGAGGCAGCATGATAAAATGAAATCTGGAGTAAGAAGATCTGAGTTTGAATTCTCCTGTCACATATGACCTGTGTCACCTTGAGAAAATCATTTCTTCTCTTTAGGTTTCAGTTGCCTTTTCCATAAAATAAAAGAGGATGTTTCAGATGACCTCTGAGGTCCCTCCAACTCTAAGTCTATGATATATAAAATGCTTTAAAGTAGAAGGGGAATTTATATTCTTATTTTTGGCCCTAGAAGACAGATCCAGGGACCATGAGCAAAACTCGCAAAAAAAAAAAAGAAATTTAGGATTCAGAGGAGAGAGGTGTTGTTGTACAAAGTCATGTACAAAGCTCGATGATCCCATCCGAGGTTTTCTTGGTAGGGATATGTATTGAGTGACTTATCTAGGGTCACACAATTGGTAAGTGTCTGAGATTGGATTTGAACTTAATTCTTCCTGACTCCAGAACCAGCACTCTTTCCACTGTGCCCCCCCAGCTGCCCAAGTAGAGATGTTCAAATGCTAAAAGACTGATTTCCTTGGGTGGGGGTTCTCCTTCTTCCACTTCTAGGGGAAGTTATATTGGAGATGCCTTTTTAGGTGTGGGTTGAACTAGATGATCACTGGGATTCATTGCAATTTTCACATTCTTTGATTCTGTAATTATTTTTTTAAAAAGTTCTTTCTCTTTTTCTGTCAATGGAACCACCATCTTCAGTCTGTCATTCCTTCCTCTCCACATTGAACTAATAATGATCAAGTCCCAGGTCTATAATGTCATCCACACATATCCCTCATCTTTCTAATCCCTTGCCCTGCTCCAATTCCAGCCTTAGTTAGTTTCCAGGCTCAGGTTATATGTTCCATTGAAAGAGAAGAAAAGATGACTAGAAAATTCTAGAAAATAAATCACTCAAACATATGCAAACACATACAGAACTACATCCTTAGTGATCACAGTCCAATGGCATCATGTAGAAAACTATCTAGAAATGTGTCCTTGCTTTAGTACTAAGCTCTCAAATATTGTGTATTTATTTCTATATGCATATATTTTGTTCTTCTCCCACATAGAAATAAACTTCTTGAGTATAGAGATTAGATTTGGGTTCATATTTGCATGTACTCTGGGATTAGAAGAGTTTTTGTCACGTAGGAGGACTTGATAGATGTCAATTAAGTGAGTCAACATTTTTTAAAGGACTAAGGTGGCATGCTTGTTCATTATGCCTACTCGTTTCCAGTAGCTTCCTTAGTTTCCAGTTAAAATTCCACTTTCTACTAGATAGCTTTCCCAATTCTTCTCAACTCTAATATATTTTTTTTGTTTTAAATATATCCTAGGGGCAGCTAGGTGGTGTAGTGGATAGAGCATTGGCCCTGGAGTCAGGAGGACCTGAGTTCAAATCTGACCTCAGAGACATAATACTTACCTAACTGCGTGTGACCTTAGGCAAGTCATTTAACTCCATTGCCTTGCAACCCCCCCAAAAAAACCCAAAACATAAATGTATTCTAAATGTAAAAAGATTTAAATATTTGTACATAATTGTGCATGTTATCTTTCCCATTAGACTGGGAGTTCCTTGGGAATAAAAGTTGACTTTTGCTCTGTATCCCCAGCACTTAAAACCATACCCAGGATATAGTAGATACTTAATAACTATATGCTGACACCCTGAACATGACAGAATGCTTGGAAGAACTACCAATACTATCTGATGATGACTGTTGATATCCCAATCCATAACCAAGGTGGTCACGATGGGCTAAAAAAAATAAACCACTTTATGAAATGAAATAGATGGAACATTTTACACTTGGATTCAAAAAATCAACTTCACAAATATGGTATGGTAGAAACAGTGATAGATAATCTTGGGAATATAGTGGACTCAAGTCAAAAGTGTGACATAGCAAACAAAAAAAGAGCTAATGTTATCCTTAGCTTCTTGAAAGAAAGCATGAAGTCCAAAAGAAAAAAACCATTTTAATTTGTCTATAACTATCTTAGTCAGACTACACATCATGAATACTATATTCAGTCTTGGACATCAGCAAATTCATTGATAAGAAAATGTCCAAAGAAAGGCAACCAGGATGGTGAAGGGACTCAAGTTTATGCCATCTGAGGACTACTTAAAGGAAAGGTATTTTTATCCTGAACTTGAAACTTTGTCATGAGGTAGAAGAAAAGGGAGATGGGGTAGGGGGGAGAAGGAGAAGATGATAGGTGCTTTCAAACATTGGAAGTGATTTTGGACTTGTTCAGTCATTTCAGTTATGTCCAACTCTCTATGACTCCATTTGGGGTTTTCTTGGCATAGATACTGGAGTGGCTTGTCATTTCCTTCTCCAGCTCATTTTGCCCATGAGGAAACAAAGAGAGTTAAATGACTTGTCCAGTATCATACAGTAGCATGTGTCTAAGGTCAGATTTGAACTAAGGTCTTCCTGACTCTAGAAACAACCCTTTATTCACTATACCATCTAGCTGCCTTAGAGAAGAGAAACTTACTCAGAGAAGAAAAAGAAATAGAAATAGAAAAAATAACAACTTAGAGCAAGAAACCAATTTTGGCTGAATGTCAGAGAAATCTTTCTAACCAGGAAAGCTGTCCTTGAGTAGAACAAGTTTCCTCAAATGAGCTTCTTGTCCTTGGAAGTCTTCGTACTGAGGGTGGTTATCACCATATCACAAATTCAGAGTTGGAAGGGTCTAAGAGACAATGAAATTTAACTTTCTCATCTCAGGGGAGAAAGGGAAGGGAGAGAAGGAAGGGAGGTTGAGCGACTTACAAAAAGTTTCCCATTAAGTGAGTAGAAAGAATAATCAAAATTGGAAACTCAGATCTTCTGAAGTCAGAGTTACTTTTTCCCATTGTACATGAAAATTCATACTATAGAAGTAATTCTGGATAAGGAAAAAGAAGGGACTAGCTAAACCCTGATTCCTCGTGCAATTCTTATAATCTTTGATTCTAGGATTTTTAGGATTCCTGCTCAAAATTAAATCTATTAGAAGAACAGAATAGAGGAGTATCACATCATCATCATCATCATCATCATCATCATCATCATCATCATGTTTTTATGATGATCTTTGTCCTTTTATCTCAAGGAAGACCACAATATCAGGGACAGGATGTCATGACAAGTATATGAATTGGATTTGAGTAAGGGAGTGCTATGTTACGTCCCCAGCCTCACTTTCTCCTCCAGAGCCATCTGGGTGTAGGGACCAGATTTGAATCAGAATGACTGGAGTTGGCCATAGATTGGGGGCAATCAGGGTTAAGTGACTTGTCCAAGGTCATAGTAAGTGTCTGAGGATCAGCGCCCACTGCACCATCTAATTGTCTGATGACATTTATATGGTGCTTTACAAGTTTACAAAGAACTTTACATATGTTATTTCATTTGATTTTCTTAATTCTATGAAGTGCTATTATTATCCTTAGGGTGCTGGGGATATACTAAGTGCCCATAAGATGTTATCTCTCCCCTTTGTTCTATCATTTTACATATGAGAAAACTGAGGCAAACCCAGGTCAAGTGAGTTCTCCTGGATCACACAATTAGTATGTATCTGAAATTGGATTTGAACTCAGGTCTTTCAGATTCAAGGTTCTATGCTCTAGACACTCTACTGCATTTCTCTCATCATGTCAAGGAATCTATTCTTTAAGAATCTTGGGTTCTCTTAATAATTACCTAGTTGTGTGGCCTTGAGCAATCCACTTCACCCTGTTGCTTTGCAAAAATCTAAAAAAAAAAGAATCCTGGGTTTTCAAACTATGTACCCCAAGGTATAACATCTGCCAAGTCTAGTGTGGAAAAGCCTTGAGTGTAAGACTAGTGATGGAACTAGTGATGCCTGATCCCAGAGAAACCACCTATCAGGTCTCCATATTGACCATCAATTGTAGTTTTTGTTTGTTTTGCTATTAGTTTAGAATGGCAAACTACAAGAGGTGGGGAAAGGAGAAGGCCTGTTACATGTGTAGGCAGAGGAAGCACCTCCATTGACAAAATCACAGCATTTTAAATACTCAGTCAATAACATTTCAATTGAACATGGCTTATTGAATTCATGACACTGCTTTAAGGTAGACATCATTTTTATTATAATACACATTTTACAGATGAAGAAACTAGGAAGAGGTTAAGTGAGTTGCTTAGCATTTTAATACCAATTAACATCTTAGAAAAGATATGAAATCAGGTCTTCCTTCCACCCTACTCCCTATACCAGAGGTGTGAAAAGTTGGACATATTATTGCTGGCAACATTCCCTAGTGATGCCTGAACCAGATTTAAATGCAACTGAGAATTCAAAGAAAATTGGAAAATATTTAACAAAATAATTAAAATTAAATATAACATAGATAATGTTAATATGTGGTTTTCTAAATAAAAATGTGGTCAGCAGGATCCTTATGGATTTAGTTTGAGTTTGACACTACTACCCTCTACTACCTGACTGCCTCTACTGAAACTAGCAGAATATATTTAACTATCCACATATTGGTGTGTCTCCAACCCAAAGTATGCCAGATAACACACAAATTCAGAGAAAAGGGCATTTTAATTAAACTGGTTAGCAAAGTAAATAAGGAATTGAAACAAATAATAAATGTTCTTTTAACTCATACCAAAAAGTTTGCCACCTCCAACCATCTCCAGGGGAGCGGTAGTCCACTCCCCACAATTAATCCTTTAGTTTTCCCAACACAGCAGGAGAGGAATATAGTCAGATTGTTCACAAGCCAGGTGTGGAAGATTAGAGTCCAAAGCTGCTCTGCCTAATAACTTCCCTTCTAATCTTGGCGCAGCCATCCAATGAGCCCTGACTTCTGGGGCAGTGGTTAGAGAGTGTACTGCCTTCTCTTGTCATGGCAGCCTCTCAAGGCCTGGCTGCTTGGGAATTGGATAATCCCTTAAGCCTCTTACCAAAGCTATCCTTGCAATCTGGTCTGACCTATCTCTCTTTTAAAACTTTACTTCCCTTCTTGGTGTACTTTTTGATCCTTAACCTACTTGTGACTGCTTATACCTAGAGTCCCAACTCTGTGTCTTTGTCCTGGCTCACCCCAGGTCTGGAATCCTCTCTCTCCTACCTCTTAGTATCTCTGGCTTTCTTGGCTCATGGATCAGCTCCCCCAGAATGATTTTCCTTAGGCTTTCAATTTCTAGAACCTTCCCTTCAAAGACTACTTCCATCTACTCGGCATGGATCTTGTATTTAACTAATTATTTACATGTAATCTACCCCCATTTGAGGCAATTAATTGACTCAGTGGAAAGAGCCCTAGACCTGGAGTCAGGAAGACCTGAGTTCAATTTGACTTTAGCTGTATAACCCTGAGCAAGTCACTTAACCTTTATTCGCCTTAATCTACTTGGGAAGGAAATTTTCAAACCATTCCATTATCTTTGCCAAGAAAACACTTTGACCAATATGGACCCACAGGGTCAGGAAGTCAGACGTGACTCTCACATTAGAATGTAAACTCCTTGAAGGAAGAGATTGGTTTGACTATTTCTTTGCATGCTACATAGCACACACTTTGTCAGTACTTGACTTGATAGCTCAAATGGGATGCTGGAATTTCAATATAGTCCTATGCCCATGTCTATTCTATTCACGTCTGGGTATGTGTCTCCTCTACTACCATCTTTGCCTTTCATAGCCTTTTAAAAACCTTTCATAAGGTAAAGTTTCATCATTCAGAGTACAAGGTGGGTCATGTCACTGAATAACAAAGTCACAAACAGAGCCTTGGGAATTGTAGTCCAAGTATTTCCCTGCAAGTGAGAAAAGGCTCTTTTGGACCCAAGCATATCTGGAATAGAACTCTCCATATCAAAATCCTGTCCTCGAAATATCATAGACCTAGAAGGACTCTCAGTGATAAGCATTTGCCACATTACGACCCTGGGATTCCTCCACCCTCTCTTCATTGGTGGCTCTGTCTCCTGAATTATCATTTGGAAAGAACTCCAGTCATGATTCACCTCACTCTCACCTCAACTCACTCTGGAATCCCCATCCTTTTCCTCATTTGCCATTCAGATACCCTTTTCTCCCCTTCTTTCAATATCTTTATTTTTCCTCGCATTGATTGTTTTTGAATCTTATGTACTTGTTTCATTGCCAAGCAAATAGTAAAAACTTAATGATTGTTCTCTAGAGGATTAAGCGGAGCTGTTGACTTCCTACAGCTCTCCTTCGCTTAAATACAACTTTTCATGAGTTTACTTATTTATGTCATGGTCTTCTTTAAGCATGAAGGAAAAACAACACATAATTTCTCTATCTCTCTATCTCTCTAGCTACCATTCAGTCATCCATCCATTCATCCATCCATCCATCCATCATCTATCTATCTATCCATCATCTAAATATTCATCCTTCTGTCTGCCTATCTTAGCTCTTTTTATTTTATAAATGAGCAAATGGAAATATAGAGGGAAAAGTGATTTCCCTAAGGAAAATGGGATATGAAAGGACAGTAAAAGAGATGCCCACAGTCATGGTACCTTAGAACCATGGCAATAACTCAAGACACTCCTGGGTATATCGGCATATTTCTTAGATCCTATTTGAATCCTGAGGCCTGAGTAAAGGTCCTATTTAGAACATAGATCACCTGGGGAGGAGACCATATTACAATATATTAAGAATCACATAAATAAATAGACTTAGGGAAACCGCGAGTAAGGGGCTCAACTTTGCCAACACAAACATGTGTGTGTGAGGAGTCTGGAGCCCAGACTGGGAGGAGAGGAGAAGTCTCAGAATGAAGAGTGTCTTTGTTTTGTATGTGTGTATATTTTAAAACAGACTCAGCTCCTTAGTATCAATCATCCCCCTCCGGCGGCACAAGCGTGGATCTGTTACACTTAATAGGGTCATCCAACAAAACGAGTTCATTCACTAACTTTTCCCCTTCAGTGTTGTCTACCAGACCTGTCCAAGCCAAGGAAGAAAATGCATTTGGGGTGAGACATATGAGTGCTGTTGGGGGTCACTGCCTTAGTCACATGGTGTATTAGATAATATCGTGAATTAATAGTAAACAATTCTACTTGTCATGAGTATAGGCAAGCTATTTCACATGTGCCTCATTTTCCTCAAATATAAAATGGGTAACCAGAGTAACTACCTCACTATTTTGAGATTCAAATAAAATATATGGGGAGAGCTAGGTGGCACAGTGGATAGAGCACTGACCCTGGAGTCAGAAGTGCTTGAGTTCAAATCCGGCCTCAGACATTTAATAATAGCCTAGTTGTGTGGCCTTGGGCAAATCACTTAACCCCATTGCTTTGCAAAAAATGAAATATATGTATATATTTATTAGGAAACCTGAAAGCACTCTTCAAATATAATTCATTAATACTATTGTTGCTCACCTAGTTACTTGATCAAACCTGCCCTTCAAACATTCAACTTAATTCAATTCTACAAACATTTGGTAAATTCTCACTTTGTTCTGAGCACTGAGATCATCTGTCTGTCACTGTGTTAAAGTGAAATAATTACATTTATTGGTATGCAATAAACATAATTTTTTGTACCTTCAAAATATTTTAATACAATATGTCCTTTTCCTGTCACTTGTTTTGTTACTGAGGTCATCAAATTCTGCCATATTTTCTTAATTTTGTCACCAGGAAGCAGAATATGCCATTGAATATTACAATTATCTTGGACAAACAATCAATTTTTCCAAGTCTACCCTTGATCAGGGCCCATAGGTTTTCAAGGAGATTTAAATCAGGTGAGTTCTTAGGTGACTGAATTATGTTTTTCCATCTCAAAAAAATTTCTTAACCTTCTATGATTTGTCTCATGGTACAAGGTAATATTGTAGTGTTTAGAATAACATTGCTTATCAGTAGAGTAACATATTTGTAAGAATTCAACATTTCTCAGTGTAGACAAGATGTTCAGACCCACTGAAAATAACAAGAAAAAAGTAACTTTTGGGGGAGGTATATTTTTACAGACTAAGGATAATGACCATATTTTACAGGCTCACCTGGATATTTTCCAACCATGTTTTTGGTGTAACCTTGAATAGTTTTTTTTTTTAAAAGAATTTCATCGGGGTGGCTAGGTGGCTCAGTGGATAGAGCACTGACCTTGGAGTCAGGAGTACCTGGGTTCAAATCCCACCTCAGATAATTAATAATAATAATAATAATAACCTAGCTGTGTGGCCTTGGTCAAGCCACTTAACCCCATTTGCCTTGCAAAAAAACCTAAAAAAATTTCATCAGTAAAAATTTTTAGTACTCTAGTTTTTGTATTATCTTATCCATGATCAACCATTGAGCTCCCCACCACCACGGTAGCAACTAGTGGATTTTTTTTTAAAACTATCCTTGCTGTTCAGCTTTAAGAAGAAAGTCTATGCCATGCTGTAGAGGAATTAGGAACAACCCTTCCAGAGGACAATTCTTTGCTTGATTTCTGAGAATTAATTTAGTATTTTGCAAAAATGACTTGTCAGTTTGGGATGCTATTCAGCTTCAAAGACATTTTCCTTTCTTCTTCAGTTCCACTAATCCTGTTCTACTGTAGGCTTGAATGATCCTTAAAACACTTCACTACACCCAAGAACCTCTGTAATAATTTTAGCAGTCATTGAAATATGCTCTTTTTATGCTACCACTTAGGCACATATCCTTTTAAGTAATATGTGCATCCATAAAGGAGAAAGAATTAAAAGCATAACAGCCAAAAAGAGCATTGATGGAGGTATAAATAACACAAAAATCAACATTGATCTGACAAGAGTACTAATGTAGAACAAAGTGGGGAAAATCAGCTCAATCTGATTTCATTTGGTCAGGATTAGACATCTGAGTCTACCCATTACTTACATGGCCAATGTTATAAGAAAATATTTTTCATACAAAACTATTTCAAAACTATTGCTTGTTCCAAGTATCACTTTAGGTTTAGGAGACAAAAAAGACAAAAATTTAAAAACTACCCTGAGGGAACTTATATTTTACTTGGGGAATGTGTGATAAATTAGGGAGGGAGGAAGAGAAAGGAGAGGGTGAGAGAGAGACAAAGACAGAGGAGAGAGAGAGAGAGAAAGAGAGAGAGAGAGAGAGACAGACAGAGACAGAGACATAGACAGAGACAGAGAGACAGAGTGGGACAGAGACACAGAGACAGAGACAGATACAGAGAAAGAGAGAGAGAGAGAGAAAGAGATAGAGACAGAGACAGAGACAAAGAAACAGAGACAGAGAAAGAGACACAGAGACACAGAGACAGAGACACAGAGACAGATACAGAGAAAGAGAGAGAGAAGCGAGAGGAGGGGACAAAGAACAAGGAAGAGAGAGATATGTAAAAAATGGAAAATATACACAATAATTTCAAGATTCCTATCTGAATATCTTCATTTAGGAAGTGATGCCCCATTTTGATGCATTTTGAAGGACTCTATAGGTTCTATGGGATAGAAATGAGGAGAGTGTATATTGTTAAGCATGGAGATCTGCTTGAAGAAAATTAGAAAGGCAGAATATAGAATGCTGCATATAAGGCATACCAACAAGAATTATGTGAAATAAGACTATAGAGAAGGGAAATAGCAATAACTAAGACCCAGGTTCATTCTTTCCTGATTGATTGCTTGGGAGAAGAAAGCAAATGTTTGATATTTTCCATGTTCTCAGAGAGCTTTGTCCCTCACCACTGGATCCTGGTGGAACACCCGTTGGCTGCCATATTTTTGCTAGGAGAGGAAGGTCAACCTGTCTCCAGGGGAATCCTTCACAGTAGATGCATTTTCTTAAGAATTATTAGGCAAGGTTTGCAGTTGAAGTGGATGCTATGATATTTTTATAAGCTCCCCCTTTTTAAATAGATCTTTGCAAGATTGTTTTGATAGAGACAACCAATGGCCCAGCTATACTTGGCTGTATAAAAGGCAATAAGCATCCAGGAAGCCGACTTTCAGAAGAAAAACCAAGTCACTTAATTCTGGAAGGAGGAATTCTTAGGCTAAGCTCCCCAATTTGTATCCCTTCACTAAATTGGTTTTTATAGGGCCAAGATTAAGCTAGTTCAGAAGGAGATGTCATATGATGCTAACGCCAACTCTAACAAGGACCATCCTGTCTCAAAATTAAAAGCCAACTTCTCTGAGTATTTCCTATGGAAAGATTCTTTTTTTTTACAGGTCCCTTATGGAATCAGGCTTGAATTAAGTACAGTGTGAAACTGGCAGCTGCTCACAGCAGCATTCCATCACCATGAACTAGCCGGGTCACTTTTTATACCTCCATTCCTTGAACCTGTTGACTGTTATGATATTTGAAATGGCCAAGTGGGGACTGTCAACGAGTTTCTTCATGTTTTCTCCTGGAAGCCAACAGGTATCCAGGCCTCCTGCAGTACTTGCCACCTCTAATTTAAGTTGGGGAGGTGGACGGGTTGGATGAAGGAAAGTGGTGGGGTGGGGTGCAAAGAGGGAAAGAAAGAGATGAAATTATATACCAGAAATGGAAGAAAGACATTTGATCACCACCATAGTAGTTTGCTGACATTGATTTCCCTCATATGAAGTAACTTCAGCTCCTCTTACTTCAATGGAAATCATCTGGGATAAGCAACGCCTAAGTCTCTTGAGCTTTAAAACCACAAATAAAAATTGGAGGAAGGGTAAAAAAGGTATCCCTAGTTGTCCAAAGCTCAGATGAGTAGGAGAGCCAAATTGATTTTCATAAGGGTCTTCCAGAACAGGTTTCCAAAATGGATAAAAAAATCTTCCCAAAAAATTAAAGGGGTGGGGCGGCTAGGTGGAGCAGTGGATAAAGCACCGGCCCTGGAGTCAGGAGTGCCTGAGTTCAAATCTCATCTCACACACTTAATAATTACCTAGCTGTGTGGCCTTGGGCAAGCCACTTAACTCCATTTGCCTTGCAAAAACCTAAAAAAAAAATTAAAGGGGGAAAATTCTCTAAACATTTCAAGTTTCCTCTTGCAATTTTTGACTCTAGAAGGTCAAAAACCGACATTGGAATAAAGAAAAAGGCTTGTACTTTTGAATATACTACCCAAAGTTTTCTTCAAGTTGAGATGAAATGCTGCTTTATTTTCAAATGTCTTTAAAATTAATTCCTATTATAGGGATAGGGTTAAAAACTTTAATTTTTTAAATCTTTCTATGTGATTGTTAGTAAATGAGATTATGTACATTATCTATAAAGCATTATATATTATATATAATAGCAAAATTAAATATATTATGCAACATAACACATGTAATATATATATATATAATATAGGACATGTATTATGTAATATTTAACAATTTGTTATATTGTTATATTAAGTATATATATATTTATATATATATATATATATATATATATATATATATATATATATATATTTGTATATTACTTTGTAAACTTTAAAGAGCCATACACATTTTAGCTACTTTTATTAGTGGGACGGGGGCCTGAAACTGTGATTTCATTGGTTAAAGGAAATGCCTAAGTAAGAGAACTCTCTTTTTTTCATGCAAGTTCCTGCCGGTGCAGATTGTTGCCTGAGAACTGAAGAGTAAGAGAGACAGAGAAACCTATGTATCAGAGGAGGGTACTGTTTCTCAGGCTCTATGCTAAGCATCAGGAATACATATACAAACAAAAAGAAAGATAGTCCCTGTCTTCATGGAGCTTCTATTCTGAAAAGTGATGCTCAGGTTAGAATTTTTACCACAATGTGCTACATCTCTCTTAAATGGTATAAATGGAATGGCTAATGAACTCTAGCATTGTGAAGGCAGTTATTGTTGCTATATTTTGTAATCAAAGAGGTCCATGACATCAAATGAAAGATGGCATGACGTATATGTTATATTGATTATAATAAGGGCAATGTTGTGCAAAGACATTCTTCTCATTGCCTTTTCCAAACAGCCATCACCATGTGGCTAGCTCTAGTAGGAAATTGGACTTCTGGTAATGGTCTGAATGTTGTGGAATTTCTTGCCCTTTAGGATGTGGTCCCTCCCCTATCAGTAAGGCACCATGGTGTTTCAGTAGAACATCAATATGGTGATTTTTGACAACAATTTTGTGACAACACAACACAGCTAACCCATCTCATAATGGTCGAATTGTCAGCATACAAAAAAATTACAATTTTTTAACAATCCTGTGTTGTCTTTCTCTTGTTGGTCTAATTGTCATTAAAGTTTTTGAATTATTCTACTCACCTCTGTGACCATATTCTCCTCAGAAGTCAAAAATATTGGTTTCTCGAAAGCTGTTTGGAGGGTCATGGGAATATCGCCAGATCTTTAGTCATCATTGTTTATGGTCAGGTATCTGATCATCTTCAAATTTTCATTCTTCATTAATGAAAACATTCTTGGCAAATGCTTTGGCTCTGGTCCATCTTGAACTGTCCAAGAAATGGTTAGCAAATCCAAGGCTGGTAACAGGTGCACAAATTACCCACTTCTGACCCAGGGAGGGAGTGACAAAAAAAAATAGCAGTACAGAACTCTTTTGAGGCTCTGTAATTGGAATAAGTATACTTTAATGAGGACCCATTGAAGGGCAAGTGTGGTGCCAGCAGCCTCAGTGATTCCAGCTTCAGAAGTGTATATTTAAGTTGTTGCATTTAAAAATCTCAAAGTTGAATCTTGGAATTCAGTGTTTATTTTGGGGAAAAAAAAACTAGAAGAAGACCTGAGTTACCTGAATACCCCAGTTAGAAATAATGGAATAGGACCCCTGTTCTATTTTGTTGGTTTTTGAAACCAGGATGACTGGGACCATTCCTATTATGCCACTAGAGATGAAGACAATATGGTAGGGCAAGTAGACAACACATGGCCTCTGGCATAAGGAGGAACTGGATTTGAATCCAAATTTTATACGAGCTGTATGTGTCTGAGCAAGTCTAGCTCAGTTTCTTCCTCTGTAAAATGGGGATAATAATTGCACCTACCTCAGAAATCTGTGAGGGTCAAGTGGAATCATTTCTATAAAATTCTTTCTAAAGCTTAAAGTAGGGGAGGCTAGGTGGCATAGTGAATAAAGCATAGGCCTTGGAGTCAGGAGAGGTGGCATAGTGGATAAAGCACAGGCCTTGGAGTCAGGAGTACCAGGGTTCAAATCGGGTCTCAGACATTTAATAATTACCTAGCTGTGTGGCCTCGGGCAAGTCACTAAACCCCATTTGCCTTGCAAAAACCTAAAAAAAAGCTTATTGTATAAAACCAAGCTAGCATAATTTTTTGTTATCCTCCATTGTTGTTCTCCTCTCCACCACCCACAGAAATCAAGAGCTCTGAGAGGTTTCCGTTAGAGACTAAAGCTATAATCTGTCAGACAGAACTTAAACTCAGATCTTTCTGACCTCAATATAAGTTGTCTGTCCGCTGTCATTCTCAACTTCAACAATGTTATTTCTCATTCTTTGCTATTGAAGAGAACCAATGATGTCTTGACTCCCATGTGAATTGAAGTGAGACAGAGTTGCCTAAGTCTTTAACTTTGCTCTCTCTTCCAGAATTATCACAGTCAAGCATCAAGACAAGAGTCAAAATGACTAGTAATGATCTGGGATGCAGTGGATGATTTTGATGTCTTTGATATCTAACCAGGTTCTAAGTGCTCCAAGGCACCTGCTTCAACTGCCTTCATGGCCATTGGAACAAATTTTTCTCATCCATTTATTCCATCAGGGGAAGTGTTCACATCGTTGGTGTAGACACCTCCCTAGCTCTCTGATGGGTTTGAGATCCCCTTGGTTACCCTCAGCCTGGTCTAATCCATCTGCTGAGACAGTTTTACTTGGGTGTGGTCAATAAAGGTCCTAGTTCAAACCTCTCCTAGTGATTCTTTGGACCCTGATTGGCTCAAAGTGAATGAATGTAAATAACAAGTGTTTCTATTTTTCCTTAAAAACTCTGAGTGTTTTTCTATACCAGATTGATTTTTTTCTTTTGACTAACAAATGCCAAAGGTATCCACCTTTACAGTAGCCCTGAAATGGCTCACAATACATTTAACTGTAAACTCCTTGAAAGTAAGTCCTGTTTTTACTTTTCTTTGTATCCCTTACACTTAGCACAGTCATTGGTTCATATTAAATATTTAATAAATGATTGCTCACTTGTCTTGATAAATAGGGAAATAAGGAAAGGATTCCTCTCAGAGGTAATGCAATTAGCACACAAATCAAGATATCACCTTTGCACCAGGATTGTGATGTCAATGGTCCACTTCCAAAATGAAAGGTGAACAGCAACAGCAGCAACAGATTACTGAAGTAAACCCTGAAGGGTCTGAGGATTCCCAAAGGAGAAGATGGAGGCTCAGAATGAAAAGAGATCAGACCAGGAATGGCCTAGTAAGCATTTAACAATTCTTGTCCACTCAGCACAATAATAAGGTTAATTTGCAATATTAACATTTTTCTCTATCACTTGATGATTTCTGAGATATAAATTCTTACACTGAAAATTCAAGAGTCGACTCCCCAGTGGTCTAGCCAGCCCCAGCCCACCCTTGGATCAGATTCACCTCCAATTTGAGTTTCATATTTGCCAGGTTGAGTCACTTCTGCCCTCTCTCTCTCCCAGATACTAGGAGAAACCTTCTCTCCTCACCACACACTTCATTTACTCCCTCTCCAAACACAGACCTCGTAAGATGAGATGAACCTCATCAGACCTGGATTTGGTTTGGAGGTAGATGCAAGAAAATGTCCATCTTCGATATCACCATTGAAATCTGAGCTCAAAGACTTCTGTGTAAAAAGAGCAAATGAATGAAGAGCCCTGGAAAACTTTCCCTCTCTCTCCCAACATGTCAACACTGAATAATAAGATCTTTGGTTTATAATAGCAGCTCCTTCCAAAGAGAGCCTGAGCATTTCACAGATTTTATCTACTTTATTTCCACACCATCCCCTGGACTTGACTAGGAGGTTGGGGCAGAGAAGGAAAGGACAGAGATGATTATTCTAATGCTGTTTGACAGATGGGAAAAACTGAGATTCAGGGAAACTAATAGGAAACAAGACCACACACATAATAAGTCATAAAAATTGGGAATTGAGTCCACTTGACTAACGAGAACCCTGAAAGAAGACAACAGAGTAGAGATTTAATTAATTAAATTAATTCTCTGAATCCCCATTCTCTGATTCCAAATTTAGGCTACTTTTTGATTGCCACACATTATTTCTCCAAATAATAGAGAAAATTGAAGGCATGAGAAGTTATGTGATTGAGTCTACAGAGAGTCTTTTCTAACTCATTCCATAGTTGTCAAATACATAAAAATAAATAATGAGATTGTCTGTTTCCATATCTGCCCTGGTCAGACCCCATTTGTAGTGTTATGCTCCCTTAGAGCTTTGGCTTATAGAAAAGACACTGACCTGTTGGAGTGTGTCCAGAACAGGAGTCCATCTTGAGAAGTGCCTTGGATCCATTCTGCAGAAGTGTAAGAAATTAGGAGTGTTTAGCTTAGAGAAGATTTGGGGGATGGAGGCAACATGATAATTGACTTCAAGTATATGAAGGATCATTAGTAATGTAAAAGACTTGTTCCTCTACACCCTAGAGAGAGAACTTGAAACAATGGCTAAAGGTGCAGAGAGATTGCTTTAGGCTTAGTGCCAGGATAAATTTGCCTAATAATTGAAGCTATCCCAAAGGCAAATGGGTTGCCTTTGGAGGTAATATCTTTGTCTTCCTTAGAATTCTACTCAAAGGTGCTGAAGAAGGATGTCTTATTCAGGCAAGATTAGAACTTGATGGTGTCTGAGGTCCTCATCAGCCTTGAGATACTGTGTTTCTGTAATTCATATATAATAGTATTAAAATGTTTGAAGTCAGTCATGGAAAGATAGTCTTCTTGGACTGGAAACCAAGCAGAGCTGCTAAAGGAAAATGGAAAAAAAAGTGTGGATAAAATTTTTGAAGTCACAGAGGCCCGAGGCCCCCACAGATACACACACACACACACACACACACACATTTTTGTGCTCATCATCTGGGACCAGCTCTGACTGCCAGAAGATCAACATACTTTCTATCCCTGAAATCAGATAGAAAGAGTCAGGATAAGGACCATTTTGCTAAACATTAGAGATATTTCTGAGTAGAATTGACTGCTTCCAGAAGTGTTGGATTCTCTTTATGGGAGGTCTTCACACAAAGGCAAGACCATTACAGGTCAGAGATGCTGCCACACAGATTCCTGTTCAGGTGCCCATTGGACTCGATGGCACTGTGGTCCTTTCTAACTCAGAGATCATTGGGTTCCATGGTAGCACTATTTAGTGAGCCCAGGAGCATGGCAAGCAGGTGTGCTTAACCTGGTGGAACCAGGAGCCTGGGTCAGTTAATAATCAATAGACAATTAGTGAACATAAACAGCTCCCAGGGTCCACAGAGCCAGATGGGTGTAATAAGATATTTATTGCAGGTTATGGCCAGACAGATTGATCATTACCTGTATTTACTTTTAAAAGCATTCAGATCAAAGCTAAATAGACTGGAGTAACTGGTCTCTAAGGAGCAGATCTTTTAAAGAGCCTGATGAAATATGCTTTAAATTTCACACTGAGAGTAATAAATGAGAAAATGTGTATGTGTATGTATATGTGTGTCTCTGTGTGTAAAATGTGTTTTACATATATATTCCGCAATTTTCTGTTGAAGTCAACAGAGGCTTATAGGACAAGGAAGTTAGAAAGAATCATAAAGATCTTCTACCAAAACTTTCTCATTTTACAAATAAGGACACTGAGACCCAGAGATATTAGATGACTTGCCTGAGATCATGCAGATGATGAGTAATAGAATCAGGATTGGAAAGCAGGTCATAGACTTAGAACTGGAAAAGATCATGGATAAGAATCATGATCCTATCAAATCTGCTACTCCTCTCAACTTTGGAAATGATCATGCAACATGGAAGATACAGGCAAAGAACTGCCCAGCATGAGCCTTCATCAAGAAGAATGTTGTGCTCTATGAGCAAGGCAGAATGAAAGATACTCAAAGGAAATGTGGGATGCTTACATTTACACACTCCCAGATGAGTACATGGATGATCTGTGCCTGACCTGTGGTAGAGCCTTCCAAACTCATATTAGTCTGATTAGCCAGTCTGACACACCGCATCTTGTCTCTAACATAGTGATATCATTTAGTCTTCTTCAATAACAATGGGCTAGAACCAGTCAACTTCTCCTCTAATTTTATGTGGGAGAAAACTTAAGGTACAGAGAGATGGAATGGCTTGCCCAGTGTCACATAGCTAGAAAAGTATCAGAGGCAGGTTCTATCTACTCCAAGTACAGTGCACTAACCACAATACCGTGTCATGGTCAAACTCGAAAATCATCTCTCCTTCCAGTGAACTGGATATTCACATGAAAGAGAGAGAGAGAGAGAGAGAGAGAGAGAGAGAGAGAGAGAGAGAGAGAGAGAGAGAGAGAATGGAGGGGAGGGAGGAGAGAGAGAGACTAGGCAGATGAATAAACATAGATGGATTAATAGATAATAGTTTGAAAAATAGATTTATAAATAGCAAGTTGAATAAGAAGAAATATAGATAGATGATAGGCAAATGGATATAAATGAATAATTGGGTAGATAGATAGGTAGACAGACAGAAGGACAGATGGATAGATGGATGGATGGATGGATGGATGCATGGATAAGAGAGACAGATTCATTCTGTCTTTCATTCAGTTGTTTTTCAGTCATAGCTGATCCGATTTGGGGTTTTCATCACAAAGATCTTAAGAGTGACTTACCATTTCCTTCTCCAGCTCATTTTACAGAATAACATAACTAGTAAGTATCTGAGGCTAGATTGGAACTCAGGTTCAATTGATTCTTCTGGCTGATGCTATCTACTGGGTCACATAGCTGTCCTTGGATATAGATATAAATAGATAAACATTAGATATATAATAGATAGATAGTTGATGGATAAATAGATAGACACATAAATAATAATAATAATAAAGTATATATGTGTATATACATATAGAAATACTTTTTCTTTCTCCTCTGGGTTATCAGTATTCCCTTGTCTCCAAATCACTTGGTTTTTATTTAGCAAATAACTATATTTGCTTATTTGTAAACATGTTGTACCCCCCAGTAGAAGATAAATTCAAAGACAGGAACTTTATAGTTAAATCTCCAGAGCCTGGTATATTGTAGATGCTTAAGACACAGTCTGGAATATAGTAGGAGCTTAAAATTTTTTCCCATTGGTACATGGAGAGAGTTTAATAAATACTTGCCAATTGACTGACCAATGAATTTCATCTTCTGAGATCAGAGGCATGGTTGGGTTTTTTTTTTCCCATTTATACAGATCTGAAAGAGAATTCCTACATTTGGATTCTCTGATTTCTTTTACGTATGTGAATGATTTTTTAAATATCTTCATTTTTTAGTTGGTTAAATCAACAACTGACATTTATTTAATTTTTTTTAGAGTTACAAGGCATTTTACATGCATTTTGGACCCCCACCAAAATCCTTTAAGGAAGTTACTGCAGATTATTAAAAATCTTCATCTTGCAACAAAGAGAGGTTCCGAAATGTCCCATAAATTGTCTTTATTCCCACAGATAATAAGGTATGTATAGAAGGACGATATGCACCTGAGTCTTAGTGACCCGGCATTTAGGTATTTTTCTACCTTAAAAACAACAACAATTTTTCACCTCAAAAATAAAAAAGAGGATCCATCGCAAATACTGAAGACATCCATCAATCAAAAGAGATCGAGATAACATGAGATGCCATGTACAAAAACGTTATGTCTCTTCGTATTATGCTATTAAATAATATTCATATAGCCAGCTTAAAACTGGCACAGCATTTTACAGGTCATCCTCTCATTTGAATCTCATTACCAGCCCTATGAGGGAGATACGAGAGGCATTGTTATTCCAGTTTTATATATGAAGAAACTGAGGCTCAGAAAAACTAAGTAGCTTACTCATGATTGCAGATTATTAATTAATAAGTATATGAGAGAATCAGAGAATTGTCCTATGAAGTTTGGGGTTTCCCACAATGGAAACCTTCAAGTGAATGACTGGATACCTACATAAGGGATCCAGAGTGGGTTCTGGTTCAGATGCAAGTTTCGCTGACCTTTGAAGTCCTTTCTAGTTGAGAGATTCTGATACTGAACAGGGGAGAAGTTATTCTTGTAGGTCCTTTGTTCTCAAAGAGGACCATGATATTAGGAAGGTGATGCCATGATGTGCACACAAGTGAATTGGATTTAAAAGAGGGGGTGTTGGGGCAGCTAGGTGGTACAGTGGATAAAGCACCGGCCCTGGAGTCAGGAGTACCTGGGTTCAAATCCGCTCTCATACACTTAATAATTACCTAGCTGTATGTCCTTGGGCAAATCACTTAACCCCACTGCCTAACAAAAACCTAAAATAAACAAACATACGAACAAATAGATAAATAAATGAACAAATAAATAAATAGATAGATAGATAAATGAATGAATGAATGAATGAATAAACAAACAAACGAATGAATGAATGAATGAATGAATGAATAAAGGAGGGGGTGTTGCACAAAGTCACCAGTCTCCCTTTCTCCTCTGGAGCTATCTGGGTCCAATGGCCAGATGTAGAATTGGACAATGGAGAGAGCTCCAGATACAGTGGGAGACCTTGATCTTTTTAAGTTTTAATAGATCTCAATTTGACCAAGGCAATACTCATTCAGTTATTAAGGCAAGCAAAAACAAAAAAGAGAGAGCAGGAGAGGAGGAGGAGGAGGAAGAAGAAGAAGAAGAAGAAGAAGAAGAAGAAGAAGAAGAAGAAGAATGGGGAAGGCTAGAGATGGAGAGAGAAGCTGAGAATATACATTTAGACATTTCTTGAGATTTTATGGTGATCATGTTAAAAGATGAGTCTGAGGGTCCTGGAGAGGGACTGGATATGTGGGTTAATTCCTAGAGGACACTCCTAGAGGAAGCAACTTTATTTGCTCACTCCCAACAGCACCCTTTCTTTAATTTTAGGGTCACACAGTAAATAGATAACAAACACATTACTAGAACTTACTTATATATGTATATAATCACATAATCATTTTATATATTACATTTCTATATTTATTCATATATTTTATTTATATAAAATGTATTTGTTTATATAACATTTATATTTATTTATATTATTTATATTTATTTTGTAATAAAATTTAGTTATATAAAATATGTCACTAAAGCTCCCCAATTAACATATATTTGTCATCTATTAGTAATATAATGTTATCATATATTTATCATACAATTGTCTTATATTTAAGACACCTAGGTGACACAGCAAGGTGAGCAAAGTGCTGAATCTGGAGTCAAGAAGACCTGAATGAAAAATTCATCCTCAAAAATTTACCAGTTGTGTGACCTTGGGCAAGTCACCTGTTTGTCTCAGTTTCCTCAACCGTGAAATAAGGATGATGATGATAATAGCTCCCATTGTTATATGGCGATTAAATGAGATCATATTCATAAAGAACTTAGCAGTGTTTGATACACAGTAGTTGCTATATAAAAGATAGTAATGCAGAGAAATGTGGGCCTAGGGGGTGATGAGATCAGTTGGAGACAAACTTTGTAACTCTTCCATCCTTTATCATTTGATTTAGGCCACACCTGAGGACCTGACCGGCAACCTGATTTGGCTCGCATTGTTTTTCCAGTGAGGCAGCCAGGGAGCACAGGCCCTGGAAGACCACCCAAAAGAGATCCTCCCCCAAAAGGCAAAATCTCCAATGAGGGACTTGCATCATGCTCAGGTCACTACCCCCTCCCATGGACTCTGGGAGAGAATTTAAGGAGGTCCAAGGTGGGAGGTGGCCTCTTGGACCTTCCAGTCTCCTGTGGAACCCTGGCCAGCTGGCCTGGCCAAAATTTAATCAGCACGTGGTCTTCTGTTAAAACTCTTTCTAACTTTTCTATTACTTTCTTAATATGCTGTAACTTCCTTTAATAAATTTCTATTTTCTTTCCAAAACCTGCATGCCCAAGTCTGAGTCGTGATTCCTCGTAGGGGCAGAACCGAATCCAAGAAACAAATCAGCATACATATAATTATATGTTTATTATCTATATATATCTATATCTATATTTATATACCTGTGTAATAAATATATATAAATATATATACACCTGTGTATATATACATATATGTGTGTTATGGTAGCTATGTTCTATGCACATACATGTAAATATATATACATATATATACCCATGTGTGTTACAGAAGCCGTATGAGTATTTATCTCTGTCTCTCTCTCTCTGTCTCTCTGTTTTTCTCTCTGACTCTCTGTCTCTCTTTCTGACTCTCTCTGTCTGTTTCTGTCTCTCTGTGACTCTCCTTCCTCTCTCTGTCTCCCCTCTCTCTGACCCTCTCAGTCTCTCTCTGACTCTGTCTCTGTCTCTCTCTGTCTCTGTCTCTCTCTCTGTCTGACTCTCTCTCTCTGTCTCTCTCTGTCTCTCTCTGTTTCTGTCTATGTCTCTCTCTCTCTGAATCTGTCTCTCTCAGTCTCTCTGTGTCTCTCTCTCTGTCTTTGTCTCTGTCTCTCCCCCCATGTTTGTGTGTGTATGCATATCCCTAAAAATCCCCCTCTGTAGGTCATGTTTGCTATGTAGGCATGTGTGCACCTGTATATATAGACATTAGAGATAGAGATGGAGATGGAGATGGAGATGGAGATGGAGATGGAGATGGAGATGGAGATGGAGATGGAGATGGAGATGGAGATGGAGATGGAGATGGAGATGGAGATGGAGATGGAGATAGATATATATTCATTCTGTTTTGATAGCTATGTACATATGCACATACACACACACGTTTCTTGTGGTAGCTAGGTACACATACATATAGATGCACACTTTTCCCTAGAAAACATATCTGGCCATTGGATAATAGTGTTAGGATTGGAAGGAAGCTAGCTAGTTATTTCCTATTCCAATCTCATTTTTTACAGGTGAGGAAATTGAAGCTCAGAAAATGTAAGTGACTTTCCTCAAGTCACAGATAGTAAGAGGTAACTCTAACACTTGACCTAAGATCCTTGGAGTCTGAAGTCAGGGCTTTGTCCCATTACTTCCCCCACCCCCTTAAATGCATAGGATGGAGTCTGGATCCAATAGGGCAAGTCTCAGGGATCCCAAGAAGTTGGGTGCGCTCCCAGTGGCCTCTAGAGGAATGGCCACCTCCTTGCCAAATGCCCTTTCCTCTGTCAGCCTTCACTTCTCTGATTTTGATCCCCAGGCCAGAAAGATTTCAGCAGAGGAAACCCAATCCCTCTGGCCAAAGCCTCCTCATTTTGGATGTGTTCATCAGCTCCCTCACTGATTGGAAGTTTGCAGATCAAACAGACCTGCTATTCCCGGCTGCATCCCAAGTTGAAAGGAGCCAGGGAGGAGGAAGGGAGGGTGGCGGCCAGTCAAAGGGAGCCAGCTCCAGATGGGGATGAGTGGAATGGAAGCCTGGTTTCCTGCCCCCCACCCCCGGCCGAGTGTGGGGTGATATGTCCAGTTTGGATTCTGCAAGGATGTCATTTCTCATTGCTATTTGGTCTTTGATGAAGGGAAGGAGAACAGAGGGGCTACAGAGAAGTTCCAGGAGAGCAGCCCCCGAAAAGAGAATTCTCCCATTTCCTCTGTGCCTGTGTTGGTCGAGTGAATTCAGTTAGTCCAGAGTGCAAGTATTTCCCAAGTGCTGCAACACCAAGGCTGATGAGAGTCATAGAATTCAGAGAGACAGACAGAAGGCTAAATATAGATATAGATATATAAAATCTAGATATTTATAGATACATAGACTTAGATAGATACATACACATGATTTCATGTATTTATATGCACATGCATGAATGTATGCATATATATGAATGTATGAATTCTTATATACATTTGTATATTGTATCTAGGTAAACACCTATTTGTTAAATAACCAGTTTCCCAGTTCTTATGTATATATATGTGTATATAATATATTCCTATAAATAAGTGTATATTCTATGGTATGATATGGTATATTACATTATAAGCATGTGTAGTCTTCTTTTTCTCAATATAATGGGTTGTCCATTCATGAAGAAGACCATGACATCATGGAGGTGATTCCATGACAAGCACATGAGTCAGATTTGAATGAGGAGGGGTTGTGCTAAGTCACCAACCTCACTTTCTCCTCTAGAGCCATCTGGGTCCAGCAGCCAGATAAGAATCAGGATGCCTGGAGATGGCCCTGGATGGGAGGTGATCAGGGTTAAGTGACTTGCCCAAGGTCACACAGCTAGTAACTGTCCAAGGTTGGATTCAAACTCCCATCCTCCTGACTCCAAAGTCAGTGGTCTATCCACTATGCCAGCAGAAACTTGCATTTATTATGCTTGTATCCTCATCATCTGGCATAATGTCTGGGACAGAGTACAGATTTAAAAATGCTGAATTTAATTAAACTATAGAGTCAGGGAACTTCAGGGCAGGAAGAGATTTCAGACTAGTCCACTAAATTTATGAGCATTTATTCATCCCTTACTATGAGCCAAGGATAATGAAAAGCACTGAAGATAAAGCCCAATCTCTTCATTTTACAGATGAAAAATTGGGTCCCAGAAAGGGGATCAAAGGATCAAGATCAGTCATTCTGGGGCTGGCTAGCTTCAACAACCAGCAGAGCCAAAAAGACCTGGCCCCCTAAGATACAATTAAAATTTAGAATGAAAACAAATGAAAAAAGCCGAACTACTAATTTTTTCAGCTATTTAGGTAGTGCTGCAGATAGAGCACTGGGTCTGAAATTAGGAAGATTCATCTTTGCGAGTTCAAATTCAGCCTCAGACAGACACTAAAATGTGTGATCCTAGGTAAGTCTGCTTGCCTCTGTTCTATAAAAGGAGTCAGAGAAAGAAATGACAAACCACATCAGTATCCTTTTCAAGAAAGCCCCAAACCGGACACGAAGAGTTGGACATTGAACAACACCATTATTGGAACAAAATTAAATGATATAAAATGAAAAATTATTTTGATCTCAACTTCAAATGTTGTGCTTTCTTTATTTGGTAAAGAAAGTACCATATAAACCATAAAGGCAAAATAGAAATATGTATTAACATATATTTAATTATCTCTGAACAGAAAGGAACTTTAGAAATCATCTCTGAGGGGTGGCTAGGTGGCACAATGGATAGAGCACCGGCCCTGGAGTCAGGAGTAGCTGAGTTCAAATCTGACCTCATACAATTAATAATTACCTAGCCGTGTGGCCTTGGGCAAGCCACTTAACCCCATTGCCTTGAAAAATCTAAAAACAAAACAAAAAAAATCATCTCTGCAAAGATGAACTCCTTGAGTAAAGGGATTAAGTCTTTTCTAAATTTTCTTTTTTTCCACAAGGTTTAGACCCTAGGGCTGGTGTTGTATCCATTAAATGAATATTAGTTGAATGAATGAATGAATGAGTGACTCCTGTTAACCTCCCTCATTGTTGATGAAGACGTTAAACTGAAAGGTGCCCAGTCACAAAAATAAGGAAAGAGAATTGAGTGAGTCTAGGGCAGTAAAGGATTCCTGATGGCTCAAAAGATCTGATTTGCTTTACCTGGGGAAACAAGAGATTCCCACAAATGAAAATGAGAATAAATTCCTGCTCAACTTAGAAAATAAATTCCTTGCCATTTTCCCAAGATCTCAAAGCATGAGAAAAACCAAGATTTAATTTTACATTAAGTTTAAATCTTACCCAACACAGCTCCACAGAGACTCAAGGGACTGCAGGCTAGAAGGTTGAAAGATACCTTTGAGATCACCTGTTTTGATCCTTTCAGTTTCTAGAAGAGGGAATGGAGGCCCAGAGAGATGAAATAACCTTTGCTAAAGATTACACAAAAGTCTTTCCCATCCATCACCCTTACCCATAGTCTAATAGATTGTTGGAACTGGAAGCAGTCATGGCAACCATCCAGTTGAGACTCTTTACTTTACACAATGGAAAACTGAGGTTCAGTGAATCATCATCATCATTTATTTTTTATAGAACACTTTAGGATCTGCAAAACACTTGACATCTTTAACCTTATTTGAGCATAATAACCACCCTGCAGGTTAGGACTATAGGGTCCAGAGCTGTGACTTCATTGGTCTTGGGAGCTTCCCTTCAGGAAATTGTCTCTTCCATTGCAGATCAAAAACTGCTCTACAACTTATATAGTATTAGAGGATTGCCCAAGAGAATGAACCCAAAGTTACCTGGCCAGTGAATAAGAGAGAAAGGACTTTCACCCAAATTTTCCTGATGCCACGGCTCCATTCCTGGCCACAACATCACAAATGCCATACCGTGAGGTCATTATTAATAAAGTATTAATAATAGCTAATATGTTACTATGAACTAAATATTGTACTAACCACCTTTTTTTATTTTTGCAAGGCATTGGGTTAAGTGACTTGTCCAAGGTCACACTGCTAAGTATTAAGTGTCTGAGGCAGGATTTGAACTCAGGTCCTCCTGACTCTGGACCAGTGCTCTATCCACTTCACCACCTAGATGCCCTTATGCTACCTACCTTGAGAGAGTCAAATCAAGTCAGTATTTATTGTGCCTACTATATACTGAGCAACAAGTAAGAACAAAATAGTTTCTGATGAAAGAGGTCAAAATCTAATGGGGGGAGGGATCATATGCAAACAACTTGCTACAAACAAAACTAGGTAGGATGATGATAGACATACACAGAGAAATATAAATATTTAGGGGTGGGTGGATAGACAGAAAGAGAGATAATGGACAGATAATTGGTTTTAATCTTTCGTTCTTGAAGAGATCAACATGGCATCACTATGTTAGAGTCAAATTGTAATGTTCCCAAGTGTGGCTGATCAGACCAATATGAGCTTGGAATGGTCTACCACAGATTCGGCACAAATAGGCTATGGGGAGTAAATTCTCTAACAGACATAATACAGCAATAGATGGAGAGATATCTGGGTATATGGATGAATAGACAAATAGAAAGAGAGAAAATAGTGAGATGATGATGGTTTATCCTTTTTATCAAAGAAGACCATGACATCAGGGAGGTGATGCCATGACAAGCATGTGAATTCAATTTGAGTAAGGAAGGATGCTATGCTTCATCACCAGTTTCACATTCTCCTCTGGAGTCATCTAGGATCAGGGGTCAGCTATGAATCAGAACTACTAGAGATGGCCCTGGGTGCAAGACTCAGTGTTAAGTGACTTTTACAAGGTTACATGGTAAGTATCTGAGGTCTGATTTGAACCCAGGTCCTTTTGACTTCAGAGCCAAGGCTCTATTCACTGTACCATCTAGATGTGTGATAGATAAAGAGAGATAGGGATAGATGGATGCATAGAAAGAGATGATAAGGTAGATATGGAGAGAGATAATAAGACAGAGAAATGATAGGAAGAGAAGGATAGAAAGAGAGAGGGAGGGATAGATAGATGATAGCAAAAGATAGATGGATAGGTATTCAAATAAATATTGAAATGATATGACTATCAAGACATTTTACAAATGTTCATATTCATGATATATATATTGATATATATTGCATTATATATATATATGTGTGTGTGTGTGTGTGTGTGTGTGTGTGTGTGTGTGTGTGTGTGTATGTATACATTTCTCATGAACTTCCCCCTCCTCTTCATGATTCTATGACCCCACAGCTCAAGTGATATCAGTGTCTGAAGGGAAACTCTTCTCTTCTCTCTTCTCTTCTTTCTCTCTCTCTCTCTCTCTCTCTCTCTCTCTCTCTCTCTCTCTCTCTCTCTCTTTCCATCTATCTGTAGCTATAGATAGAGATACAGAATAAATTGCAGATAATCATCAGAGGGAAGGTACAAGATTGAGGAGGACTGAGAAAGTCTTCCTACAGAAGTAAGACTGCCTGAGACTGGAAGGAAGCTAAGGAAGCCAGGAAGCTGAAAGACGAGGAACGAGTGTTTTCCGGTTAGGGATGGGAGGACAAGTTAGGAAAAATTCACCAAGATGCTGGGGTGAGGAACACCCAGGAGGCCAGCATCAGTGGATAAAGAAACAAATTGAAACAGAAAAATAAGGGGATTTAATCCATTGAATACATTTGTGACCCTGGCCTTCTGTCTTTCTTTCCCCCTTCCCCAAAGGAAAGACATTTTGTACAAGGTCACACAGATGAAACCAGTCTCTCTCCACACTTGGCCTGTGTACTGAAGGGTGTTGGCATGGTGAAATCTCCAATCTTCCATTTGGACAAGGTGAAATTCAATGTCACACTCAGACCCTATGAAATCACTGAAGGGACAGAAGGGAGATGGGGGGTGCTACCTCTCAGGTCACAGCAGAAGGGAACTCCAGATGGGAGGATGCATTTGTCCAACCCCCTCCCTGCTGCTTCCAAGTTCAATGTTAGCAGCCCTGTATCCAGAATATGCAGGTGGTGGCTGCTGCTGCTGCTGCTGCTGCTGCTGCTGCTGCTGCAGCTGCTGCTGATGATGATGCAGAAGCTGCTGGAAGGCCAGAATGACTGGGGAGCCCAGCAGCCCAAACAAGGCAGCTTCCTGAGCCTAATTTGAAAATGAATGATGAATCCCATTTTAAACAAATCACACTAATGGCTGTTTAGCTCATACATAACTTTATAAAACAAAACTCTGTTTGTGAATCCCCAACGAGCCTGGGGATTGATTAATGCTAATGGTTTTTTTTTCCTCACCAGCTGTGAAAAGGCATTTTCCATAATTTACCTGTCATTACAATGAAAAGGATTTATAAAATACACAGCCCTCCCCCTACCTACACACACACACACACACACACACACACACACACACACAGAGTCACATTTAACATATATGGGGATAGATCTGACAAAATATTTAGTCTTGTCCTTGTCCTGATGAAGGAGAGGAAGAAGGTGAAAGATAAGGAAGAAGAAGAAGAGGAGGAAGAGGAAGATGAAGGGGAGGAGGAGGGGAAGGGGAAGAGGAGAAGGAGGAGGAAGAAAAGGTACAGGAAGATAAGAAGAAAAGGAAAAAGGAGAAAAATTCTATTACTCTTTTTTTCAGTTACAAAAGCAGAGACTTTATCTACTTTGACAATATCTTACTGAACATTAGGAAATAATAGCTAGAATTTATCTAACCCTTTAAGGTTTATAAAACACTTTATAAATCTTCTCATTTGATCCTCACAGCAATACACATACAAGGAAACAGTTTTCTTTCTAGACAGTGGTAATATGAATTGCTGAGGGTTCACCAACTGGTCAGTGTATGAGACAAGATGTAAATTCAGTTCTTCCTGATCCAGGTACAGCACTTTATCTACTGCTGTACCTAGAAAGGTCATGGCTTTTCATAGCCCTTTTCTATATGAACTCCATCAAGAAAGACAACAGAAAATAGGAGTAGTGGTGGTAGTGGTTCTAGTAATAGTAGTAGTAGTAGTAGTAGTAGTAGTAGTAGTAGTAGTAGTAGTAGTAGTAGTAGTAGTAGTAGTAGTAGCAGTAGTAGGAGCAGCAGCAGCAATAGTAGCAATAGTAGTTAGTAGTAGTTAGTAGTAGTAGCAGTAGTAGCAGTAGTAGTTGCAGTAGAAGTAGTAGTAGTTAGTAGTTAGTAGTAGTAGTAGTAGTTGTTGTTGTTGTTAGCTGAGGCACAGTGGATAGAGAGACCTTGGAGTCAGGGGAACAAGAGTTTGAATCCCACCCAGGGCCATTTCCAGTCATCCTGATTCATATCTGGCCACTAGACCCAGATGGCTCTAGAGGAGAAAATGAGGCCGGTGACTTGTTACGGCCCCCCTCACTCAAATCCAATTCATGTACTTGTCATGCCATCACTTCCCTGTTGTCATGATCTTCTTTGAAAATGAAGGACAGGGGTGGCTAGGTGGTACAGTGGATAGAGCACTGGCCCTGGAGTCAGGAGTACCTGAGTTGAAATCTGGTCTCAGACACTTAATAATTACTTAGCTTTGTGGCCTTGGACAAGCTACTTAACCCCATTGCCTTGCAAAAAACTAAAAAAAAAAAATGAAGGTCAAATATTAATTAAGTAGTGATAATAATGATAATGGTATTCATTCTTCCAAGCTGCTTGATTTTGTACTTCCATCCCAATTCAATTCAAAGATATAGTAGAAACAACCAATCAAAGGCCCCCAAAGACCTGATCAAATGATGAGAATTATGCTGTAGAAGTTCGCTCTCCTTCATAAACTAGCATTTGACAAATCCCTATACTCCATCCTTGTAATACATCACTCCAAGAGATAATCTGAGCATTCAGCAAATAAACTGCGGTAAAACCGTTGTCAGAAATAGAAATATCCACCTTCCCTGGGAAAAAGCGAATAAGATTTTCAACAAGAATTTGCTGGGTGGCTTATTGGAGTGAGAATTTCAGATGAGGAAGACTTGGGCTCAAGTCTTGTTTCAGACATTTCTCAACTGTGTGACTTTGGGAAAGTCACTTAACTCTGTGAGCCTCAGTTACCTCATTTGTAAAATAGGGATAGAGAGCCCACCCCTGGTGTTCCCATAGACTTTGTGCCTAGCATTTTGAGTTTGTGTTGGTCTGATCAATCACAGATGAATACACTGTAATTTGTCTCAAACGTAGTGATATCATTTTGGTCTTCTTCGATAACGAAGGACAAAAACTAACATGGGGATAATAATGGCACCCATCTTCCAAAGTTACTGCAAGGATCAAAAGAAACAAAACCCTTTTAAAAGTGAAAAATAAATGCTAGCAGTAGATGATGGTGGTGGTAGTGGTGGTGATAGTGGTGGTGGTGGTGGATAGTGGATGGTAGTGACAATGCCACCATTCTGAATATTAATTATCTCTATGGAAGAGCACTCCTTTAAAATATAGAAACTAAGTGGAAGGGTAACTGGTTAAGGTTGTTCCTATTGTGCTGCGTACTGCAGAAGGGATTTCAAAGATGCTTGCGGCAGGTTTATAAAGGATGAATGTTCCCACCGATGCTTTCCTATACAATTGCAAAAAAAGAAAAAAGAAACTTTCTGGAGTTCTCTGCCCCCAGAATTTTAAACCTTAAAGACCAATAACACGATAATGATTTCTCTCAAGAGCATACCTATCTCAATCATTTTAGAAACCGAGAGAAATCAGATAAAAAAACCATTAGCAAGTTGTCATTTTCATAGTTTTAAAATTTCTCAAATTGCCTCATTATTTCATTAGATCTTTACAACAAACCTTTGAGATTGCTACTATGATCGTTCCCATTTTACAAAGAAGACAACTTTCCCAAACAAGTGACAAACATTTATTTAGCAAGTCAGACACTACTAAACATGGAAGAGACAAAGAAAGACAAAAACAAAACCCCATCCTCCCAAGGAGCTCACAGTCTAATAGGAGGTACAATAAGCTTATTTGTAGCATAGAAGCTAATTTGAAGATAATCCACAGACGAAAGGAATTTGGATTAAGGGAGGGCAGAGAAGGTTTCTTGTTAAAAGAGTTTTAGCTGAAACTTGTAGTCAGGAGACAGAGATGAGGAGAGTTCCTTGAAGGAGTGGGAACCAATGAAAATACTTCAGAATCAAGAACTGGAGAATCTTATGATTATCTTATCAAATGAGGTAATATTTGTAAAAGAGTTGAGAGGCACCTAGAATAGCTACATAAAGATTCCTTCATATAGCCTGTCCCCCTCCCCCCATTTAAAGAGTAGGAAAGAAGGTTGGAGTCACTGAGGAGAAGAGTTCCCAGGGGTGAGGACGATGGGGCCAAGCTGAGAATTCTGTAGAAGGGCAGGTTCTGGAGGGCTAGGAATGCTAAACAGAAGCTATTTTAAGTGCTTTGTCACATAGCTAGAACATATAGACATTTGGGTCCAAGGTGTCCTGACTTCAGGTCTAGAGGATAAAAATTTGTTATCCCAAGCTGCTTGAACTTAGATCCCAATTCAGTTCAGACAGAGAGGCATAGGTTTTGTGTGGTGTAGTGGGGTGCAAAAGAGATCCAACTCCCAAACCAAGAAAACCTGAGTTCTAGATCTACCATGGACATTTGGCTATACAACCTTGGACAAGTTTGCCATGCTCTAAGGGACTCTCTCAGGATGTAAAGGGGCTAACCTGCATTTTAGGGATGGGGATTTCCTCATCCAGGAGTTCCCCATATCACTGAACTCATAAACTTATTCCATATTTTCTGTATGGAGGTCACCATGCTAATAATAACTGACATGAAGAGGGAGAGGGAGCTTTTCATAACTGAAAAACATTTTTTCCTGGTTTTAGGATGCTAAAATTAGAGCAAGAAGGATCCTTAGAAACCATCTAGTCCAACTTCATTTTACAGATGGGGAAACTGAGGCTGTGGCTAAGGCTACACAGGTAATAGTGGCAGAACCAGGATTTCAAATGACATTCTCTACACTACAAAAGTAAGACACTTTTCATTGCACCGCAGTGCCCACACAGAATCTCATTTGAGTTTCATAACAGCCCATGTCATCAATGCTATTCTCCCAATCCTCCTTGTTTTTTCCATCTTCATCCATTCAGTAAGAAGAGGAAATAGAGTGTCCTGTGAACGGCCCCAAGGTGCCTAAGTGCCATTCTCTTTCTCTCTCTCTCTCTCTCTCTCTCTCTCTCTCTCTCTCTCTCTCTCTCTCTCTCTCCACACACAGACACACACACACACACACACACACACACACACAGAAAGATACTGCTGGTGAGATTGTTGTATGATGTTTGCTGACTGATAGCTCCAGGATAAATGCCAAGAGCAGAAGAGAGGTCTGTATACAATGGTATCAATCTAATGAATACTTGTGATACCAGCAGGCATGAGGACTTGGAGGATCATGACTAAATCTGGTTACCCAAAGAAGTTCAGCAGTATTGTGCACCATTTTCATGATGACAGGATTGCCTGGGTTCTGAAAAATGGATGATGCTCTCACCCTTTCCTCCTCAATAAATAAGTGAAGCAAGATTGTATGTTTGTTCCCATGCTTTTGTTTGGCATGATGTTTCCAGAAGTGTTGTAAAACATCTTCAACAAGAGAAAAATGATATCAAGGTCAAGTTCTATACTGACAGTATGTTATTTATCTTGAAAAAGCTACAAGCCAAGGTGAAAGTGGAGTGAGAGTCAGTGAATGGTTTTATGATCAGTCCTCTGATCATTCTTTCTCTCTCCCCCCACCCTGATAAATATGGGCTTAGCAATGACAACAGAAACAACATCCTCCTCCTCCTTCTCTTCCTCTTCCTCATATTACTTCCTTATAGCTACTGCTACTGTTAATGATGCTGCTACTTCTACCACTTTCCTCACCACCACCACCATTACTACCATTACCACTACCACCACCACCACTACCACCACTACTACTACTACTACTACTACTACTACTACTACTACTACTACTACTACTACTACTACTAGAACCACTATGACTACTATCCCACCACTACCACCACCATTACTACTGCTAGTACTACTAACACTAATACCACTACCATCATTACTGCCACAACCACCACCATCACCACAACTACTACTACTACTACTACTACCATCAAATAGCACTGAGATTTGCAAACTGTTTTAGATATATTATCACCTTAATTTCTTTTTTTTTTAAGTTTTTGCAAGGCAATGGGGTTAAGTGGCTTGCCCAAGGCCACACAGCTAGGTAATTATTAAGTGTCTGAGACCAGATTTGAACCCAGGTACTCCTGACTCCAAGGCCGGTGCTTTATCCACTATGCCACCTAGCCGCCCATATCACCTTAATTTCTCACAACTCCTCTAGGTGGGTACTGTTGCTATCTTCATATTACAGATGATGAAACTTAGACTAGGGAAGATTAAATGACTTACGATGGTCATGAAGCTAATAAGTTTAAGAGATGAGACTTGGACCCAGGTCTTCCTGACTCCAAGGCCAGCATTTGTTCAGTATGTCATGTTATCTTTTTTTATATACATTTATTGTCATTGTTCAGTTGTTTCAGTCATGTCTGACTCTTCATGACCCCATTTGAGTTTTTCCTGACAAAGATATTGGAGTAGGTTGTCATATTCTTCTCCAGTCTATTTTATTAAAGAGGAAAATGAGACAAAAAGAGCTAAATGGATTTTCCCAGGGTCACAAAGCTAATAAGTATCTGAGGCCAGATTTGAACTCAGGTCATTTTGACTTCAGGATTGGTATCCTAGCCACTGTACCATCTAGTTGCATATTACATATATATATATATATATATATATATATATATATATATATATGTATGTATATATATATGTCTCTCTGTGTGTGTAAGCATCTATCTATCTATATCATGAGAAACAGAATTGAATAGTAGATTGAGATCTGAATTCAAATCTTGCCTGTAACACATATTGAGTGTGTGACCTTGACCAAGTCACAATCTCTCAGTGCCCCAAAAACCTCTGACTAAAAATTGCAGTATAGTTGCCAATGAGTTTTTCTAGAGGCAGCCTCCTCACAAGAGAGCTCCTGATGCTGATGTTATTACCCATCTGAATTATTCTAAATAATATCAACAGAATACTAATAAAGCAAGTTGACCCAAGGAGATCATAGCTGAGCATCAGTTGCCATCACCCTGACTACATCTTTCTAGGAAGGGGAAGAGCAGCAGTCTCTAAGGCTTGACAGAAGTATTGTTTTCAGGGGTGGTTGTGAGAGAAAACAGTAATGAGCTAGTCAGATTATTGGATATGAAGTAGAGAAACAGAGACAAAAATAGAGACAGAAATAGAGAGAAATACAAAGGGGGGGAGAGAGAGAGAGAGAGAGAGAGAGAGAGAGAGAGAGAGAGAGAGAGAGAGACTGAGAGACAGAGAGAAAGAGCAGAAAGAGCAGCTGGGTCTATGATTGGGAAGCAGGGGTTGTTTATTGACATGCTATATTTATTGACTTACTATTGACTTACTATATTTCCCCAAGTATAAGACACACCTTTTTCAAAAAATTGGGAGTCTAAAAACTTCTTCTCCAGTGAGCGTAGATATTTTTACTTGCATTTCCTTGCTGTGTTTGTACTAGCTGTTTCACATTTGTTAACAGTATATTAGGTTGAATTTTGCCACAATGACTCAGAAAAGATTTTCGTCCAGTATTGAATTCAAGTTCAAAGTAATTTAATTTGCAAAAGTGAATGGAAATCATGCTTCTGAACATCAGTTTGGTCCTCTTCCAATGGAGAAAACAATTTGAAACTGGATACAGGAAGAAGAAACTTGACTGAAAATGCCCCAGCAGAAACCATGAGGGACCAGGCAGCCAAATGGCTTGATCTAGAAAGGGAATTGAAGAGAAATATTGAAGGGTAAAGGTCAAATGATGGTGCAGCAGGAGGCCAGAACTGATGAAAAAGAAATGACTGATTTCAGAGAAGAACACCACTGGTGCTTCAGGTTCATGAAACAGAGTGGACTAAATATGCATCCATGCACCAGACTTGCCCAGGTAGTATTTGTGTGTCAATCACAGATCAGAGCATAGGAAGGAGAGACTCTCTTAAGAGGATAGATGAGGGTGAGCTAAAGTATGGGAGTTTTGACAGTGATGAGGACTTGTATAAATTTGATGATGAATAAAACTTGGGTTCAATAACTTTATGGAATGCATTTTTTTCAAATTTTGGGCCCCCAAATTAATGTGTGTCTTATAGCCTTAAGCTAGAAGCTATATTTGTCATAAATTTAGGGAATTGAGAATTATAAAGTCTATCTCTCAAAATTCTATGAGGAATAGAGAGGAAATTTAAAAGTGGAAAAGATACGCATGATTGTCTGAGGGTAAAAAACAGACTGGAAGTGCCTAATCTGTTTTAATTTTCTGGTTCTTCTTTATAGCCAACCTTCAGTTCCACGCTCTGGATGAAGGCTTGGTTGCATTTGAAATCAGATCTGTGTTTGAATCCTGTCTCTATTACTTCTCTGTGAACCACGTGCCATCACTTTAAGATCTCTAAGGTCCCTTTCAGAACTAGGTCTAGAATCCTACAAAACTTATGGTTCTGCATATCTTTTGTCATTTTAAGACATCCCTCATGAATACCTCCCTCAAACCACTCCACCAATCTGGTCCACGCCCTCATCATTTTTCCCCTGGCTTATTGAAGAAGGCTTCTATGTCATCTTACTGCCCATACCTCACAGTCTCTCACTACTCTACTTAGCTGTCAGTGGGATTTTTCTAAATTTCAGATCCTATTATTCCTCTTAAATAAAGTCCAGTGACTTTCTATTACCTCCAGAATCAGACAGAAATATTTCTGTTTCTTATTTATCATTTAATCTTTTTCTATCTTTCCAGTGTTTAAAAAAAAACCTCTTTCACTTAACTCTATGATTCAGATACTTTAGCCTAACTGCTCTCCCTAACATAATAATACTATCTCCTTTCATGCCTTTGAACTGAAGAGCACCCATGCCTTGGATGCTCTCTTTGCTGCATTCACCCCTTAGCTCCTTCAGCTTCCTCTAAGGCTAAACACTTTCCTTTTGAAATTACTCTGTATATATCGTTTGTGAGCCTAATGTTGTTTTCTGGACTATGTTATTTTATCCTATTCATGTATGTCCACTGGCTGACACTCACCACTTATTTTAGAACAGTTAAATGGAGAGAGCACTGGGTCCAGTGTCGGGAAGATCCAAGTTCAAATCCAACCTTAGATAATTATTAGCTGTATGCCACTGAGAAAGAAGGGAAATCATCAAGGAACCCACCTTCCAGGGTGGTTATGAGAATAAAATAAAACAATAATGTTTTGGTGTTTCGCACTATATCTATACATTATAGCTAGTACGTGGTAAGCACCATACAAAAATACTAGCTGTGATTGTTATTACCCTATCTTTGTACTGTCCAGTGCTTAGCAAAGTAATTCTTTAATAAATGAATGTTGACTCTCATCAGTTGAACATAGTCTCTAAGTCCAGTGACCCTATTCAGCACATTAGTGGGCATAGTGGAAAGAGTATTGGACTTGGTGTTAAGAAGATCCACATTCAAATCATGCTTCAGATACTCAATTAGCTGTGTGACACAGGGCAAGTCACTTTATTTACCTCTCGGTCTCAGTTTCCTTTTCTGTTAAATAGGTAATAAATACCTACTTCACTAGAATGCTGTGAAGATGAAATGAGATAACATTTCTAAAGTGTTTGCAAACCTTAAAGAACTATATACAAATTCTAGTCATTTATTATTTTCATCATCATCATCATCATCACCACCATCATTACCACCACTACTAGCTACCATTATTACCATCATCATCATTACTATTATTATCATTATTTCACCAAATCTCTCTTATGAAATGACTTGCTAAACTTTATACTGGAAAGGAAAGTTAGAGAATTTCTAGTAGAGAAGGGTTGTCAGCTTTTTTTTTCTTTTTGTATCTTGGACCCCTTTGGCAGGCTCTCAGTCACTTCTCAGAACTGTTTTATATGCCTTAAGTAAAATACATAAGATTAATTAGAATGGAAACCATTTATGTGAAATAAAGATATAATTTTTTCCATCCAAATTCATGGACCATCAATGGATATTTTTCCAGAGTCTGAAGACCACAGGTGTAGAACTTCTGGTCTGGTCTTTTAACAAATAAGGAAACTGAGTTTCAGAGAATAGTGGCTTTTAGTAGAGCAAGTCTGGGAAGCCAGTTCTGGACCAATACAGCATCTTTTGGGTTTTTTTTGTTTTTGGCCTCTTCCATCCTATTGTCTGCACCTCTAGATAAGCGAGGAGCAGGTAGGGAAGAGGACCCAGCTCCAAGATCAACAGAACCCTGGCCCCTGGCCGGGCATCCTCTAGTGGACTCCCCTGCCTCTCCCCTATATCATGCCCTCTATCGCCTTTTTGCCAAATGTAATCCAGGAGGGGCTTTCATGGTAACCTTATCCATCGGCAGCCGGCGATAACATCTCGAGAACCCCGCGACAGGCAGGAACTCTCAAGCATGGAGTTAATAAGGCAAACTTTCCAAAAATGAGGCTGGCAGAAGGAGCGGAGGAAAGGGAATCAAAGGCCCCGGTGTGACGGTAATTGGGACCATGTGAGCTCCCTTAGAGGAGGATTAGGGGAAAGAGACAGGCCCTGCCCGCGAAGATTAGTTTCAATTAGACGGGCTGGAGGCGAAAGTCAGGACTTGGTGAAAGATTAAAACAGGCAGGGAGAAAGTTTCCGCTGTTCATGCTCCAGGGCTGCAGAGGAAGGCCCAGGACGATCATGCTAATTGAAGGCAAAGCCGGCATGGAAGTTAGGGAAAACGTGCGCTAATTGATTTGATGCTGGGTTGGTTTTTTTTTTTTTTTGGCCATTCAGCTCCTTCCCCTCTCCCCACCCTTCCCCTCCCGCTCCTCTCTCGGCTCCCCGGCAGTGGATGCACCCCGGAGCATGACAGTCTTTGGAAAATAAGACAGAATGGACGGAAGGGGCTTGGCCAGGGGGCTTCCTTCTCGAGATTGCCGGCTTCTTTGTCCACCTCATCTCATCCTCTTTAGGATCTGGGTCTTCAGATAGGAAGCAAGTGGTCGGTGGTCAATCGCCCCTAGATAGGCTTCTTTTGACTCACCTGTCCAGACATCCCAGCCGGCCACCCCAAGTTTGAAGCATAGCTTCCAAGCAATTTACCGGTAGCCTGGGAGCTTTGGAGAGACCTGTAATCATCCCATCTCAGAGCTAGGTAGGAAGACCTTAACAACCATATGATTGTATCATGGTTCCCTATGTGGCATTCTAGAAGACACAATATGCTGACTTCGGAATCTGAGAACTAGAATTCAAATGCTGTCTTGTGAAACCTTTCACAAAGTGTTTAAGTTCGGTTTTCTCTTTTGTAAAATGAGGGGTTTGGAACAGATGGTCCCTTCTAGCTTCAAATCCTTGTTTTTATGTAGAGTGCTCAAAAGTGAGACCTCCTTTAAGAAACCTTCCTTAATTCTCCCAGTTGTGAGTGACCCCTGTCTCTTAATCATTTGGTTTTTGTTTTTATTTATTTATTTGAAAAATGTTGTATCCCCTGTTATAATATTACCTCTTTTAGGGTAGGTATTTAATATTTATATCTCTAGTGACTAGCATGCAGTAGATACTTTTACACAGTGTCTGCCACAGAGCGGGTGATTAATAAATGTTTATCCATTGGCACATGCTTACCAGTTAACTGACCAATTGATTTGGTCTATCCAGATGTGAAAGAGAGTACCTACTTCAACATACCTCACAAGTGGTAAAACAAAATGCTTCTACTCTGGGCAAAAGTCAATCAATGGGCATTTATTATGCTCCTATTAAAAAGGAAGGCAAAATATTACAAAAACAAACAAACAAAAATTCCTGCTCTCAAGGAGCACACAGTTTAATGATTGGTGTTTTTTGCAACAATATTGAGTTTTGAATATTCTTCAAAAGACTACCTGGGACTGGCTAATTTTTCCAGAGTCAGAGATTGTGACTTGTTCTGGGGAGATTGCTTATATCCATAGTTGCTTCAACTTTGTCTCCTCATTAGTATCTTGTAAATAAACAGTGGAAGCAGCTCAGGTTAGGGAATACTTTCTTTTTTTTCCCCTCTTTATTTATTTATTTATTTTCCAATTACATGCAAAGATAGTTTTCAACATTCATCCATTTTATAAACTTTCCCCATGGCAGCAAACAATCTGATTTAGATTGTACATGTAAAATTGAGTTTAACATATTTTTACATTAATTGAGCTATGAGAGAAAACTGGAACTGAGAAGGTAAAATGAGGAAAAAGAAAAAACATAACAAAAGTTTTTTTTAAAAAATGAACAGAGTATACTTTGCTTTGCATTCAGTGTTTATAGGTAATTTTTTTTTCTATGAATGTGGATGGTGTTTTCCTTAACAGGTCTTTCTGGATTGGTCTTGATCTCTGAACTGAGAGGTGTTGTGTCAATTATAGTTAATCATCTCACAATGCTGCTGATGGTGCATATAATATTCTCCTGGTTCTAAGAACATATCTTTTGACATGAAGACTAGGATATATTCAGGGATGAGGAAATATATCTCAAAAAAAAATTCCTCTGCCTCAGGCTCCCAACTAAGGAAAATCAGAGAATTTCAATATTTAGCTTACGTTAGCTCCCCAAAGGGCTCTTCAATCCACTGCAAGCATTTGGACTAACAAGGTTATTAAATATAGATGAGTTTGTTATACACTCAAGAAAAATACAACCTAAAATCATGACATTGAAGGATTTGTGTCCATAAACAATCAAGAATATTATCTCCATCTTGTATAAAGACATCCAGCCCTTCCAACTTGTAGTCCCACCATCCGATACGTGGGGTTGTTAGAAAGTTGAGCCTCTAACTTTTGAACCTACCCAGTGCAGATGACTCACTCATGGAGTCAGCAAGGTCTGGATTGATGGGTCTGCACCTTTACATTACTTTTGATTGTGGACCCTTCATAGCTCCCTCACTGTTCCTTTTTAGCTCTCTTCTGTGCTGCCTCTAGATCCTCTGGGCATAGTGCCTTGGTCTAGCAAGTCCAATCCATGTGCTTGACATGGCATCACCTCCCTGATATCATGGTCTTCTTCAAAAATGAAGGACAAAATATTGCTAGGCATTGAGGGGAGTTTGGTGAAATCAAAAGACAAGTTAATCTGGAATCAAATGGGAATTCATCAGAGTTGAAATTCCAGTTTTGCTTTTTTTGAGTCTTTAGGAAGTCATTGTCTTGGGCAATGTGCCCTTCAACTAGAAAATTAGGTTGCCTATGAAGAACCTTTCAACTTTAAGTGCCATGATCCTTATGAACTTTTCCCCTATAAACTCTGAGAGAAATTTGTTTCAGTCTTTTATGGACTTAAGGTACTCTGCCTCATATCCTAGTCATTTGGATTCAGGTATCAGCCTCCTTATTAAAATGGTAAATTCTTTGAGAGAGTGTGATGATTTATCATCATATCTCCCTCAACACTTGCATGCAATAGGCCCATGTCTCACAATCTGTCCCAAAGTTCTTCAGAGAGAACTTCAGAGTGTCCCGGTATCCCTTCTTCTGGCCTCCATGTGAGCTTGGGTCTCATGTGAGTTCTCTGTAAAATCATCATTTCAGCAAGAGTATGTTTGGCATTTAGACATTATGGCCAGCCTATTGGAGTAGCACTCTCTATAGTAGAAGATGAATGTGTGATCTGGACAGGTCAGTTAGTGGACTCAACCCTACTGAGAAACTCTCTCAGTCTCTTTAGATGTTAAGAAGTTGCCCGGCAACATTGAGATCAGGACTTTCTTCACCAGGAAGAGCTCTCTGTTGAAGATAACATAGCCCCAAACAAATATATGGGGCATTCCAAAAGTTTTAGTGCATTTCCAAACTTTCATAGCTAAGCAGTGGGCACCAAAAAAGTATCCTGTGTAATACACATATGAACACATGAATGCATATGGACATAAATATATAAACAGTGTATTGTGCCTCTATGCATCATTTTAGAGCTGTGGTTTCATATGTAATATAAATATAATTTGTGTAATATAGTATGTAATATTTATAGGATGTAATATAAATATAAATATATCTGCACATTGAGAGGTTGCCCAGCAACATGGAGATCAGGATTTTCTTCACCAGGAAGAGATCTCTGTTGAAGATAACACAGCCCCAAACAAATTTATGGGGCATTCCAAAAGTTTTAATGCATTTCTAAACTTTTCATAGCTAAGCAGTGGGCACCAAAAAAGTATCCTGTGTAATACACATGTGAACACATATACACATATGGATATAAATATATAAACAGTGTATTGTGCCTCTATGTATCATTTTAGACCTGTGGTTTCATATGTAATATATAAACAGTGTATTGTGCCTCTATGTATCATTTTAGACCTGTGGTTTCATATGTAATCTAAATATGCATAAATCTTCAGGTGCATATCTAGACATGTGTATGTGTAGATACATGTCTCTCTATATACTTAGATTCACACATACATATATTACATATGTATGCATGCATATATATTCTGTAAAGGGTTTTGCTTTGCCTTCCTCCAACATTGGAGACATGTCATTAGAAGACTAGCAAACCCTAAGGAGACTTGTCCGGACTGACCTGAGAAAAGAGTACAATGAGAAAGAGCTTGAGACACCATGAGAGATGGCAGCAGAAGGCAGAAGGAGAGAAACGAACCCCTACTCCAACCCTATCGTCACTGTTCAGGTAGAAGGGAGCAACAGACCAAAGGTGTTCTGCCAGAATAGCCCTACTCCTACAGAGTAGCTATACATGACTCTACCTTTCAGTATTTCCCCTTTCCAGGGAAAAACTTTGAGAGATAAACACAAGCTAAAAAGTACAGGGACTAAGTTGAAAGGGATCTGGAGTCCTCCCCCCACTGTTCCTTTAGGTAAAGCCTGGAAATTTGCACAAATATTGGGGATTGATGTCAATTTATTCTAAAACTTCTGTTTTTCTTTATTGGACAAACAAAAAAATTGTTCTCTAAGATTGTGGACTATGTTTTAACAATGTGGTGTTTATAAGACTTCTTTTACTACATGAACTAAAATTAGGGTCAGTTAGTGGACTCAACCCTACTAAGAGACTCTCTTGGTCTCTTTAGAAGTTGCCCAGCAACATTAAAATCAGGACTTTCTTCACCAGGAAGAGATGGCAGATTTTTAGCGCTGCTAAAAATAACAGGATGCATCACACACACATACACACACACACACACACACACACACACACACACACATACATCTTCATCCTAAGGGAAGGAGTCTCTCCCTCTTTGATTCATTGTCCCTACCTAGATCCAGAAAAATCTCCAATTAAATTTTAGATATGGCATGTACATATATATATATATATATATGTATGTATGTATATAGACTCTTATCAAAATTGTGTGACAGGGCCCTTAAATCCTACATAATCTCTAAACATATAATACAATTAGTCAAATATTTTACCCCACTAAAAAAATTCACAAATTTCCTGGATGAGAACTGTAAGCCCAGAGACTGAGAAAACGTTCTAACATGTATCTAGTTCATTTGTGCCTGTTAATATGGTTGACCAAGTAGAGTACACTTATTTTATAGATGAGGAAACTGAGGCTCCAGAAGATTACTGATTACTTACTGAAAGTGGTAGAGGTAAGACAAGACTCCCAAACTTTTCTGATGTAGTCCAGACAGCCCCAAAGAGCAGCACAGGTGTTCCCAGAGAAAACCCAAAGGCAGGTGAAGGGTCCCAGGCTTCTGGGGGGGGGGATACACAAAAGTTTGGGCATCACAACCGAGAAATTCACAGGGATTGAAAGGCACCAGAGACCCCTTACCTCCACTCCCTTAGCAGAGACCCCTTACCTCCACTCCCTTACCAACTGTCAAAATGACAAGTTGGTAAAGACTTAACCCACTCTAGGCTCTACACCTTTGTCCATGTTGAACCTCATTGTGACCTTTAAAGTTTTACCCATAATTCAAAGATCACTGTCAGACCCCCAACTCAACAGAATCAGAGATTTTTCTGAGTTGGAAAAGGATTTTAGGGAGCATCTTGATCAACTTTCAGGTTTTGTAGTTGGAAGAATTGAATCGAAAAGCAAACCAGGCCTTTCATATCCTGATAGGATTCACTAAACACTTATGCCCATCTCCTATGATGTCCAAAGCTACTACAGATTAGGATGGATAAAATAATTTGTTCTCTGATTCAGTTAGTGGTGGGGATTATCGAAGATGCAAACTGAATGGTTTAACCATCTGAAAAAAAAGACTTTGGTTTCCTTCTGGTTATCTGATTACTACCTGGCAACCAAAAAGCAGCTTTCTGTGGGACTCAGTCTGAATCTGTAAATTGCAAGTGTTGGAATTTTTGTTGTTCAGCTGTGTCTGATGCTTCATGACTCCATTTGAGGTTTTCTTGACAAAAGATACAGAAATGGTTTGCCATTTCCTTCTATGGCTCATTTTACAGATAAAGAAACTGAAACAAAGAGACTCTATGGGGTCATAGAATTAGTGTCTGAGGCTAAATTTGAACTCAGATCTTCCTGACTCCAGGCCTGGTGCTCTAGCCCCTGAACAAACCAGTTACCAAATCATTTCAGGAGAAATTCAGGGAAAATATGCAGAATTAATATGGAAGTATGCCTTCCCAGGTTTAGTACCCTGGGGCTATGCCCTTCACCCCATACTAGTTACATATTTTTTTATATGATCCTCTGACCAGAGTTAAAATGGTACTGAATGTGCTCCCAGGACACTCTTCACATGAGCTGCCATCTCACTGGCATTCATCATTGCTCATTATCTTTCTATGGTCATGGTCCATTCGCTGACCCCAATGCCCCCTAAGGATATTAGAGCTGTGCCTTCTCCATCTCTGCATCCCCCAGAGGATGGTTTGAAGATCAGGTGCTCAATGTTTCCTTGATTGACACATTGATTGAATGGGTAGATTCCCCCTGCCCCTGACTTTGCCCCAAGGATGTCTGGGCCATTGGAGAGCAAAATGAGGGAGGCAGAGAGAGACAGCAGGCTACCTTGAAGAGTCCCTGAAAGGGCCTTGAGTGGGCTTAAACCATTCAGTTTGCATCTTCAACAATCTCCACTACAAACTGAATTATCTCATCATATTCTAATCTGTAGTAGTAGCTTTGGACATCATAGGAGCTGGACATAATTATTTGGTGAATCTTATCATATATGAAAGTCCTGAAAGATGATGTTTTAAAGAAGAGCTGTCCCTGCTAGAAAACTCAGGCTGTCTCATCCTAACAGCATATGTTCTCTTACCCAACCCAAGAATGGCAAACAAACTTTTAGATCTACAGAATGGGCATCTTATCTAAAGTCAGGTTAGCTCTTGAGTTAAGATCACAGGAAGGGTGTGATAGGAGGTTGAATTTGATGGGATGTATATTTTGCTCTGCAATGATCTTGGCCTAGTCCCTTCTCATGTCTCCTCTCCCCACCAACTGGCCTCCTGGTTGCTTTTCAATGTTTTGAGACCCTGCTTCTCTTTATCTGGGCATTCTCTTTTATACGTCCCCACTTCTATAACACTCTTTCTGTTCCAACTGCTGACTTCTCTGACTTCCTTTAAGTCCTAATTAATATCATATCTTCTAAATAAAGACTTCCCCAGTCACTCTTAATTCCATGCCTTCTCTCTGTTAATTTCTTATTTATCCTGTATGGAAGTAGCTAGGTGTCTCACAGATAAAATGCCCACTTGAAATCTGGAAGACCTGAATTCAAATCCATCTTCAAATATTCAAATCGTGACCTGGGCAAGTCACTTAATCTCTGTTTCCCTGAATCTATTGGAGAAGAAAATTGAGAAGAAAATTACCTTCACCAAGAAAGTCTTATCTGGGATCACAAAGAGTCACAATTTAATTTATTCTCTCTCTCTCTCTCTCTCTCTCTCTCTCTCTCCACACACACATACACACACACACACACACACACACACACACACAAACATATATATATATATATATATTGCTTCGTATATAACTTTTTGCATGTGATCTTTCCCCTTTAGATAGTAAATTCCTTAAGGCAGAGACTACCTTTTGCTTCTTTTTTTATATTCCCAGCTTTTAGCAGAGTACCTGACCCTTAATAAATTCTTATTAATTATTTATTTCTTATCTTCCCTTCATTTCTTTTCCATATCTTTCCTTTTTTTCCTGTAGGGCACCTAGTGATACATTAGTAAGAGCTCTGGACTTGGATTCAGGAAAACCTCAAGTTTAGGTACCAGTTCAGATACTTACTAGTTGTATGGTCCTGAACAAGTCACTTAACCTCAATTTCCTCATCTTAAAATGGAGATACTAACAGCATCATTCCTCCCAAGTAATATATATATATATATATATATATATATATATAAATTAATATATAATATTATAAATGTATAATAATTAAAATATATAAGCTTGATTATTTAAGGTATTATATAATATTTATAAATTAAATTTGTCATATTTGGAAATATTATATATACATATAATGTTTAATGTGCTTAGCATAATATTAGATGCACAGTAGGTTCTGTATGGATTTTATTTTTACTTTTTGTTACTTTTACTTTTATTATGATGATATTTTCCTTTCTTTTTTTTCCTTTTCTTTTCTGACTCAGTTTCCTATTACTGCCCAAACTAAATGCACCATACGTATTCAGAGGCTTGATGATGATCCTGACTTGCACAGAAATTTTAAACCATTCTTTATCGTTCCCATCCTTAAGCAGCCTGGTGGATCTCCACTCCTGGGAGCTCATCATCTTGGTGCCATAGTTAATGAGAATTTAGCCCAGCTCACAACTTCCAGATATAAACAATTCATCAGTCTCAGCCTCCCCAATGGCAGGAAATCAAAGCTTGTGTCAGCATGCACAACTTGGTGACTATTTCATTAAGGTGCATTTTATAATTTAATTTTTTTTAATTTTATTTATTTAAGACAATGGGGTTAAGTGACTCATTCAAGGTCACGTAGCTAGGCAATTATTAAGTGTCTGAGGCCGGATTCAAACTCAGGTTCTCTTAACTTGAGGGCCATTGTTCTCTACATTGTGCCACCTAACTACTCCTACAATTTAATTAACAGAAGAGGTGACAGTTCTTTGATGGTTAACTCCCAAATATCTTATACATTTTATAGTTATTTTGAATAGGGTTTCCCTTTCAGAAGGGAACTCTTTGATAGAAGTGGAAAGTCTTATGATTTGAATAATGAATATCTTGATGTTTATTCAAGAATAGCCTTAATGGACTTTGTTGATCATCTTTGTTGCCCACCTTTTTTATCTTTGGCTCCAAGAAACTGTAGCATGTGCAGTAACTATACTCTGGTAAATTCTACTTCTGTAGGCAGGCTAAAGTAGATTGAGGGCAACCAACAAACCAAAGACCTGTCAGTGAGTTAGAGGGATTTCTTCTTTTTTTTTTAATTTTAATTTAAGACAATGGGTTTAAGACTTGCCCAAGGCTACACATATAGGTAATTATTAAGTATCTGAGGTTGGATTTGAACTCAGGTCCTCCTGACTCCAGGACCAGTGCTCTATCCACTGCTTCATCTAGCTGCCCTAGGGGGATTTCTTCTTCCAGCATGTGAAGACTTCCCCTAGTGGAATGGGTGGATGAGAATAACTTGTTCCAATGAAGCTGGAACATGCACTGTGGAAAGCTGAGGATTTCATTAGAATCAAAGATGCCAATTACATCTACTGCATTCTGGGCCATCACATGTCTTAACTTTTGTCCTGCAACTGGACTTCAATGACTGGGAAAGAGGGAGGCTGGTGACTTTGTGCAGCTCTGTCTTACTTAAGTCCAGTTTGTGTGCAAGTCAAGGACAATCCCATGCACATAATAAAATTCTATGTCTAGATCTAGAAAGGACATCAAAGAGACCACCCTCACTCTTTTTACAGATAAGAAAACCGAGGCCCAGGGAAGTCTAATGATTCTCATAAATTGTAAACTTTAGGCATGGAAAACCAAATCTCTGAAGCCTAAACTTAAAGACCATTAACCCAGCCTCCTTGAGTCTTCTTTTTTCTAGGCTAGAATCCATAGTTCCTATCACCAATTCTTGTAAGACATTATTTTGCGTCCTCAGGGTGCTCCTTTTTCTCAATGTCTCCTCTAAAATGAGATGCCTCGAACAAGATTTAATATTTCGGAGGTCAGTCAATGAGCTCAATCAGCAAGTCTTTCTTAGGAGACTCTACTCTAATAGTCACAGCTCATCAAAAGGTAATTCTTTGTCCCAGGAAAGGGTAGGTTTGCCCCTTCCAATAATAATATTTGTCCTTTGTTCTTGAAGCAAACCATGACAGCAGAGAGGTGATGTCATGACAAGCACATTAACAGGATTTCAGCGGGGGTGGGGCTCTGCTAAGTCACCAGTCTCCCTTTCTCCTCCAGTGGCCAGATATGAATCAGGACAACTGGAGATGGTCCTGACACGAGGGACAACAGGCATTTTAGGACAGGGTGAAGTCTGAATGAGAGAGAGAGAGAGAGAGAGAGAGAGAGAGAGAGAGAGAGAGAGAGAGAGCAAGCTTGTACACCCCAGCCACATGGCATAGTGGTCCAAGGTGAACCACCAGATTCTAGCATGGGAGCACAAGGCCTGGGAAGGAAAGAGAGAAAGCCATCCTGAAGGGTGGAAGGCAGAGTCAAGCAGAAGCAAGAAGACAGCACTTCCTCTACTACCTTCTGTAGTAGGTTGGACAAGGAGCGGCACTTGGGTTGTGGTCTAGCACCTGGGCCAGGTCTACTCCAATGGCAAGCTATGTACTGGTCCTTCCTGTTCGGTGAGTGACCTCTGAATTCAACATGTCATTTCCCATCACGCCAGTGTCAATGGACAAGGTCAAGTAACTAAGAAGAAGCTGGATGAAGGAGGAATGAGGAGACAGCATACGAATTTTACATTTAACAATGAAACAACAGAAGTCAATTTACATCTCAAGAGCATAGAGCCTTCCATATATTAACAAGATTTAACAGCATAAAGATGATAGAATTTGTTTCTGTTTATAAATTTTCTACATTCACAAGATTTAACAGCATGATAGAATTTGTTTCTGTTTATAAATTTTCTAGATTCACAATTCTCTGCTTCAAAGTGATTTGCCCAAGTTAGTGACTATCAAGTGTCTGAGGCTGTATTTGAACTCCTATCCTCCTGACTACAAGGCCAGTGAGCTATCTGCTGCACCATCTAGCCCTTTAATGTAAAAGAATGTAGCAGTTATTTGAGTAAAGTGGCAATAGTACAGCCCTACCATTTCACTTTGTCTTTTTGTTCTTAGTCTCAAAAATGCCTGTGGATTGAAAGCTATTTCTCCAGTCTCATCTGCCTGGATCTCCAGGTGAACTGAATGCATCCAGGCAGATTTGCAGGGTGAAGTCTCATCAGCCCTCATATCATGGAGGAAAAGGGACCCAAGCCATCTCTTGAACCTCTAGAAGAGAGAGAGCTACCTACTTAGTAAGTAGGTGCATAATGCTTATGGATTGATTGATTGATCTTACCTGGCTCTCAAGAGTCCAGATCAATGAGGCCAAGATATATCACACATGCAGTTTATAAGTGTGATCATGTCACTCCTTTCAGGAAATTTTAGTGGTTGGGGGCAGCAGGTGGCATTATGGATAGAGCAGGAGTCCTGGAATCAGAAGGACCTGAGTTCAAATTCTGTCATTGACACGTAAAAGCTGTGTGACCTTGGACAAGTCTTTTTACCCCACTGACTCACAAAAACAGCCAAATAAGGAAATTTCAATAGTTCCCAATTACTTCTCTGTAGAAATTACAAACTCCTGTTTCTCATTTTAAATCCTTCCCTGTCAGGCTCCAGCCAATCGTTCCAGGTTGATCACATATTATTTCCCCTCCCATATTCTGCAGGACCAGTCAAAACTATCTTTTTCTTCCTTTCCTTTTTTCTTAAAGTTTTTGCAAGGCAGTGGGGTTAAGTGGCTTGCCCAAGGCCACACAGCTAGGTAATTATTAAGTGTCTGAAGTCAGATTTGAACTCAGGTACTCCTGACTCCAGGGCCACCCCCAAAACTATCTTACTCAATGATTCTCACTTGCTATATTCTATCTCCTCTTTCTCAATCCCTGTACCCTGTGTCCTCCCAAGCATGGGATGCTCTCATATCTCTCCTCTCTGCCTCTTGGAATCTAGGACACCCTTTCTGGCTCAGTTGAAGTAACATCTCATGTACGAGTCATAAGATCACAGATAGAGACTGGAAGGAAACTTCAAAGTCATCTGGTCTACCCCCTCTTATTTTACAGATGAGGACACTGAGGCACAGAAAATTTAAATGGATTACTCAGGGTCATTTAGGTAACAAGTGACAAATTCTCTGACTCTAAACCAGTTCTTTCCATTAATATAAAGCTAGTCCTTTCCCAATTTCCCATTATTCTCTCCTCAATGGAAATGATATTATATATGTCTCGTACTGACTTATCTGTGAACATGGAAATTTAGCTAGATATAAGTTCCCCAAGGATAGAGATAATTTCCTTGTGTATCATCACAACTCTATAGTCCTAGCACAATGCCGCATCCATAAAAAATATGGATTTTTATGGAGGAGTGGTCAAAGATTATTATTTGGTCATTTTCAGTCATATCTGACTCCTCCTAACCCCATTTGGAGTTTTCTTGGCAAAGATACTGGAGCAGTTTGCCATTTCCTTCTCCAGATCATTTACAGATGAGGAAACTGAGGCAAATAGGTTGATGTGACTTGCCAAGGATCACAAAGGTAAGAAATGTCTGAGTGCAGGTTGGAACTCAGGTCTTCCTGTTACAAGCTGGCCACTCCATCCACTATGCTACCTATTTGGCTCAAAGTCAGAGGACCAGAGTTCAAATCCCAGCTCTGCCTCTTACTACTTGCATGACTTCAGTAATAAAAATAATATCTAATTTGTAGAGTACCTACTATGTGGCAGATTTTACAAATATTATCTTATTTGATCCTCACCACAACCCTGGGAAGTATGTGCTATTATTAACTTTTTTACAGATGAGTAAACTGAGGCAAAGAGTTTTTTTTTAAGTGACTTGCCCAGGGCCATAGAGAATCTGAGGCAGAATCTGAATTCAGGTCTTCCAAATTCCAGCCCCAGCCCTCTCTATCCACCAAACTGCTTAATTTCCCCTAGAACTCAGCTTCCTCATCTGTAAAATGAAGGCATTGTGCTCCCTTGTGGTTCTAGTCATAGAACTTTATGAATTTCTTTACACAGCAGCTGAGACCAGCCTAGGGAAAGCTGACCCCTCCTTAAATAACCTGGCCTTGAGCAGCTTCAAGTCATAATAGTCCACAAACCCCATTTCAGGGACCTAGAGAAAGGGGCCCCCTTAGCATTCCCCGGGCAGAAGGGGGGCAGATGGAGGGGAGGGCTGTATGGGTGCATGAATACCAGCTCCAGCCCCACCAACCAACCACCAGTGACTCCAACAGCTGGAGCCCACTCTGGGGGATGGGCAAATGTCTTAACCAGGTGTGGAAACCAGATCCAATGGGTCTTCAGGTAAACAATGGAGCCTGAAATCACCATGTAATTGCTGTTTTAAACCCAAAGGAAAGATGAAAATGGAACAGTAGGTGTCAATAACATGTTCCCCAGAGCTCACCTTTCTCTTCTAACCCGCCTCCCCACTGGGGACTACTTCAAAAATAAGCCTCGGGGATAGATTATGGTGGACCGTCAACACTCCAAAAGCTCCTTCTTCCTGCCCTTTATCAGCCTTCTTCCCCATCTCTTCATCCCCATCCTCCTACCCAGCATTCCTCTCTTCCAGTCTGTTTTTCTTTCTACTGCTCTGCAGAATCAGGGATATAACCCCCTACTCCCAGAACTCTGGTTCCACTCCCCTCATCATTCTGCAATAGAAAACTCTCCATGGTCAAGCAAGGTCAGCACCCTTTAGGCAGCCAAAGATGGGTAGGTGGTGCTCTCTGCTGGTGGGGAAGAGATGATGGGGAAGTGGAAGAAGCAACAAGAGGTCCAAGCACAAAACCTCCATTCTTCCTTCTTCCTCTTCACCCTTAAGGGAACAAGAAGAAAACTGAGTTCATCCCCCCTCCCTTTTTTTCCATTCAGGGTTTTGCAAGTCTTTCACTCCAGTCTTCTTGCTCTGAAGGCTGGGCCGTTCTTTCTAGCAAAGCCCCTTTGTCCACAGACTCACTGGCAGCAGTCTGCTCTCTGACTGTTCCCAGGTTCACTTTTTGGTAAACACCCTCAGGGTTCTGGTAAAATTTCAGGCCATCACATGCTAACTGGTCAGTCCTTCCAGGCCAGGGACTGAAGAGTGTTCCCTGGCAACACTCTTGGACCTGCTGGCCAATCCCTCAGCCTACCTCGCCCCTGCATCAGCTAGAGAGATTCTTGGACAATCATAGTGGAGAAACTCACAGGCCTGTCAGCAAACCCTGGTTTCCTTACACACAGAGTCACAATGATAATGCCTCCAAGATCCCAAATTCAGACCTGGAAGGGACCATAAAAGACAATCTTTTCCAGTTCCCTCATTTTCCAGAAAAAGATACGAGTCCCAGAAAAATGAATTGTCTTGCCAAAGATCAGGAGCTGATAAGTTTAGAACTGAAAAGGGCCTAGAGGTCATTGAGCACAGATTCAGATCATCAGACTCAAAATCTGCAGCTGGCGATCTAAAGACCTTGACCTATGATTCCAAGTCATTTCACTTTTTTCACACTCAGGATCCTCAGCGAGCTAAATGAGAAGGTTCTTCAATGAGAAGGTTGAACTAGATGACTTCAAAAATTCCTTCCAACTCCAAATCTAAGATCCTTCTCATACTCCCTCATGAGTTCTCTGGGAGGAAAGTATTTTTATAAATCTTAATGTTAAAAAATCAAATACTTCCATTGTGAAGTCTAACTTTAGGGAGAATGGGGGTAGGTGGGTGGATAGGACTTTTTCATTACCAGGAAGGTCCCAGCCACAAATATTGAAAAGGATCCTCTATCCTGGAGGCAGCTAAGGTAGGACAGTGGTTTGAATACTGACCCTGATAGAAGAATAGACCTGAGTTCAAATTCTACCTCAGATATTACTAGCTTTGTGAAAATGTAGCTTCCCCTTAGTTTTCTCACCTCTCAAGAGGCATATAAGACTGTTGATTTCCCTGGTTTCTTGTCAGGATCCAATGAGATAACATTTGTAAGGCATTTAGCATACTACCCTACTGATTGTAGGTGTTCTATAAATATTTAGTTATTATTTTAAATATAAGGAAATCAGACTTAGAAATATCACAGGCTCGAATATCTAAAGGTGGAAGGGATCTTAGAAACCTTCCAGTTCAACCCTTTTATTGAAATTGAACTTTATTGAAGCCTTTTAATGACAATACTACGGCCATAGAGTCTTGTCCTACATGTAAGTGGAACAGAATTTGGACCTCGGATCCAGGATTAAAAATTCAATGCTCATTCCCCAGTTCCTTCTGTTTCCCCAAAGTCTGTGGGTTAATGAGTTCAGTTTTTGAAAGCCCCAGGCATGCTCATCTTCTTCTGTTTAGGGTCCAAACCTCCCATTCAAGTCAATGCCAGTCTCAGAACTCACCATCCCCATTGGTTGCAAGGGGAAGTCAGTTCTTGATGGTATCCCCTGTTGTCTGTAATGGAATCAACAACTCACACTGTCAGGTTTGACTGGGCAGGATATAATATTCCCATAAACACCACAACTTCCAGAGAGCAGCAACGTCTCTGAACTCAGTCCAGAACCCAAAGGCCCCAGCAATGGGAATCCGATTAGGAAAACAACCTTCTGGCCCTTCTTTCCATGCTCTCCAAATGTTTTTCCAGGGGCAATGTGAGAGAGGCGAGCGTCTGTGGGTTTCTGCTGCTTCTGTTGGCTTTGAAAGCATGAGAGGCCGAAGGAGCCGGGCCGGCTGGCAGCCCCTTTCACAGCTTGCTTATGTAGCTGGTGCCATGGCCCCTGAGTCTGGCTGGGCCCAGCTGGGCAGTGATTGTGTTAGACTGATGGAGTGTAAACTGTCCAGTGTGTGTGAAACATATCGTGAGTGATGGGGACCAATTGGAGGGGGTCTTGGGAAATGTTCTCAACTTGTGGGAAACGTCCCCCAGCTGGAATAGACACCAGCTTTGAGTCCAGCCATGAAGGACTGTGGGAGGGACCTTTGATTCCGGAGATTGGCAGACTCACCAGATGCCTCCTGGGACCAACAAAGATTTAGCTGGGGGAAGTTTCCTCCTCTCAGGTACTGGCCCTATGGCTTGTCTCTTCTCTGTCCTCAGAGACCTGGCAATGAAGCAAACCTTATAAAATCGGGGATGTCAATCAGGAAGGGACCTCAGTGGCCATCTAGTATATAGATGAGGAAAATGAGGGCCAAACTTTTACATATACTATATGTATATATTCTATATGTATGATACTATATGTACCAAATTTATAGCTCTTTCTAGTGGATCACACTGTCGCATAATTAAGTTCAATCCAATTTAACCAGAATTCATTAAGTGTCTACATTGTGGCAGACACTGTGCTAAGTACTGGGCCATAAAAAAGGTCAAAAGATTTAAAAAAAGAGCCTCCCTTTCCTCAAGGAATTTACATTCTACTTGGGGGAGTAGAGAGTCTATGTACACTAAGACCCCCAGATCTTTGTCAGATGGAATTCTGTTGGATCATACCTTCCATATTTTGGAGTTGTAAAGTTTATTTCATGCATCCAATGGACAAACATTTATCCCTACTGAATTCCACCTTGTTACCCAAGGACAGTTAGGTAGGAAAATGGATCCGGCACTAGCCCTGAAGTCAGGAAAACTTGAGTTCAAATTTGTCCTCATGCACTTGATACTTAGTAACTGTGTCACCCTGGGCAAGTTCACTTAACCCTAATTGCCTCCCATCCAGGGCCATTTTCATATCTGTCATTGGACCAGATGGCACCAGGGGAGAAAGTGAGGCTGATGGCTTTGCATAGCACCCACCTCATTCAAATCCAGTTCACTGGCTTGCCATGGCTTCACCTCCCTGATGTCATGGTCTCCTTCGAGAATGAAGGACAAAACAACCACAACAACAGTGTGTCTGAAGCTTTTTACATCCCGATTTCATTATCCAGTGTGGATAACGGAATATTCATTATTCCTACCTGCATAGTGTTATCCGCAAATCTGATGAAGCTGCCACTGATACCTTTATCTAAGTGATAAAAATGTTACATAGCACAACTCCTAGTGACTGGTTCTCCGCTACAGCCTTCCTGCCAAGTTGACATGGAACCATCAGCAACTTTTCTGAGTCCACCCATCCAAGCACTTCTGCATCTCCTGAAATGTTTACCTTCTAGTCCTCATCTCTCTATTATCTCCTCCAGAATATTATGTGATACTCTGTCCAAAGCTTTACTGAAAATTAGGTAAATTGTAGCCAGCCGCAGCATTCTCCCTCAGCTACCAGTTAGTAAGACTGTCAGAAGGAAATCCACTAAACTTGGCATGGCCTGTTCTTGATGAAGCCCAGCTGACCCTTTGTAATCACCATTTCCTTTTCTAGATGTTCTTTGACCTTCTCTTTAATGGTTTGATCTAGAATTTTCTGGGGAATTAAAATCAGACTCATTAGTTCAACTTTACTGATCTAGCCTCTGGACATATTAAATATTATCCTTCCCCAAATTACAAGTGAGTTAGCTGAGGAACAAAGGTAAAATGACTTGTTCAAAGTCATGCAGCATTTTTTTTAAATTAGAAAATGACTGAACTTGCAAACAGGAAAATCTAGGTTCAAATCTTGTCCAGTTAGTAGTTTTGTGACCCTGGGCAAGACACTATCTGGAAAATGAGAGGGATGAATTCAATGGTCTAAGATTTCTTCTAAACTTTGAATCTATCTTCCTGTGTGATGTTTTTGTCCTCCATTCCATGACATCAGGGGGATGATGACATGACATGCATATGAATTGGATTTGAATGAGGGAGGACCGTGCAAAGTCTCCTCTGGAACCATCTGGATCCAATGGCCAGATATGACTCAGGGTGAATGGATATGTTCCTAGATGTGAGGCAATCAAGGTAAAGTAACTTGTTCAAGGTCACTCAGCCTTTAAGTGTCTCAGGTTAGATTTGAACTCAGGTCCTCCTGACTTCAGGGTTAGCCCTCTACCCACTGCACCTCTGGCTACCCCATTTCGTTGTGCTCAGAATACAAATATAAATGAAACAATCCCTGCCATCCAGGAACTTACAGGATATAAAAAGAGACAATGATGCTTGTATACATAATGATAATAATTAAATTTACATAAAGGTTTTAAACACTATACTTATTAGTTGATTGCTACATCAATCCTATATAATAATAATACACAATAATATTTAGCATTTTGTTATTCAGTTATTTTTAATTGTATCTGGCACTCCATGACCCCATTTTAGGATTTCTTGGCAGAGATACTGGAGTAGGTGGCCATTTCTTTCTCTAACTCATTTTACAGATGAGGAAACTGAGGCAATGGGATGAAATGACAGGGACATACAATTAGGAAGTATTTGAGGCTAAATTTAAATTTGCTTTGCTGCAAGTCCCACACTTTATCAGTTGGCTTCTACTTTAAAATTTTTTATTGAAAAAAGAAGTTTAATGAGCTTTACACAAAGTTAATCATAATGAGTTTATGAACACTCAGACACTTACTTTTAAATGACTTCAGAGGATGGAACTGAACCATAGATCACAAATGCTATAGAGAACTACCAGACAGGAAAAATCCTTTCAACATTTCAGGTCAATTCCTTCTCTATTAAGGGTCTTTAAGAGTTATATAAGGCTCTGACGTTTGGTGATTTGCCCAAGTTCATGAAAGAGCTCTGAAACCACTCTTTAGCCACTGTCTCATTAAGCATATTATAAACATCTAAATGTTAATTATCTAGTATAAATACAATTAGGGCAGGTAGGTTGCACAATGGTCAGAGCATTGACCTTGTAGTCAAGAGTTCAAATCCAAACTCAGAAATTTACTGACTGTGTGACCCTGGGCAAATCATTTAACTCTGATTGTCTCACATCCAGAGCCATCTCCAGTCGTCCTGATTCATAACTGGTCACTGGACCCAGATGGCTCTGGAGGAGAAAATGAGGCTGGTGACTTAGCACAACACCTTCTTGCTCAAATTCAATTCATGTGCTTGTCATGGCATCACTGCCCTGATGTCATGGTCTTTTTTGAGAATAAAGGACAAACATCATAATTACCATTAGAAAAATCAGAAATGGAGGTAGGACAGTAAAATAACTAAAGTGAGAGGTAACACCAAGTAGAGAGAGAGGAGGTGTGCCATGCTACTCATGAAATATTATAGAGAAAGTTCTCTAGTACAAATTTTGTTTCATATAATTTTTTGTTTGTTGTTACAACCATTAGTCTGTAAATTTCATGAGGGCAGGGTTGTCTTTTGCCTCTTTATATTCCAAGTTTGACACAATGTCTGGTATGCAGCAGGTGCTTAATAAATCCTTATCTACTGAGCATTGAGTGGATCCCATATGAATTATTTATAGTAGGAAATGGGCAAGAATCACCTAGAATGCCATTTTTTAGAATCCCCAGATGAGAGGGAGCTAACAATTGAGGAAGATGAGTGAAGATCTCTTTAGAGAAATGACACCTGAGATCTCTCTCACCTTGCTGGAGATTTTGTATTTTTTTAAATGTGTACATCTCAGATCTCTCCTGAAGAAGTAAACTCTGTGAGAGCAGAGTTTGACTTGGTTGTATGTTTATGTATCTATTTGTGTGTGTGTGTGTGTGTGTCTTTGTGGAGGTCTATGTTCACCACAGGTATCCAAAGCGGAATTTTAATAAGTATTTTCTAATTTGTCAAACTGAATGACCCATATCTAAGAGAGAAAATGGGTTTTGATTCACTCCTTTTGTAGGATGTACTCACAAAGATAAGTCAAAACACCACTAACGTGCTATTTTGTTATATAGAAAGATGAAAACCCTCTCTCTGAAGATGACAAATTAGAAGCCAGTAGACTTCAGTAGAAATGCAATGGGATGAACTTGGAGATCTTCATGGTCCACTGTTTCATTTAACCAAGGAGAAAAGTAAGGTATTGACTAAAGTCAGCCATGGTCACAAAATTAGGGACTTGGGATATTCGAGCCAAAGTCACCCCTATTCCAATTTTACCAGAGTCATCCAAAAAGGGTGAGGGTGAAGGACTGAGTGGGTGGTCCTTCCTCAGAACACCTTGAGTCTCCTTGCTGAAAAGAAGTTCTCTCTTATTTAAGTCTCCATAACCCAGCCAACCTTCTCCTTGGGGTGCTGCCAGAGAAGTCCCAAATTTGTTAATCTGCCCTTCCCTCTGTCCAGCTCCATACAAAGCCTTTCATTCTTGCCTGGAGCTCACCCAGCTATCAGACAATAGGTGTGCTGTAGTACAGATAAGCCAGGACAGGAGCCACTATCTACTCTATGGGGAACTGGAGGTGAAATGAAGGGTAAGAATAACTCTGGCTTCCCTGGTGCTGAAAAGTTTTGTCAGTATGCTCCCTCCCTGTGGCTTGATTGAAGACCTACTCTGAGAATCGAAATATACTCGAGGACTGCTGGATCTGAATTCCAGAATTAGGCTACTCCAACTTAGCCCCACAGATAAACACTTTCTAAGCAGTGGGATTTAAATCCAATCCTGGGATTTAAGGCTAAATCAATGCTTTAGAGAAAAGGGAACTGAGGCTCAGATGGGAGAAGTGATTTACCCAAGGTCACACAGTGAGTAGCTGACCCTAGTTTCAAACCTAGTTCCTCAACTTCTTCCCTTGGGACCTTTTGATTTTGAGGACTCCCTGGGAGATAAATAAGGAGAGAGAGAGAGAGAGAGAGAGAGAGAGAGAGAGAGAGAGAGAGAGAGAGAGAGAGAGAGGTTTAAAAATGCATAGGCAGCAAGAAGGTATAAGATATGATCCCTGACCTCAAAAGTCTTATAATGTAGTGGAGAAGACAAAAATGGATGCATGTAGAAAGGCCATCTGATCGAATTCAACAAACATTTATTAATAAATAAATACTAAGCATAAGACAGAGGGCAACTTTGCTTTGTGGATAGAGAATTTACCTCAGAGTCAGGAAAAATAAGGGTTAAATCTTCCACTCACGGAAGCAGGCTGACCTTGGGCCGCACATTTAATATCTAAGATATAGTTCTCTAACAGCTCTCTAATCATATCAGCAAAATGCCAGCCTGCATCTCAAATGTCCTATACCAATGAAATATCTCCTGAAAGAAAAGGAAAGGAGGAAGGGACCAAATAGTTATTAAAGTCCTCCTATGCTAAGCACTTTGCTAAGCAATTTTTGCCCAAAAAAATTTCATTTGATTCTCACAAAAAAACCTGAAGGTAGGTTCTGTTATCCCCAATTCACAACTTAAGAAGCTGAGGCAGTCAGAAGTTAAATAATTTAGAAGGTAAACTCCTTGAAGGCAGGAACTGTCTTTCTTTTTCTTAATTTATCCCTAACACAACACATAGTAGGCACTTAATAAATGTTTATTGAATTATTGAGTGGATTTACTACAGATCATATGACGATTAAATATCAAATTTGGGCTTCAGTCTTCCTGACTCCAGGCCCGACCCCTCATCCACAGAACCATCAATAATGTTTCCCAAGAGGGTTCAAGGGCAAACATTTCCTTCACTAAAGGAATTTTCTTTCCTTATAAAACAAGATAATATAAGCAGATATGTGACCATTTAAAGAGGAGATAGGGAGCCCAAGCAACTTGGATTCCTAAATTCAGAAAGACCTCCCTGTGGAAATGGCACATGCAATGGATAGAGACCCAGGTCTGAAGTCAGGAAGACCTAAATCCAATCAAGCTTGAAACACATACTAGCTGTGACCCTAGGCAAGTTACTTAACCCCTATTTTCCTCAGTTTCTCATCTGTAAAATGGTGACATACTAGAGAAGGAAATGGCAAACTGCTCCCATATCTTTGCCAAGAAAACCCCATGGACTTGGAAACGTAATGCATTGGAAAGAAAATAAGACTTCAGTATCATGAGAAATCTGATATATCATCTTTGACCCTCAGTTTCCCCTGCTGTAAAATGAAGCTGATAGTCCTTGTTCTGTCCATTTCACAGGGTTGTTGTACAGATGGAAGTTGTGTTGCCTGTGTGTGTGTATGTGTGTGTGTGTGTGTGCGTGTGTGTAAGGACAGTCGCTCACATACCTCCCCACTTCCTTCTGCACATGTATAAGTAGGATCTGCTGCTCTGAACAAAGGCATGACCTGCTGTTCACTTGAACCACTGATACTGTAACAGAGGCTGGTTTTGTTCCTTCCCTAAATGACCCAAGACCTGTACTGCAGTGACTGTTCAAAGAGAACAGGAAAGGCCTTTGAAGCAAATTCCGGGAGAAATAAATGTGGATTTTCTTAACTGACCATGTCTCCTGCTCTGCTCTCCACCCCCCCCCCCCCATGACTTTTTTTCCTTCCTCCTCAATCCTCTTGATTTTTCTTCTTCCCTTTCTTTTTTCTTTTAGGTTTTACTCTCTTCCCTTGACCCTGACTTCCTCCTCATTGTATGACCTGATCGGGATTTGGGGGGCAGAATACCAACCCAATAATAAGTGAGGCAGGCAGGCAAAAATGTTTATTAAATACTTACGATGTGCCTAGAACTATTAGATACAAGTACTAGGGAGAGAGGTACTGGTTCAAATAAATGAAGGTAACACAGAATAGTAAACTGAAAAGGGGGTGGGGAAGGAGTAGGAGATGAAGATGCCAGATGCTTCCATAGAGGAGAGATTTGGAGAGCAGCCTAGAGAGGAAAGATTTAAAGGATCCATGTGTGTGAAAATATTTAGAGCAGCTATTCTGGGATAGCATAAACAAAAAACAAAAACTGGAGCTTAAGAGGATGCCAGGAATCAAAGAATGATTAAACCAATGATAGTAAGTGATGTAATAGAAGTTACTGTGAAACAAGAAATGATGAAGGAATGGTCTCAGAGAAACCCAGGATGATCAGCTGCAGAGTGAAGCAAGTCAAACCAAGAGGATAAAGCTCTCACAATAACAACCTTGCAAAGAGGAAAAGCCCTGAAAGACCTCAAATTTCTAATCACCATGTTTATATTAATCATTCACTATATTTCAGTCATTCTGCTAAGCACTGGGCAAAATAAAGTTCCCACCCTTCAAGGAGCTCATGGTTGAAGGAGGGGGGGCAACAAACTTAAAACGATGTACTTCAGTTTAGTCATTTTTCAGTCAAGTCGGATTCTTTAGAGCAAGTAGGGTTATGATATGCCCAGGATCATACAGTTATAAATATTTGAGGCTGAGTTTGAACTCATGAACATGTCTTCCTGATTCCAATTGAGCAATCCCTCCACTGTGGGGCGGGGAGAGAGAGAGAGAGAGAGAGAGAGAGAGAGAGAGAGAGAGAGAGAGAGGAGTGGTAGAGGAAATTTCTCCAAACCAATAATATCATTGACTTGGATAATCCTCTCTTTGCAGTTCCCCCCCCCAAAAAAAAGGAAATAGGATCTTAGATTAAGCTTTCCAATATGAATACTATATGACACATATATAGTATCACATCCTCCCCCTCACTGTAGGTGTCTGGATCTTAAATGCCTGGTTAAAAAGCAAAGTCTTGTCAGAAGACTCCTGGTCCTCCTTCCTCCCTGCCTCCATTCTCAGAAACCTTAACCCTAACTCTTGAATTTAAGAAAAACTGTAGAACATCTGGATCCTTAGGATCATTCCCTTTCTCATCCCCATGAGGCAACCCACCATGAGCCAGGAAGTGTGAGGGACAGATGCTCCAAGTTAGAGGTCTTCCAACCTGTCCTCTGGCCACATCAACTCTTGTTTCCCAGCTTCCAATGTATCATAGGATCCTCAAGATGTGGTCCAGCTGGGCAAAAGCTTTTTGTTGGCCTTCAATGAGGACTCTAGAATGGCTCTACAGAAATAGATGCAACATTGACCTTTGCTTCTGGACATTACTAGCTCTGTGACTAACTCTGTGATTCTTCCTCCTATTGCTATTGTCTTCTCTCAGAAGATTCCCTGTATTTGTCTTATATGTACAATTTCTTTAAAAAATTGTCTCTGCATATGTCTCATAAGTACAATTTTTAAAAATTTGTCTCTCCATAAAAGTATAAACTCCTTGAGGGAAGGGACCCTGTTTTTTACTCTCTTTGATTCCCTAGTATAGCATACACTAGGTGCTTAATGTTGTTCATACTTTTTTCTTTCTTTATTTCATCCATATGCACATGTATATTTTTAAGTTATAAAATTTCCTTCCATCTTCCCTTTCCATCCCCCTCCTCTCAGTGGCAAACATTCAGGTTCACATTGTACATACATCTTTTTGATGAACATGTTTACAGATTAATCATTTTCATTATAAGGAATTAGGATTAAGGGGAAAAGATACATAAGAGAATTTTTATAAAGTGTTCATCAGATTCTGAAGGCTTGTTTTTATGTTTTGTTTTCTTCCTCTGGATAGGGATAGCCCTAGGGTTGTCTTAGCTCTCTGAACAACTGACAGGAACTGCTTCCATCAGAGCTGATCATCTCACAATGTTGCTGCTGTTCATACTTGTTTCAAAGAGGATTCATGACAATGAAATCTTGACTTGTGTGTGAATTAGACTGAAGTGAGGTGGAGTTACACAAAGTTATCCGCCTCACTTTCTCTACTCCAGTCATTGAAGTCCAATGGTAAGACTAGTGTTAAAATGCCCGGTGATGGCCCAGGATGCAGAGGATGACATTGGTGTCTTCGATACTGAACTAGCTCTAAGCTGTCCAAAGCACTTGCTTCATAACTTTCATGATCATTGGAGAAAATTGTTTTCCTCCATGCAGTCTGCCAAGGGAAATCTTTGCAAGTTTAGGGTAGATATCCCACTAATTCAGATGGAATGTGAAACTCATCTGTTACCCTTATCTATTTGACTCAATGGATAGATTGCTGATCTTGGAGTTAGGAAAACCTGAATTCAAGTAAAATTCAAAATTACTGACCATGACTCTAGGCAAATCTGTTTGCCTCAGTTTCCCCAACTTTAAAATGGGGATCATAATAGTATATACCTTGCGAGATTCTTAAGTGGATAAAATGCAGTGCCTCGTAAATGCTCATTGATCACAAAGCAAACTCTTGGAGACCAAGTGATGTTTGACTTTTGTCTTCATATCCCCAATACTCAATGCAATGTCTGTCTAATAAATACTAATTGACTGATAACTTGATCACCCTGGATTGAGTCAATTAATTGCCCCAGATTTTGCTTTCCTCAGCTAAGAACATTGGCATAGCTGTCTTTCAAGGTCCTTTCCCATTCCAAATCAAAGTTTGAGGGCCAGCTAGGTGGCACAGTGGATAGAGCCTTGGCCCTGGAGTCAGGAGGACCTGAGTTCAAATCCAATCTCAAGAATTGCTTAACTGTGTGTCCTTGGGCAAGTCACTTAACTCCATTGCCTTGCCAAAAAAAACAAACAAAAAAAACCCAACCAAAGAAAAACATTTAAGAGGAATTCCAGAACTGGCAGTAATCTTCATTAGCAGAAGGGTGCATCCAACCATAAAATCATTAGTCCGGTCAGAGAAGAAGAAGGGTAGACAAAGTAAGTACCCAGATATTTTAACTGTGATTATTTTTTCCTGGATCAGAAAGCGATCCTGTGGCTGTGTCCAAATCCAGAACCGTAACAAAGAATTTTGGAACTAAAAATAATTTGGAGAGGAGAGGAGAGAAAGAAGAGAGGAAAGAGGAGGAGGGGGGAAGAGAAAGAGGTAAGAAAGAGAGGAAGGAAGGAAAGGGAAAGGAAACAGAGGAGAAGGGGGGGAGGGAAAGCCATCTCCATGGAAGAAACTGAGAAGGGGACACATCAAAGCTGCTACTGGGGAAACTGGGGAGCAGACCTTCACCTTTATCATTCTTATGTTAAGAATGTCTGTTATGAAAAACATTTTGATACTTGCAGTCAGAAAGCACTAGGTTTCAAAGTTTTCCTCAGACACTAGCTCTGGGTTAATGTGACTTGGGACACATTGACCTTCCCTATGCCTTGATTTCCTTGTCTGTAAAAAAGAAGTTATAAAAGATGGCCTCTGAGATCTCTGGTAGCTATCTAGATGTGACCCTGTATAATCACAAGAAATAGAGAAAGAGGGTTGTGTGAACAAGAGGATAGGGAGCATATCTATTTAATTACTTTTAATGTATTTTATTGATCCCATTTGACTTTACATGCAATTTATTCCTGGGTAGGGGAAACCCTTCTCCCACCCCACCTGAATTGAATGTTTTCCTTTGACAAAAAAAAGTAATTAAGTAACCACATCCTATGCAGTGACTACATCTGATATAATAGGCTGCTCTATTAATCGTCCCCCTTTCTGCTCTGAGGATTGAATTATATTTTGTTATCTGTCCTTTTCCCTTTTCTGGGTGCCCTTTTATAACAGCAGATAAAGCTCTGTGCTCACTGAGTTAGGACTCTGTCTACCCCCCCCCCAACGTGGGTACCATCACCCAAATTAGGGAATTCAAAAACTGTTTGAAAGAGGCATCCTTTCCCTGCTCCTTGAAGCAAGTAGCTCTGGACAGAAGTAGCAACAACACAGGCCTCCAAATAGTGATCTCTCTTTCTCTTCCTAGGTCTTTTAGCCTTGGTACAGTCAATCCACCCCCCCCCCATTCTCACAAGCATGGAAAGAGTTAACACCCATCACCAACTGGCAGAAATGTCTGTAGCCAGCCGGGCAGCTCTATTCCCCGCCTCGGCTGGCTCCTATTAAAGAGTCTATGTTTTATTAATATTTGGTATTAAAGTTTAATAGTGTGATTACGGGGGAAAAAATGGGACTTCAGATTCCAGGAGTATTAGAGGTTTTTCTAAATTCTCCGAGCAAGGGCTAGATTTGTCACCGACTCACAGGACAATTCCACCCTCAGCCATCCATCACAGCTTTTGCAAATCTTGGGCTTGTGAACACGAGTCTCAACCAATTCATGGCCTGCGTCAGCATCTTCTCCTCTGCATTTTCTTCATGGCTACCCCAAAGCAATCACTAGACATTTATGAAGGCCTACTGGGCTAGACTCTTGAGAAACAAAAGGAGAAAAGCAAAAGCAATCAAGTATTATTAACAAGCTACTTTATGGAGGACCATTTTAGACACTGAGGATGCAAAGACAAAAATAGAACAATCATTATCTTCAAGAAGTTTGCATTCTACCAAATGGAAACAAGATGAAAACACGGGCCAAATGCAGAATATTTTCATATGCAAATATGAAATGCAAATGGTTCTGTTAATGTCTGGGTGTAAGTGCACCCCCAAATGGTGCAGATTTCAGACTGAAATCCATTGATGCCAAAAGAACGAGTAATTTTAAGAAGAGACACTGGAAGTTGGGTGGGCTAAGAAAGACGTCATGTAAAAAAGTTTTCACAGAAACTAGGGGGATCTAAGAGAGAGCAAAGAAGGCATAAGATATGGAGAATAATGTTTGCAAAGGTATACAAGGCAGGAGAGGAAAGCCAATTTGGTCAGATCACAATAGGTGGGTGAAAGGAAGTGTTAGGAGTGAGGTGGGGGATAGAAGGAAAACTCTCAATGCATCAGTCCCTTCCAAAAAGAAATCTCTCAAATACAATTTTTCTTCAGTTCTGTCCTTGTCTATCTCAGCCCCCTTCCTGTTAAAAGATAATATCCCCCCTGGGAGCAGTTAGTCAGGAGGACCTGAGTTCAAATTTGGCCTCAAACACTTGATCCACTTAACTGCCATTGCCTTGCAAAAGAACAAAAAAAGATAATGCCCTCCTTCCCCAAAAAATGTTCCTAAGACCCTCTAATCACAACCTACTGGGCTTATGAGTGAAGTAAACTTCTATTTGTTTTTTATTTATCTTTCCCAGAAAGTGGGTGAAGCGGGGTGGAAGAGTTTTCATGGGGTATCCTCTTTTCTCTTCTGGACATCCCATGATCCATTCATACAACAAAATATTAATTGGAAAGCTCTCTCTCTGTCTCTCTCTCTGTCTCTCTGTCTCTCTGTCTCTCTGTCTCTCTCTCTCTCTCTCTCTCTCTCTCTCTCTCTCTCTCTCTCTCTCCCTCTCTCTCACTCTCTTTTCCCCCTTCTCCCTCTTTCTCTCCTTCCATTTTTTGTCCAAATCATTTTGAGCCTTGGAGATCCAATTCCACTCTCACCTTCTGCATGAAGATTCTGCCAGGCCCCATCGATTTTTTTCTCCTCTGAATTGCTCCAGCACATAGTCTGTACCCCATAACAAACACTAAATTAATTACATGCCGTCTCACATGGTTTACCACTGACTCTTGTCTCCATAACTAGATGGTGAGGGACTCAGGGGGTGGGGACCTCATCCCCCCAACAGTAGACTGGGATATGAGGCTAAGTACATAGAATCCAAGAGTATTGAAACTAAAAGGGGCCCTAGAGATCATTCTCAGGAGCCCCTACATGTTACAGAGGAGACTAAAATATGCAAGCTTGAGAGGCTTCACAAAACCATATAAAGAGACAAAAGCAAAGCAAACCTGCCCATACCCAATATAAGATCATTCAGCCTCTGCCTAAAGAGAAGAGTTGCTCTCTTTGTCACTGTGACCTTCACCCTTTGAGATGGAACTAACAATTAGAATCCTTTGTTTACTGGTTTTTATATTATACTTAAATCTGACTCTTTGCAACTCCCCCATGCACCCCTAAAACATCAGTGTTCTTAGTTCTGCCCAATGGGGCCCAACAGATCAAGACTGATCCCTCCTAAGATAAGCCTTCCCATATTTTGGGGCAACTATCAGACCCTCCACCTCCCAAATACTCTCTTCTCTAATCTAAATGTGCCCATTTATTTTGGCTGATCCTCCTCTGTCATGACCACCAAGCCTTTGGCCATTGTAGCTGCCCTTCTCTGGATGTCCTGCTAATGGATGAGCTTCCTAAAATACAGGGCCTGGAAATAATGGAAAGTCATGCAGCTAAATTAATGCATTTCCCTTCTTGCTCCCCTCTATTACTTTCCAATTACTTGGTATGTTGTGTTTTTGGTCATTTTTCAGTTGTATCTGACTCTTCATGGCACCATTTGAGGTTTTCTTGGTAAAGAGACTAGACTCTGGCTAATTTTTCAGATGAGGAAACTGAGGCAAGCAGAGCTAGATGACTTGCCCAAGGTCACACATAGTAAGTATATAAAACTAAATTTGAACATAGATCCTCCTGACTCCAGGGCCAGTACATGCCCTGTATGTACCTAATTATTTATAGCTGATCTCCCTTAATGGTACCTCCTTAAGAGCAAGAACTATTTTTGCTTGGTACATAGTAGGTGCTTAATAAATGCTTCTTAGTAGATGGACTGATAGTAATTGAGAATAGAGATAAAAGTCCACTCTTGCCAGTCCAAATTGAGTGTTTCATTGGGCATTTTTCCCATTTTATTATTTTACCATGCTTGCCTTTTTAATCTCTGTTTTTCTTGAATGTTCAATAATATCTCTTTACTTAGTCTCAGGAGTTCTAAATTTAGAGTCTATAAATTTGAAAAAAAATTATAACTATATTTCAATTCAATTGATTTCCTTTGCAATTCTATATATTTTTATGTGTTTGAAAACATTCCTCTGAAAAGGGGTCCATTGACTTTACCAAATGGTCCAAGGGGTTGGTTCCCCTGACACAAAAATAAATCAGAATCCCTGATTTCCTAACTCTCTTATTTTAATCGGCACCTAGATGACCTTCAGACACTTCCTAACTGTATGACCTTGAAATAAGTCACATCACCCAGTTTGTCTCAGTTTCCTCATCTGTAAAATGAGCTGGAGAAGGAAATGAAAACCATTCCAATATCCAAACCACGCAAGGGATCGCAGAGTTGGAAATGACTAAAATGAATCAACTACAACATCAGCATCAACAACACTCCTATTCAAAGCACCTACATGGTGTAGTGAATTGAGTATTGATTGTGGATTCCGGAAGATCTGAGTTCAAATCCTGTCTCAGACACTCATCTGGGTGACCTGAACAAGTCATTTACCCTCCATCAGTCTTAGTTCTCTCATTTGTAAAATGGAAATAATAGTAGCACCTATTCTTCAGGACGGTGTAAGGATCAAATAACATGTAAAGTCCTTTCAGACCTTTCAGCAGGGTACAAATGCTAGGTATTATTTTCTTCATTGTGCTAGAACTCTCTCCATGTCTTGGAAAGAAAGCAAGGGAAGTTAAAATTACAGCAGAAGGAAGGAGGGAAAGAAGGGGAGGAAAGAGGAAGGAAGGAAGGAAGGAAGGAAGGAAGGAAGGAAGGAAGGAAGGAAGGAAGGAAGGAAGGAAGGAAGGAAGGGAGGGAGGAAGGGAGGAAGGGAGGAAGGGAGGAAGGGAGGGAGGAAGGGAGGGAGGGAAGAAGGAAGCAAGCAAGCAAGGAAGGAAGGAAGAAGAAGGAAGGAAGGAAGGAAGGAAGGAAGGGAAGGAAGGAAGCAAGGGAGGGAGGGAGGGAGGGAGGGAAGAAGGAAGCAAGCAAGCAAGGAAGGAAGGAAAGAAGGAAGGAAGGAAGGAAGGAAGGAAGGAAGGAAGGGAGGAAGGAAGGAAGCAAGGGAGGGAGGAAGGGAGGGAGGGAAGAAGGAAGCAAGCAAGCAAGGAAGGAAGGAAGGAAAGAAGGAAGGAAGGAAGGAAGGAAGGAAGGAAGGAAGGAAGGAAGGAAGGAAGGAAAGAAGGATGGGAGGGAGGGAGGAGAGAGGGAGGGAGGGAGGGAAGAAGAGAGTGGAGGAAAGGGAGGAAGGAAGAAAGAGAAGGTGGGAGGAAAGGAAGGAAGAAAGAAAGAGGGGGAAGGAGGGAGGGAGAGCTAGAGAAGAACAAAGGAAGGAAGAAAAGGAGGGAGGGAAAAACGAAAGAACTCTCATAGTGTGACCACTTTGGAGGGATTTATTGTTCGCATTGATGGGGATCTGGCTGTAGTTAATTGGGTGGATGCTATGCTCCCCAGGAGAATAGAAGCTTATAGAGAGCAGAGACTGCCATTGTACAGCCAGGGCTAAAATAGTTTCTGGCACATAGCTTTTAATAAATGTTTGTAGAATTGCATGGTGCTGAAAGGAAATGAATCATCTTCAGAATACTTTTATGAAGTGTCTATTAATGCTCTAATTATTCAGGCATGGAACTGCCCTTCAGAGCAAGGTTCTAGGAAGGAAAAGCAGGCAGAGACTGAAGTGGGAGGCCATGGTCCAGGCATCTAAAAAGATTCAATACCTATGTGAGCTTGGGTAAGTAACTTAACTGATCTCGTCTTGATTTTCTCATCTGTAAAATGAAGGAACTAGACTTAGATGGCCTCTAAGGTCCCTGCAAACTCTCAGTCTTGCTCCTATTAAAACAAGACACCCTTTAAAGACAGTAGTTGAAGAGGAGCAAGGTCTCATTGTCCAAACCAAATGACTTCTTCCTATGGCCTCACATAAGTGTTTAGGCTATTCTTAAAACAAAAGTTTGTGTTTTCAGTCTTGAGAACATGTATGCTTATAAGGGAAGCTGGTGACTAACCTGGAGGACAGGTTAGATTCTGTAATACTTCATCATCTTTGTAAAGGATATCATCAGGAAAAATGTGAAATTCTCGAAAGCAGAGGCATCAAAGCCACTGCCCACATGCTGCCCAAACAGATTAAAATGTAATTGGAAAGTATTCAGCAAAATATAATAAAACATAGTGCTTAATAAATGATAGATTGCTAATAAATTATAAATAAATGGTAGTTCCTGGTTCTTTCAATCCTCTTCAGCTGCCCACAGGTGTTAATTGTTTCATCAAAGATCCCATTTTTATTTTACTTTTTACACCTTTTAGCAGCATCTAGCATGGAATTATTTTGTTGCAAGCCCCACTTGCTGTTATGCTATTCCTCCTAGGCTCTAGAAGATGGTGGTTGTTCCTTTTCCCAAGGGACCTATCATTCTCGGACCAAGAAGCAAAGAACCTGGCATCTTGTGCTGCTTAAAAATTCATCTCTAGGACAGAATGCCTCCATTTTTTTCCCCAGGTTCCTTTTCCTCACGAGTCCCCAGAATTCAAAGCCTCTTATCTTATACAAAGGGTCTTTCAGAAGCATCCAATATCACCTCCCTTTGCATTTTATGAAAGGGTCTCTTTTCCACATATTTTATTTTCCCATTATAGCTTTTTACTATCAGCATTCTCTGTCCTGCAACACCAAAGCAGTAGATATGCTTCCATGAGAACATTTAAGGACCTAGAGAAGGACCCTACTCTCTCTCCTTTATCTCTCCAGCCCTCACTTTTCTGGATGGCAGTTAGGCCAGAGTAGTCTCCCTCTTAACCTCTGTCTACTGGCATCCTTAGTCTCCTTTATAGGCTCATATCAGGTGTCACTTTCTCCTGGAAAGAAATCCCTGATTTCTCATATCATCAATGTTCTCTCTGCATTACCTTGAAATTCCTTTTTATGTACTTTGAACAAACTATGTATTGGCTCGTCTGTATGTTTATTCTACCTCCTTAGAAGAACATCAACTTCTGGCAGACAGGGACTGGTTTCATTTTTTTTTTTTGCCTCCCTTCATTCAGCACCTAGCAGTGGCAAGCAAACAATGGTTCTTCTCCTTCATCATGGAAGATCAAAATGATATCTCTATGTTAGAGGTGAATGGCAGTGTGTCCTACTATGACTGATCAGGCCAACATGAGCTTGGAATTCTCTACCACAGGTCAAGCACAAATAGTCCATGTGAACCCTGGGATGATTGTGTATCTCACATTTCCTTTGAGCTATATCCATTCTGCTTTGCTCCTCTCTGCCCAGCACCCTCTCTGATGAGAGGTCCTGTGCCAGTGTCTCCCATAATCAATTCTTATACATGGAGAAATACAGTAGTTGATATTTAATTGCCCTATAGTAGATATTATTAAAATGTTCGTTGACTAATTGGTGAGCAATAGAAACAGAATCCTTAAACTCCCATGATGATATCTGCTGCCATTTTCCCTGATGTCAATAAATGATATAAGTAAATGCCCCCCCTATTTTTTTACCTTTTGTGAGAGGAGGGGAGAAGGAATTGACAAATCACTCCAGTATATTTGTCAAGAAAACCCCAAATGCAGTCATAAAGAATGGAACTCAACAGCCAAAAGAATATGCCTTGATGGGAAGGAGCTTCTGAGATCCCCTTGGGGACTGAGTTTACATCTGCTGAGAGAGAGGAAGGGGAAGTTGGCCCCATGGGCCCTGAGAGGCACAATAGGGAGCTTCCTAGAAGGGTCCCAGCAGTAGCTGAAACTTTATCTGAGCAGCTCCAACCTTCTTAAGGAAGCACTTAGTGTAAAAAGTAGCAGAAATGGTTAGTGAAAACAGATCTTGCCTGAACAATTTCTGGCATGCAGCATCAACATCCCTGAAACCTCCCCTTCCCCTCCCCTTTCCTACTCCTGTCCCCAAACAATCCAGTTTTTATCCTCTCAAACATTGGTAGAACAATTGATAAAGTGCTGACTCTGGTATCTGCTTCTGCCATGTGCAGGCTCTGTGACCTTAGAGAAGGTAATCTATCAACATCCCCATCCCCAGGCCCCACCTTAGTGCCTTATCCTTTTAATGAGGGGATTGGACTAGAAATTCTTTAAGGTTTATTCTGGCTGTAAATCTAATAATCATACCACAATTTTTATGATATTTGTCCTTCATTCTCAAAGAAGTCTATGTCATCAGGAAGGTGATGCCATGACAAGCAAGTGAATTGGATTTGGGTAGGGAGGGGGGGGTATATTAAGTCACCAGTCTCACCTTCTCTCCAGTGACATCTGAATTTAGTAACCAGATATGGATCAGGACAAATGGAGATGACTCTGGATGCCACCTTACATTCCATCCTCAGGTTGAACTGGGTTGGGTTGGGTTAGGTCAGAATGTTTAAAAATAAAAATAGTAATCCATTAATCAATATAGAAATAAACACAGTTATACATGGACTCAGCTTTCACCAGCCCCCATCATGGCTTCCCTTCACCCCTGCTCAGAATAAGGTCTATCAGATGTGTCCAACTGATGGTCACATGCAGCCCTCAAAACTCATTCATGGGGAAGCTAGGTGGCCCCGTAGATAGAACATCGGCCCTGGAGTCTGGAGGGACCTGAGTTCAAATGTGGCCTCAGACACTTATTAATTACCTAGCTGTGTGACCTTGGGCAAATCACTAAACTCCACTGCCTTGCAAAAGAACCTAAAAAAAAAAAAACCTCATTCATGCAACGTTATTACATTTTATTATTATACTCATTGGTAATAATATGGTTACATTGTAGTCATAAATAAATATAAAATTATATATATAGCTCTTGACAAGTTTTTGATGGAGGAGATCTGAAAGACTGGATTTCCATGGTCTAAATCATCCATTGTAAAGGAAGGACCAATCTAACTCTATTGGAAGGTGAAGAAGGGCACTAAGAGAGTCATTGCTTCTTCCATGGACTTAACTTCCAAAGCTCAAAGTTTGAATCTTGCCTCAGACCCTTACTAGCTGTGTGACCCTGGGTAAGTCATTTAAACCTCTCTAGAACTGAGCTTCTTCATGTGTAAAATGAAGATGTTGGATCTGATGAAGTCCAGGGTGATATAATGGATAGAGCACCAGACTTGGAATTCAGGAGAACCTGAGTTCAAATCCAGTTACACACAATAACTAGTTATGTCACCCTGGGCAAGTCACCCTACCCTAGCAGGCTCAGTTTCCTCATTCAAAAAAATGGGCTGGAGAAGGAAATAGGGAAACCTCTCCTTTATCTCTGCTGAGAAAATTCCAGCTAGGGTCTGAAAGAATGGGACACAAGTGAAAAAACAGCTAAACCACAATGATAAGAGGTCCTTTATCATTCGAAATCTATGAACTTAGGATGCCATTCTAGGTGTGTCATTGAGGGCAAACTCCTTCCTGATCTCTTTTACCTCATCTGTAAAATGGGATTAATAACGCTCCCTGCTAAGATTGTTATGAGAGAACCCTAGCAACCTTATAACTCTATAGAAAGGGAAGTTATCTTTATTTTTGAGACTTTGGGAAGAGGAGAGGAGAAAGGGCATGCCCAGAATGCAAGTTGGGAACCAGAACTCACTCCAATCTATGTTCCTGGAAAGCCAGTTACTTAGAATGGCCCCATGTTCACTCTCTCACTTTTCCATATTAGAATCTCCCATCTCTGAGCCTTTGCATAGGCTTGCCTCCTCCCGCCTGGAATACCCTTCCTCTTCACTTTCAGCTCTTGAAATCCCAAGTTTCTTTCAAGGTGCCATTTCCCATTGAAGGTTTTCCCTGATCCTTGCTACTATTACTGTTCCAGGCACACGCCTCCACCTCCCCATAATGAAATTTGTTGTTGCTGAGTCATTTCAGTTCTGTCCAACAGTCTGTGACCCAATTTAGAGATTCCTTGGTAAAGATACTGGAGTGGTTTGCGATTTCCTTTTCCAGCTCATTTTATAGATGATGAAATGAGCCTGACAGGGTGAAGTGACTTGCCCAAAGTCACATAGCTAGGAAGTATCTAAAACTGTATTCACGTGCAGGTCCTTCTGAATCCAGTCCCACCATTGTGCCACCTATCTAACATTTCAATTATATAGTGCTTCTATCATATATGTATTTTGTATTTACATATAAGTTTTGACCATTGTTCACAAATATAACGCTGTTCTGTACTATTTTCTGAAATGGAAACCCCCCTGAGGGCAAGGGTTGTTTGGTTTTTCTGTCTGCCTTCTCTAGCTTTTCTATATCCTGTCTTTGGGAACTTGGGCAGTATTTTTTGTTGTTCAAGTTTTCGGTTTGTTTGTTGGTTTTGGCTTGTTTTGTTTTTTCCTGCTTCTCTGAGTCTTAGTTTGTTCATCTGGGCAGTTAAGGGGTCCCTATCTAGTTGGCTAGGAGTCAGAAAGACAAGAGTTCAAATCCAACCTTAGACACCATTATCTCTATGAACCCAGAGAAATTACTTAACCTCTATTTGTTTCAGTTTCCACATCTGTAAAATAAGGATCATGATAATATTGCCTATTTCACAGGGTAGTTATAGGGATCAAATAAGGCTTTGGAAAGGCTTTGGAAATGTGATATAGAAATACTGGCTACTCATTGTAAAATGAGGTGATCTGAGAAGCTCTGAATCACTTGGTCATCTTAGCTCTTTTCTAAAGAGACCAAAAATTCATGCAAGTCTGGAGCTGGAGGAGAATGAGAGTGTTTTCTTTCTCTCACCTGTGCCTGAGGATCATCACTTAGGATTTGGGGAAGAGTTGGGGTAGAAAATTCACTAAAAAGAAAAAGAAAAAGGTCCTTTACTTGTGCTGTGTTTTGTATTTAATTTCCCAGTGAACGCGCTCTTTTATCATTCCAAACCGTGAAAGTAAATTAAGAAGAAATGGTTTTCTTTCAATTAGGCTCAGGGTTGCTTTGAGTAACTGCCTATAATTCTATTTAATGAAAAAATAAAATCATTATTCCACTTCTACCCCTGCCTTGTCACGAGCTCACAGACGGGCTCCATTAGCGGGCACCGTGGATTTATTTAATTAGAAAAATATTTTGTTTTCTCTGATTCTTTGGGAGGAGGAGGAGGAGGGGAAAAAAACCTTCAGGCACAAAATTAATCAAATCTGTTACCTGGTGGTTAATAACTTATAAACTACAGGCATCTATCAATCCTACAAAATATTCTCTCCTGTCCACTTCCTTTCTCCCTGGCTGGTCCATCACTGAGTCAAGGACTGGTTTAAACATTCTGGGCCCCTTCTCTTGGGAGAGCCTCCTGGCCCCTAGGGAGAGAGATAAGAGTGGACGGACCCTGCATTGTAGGAGCCTCCAGGAAAGGGGAGGATGCCAAATCCTTGTGTCTACAGAACAATATGGGCTTTTCTGAACATGGGGGAATACAAAATGCAAAGGAAAGGCAAGCCGGGGAAAACACATATGCTATTGGTTAAGGCGAATCCCTCTTCCCCCTCTGTTGCCCCAACCAACACCACTACTGCCTTGTGATGGTTCAGGGCAGCTGGCCTCAAAGGCCTGGTGACAAGACCCCCAATCCTTGGGTTGCTAATCTCTATCAGAACCCCCTAATGGGGTTGGGGTAAAAGGAGCAATAAATACAATGAGACAGACAGAGACACAGAGAGACAGGGAGAGATACTGGAACCAAAGAGAGAAGCATATGCATTAATATTCCCCCCTCCTCAAAAAAAGCAATATGCTTTGTATTGTGAAATGGAAAGGGAGAGAGGGATGAAGAGGGAGTAAGGAAACTGGACACCCAGGGTTCAGTCCTGCTTTGGCCACCATAGTATGATCTGATGGGAAAAGTACTGATTTTGGCATCCAAAGGCCAGTCTTCCATTCCTAGTACTAATCCTGCTATGTATGCAATGCTGGAAAAGTCAATTAATGTCCCTGAGACTCAATTTTACTATTTGTATGTCAAGGGAGTTGAGCTACATGAGCTTTTGAGGTCGAAGGTTTCACAGTTACAGTCTTAGTGATTCTGGCTTCATGGGCTTTCCTAAGTCTCTTCATCTGAATGGAAACAGACATGGCTGGCTATCATGGACTTTTATCTCCTAGCTCCATGCACAAGAACCATGCCCCCCCCCCCATGTCTGGAGAACATCTTCTCTCCGTACTCAACATAATAAGAAAGAAGCTTTAGCCAAAGTTCCTAGTGATTAACATTCCTCCTTGGTCCTCAAATTCTCATTTGATTACTTAACCAGCTACCCATTGTATCTCCCCAGTAGAAGATAAACTGAAGAATAGAGAAAGAGAGAGAGAAAGGAAGAAAAAGAAGGAAAGAAGGAAGGAAGGAAGGAAGGAAGGGAGGGAAGGGAGGGAGGGAGGAAGGAAGGAAGGGAGGGAGGGAGGGAGGGAAGGGAGGGAGGGAGGCAGAATGAGTCAGAGAACCTACAAGAGATTGATCCCTCAGGGGAACCTACAAGCTTCCAAGGCAGCCCTTCAAAATGGAACTATACTTCTTAGAAAAACTAACATTTACGCTATGAGAGAGATCTGAGGCACTATAAGAACTATCAGTTCCTTTTAGGTTTTACAAAGGAGGAAATTGAGGCACAGAGAGAATAGGCAACAAAGTCCCACAGTTAGTAAATGTCTGAGGTGGGATTTCAGACCTTCATACGTGGAGAGTCGAGATGGATTGACACTGAGCCATCAAGTCCCTCTCAGCCAATTCCCTTCCTGCGTAGGCTGATTACCTGAAGGCACTGTCCAGGGTTATGAGGAATCTGTCTGTGGGTCACAGAACAGCCTTACTCTGTAAGAAGTTCTGTGGTCTTAAGAAAGCATAACCTAGTAACTTAGCCTAAATAACCCTGGGCTCTAACCATGAGCAAAAATATCTGGACATCTGACAGAAATGAAGCCAAAAAGCCAAACCCCTGAGCTGCTCACATTTATATTTCCTTGCCCATCTACACAGCTTGGGTTTGGAATGTTGCATAATAGAGGGGCCCCATTTTCCTATGATTGGTCAAAGATGCTAAGGGGTTAAGAATTAGGCATCTACGGCTCAACTCTATGTAGGCTAAAGTGAAATGAGGTATTGGCAATTATCCAGTGAATCCAATCAGTATAGAGAACTCACAGAGCTAATTCCAGATCAAATGCTTTTCTTTAATTAACCTGGTTATCCCTCACAGTGCCTTCCATCCAGTCCAATCCAACAAGTATTTATTGTGTGCCCTCTGTTTACAAGGTTTGAGTACTAGATGCTGGAGACATAAAGACAGGAATGAAAAATCAGCCTTACATTCTGGGGAGAAGAGGCCAAATTATGCTGAGCAGGTCAAAGCCCAAGTCACTCGAATTTCAGTTTCCTTCTCTGTAAAATAAGGATGACCCCAAAGATTTCTTATACTGCTGGGTCTATGGTTCTATGATTTTAAAGATGCTTTGTGAAAAGTAAAGCAATATGTAAAAGTTATTTTTATTATGTCTAAATCGAACTCAAGTAGATAATAAGAAAAATGGTAGGTGCATTCTTGCTTCTCATTCTTGCTCTTTTTTTTTTAAATTTGAATTTTCCAGATCCTGGGACCCATCTAATCACCTCTATCTGATAAAGAGAGGCATGAAAAGAAAGTGCAGAGAAGGTCTGCCTCGAGCCCAGCTCTGGTTCAGGTAATTCCAACTGCATTACCCATAACCACTGAGTAATGATATACCATAATTACATTAATGTACATTCCCCTGAACTGGCTGAATCCCTTAGTGATAGTTGTTAAACAGCCCCTTGATGGATTCAAAAAAGGCATTCAGATGAGGCCTCATTCCATCTCCGTCGGGTTCCCTCCTTGTTTTTCTTTAAAATTAGCAGACACCCAAGCATGAACAAGGACCCGTGTTGCTTAGCCGACTTAATCTTCCTGCCTACTCCTTTTCCCACCTGAGAAGCTACTCCTTGGATCATCACCAAAGATAGAGTTGTGTCTATTCCAGGCCCCTAGGGTGGAGGTGCAGGGATAGGGGGTGAGGGGAAGGGGGTTGGGGGCTGGGGGGGGGGGGGGTGGGGAGGAATTCACTGGAAAGAGATTTAAGGCCAGAATAAGAAAACCAGCCTTCCAGTTGCCTTTCTGTTAATGGGTAGCTTTTGATGGGGAGGGGTCTACCCTAATCTCTTTATTTAATCAATGAGGAATGAAGGAATCGGAATCAATCAGTCAAAAATCATTAAGCACATTTATTATTTACCAGCCATGCTAAGTACTGGGGTTACAAAAAGAGGCAAAAGACAGGAGTTTGAACCTGACTCTGTGATTCCAAAACCAATGCTCTTTCCACCATATCTCACTGTCTTCATTTTTCTCCTCTGGACCTCAGTTTCCCTTTCTGTAACATGGAGAAGTTGGAGTAGAAGTCCAACATCTTATCCTACTGCTCTTCCAATTAAGAATTATAACTAGAGGGAGTAAAAAGCAATGGAAGAGCATTGAATTTGGAGTCCTCTTGTTAACTATGTCAGTCTAAAAAAGTGGCTTAAATTCTGATACTTAGTTTCCTTATATGTAAAAAAGATGTGTTTGGACTTGAAGACCTATAGCTTCCTTCCAGTGTAATACCAGAATATAAATATGAATCTTGGTTCTGTTGCTTACCATCGTGACACGTAATAATTTGGGTAGACCTGGCTTCAAATTCTGAATTTTCAACTATGTGAATGTGGATTTCTTGTCTCTGAGATAATGTTCTCTCATCTGTAAAATGAAGGTGTCTGATCCTTTTGGTACTCACCTCAGAGGGTTTGGGGGAGGCTCAAGTAAGATAATACATGTAAATTTCTTTGTAAAATTCAAAAGATGTTTTAAATATCAACTATTATTTGAACAAGTGATTCTAACTTTTTCTGGAACTCAGTTTTCCCATTTGTGGGGAGATCAACAGGTTGGGTGATTTCTAAGATCTTTTCTAGCTTTTATATTTTATGTTCTAAAGTCCATCCCAGTTCTGACATTCAGTATTCTATGGATTCTCCAACTCTGACATTCTAAAATGATAGGAGGAAGAAACAAAATATTGTCCCAGAATTATTTGTTGTTTAGTTCAATCATTTGACTCTTCATGTTCCCCATTTGGGGTTTTCTTGGCAAATATATGAGTAGTTTGCTATTTCCTTGTTTAGCTTATTTTAAAGATGAAACTGAGGCAAGCAAAGTGAAGTGATTTGCTCAGAGTCCCACAGCTAGTAAGTATCTAAGGGCAGATTTAAATTCAAGTTTTCTTGATTTCAGGCCCAGCACTCTATCCACTATGCCACCTAATTGAACATGAAATTGAAAATCTTTTGCAAAAATAAAATTGTGGATTAGAATAAAAAATTATGCTGCCAAATGAAGGGAAAGAAAAACTTTCAACAAATATTTCTGATTTAAGATTTAAAGATCTATAGGCAGTCAACATAATTGCATCAGACCAAGATCTATCTATTCCTCAATTGACAAATGGTCAGAAGATATAACCAGACATTTCTAAGGATTGCAAGTTATTAGCAATTATATGGAGGAATGCTCCAAATTACAAATAATGAGAGAAATGTAAAAAGGAAAAAAAAAGCAAAACACTACAACAAACCCTGAGGTTTAAAAAAAAGATAACAAAGGATGAAAAGATCCTTAGAGGGGTTATTGAAAAAAGAAGAATACTAATACATTGTTGGTGGAGTTGTGAATTGGTTCAGTCACTCTGGAAAGTAGTATATTCTGACTTCCTCCCCTATGCCCTTCTTATGATCTCTTAAGTATCTTACAACTCTTAATTTTTAATCTTATGGTCATAATGCTAAGAAAATGAGTAGAATATTCAAAGCCTTTGTTCCAAAGTTTCCCACTTCCATCTTTGCCCCAAAGTGAGGTCCACATGCCCCAAGATATTCATAACTGAACTTGTGATAGCAAAGAATTCAAAACAGAGTAGAGGCCCATTGATTGAGGAATGATTAAATAAATTGTGTTGTATGAATGTGGTACACATACTATCCATGCTATCCTCATTGTCATGGTTCCCATTAATATGACACTTAATAGTTTACAAAGCGCTTTACAGTTTTCATCTTATTTGTTCTTCACGTAGACCCTAATTAAGGTGATGCAGTGATTACAGCATCAGCCTTAGAGTCAGGAAGATGGGAGCTCGAATCCAGTCTCAGTCACTTGACTTCCACAAGCTGTATGTCTTTGGGAAAGTCACTTAACTCCAATTGTCTTGCATCCAGGGCCCTCTCCAGTCATCCAGATCCAGATGGCTCTGGAAGAGAAAGGACAAGCATTATAAATTAAGAGATAAGAAAAAGAATTCAGAGAAGCATAGAGTGAAGTCAGCAAAATCAGGAAAGAATTCATACAATAATCACAAAAATGAAAAGGGAAAGAATAAACAAATAAACAGAATTGTGCATAATTAGGCTAACCCAGAAACCAGAAAGAGTGAGTCAGAAAATACTTCTCCCTCTTCTCTTTGCAAAGGTGGGAAACTTTTCATACTCAATTAATGTTGATTTCGCTGAATTACTTTGTTCCCTCTCTTCCCCTCCTCTTAAATCTTTATTTCAAAGGATGGTTTACTTGGGAGAGAATGGAGAAGTATACATGCAGAAATTCAAGTGATATAAAAACAAAAGATATACATGTTTTAGTTAAAAAGGAAAAACTATGGGAGAGAAACCAATCTGTCCCTAGGCTGTCCAGAGAGAGTGTTTGCCTTTGGAAGGGTTTGTTGGATGCTGGAGAGGATGTCCTGCCTTCTTTAACTTCATTAGCTAACGTTCCACCCCCTCCCTTCCCTCACCCCCTCCCTTCTTTCCTATTCACTTTGGCATGAATGCCCCCGAGAAGAGGAAGTCTGAATTAGGGCACTGGAACCCTGAGCTGCAGTTTTATAGCTTTAAATTAGCAGATAGAGACTTGCTCCAGGTACCGTAACAAAGTCAACAGTCAGGGTCCCTATCTGATTACAGGCGCTGATACAGGATTTATGGAACATAGGACAGGAAGGGCGTTCTTAATGGAAATGGCTCTTAAACGAGGTGCCCTTCACAGCCCAAGATGTTGTGGGCCACTGAGAGAGAAAACAACTGATGCTGTGTGCTGAAACATCACAGAGGGATCCCCTCCTCAGCTTGTGTAGCCCTGGAGGACCTACCTCCCATTAGACCATTCTCCATCTTAGTTGCCTAAAACTTGCAGCCTTTTTTTAAGTATGTAATTTTAATGAACACATTCTGCAGGGAGACTCTCAACTGACCAGTGGGCTTTTATCTCTGCCCTTCAAAAGCATTATGGGCATAAATGACCACAGGACAAGGATCAGAAATACAATCTGCTCCCCCTCTAAGAGGAAGAATTTCTCTGATTTGTTCAACAGCTATTCCTTGGTTTGTTTGTTTGTTTGTTTTAGTAACTAAGATGTATAAATCCCCATATAATGCAAAATTTAAATTAGGATGTACTTACCAGAACTGTGACCCCAATAGGAATTTAACCCAGATATCAAAATTCCTATTTATGTCTCTATTGCCATCAACCATAATATGATAGGCAGGTGACTTGGCTTCAAATTCTGGATCTGCTGCTTGCTACTTGTATAAACTTAAGATCCTTCTTTCTTGTTCTCATCAGCCAAAAAAACCCTCATATTAGACTAAATTGAATCTAAGAAACCTTCCAACTCTTGTTTTTGTCTTTGTGTTCCAAATCTCTGGTTTAATAGGCACATGGTAGGCATATAACTCATAGTAAGCAGTTAATGAATGTTTCCTGGTTGATTAGTGGAAGACCTCTCTCTTAAGACTAAGGTTCCTTCCTTTAGTATGTGTAGCTGCTAAATATACTTTAGCAAGCTGTAAGCTCTTTGAAGACAAACATATCTTTTTTTCACCTTTGTATCTTCAATGTCTAGCAGAAGTTCTGTCACACTGTGGGCTTTAAATTAGGATTTCATAAATGAATAAGTGAAAATATTTATTAATTACTATGTACAAATGAATGAATCAAAAAGTATTGATTAGTTATTTACTATGTGCAAATAAATGCAAATTAATTAGTTATTAGTTATTTGCTATGTGCAAATTAATTACTATGTATAAATGAGTGGAGGCACTAGAAAGATATGAACTCATGCCCCCTTGGTTGGATGACAGTGAATAGAGCACTGAGTCTTGGAGTCAGGAGGCTGAGAGTTTGAATCCAGACTCAGACATTTAATACTTACTGTATGACCGTGGGCAAGTCACTTAACCCTGATTGCTTCCCATCCAGAGCCATCTCCAATCATCCTGAGCCATATCTGGCCACTGGACCTAGATGACTCTAAACAAGAAAGTGAGGCTGGTGACTTAGTGCTGCAGCCCCTCATTCAAATCCAATTTATGTGCTTATCATGGCACCACCTCCCTGATGTTGTGGTCTTCTTTGAGAATGAAGTACAGGGGGCAGCTAGGTGGTGTAGTGGATAGCACACTGGCCTTGAAGTCAGGAGGACCTGAGTTCAAATCCAGACTCAGACATTGAATAATTGCCTGTGTGACCTTGGGAAAGTTACTTAACCTCATCACCTTGCAATAACCAAAACAAAATTTTTTAAATAAAACAAACAGGGGCAGCTAGATGGCGCAGCGGATAGAACACCGGCCCTGGAGTCAGGAGTTCCTAAGTTCAAATCCAGCCTCAGACACTTTCTAATTACCTAGCTGTGTGGCCTTGGGCAAGTCACTTAACCCTATTGCCTTGCAACCCCCCCCATAAATAAATAAATAAATATACAAATAAATAAATAAAACAAAAAAGAATGAAGGACAAACATCATCACAAATAAATGAATGAATGAAAAACCTTTTATTTACTTACTATGTGCAAACAAATGAATGAGTAAATGTTTATTTATTTATTACTTACTATGTGCAAATGAATGAATCTTCACATACTCTGCTGACTGTACCTGGACCAAGTCTCTATCTGCTAATTTAAAACTACAAAACTGAAGCTCAGGGTTCCAGGGCCCTAAGTGAATGAGTGAATCAGAGAAAATGAAGCATTCCTCTGAAATGACAAAAAGTCTTTTGTGGCAATGACTACTACTTTCATTTCCTAATAAAAGTGTCTTAGGCTAGCAGCAACCAGCACTTATAAATTCATAGAAAGCTTTTCTTAGGATGGACCTTAAGGATGCTCTAGCTCAGTTACCCTACTTTTATAGTTAGATTAGAGTTACTCTTGGCATGTGAAAATTCAGCCTCAGACAATATCTGTTTAACTTGGAATAAATCACCTAACCTCTTTTGTCTCAGTTTCCTCATCTGAAAATGGGAATGATAATAATAACATCTACCTCCCAGAATTGTTGTGAGGATCAAATGAGATAAGTATGAAGCACTGGACAGAATAGCTAGCACATATTAGGTGCAAAATAAATGTTAGCTATCACTATCACCACAACTATCACTACCATCACCACCACCACCATCATCGTCATCTATTATAACTATTGCTGTAGAAAGTACATGGTTTAGATAAAACACCATTGCTGTCTCCCAATGCCTCCTACCCTACCCCTCAATTCCAGTTTGTAGTCTAATGAGTAAGGAAGCAGCTGTTGTGTCACAGGTGACTCCCTAAACATGGTGGGAACGTTTTCCTTCTTCAGCTCATTGACCCCATCACATGATGGGGAACCTTCAGTTATTTACCTTCTCCTTCAGGGTATAATCTCCACTTCCCTTTATTAGCCCATAGGTTCCCATGGTTCAATGTGTGAACGGTGTTCAATTCTAATCAACAATTATTAAATGCCTACTATGTACTGGGAACTATGATAAGTTTTGAGAATGTGAAGACAAAATCAAAGCAATCCTTTGCTTCAATAAGCTTATCTTCTATGATAAGGAAGAACAGGGAAATGTACACAGGCATGTTCATTCAGTAATTTGCTAAGTATTTATTAAACACCTGCTGTATATTGTATACTGGACTGGACTTTAGAAGGGACAAAACCAAAAATGAAATAGCTCCTGTCTTTAAGGAGTTTTTAATTCTATTGAATCTATATGCTATTAACAACAGATAGGACTCATATAAAATGCAATTGAATATAACGTTACACCAATGAGAAGCTTTTTCTGAAAACACAATGTAAGCTCATTGACTTGTATTGGTTGGATTAGGTTTTAATTCTTCTCCCCAACTTCTCCATCTGTCAAGTCATGTTTTTCCTATGACTCCTACTGCTTTCCATTTTTAGTAGATGTCATTGATCATTATATCCCATTCTGTGACTCTTCTGAGTTCAAATCCAGTTGCAGACCTTTATTAGTTTTGTGTGACCCTGGGGAAATCACTTAACTTCTCTTATTCTTCAATTCCTCACCTGAAAAAATGGGGATGATAATAATAGCTTCCCAGGGATGTTGTGACCCTGGGAAAGTAATTTAATTTCTATCTGCCTGCCTTTACTCAGCTATAAAAATGGGGATCATAACAACATAATAACCTCCCAGGGTTGTTGTGAGGATCAAAAGAGAAAAAAAATTGTAAAGGGCTTAGCATATACTAAGTATAATTTAATTCCTAGCTATTATTATTATTATTATTATTACTATCGTGCTTTGCTGACAACCCACACGTACTGCAGTTCTCCTCAGCCTCCAGCAGATGGCAGCTGTTCCCCTTCCCAGGGGATCAGACTGCTACAGAATCTGCGTTTGCATTATAACCTCAAATACAGCAATAATCAAAGTCTTACTTTTCATTGTTATTTCTATGACCTCTTACCTGAGACTTAAAAATTTTCCCAGGGAGCTAGAATAATCACATTCCTTTGTATGTAAAAGGACATTTCTACCCAATTGGCAGTAGCATCAACTCTCTGAGTTGGGAGAGAATTCAAAGATTATCTAATTCCCCTCATAACTAACCCAAGGATCTCAGCTACAGCATATTTTAAAAAGTGACCAAAAAGCCTTTTGCCTGAAAATTTCAAATGAAAGAGCTTACTACCTTACCAGACTCACATTTGTGAACAAGACAAATTATTAGGATTTTTATCCCTTGCAAGGAATTCTAAATTTATTTCTATTCAATTTCTCTTAATTTCTACTAGTTCTGACTTCTGGGGCCAAGCAAAACTTAAATTCTCTTTCATAGAATTCAAATATCTGAGCATGATCCTGTTTCCCTAAGTCTTTTCTTCATCAAGAAAAAAAAATTCCCATTTTCCTCGACTAATCCTCATATGAAATGATCTCAAAGTCCTTCACCATTCTCTGAATAGTCTCCAGTTTATCAGTGTCCTTCCTAAAATGTAGTGCTCAAAAGTAAAGGTTATATAGTCAAGGTAGAATACAGAAGGACTTTCATCTTCTTCATCTCTCTCAAAGAAACCTAAAGCTTTAGTATATTACTTTATTGACTCAGATTGAGTTCACTATCCATTAAAACCCCAAATTTTGCCCCAGGTCACAGTGAGGAAATATAAAATAATCATTTAGCATCTTCTGTTCCCCAGTGTCCAATCAATATACCTGCTAGGCATATTAACACTTACCACTTGTAGAGACTGAAGAAAACACCTCACTGTCTTGCCAAATGTCTTTCAGGCTACCAAAATTCCCTTGGGTTTGCAGAACTGTTGGAATTACTCAAGGTTGGTTGGGTAAAACACATGGATGTAGGAGATGAAGCTCTACTCCCCTAAAGTTTGTGAGAATCCAGGAAGAAAAGATTGGTGGACCCCCTACTATAATACACCATATTAAATGAGAAAGTACATTCCAGAAGTGAAAAATGAAAGTATATTTGAGGTCCAAGGGAAAAAATAATTATCAACCATGGAAATGGGAGAAGACTTCCTAGCAAGGGAATATTTGAGTTGACTATAAAGGATGGGTAGAAACTAAACAAGTAAAGTGAAGGAAAGAAGAGATTTAGGTGCAGGTTCTCAAATGAATGAGAGTACATAGGTAGGAGACTGAAAGGGCTGTTTGACTAGAAGCTGCAATCTGTAAAAGGGAAAAATAAGGCATGAGACTGGAAGGAGGCATGGTGGTCCTTGTTCTGGGAGAGTTTTAATTCCACTCAAGGAAGTTTAAACTTTTTTCTAGAGGCAATGCAAAGAAGCTGGAGATTTTTTTTGAGCAGTAGTTTGACAGAATCAAATCTCAACTTGAAAAAAGGTTCTGAGACCTGTATCAGAGAGACCATATTTATAAATTTCAATCTAATGATGCATTTTTAAAATATTTAACAGTTTTTCGCAAATAGTAGGTGCTTAATAATAGCGTAGTCCTTTCCTTTCAAATACACATTGGAGTAAGGCAGATAATTGGAAGAAGCAGTGTGATACAAAGCCCTAGTTCTGGAATCAATTGGCTCAAATGCCTAACTCTGACAGTTATTATCTGTGATCTTTTGTAAGTCATTTCAATTCTCTCAGTCTCAGTTTCCTCCTCTGCAAACTGGGTTGGACTCAATGACCTATAAAATCTATTCTAGCTGTATCTTTGCTGCTAAGACTTGAATGGAGTTAAATGCAGCAGTTCAAACTGGTTGAAATGAGGGCTGTTAGAAGGGCAGTAATAGAGAGAATAGGGGAATAGAGGTTGGATATTATGAATTTGGGAACATCAAGCAGCAGAAACGGATCAGAAGATCATGGAGTCTTAGAGAGGAGGAAATCAAAGACCACCACAAGTTTTTAAATACAGGATGCTGGTTGCATAGAATTTGTCCATACAGGGAGAAATAGTGGGCATCATAGGCATAATGAGTTGAGAGGGTATATTACAAGTATATAAAGAGAAACTCGAGTAAGTCATCTCCTTACCTAGTACTTCTTCCTCATCTGGGCAAAAACATTTTCTCTTGGGGCAGCTAGGTGGTACAGTGGATAAAGCACTGGCCCTGGAGTCAGGAGTACCTGGGTTCAAATCCGGTCTCAGACACTTAATAATTACCTAGCTGTGTGGCCTTGGGCAAGCCACTTAACCCCATTTGCCTTGCAAAAGAAATTTTTTTCTCTCTCTTGGCCTCAGTTTCCTCATTTGAAAAATGAGGAAATTCCATTCTGATTTTGTCTGATGCCATCATATGGGTTCACAGCCCCATCTTGCCAGTCTACTCACTAGAAGATCTATCTCAGATGAAATTTGAATGTGAGATGACACTTCCAAAGAATGAGAGGATAGACTGGAGGCCCAAATCTGGGGAAACTCACTCAATTATAGTTAGAGCCAACACCCCTTGTTTGGCTTTCTCTTACAGCAAAGATCAGTTCTATGTATACGGAAAAAAGGGCAATTGTGGCTGTTCAAGATGGGTGAAAGAGGGAGATGACTCTCCACCACGCGTTGTGGCTCCATATGGCCTGGCATTGTCCCACCCCCCAGTGCTTTCCACCATTTTTAATTTCCCAGTTCATCCTCAAGTTGCATGTACAACTTCCTTTCCCATCCAAGACACTATGGCTGTGTTGGAAAGGACCCCGAGCCAGAAGATCTAAGTTCAAATCCTTTCTGTTTCTTAACTACAAATGTCACTGTGGGCAAGTCACTGCCCTCCTTTGGCCCCCAGTTTCCTGTAAAATAGGTGGGTTGGATTAGACATTTCCTAAGGCTCCTTTCAGCTTTGGTCCCAGTTATTTCACCAAAGGAAAACTATTCTATGTGTGGAGTTTTGCCGCCCTCTTCTGGCCAGATGCTGAAATGAAGGAGAGGAAATTCTAGTGGTGGGATGGAAATCCAACAATTGATGTTTTGGAGGAAACCTCAGTCATAGGTCCAGAGAATAGAAATCTCTCAACAACATTATTGACACATGACTATCCTTCCTTAGACTGGGGACCTCCAACGAGGGAAGCCCATGATGTCCCAGAGCCTTCACTGAAATATTCCAAGAGCTGCCTCCAACTCGCATCACCTTCTCCCAGCCTCAGTTTCCCCCCTGCAAAAAGGAGAGATGGGTTTAGATTGAGCAAAAAACCCATAAGCATTTATTTACTAAGGCATGCTTGGAACAAAAAATATAGGTCAAAGATCAACTGTCTTAAAGGGGTTCCTATTCAATCTGCCCCAATACAAGTATGTGTGCATGAGCAGAAATGTGTACAGACATGTATGTATAGGCACATATGTGGTGTGTGTTTGCATTCACACATGTGCATGCAATACACACATGCAAGGAGTAGAGGCATATGTATACATACACACCAAAACATACATACACTTGTAGAAAGAGTCACACACAGAATGCATGAATGTGCATATTTATGTATGGAAAGGGATCCACCATTTTCACAATGTATTATACATGAGGGTAATACATATCTCGACATACATGTATAAACATTAGCATCTATGCTTCTTTTGCCTCTTTGTGTTCCCAGTGTTTGGGCAGGGTCTGGCAAATAGAGGGTGCTTAGGAAGTGGTTGTTGATTTTGATATATGATACATACATGCACAAGACCACAGATGTGTGCAATGCAACATGTATGAATGTGTGTATGAGTTCATGCTTATAAATGCACAGAAATATGTGGATTGTGTATACATACATGCACAAAATAAATAATCACATACACTGTTGGGGAAGAAGGGGCTAGGAACGTGAGAATGAGAGAAAGGAAGTTGTACATGCAACTTTAGAATGAATTGGGAAGTGAAAAATGGTGGAAAGCACTAGGGGGTGGGACAATGCCAGGCCGTACGGAGCCACAATGCATGGTGCAGAGGTAGCATTTGAATGGTGTCAGAAAGGAATTGAAGAAGGTTCTGGGAAGGCAGAGTGTTTCCTAATCATGGGGGGTAGATGGCCTCCAAAGTGCCTTCCAGTTCTAGACTAATGGCAGAAACAACAACAACAGTAACAACAACGATGATGATGATGATGATGATGATGATGATGATGATGATGATGATAGCAGTTATAATTTACATAGAGCTAAAGTTTGTGAAGCACCTTACCCATTATCTTACTGGATCCGCACAACAACCCTGAGGGATAACAGGCTATTATTAGCCCCATTTTAATTAAGGGAATTGAGGTAAATTGCAGTTAAGTGACTTGTCCAAGTTCATACAACTGGAAAGTATCCGAAACTGAGTTTGAACTCTAGTCTTCTGAATTCTAAGTTCAACAGTCTATCAGTGGTGGAGGATAAAGTATCAGGTCTGGAATCAGGATGGCCTGAGTTCACATGTGGCTTCAGACCCCAAATGACCTTGGCCCAGTTATCCTGAGTAAGTCACTTAAATTTGTTTGTCTCAATTTCCTCAACTGTAAAAGTATTTAGAGTTAAAAAAACCAACAAAACGCTACCTCTATTTTTAGATACATGATCCTATGGTTTAATTGAATTGCACTTTCTGAACCATTCAACAATTCCCGCCAATTCCAAAATCCAGTAGAACCCATTATCTTCAGAATGGGGTGTACAGTGTAATCCTTATGGCCAACTCAAGCTCAAAAAGAGCTCCACATTTTGCAGCAGGAGAAACTAAGTCCCAGAAAGGCTATACAGAAAGGTCACAGGAGTCCTGAGACTAGAGTCTAGTTTTCTTAACTCCCAGCCCAGGATTCTTTCCACTCCAGGGGAGGAAAGGTGTCTTGAAGACGTAGTATTGCCAGGGCAGGCAGTTGATCTAAGCTTTAAGCTTCTCTTGCATGAGCAGGATGGTCATCAGCCAAACTCAAGTATTCCAAAAGAAACCAAATGATAAAGGAACCCACTGCATGTGCCATCATTCATGTCTGCCACAGGAAGGCTATTTCTTTTCCTGCCTCTCCTACTTAATACACCCATCATCCCTCCCTCCTACCCACCCCTAATAGCCTACAGTCCAGGGCATCTTGCATCCAGAGACAGACTAACTATTATAAACTTCTCTACCTCCTGGCATCATCTCTTGAGCCTTGGGGGCCTGGTTCCTTACAGTCTGAAATCTCAGAGCTGCCAGGATAGAGAATGTCCAGGGAGTATGAATGCTGCCTATCCCTGCCCTGATGCCACAGTTCCCCAAGACTCAAAAAGTTTCCTCCCCTCCGTGGTTCCCAAGAGGGAGGCCCATTTGGCCCTATCTCCATTGCTGTCTGTTCAGTTCTGCTACAGATGAACCATCTCTCTCATCACCTCAGAGCAGAGTGAGTTCATTGGCTCAGGAAGCTAAGTAGACTTGGCTGGTCCATGTGGAATAAACATCTGGGCCAGCTGTTTATCCATTCTAACAGCCAAAGCTTGGAGGTGTCTGTTGCCATGGATTGCTCTCAGTATAAAGACAGGTCCAAAAGAGTCTGACCAGGTTCCATCCACAGAAGTTTGAATGGAATTTAAAAAATAACAGCACAATCAGCACCTTCTTAGTAGTCAACCTTATCTCATCTATCATTCTGGGAAGACTTGATCCTTTGATGATTCACCATTGCCTACCAGACAGTCTAAACTTCTTAGTCTATCATGTGTAATCCTCCATAATTCAAACCAAATTTGTCTCTTCCCCTTAACTGACCTTTGAACTTCAACCCAGTTGATCTGACCACCATATTTCCACTTTTGCTCATAATAGTGTTCCCTACATGCAATGTCCTTCCTTCATCTCAATCCTACACTTATTAGCTCAAGTCCCACCTTCTCCACGAAGACCTTCCTGACCATCACAATTTCTCAGCAACCTCTCTAGGTTCAAATATAAACTCTTCTTTGTTTGACATTTAGATCCCATCACAACTTGACTCCAATTCACCTTTCCAGTCTTACAATGCATATTCCCTTTCAAAAACTACAACTTAGCTGAACTCACTTTCTTGCTATTCTTCAAATATTATTTTCCATCTCCCCTTTGCTAACCTTTGTTTAAGCTGTGCCTTATACCTGAAATGTATCTCTCCTCTACTCTATTTCTTAGAATCCCTAGTATTCTTTAAGTTCAGCTGAAATGCCACCTACTACATAAGGGCTATCATGATCCCCTTATCCCAATCCCCAGCTATTTTCCCTTATAATTCTATAATTCTATATAATTCTATAATTCTACACTTATCAAGGACAGGGATTGTTTCATTTCTATCTTTTTATCCCTTGAACTTAGTCCAGTGTTCAGTCTGTGAAGGTGTCTAATAAATATGTAGAGATTGATGGAATGAGTGACTGAGTGAATGTACACAATTTGTATCATTCATTAGGCAAATAATCACATCTAACTCATAGTAATGGATAGGACATAGGATGTGGAGTCACAGAGATCTGAGGTTTGAATTCAAGTCTCTGATACTTATGAGTTGGGTGAAGGTTAGCACCTCTCTAAACCATCATCATCACTATCATCACCATAGCAATCATTGTCATCACTACAGTAATTGTCACCATCACCATCATTGTCACCTTCATCACTATCATTGTCAGCAGCAGCATCGTCCTCATTATCCTCAATATAATATTATCACCATCACCATAATTGTCATCATCATCCTTATCATCATGCTCCTCATCATTGTCATCATCTTATCATTGCCATTATTGTCACTGTCATCATCCTCATCATCATAATTTTCCTCATCATTATCATCACCTCCATTTTACCATCAGTGTCATTCTCATCCTCATCATTGTCATCTATCTACCATCATCCTCATCCTGATCTTCACCAGCATCATCATCATAATCAGCATTACAATCATTGTCATCATCACCCTTCTCATCATGACTATCATCATCGTGGTCATCATCCTATGTTTTCATATATCTACATCTTATCTCCCTAACTCAGAGAGAAGCAGCTCCATAGTTGAGAGAACAGAGCATTTATCTTAGGATCAGAAAGACCTGCATATTTTCTAGATTATATTCAGAGATTGGTGAAAGCTGGGGGCATCTAAAATATGAATATTTTCATATTTTACTTTAGACACCGTTTAGCTGTGTGACCTTAGTCAAGTTCCTTAATCTCTCTCGATCTTAGTTACTTCTTCTATAAGAGGGAGATGATAATATTATGTTCCTCCCATGGTTACTGCGAGCACCAAATGAGATAATATAGGTAAATTTCTGTTCAAATCATAAAGTGGTATGTAATTATTGATAAGCTTCTGGAGGCTAGGGATCATAGTTCATCTTCTGTCTCAATAGCCAACATTGTTGCTCAGCTGTTTCAGTTCTGTCCACCCCTTTTGACCTCATTTTGGGTTTTCTTGGCAAAGATACTGAACTGATTTGTCATTTTCTTCTCCAGGAATTTCACAGATGAGGAAACTGAGGCAACAGTGCCCAGAATCAAACAAATTTGAACTGAGAAAGATGAGTCTTCCTGACCTCAGGCCTGTCACTCTACCCACTGTGCCATCTAGCTGCCCCGTCCAAGATGGGGACTTGTATAAACTATAGAATATGGAAAATAACTGACTTTACTTGCTGACTGATTGAGTATTGGTTGTTTATGAGTTTTCTTCATTTCTGAATGTTTCACTTTGCTCATCTGTCAAATGAGAGAACTGGACTGGGTAATCTCTAAATTTCCTTCCAATTCAAAAGTCTAAGATCTTATGATTTATTAACTTTCTTCTCTACATCTCCACCCTTGATGAAAATATATGCCAGGCTCTCTGACTCTAGCTGGCACCACCATGGATACCCTGGGCAAGCAGCTCTAACCATCCCCTGATGCCAGCCCCCGGGAAGATAGGTCAATAAAAGGCCATGAGTATCACCATTCCCCTGTGCCAGTCAAAGGGTGGAGTAGACAGGACGTTGGCAGACATCTCTTCTACTCCTGAGGCTCAGGCAAGTTTTGATTCATGATTACATCTCTGTTCCCAGTGTAAGGGAGAAGAAAAGGGAACCTTCAATGCTGTACCTGAAATGATCCTCCCTACTTTCCACAGCCAGGGCCTCCTCTGCTTAGGGAGAATGTGAGTCAGATTAAGCCAAGCCTGAAAAAGTAACCAGTGTGGGAGATGCAACTCCAGAAGGCTGCCCAGAGACTCTCCAAAGAGAGGTCAAGTAGATGCCCCCGTTTTCACCAATCTCTGAATATAATCTAGAAGCTATTCATTAGTAAAGTGTAGTGAACATTGGACTTGTAGTCAAGATGATCTGAGTTCAAATCCTGCCTCAGACATTTTTCAGATGTGTAACACTTGGCAGGTCATTTATCTCCATCTGCCTCAGTTATCTAATCTGCAAAATGGGAATAAACACAACACCTATGTCCCAGGTGATAGTGAAGATCAGATGACATAACAAATATTAAAAGTCTGTTGTTCAGTCATTTTTTAGCCTTGTCTAATCTGGCGCAGTAGATAGAGAACTGGCTTTGGAGTCAAGAGGGTGGGAGTTTGAATTCCTCCTTAGACACTTGCCACTTCCTAGCTATGTAATGCTGGATAAATCACTTAACCCTGAAATAAGTCTTTTAACTCTGATTGTCTCCCATCTAGATCCATCTCCAGATATTTTGATTCCTATCTGATCACTGGACCCAGATGCTCTGGAGGAGAACGTGAGGCTGGTGACATGGAATAGACCCCCTCACTCAAATCCAATTCACATGCTAGTCATGACATCACCTCTCTGATGTCATGGTCTTCTTTGAGAATGGAGGACAAGCATCATTTGTTTAGCATGTTTGTGCTGAATATTGATAAGGTTCTTTTGTCTTGTAGATGAAGCATCCATGATTCAAACAAACCACCACCAGGTAGACAGTGGTGATAGTCCCTCTTCCTTCATTTAAACTGAAGCTTAAGGTCACCAGGAAGGAAAAAGGGAGGAAACAAATATTGATTAAGACCCTACATGTGCTAAGCACTTTTAGCTCAAATATCATCCTTTTGATCCTCACAACAACCCTGGGAGGTAGGGACCATTATTCCTGTTTTAAAGTTGAGGAATCTGAGGCAGAGTGATTTTCTTGGGGTTACACATCTCAGAAGTGTCTGAGACTCCAAGGCTTCTGACTCCAAATCTCATGCTCTTTCCCCTATAACAGGATGCCTCCCACTAGGCATGTGAAAGATATGGACTCAAGTCAAGAAGGCTTGAGTTCAAATCTCAGATACTTATAAGCTGTGTGACTCTGGGTAAATCACTTCACCTTGTTTATCTCAGTTCCCTCACCTACCAAATGAGCTGGAGAAGAAAATGGCAACTTATTCCAGTGTCTCTGGCAAGAAAATGGGATCACCAGAATCAGACATGATTGAACAACAATGTGAAAATATTGGATGGTCTGGCTGGATAAAGTTAATCCAGATATTCTCTTCCTAAGTACTGGGTAACCATGACCTTGGATCAGCTAAATCATTCATTAATCTAATTATATTTCTAGTAGGTGTCAACCCAAGGTTTAACAAGTCTTACCTATTTCCTTCCTGGTATATAAAGGAATATTTTCCTTTGAATAATTAGGTCAAACAAAGAACTGTTATGGGCAGCATGGCCATAGGGGAAAAGGGAAGGAACAGCCCAAAAATGCATAATTAATTGTCCCTGTTCATAAACTCCCAAGTCACAGTTTGCTCATCTATAAAATGAAGGGATTAGTTTTATACTATCACAGAGCAGGAGAGGATCTCATAGGTCATCTTTTCCATCCTGCATGGGAACCTTCTTAACCACATGAGTAGTCAGGATAGTTTTGCTTGGAGACAGGTTATGAAGAGGAGTCTGCTCCTTATGGAGGCAGTCCACTGAAATCAAGCCAATAAGCTCTTAGTAGGCACCTACTGTGTACCAAAAACTACTAAGCCCATGCCTTCTATGCCACTTGGGAATAGCTCTTATTGTCGAGAGGATTCATCTGACATCAACACTAAATCTATTTTTTTTTGTCTCTGCTCCTGGTTCTTTTCTCTGTCTTACTCTTGGATTCCATTCTTGCCCATAATACATTGTCCTGTCCCTATGGTATGGCGGAAAGGGCAGTAAATGTGGAGTTAGAGGTCCCAGGTCCAACTTCTGGCTCTGCAACTTGGCAACCTAAATAACCTTTCCGGACCTCAGTTTCCCAATCCCCCAAATGGACTAGCTACCCTAGGCAATCCCTTCCAACTTTAAAACTGCTACTCTTTCCAGACAAATAGTCTGAGTTCTTTCAACCAAAGTTAGGCTAAATGACAATTCTCTTATCACTCTTGTTGCCTTCATCTGAATACTCTGCCATCTATCAGACTTTCTTCCTACATAGGTTGTCCCTATCTGTAAGACTGTGAACAACAGGGACTGCCTTGCTTGCCTGTTTGTTTCTCTACCATTTATGTCTGTGACTTTCATACAGTAAACACTTAATAAATGAAACCAGATGGTGTAGGAAACAGTGTGCTTGACCTGGCCACAGTCTCCTACTAGCTATAAACTCATAACCAGAAAATCATAAACTAGTCTCAGTTTCCCCACCTGCAAAATGCAGATTATCACACCATTTATTTCACATTATTGTTGTGAGGATCAAAAGATATAAAATCTATGTATATAATATGGCTGAAAAAATATTAGGGTCTGATTTTGAGGTTTAAGACCTGATTGCATCAATCAATAAATTCTAGAGTCTGTTTCCTTGCCTTCTAGAATCAAATACAAAGTCTATCTGACTTTTGAGCCTCCAAAATCAGATCCAACTGTCTTTGTAGATATATATCATGGTATCTGCCCATAGGAAGATGTAGCAAAGAGCTGGATAAACTTCTTGTAAAGGAAAAGGTCTCTTACCATTAGTGTTACTTCGAAGTGGAATAGATTGCTTCAAGTGAGGGTGGGTTCCCCTTGCTGGAGGTCTTGCAGCATAGATTTTGATCAAATTTTGAAGAGATTTAAATGCCAAATAGAATTTGTATTTAAGAGAACTATTGGAGTTTATGGAGTAGACCACTGTAGTGAAATGGTTAGGACATCAGTGCTGGAATGAGGAAGATCTGAGTTCAAATACTGTCACAGCCACTTAACTAGCTTTGTGATCACCATGAAATCTGTTTACTTCACTTTCTTCATCTGTAAAAGGGGAACAAAAATAGTATCCACTTCGAAGTTTGCTGCAAGGATAAACTGAGATGATTTTTTTAAAGCTCTTTGCAAATGTTAAAGAGCTATATAAATGTTGGCAGTGTATTAGGGGACTTATTTGGTCAGATCTGTGCATTAGGAAAATTACTTTGGTGGTTACTGATCAGAATCCAAGTGTTGAATTTTGTTTGAGTCCTCCCATAAATATTCCACTGAGGGTCCACCCAACATTTTGAGGACCTTTCTTTAGGTCTCGACATTTGTATGAACACAAGTGGAGCTTGCTGGGCTTTCTGTCAGATCTTCCTATCATCCTATTGGTGACCTGGAATTTTAATTCTTGAGAGACTTCTATGCCATAAACATTAAAAACGCTGATACCTTGCTTTACTCACCTGCTCTGATTATGCTTGGATATGAACTCAGATTTTGCTGATTCCTGGCCAACTAGGTGGTACAGTAGATAGATCGCCTGGTTTGGAAACAAGAAGACTCATCTTTGTAAGTTCAGATCTGGTTTCAGATACTTGCCACCTGTGTAATTGTGAGCAAGTCCTTAACCTTGCTTGCCTCAGTTTCTCATCTGTAAAGTAAGCAAGAGAAGGAAATGATAAATCAGCCCAATATCTCTGCCAAGAAAATCTCAAATGCATTCACATGGAGTCAAGCACAGCTGAACAACGACTTATGACTCTAAATCCAATATTCTATCCACTGAGATTCCTAGCTGCTTCTATATAGCAAATATTCATAATATGGCTAGAATAATTAGTAAAAATACTTGAGCACTTTTTTATAGTAGGGAAAATGGAAACAAAGTGGATGCTTTTCATTTGAAGAAATGTCTAAAATAAAATGTGATATATATTAGCTTACTAGAATATTATATTGCTATAAAAAATGAAGCCAGAACAAAATATATGTGTGAACTGATATAGAGAAATGAAAACAGCCAGGAAAAATGTCCCCCAGCTCTGATAGATGTAAATATAAAGAATAGTAAGAGGCAGTTGAACTATGATTACTTTTTAATGTATTAATTTGCAAAAGATATTTTCTTTTGTCAAGTATTTATTTTTCCCCAATTACATGAAAAATAATTTTTAACAATTGTTTTTAAAACTTCTCTCCCTCCCTTTTCACCACCCTCACTGAGAAGCAAACAATTTGATATAGGTTATATATATGTAGTCATGTAAAAACATTTCCATATTAATTATATCATGAAAGAAAGAAAAAAAAACTACAGAAAAATAAAGAATGTATTCATTCTGTATTCAATCTGTATTCAGACATCTTGGATATGATAATATTTTTCATAGGACTATCAGAATTGTCTTGGATCACCATATTGTTGAGAAAAAAATAGGTCATTCATAGCTGATCCTCTTACAATATTGCTTTCTTTTTTTGCAATACAAGTTACTCTATATCAGTTTCTGTAAATCTTTGCAGGTTTTTCTAAGTGTATCCTGCTCATCATTTTTATAGAATAATAATATTCCAATAATATCACAATCATGTGCCAAAATTTGTTCAGTCATTTCCCAATTGTTGGATATCCCTTCAATTTCCCATTCTTTGCCACCAGATAAGAATTGTTATAAATATTTTATGTATGTATAGGTCCTTTTCCTTTTTTATTTTTTGCCTTTTTTTAAGATATGGGTCTAATAGTGGTATTTCTAGGTCAAAGAGTTTGCATGGCTTTATAGTCCTTGGAGCAAATATGGCTCTACAGACTGGTCAAATCAGTTCACAACAGTACCAGAAGTGCACTAATTTCTTATTTTTCCCACACTCCCTCTAACATATGTCATTTTCCTTTTCTGTCCTTTTTACCATGAGTTAGTACTTTACAGTTGTTTTAATTTGCATTTTTTATTCAATAGTACTTAGAGCATTTTTCAAAAATATAGTTAAAGATAGCTTTGATTACTTCATCTGAAAACAGTCCATATATGTTAATCACTTATCAATGGGGGAATCACTCTTTAAGAAATGGGGTGTTTATCAGAGAAACTTGCTTTAATTTTTTTTCCAGCACTAATTCCCTCCATCCTATTTCTCCCTGTTTATTCTATTTTCTCTCTGCTTTTACCTAGTCTCTCTCTCCTCAAAAGTGTTTTGCTTCTGATTATTCCCTCCCCAATCAGACCTCACTTCTATCACTTCCCCCCTTCTCCTACTTTCCTGTAGGGTAAGAAAGAGTTTTATCCCTGAGAGTGTATGTTATTCCCCCTTTGAGTCAAAAGTGAGGTTCACTCCCTCCCTCACCACCCCATCTTCCTCTCCACAGTAAAAGCTTTTTCTTGCCTATTTTATGTGACAAAATTTTTCCCATTCTACCTTTCCTTTTCCTTTTCTCCCAATGCATTTCCCTCTCACCCTTAAATTTTATCTTTTATCATTCTTTCATAATAAACTGACATGTGTGCTTTCTTTATATATAGACATCTATCTATATATTGCATTTAACTGTTCTAATCATAAGAAAATTTTTGTGAGTTATAAGAATCATCTTCCTATGTAGGAATGTCAACAGTTTAACTTTATTAAGTCACTCATGACTTTTCTTTCTTGTTTAATCTCTTCATCCTTCTCTTGAGTCTTATATTTGAAAGTCAAACTTTCTATTTAACTTTGATCTTTTCGTCAAGAATGTTTGAAAGTGGGGGCAACAAGATGGTCCAGGGGATAAAGCCCTGGACCTGGAGGCAGAAGGACTTGAGTTCAAATCCAACTTCAGACACTTAATAATTGCCTAGATGTGTGACCTTCAGCAAGTCACTTAACCCCACTGTCTTAAATTGAAAATAAAATAACATTTGAAAGTCCTTTATTTAATTGAATATCCATTTTTCCCCTGAAGAATTATACTGCTTTGTTTTGTAGGTGATTCTTGGATGCAATTCTACTTTTACCCTCCAGAATATTATATTCCAAACCTTTTGATCGTTTAATGTAGAAACTGCTAAAGAATTGTTTCTTTCTGTTTCTTTCTGAGTGCATGAAATATTTTCTCCTTCACCTGGGAGCTCTGGAATTTGACTGGGAGTTTTCATGTTGAGATCTCTTTCAGGAAGTGATATGTGGATTCTTTCCATTTCTATTTAACTTCTATTTCTAGAATATCAATACAATTTTCCTTAATAATATCTTGAGAGATAATATCTAAACCTTTTCTTTGATCATGATTTTCAGGTAGACCAATAATTTTAAAGTTATATCTTCTGTATTTATTTTTAGGTCAATTATTTTTCCAAGAATATTTCATGTTGTCTTCTATTTTTCATTCTTTTGAATTTATTTTGTTGTTTCTTGATTTCTCATAAAATCATTAGTTTCCATTTGCTCAATTCTAATGTTTTAGGAATTATTTTCTTCAGTGAGCTTTTGTACCTCCTATCCCATATGGCCAAACTTTATCAAACTTTTGATTCTTTTTTCATGATTTTCTTGAATCTCTTTCATTTTTCTTTCCAAGTTTTCCTCATCTTCTCTTATTTGATTTTCAAAATCCTTTGCCATGACCCAAGATCATATTTTTTGAGGTTTTAATGCAGTAGCTTTGAGTTTGTTTTCTACTTCGGAGTATATGTTTTGACCTTCCAAAATAACTTTCTATGGTCAGAAATTTTTCCTGTCATTTGCTCATTTTTCCAATCCACTTCTTGACTTTTACCTCTTTATTAAAGTGGGCTCTGTTTCCAGGGAAGAGGACATATTATCCTAAACTGCAGGGATTTTATGTGGCTATTTTCAGAGATACTTCTAGGGAAGTTCACTTTTTTTTTTCAGTTCTTACAAAGTGGCATGATCTAAGGAGAGGTGTTTGCTACTCTCCTGTCCTATGCTCTGGTCTCTGATCTACCACAGGCATTCTTTTCTGCCCTGGAACTGTGATAAGAAACCCTGCTCCACTAGGGCCTACAAGTTCTGATGTTCTAGTGCTTCTCCTTGTCCTTAACTGCCAACCAGAACTGACACCCAGATCTGAATATGGGCTAAGCAACAGAGTTCTGCCCCCAGTGCCATCAAAGAGACCACTGTAATCTGTGATCTTCCTTACCATCTGTGGACTGAGAGCTCTGGAAGCAGCTGCTGCTGCTGCTGACCAAAAGATAATTGCTTCTGGTTTTCTGGGGTCCAATCCAAAGTGGCATAGGTGCACTGGATTGCTCCACTCTCATCAAGATGCAACAGACCTTTCCTGTTGACTTTCCAATTTGCCCTTGGCTGGAAAATTATTTTACCCTGTCCTGTAGGTGATGTTGCTCCAGGAATTATTTTATGGCATTATTGAAAGGTGTTCAGAGAGGTTTTGGGTCAGAGTTCAGGTAAGTCACTAACTTTTCTCCACCATCTTGGTTCTCTCTCTCTCTCTCTCTCTCTCTCTCTCTCTCTCTCTCTCTCTCTCTCTCTCTCTCTTTCTCCCTCTCTCTCCCTCCCTCTCTCTGATTTTAATGCCCAATCTTGCTCCTGAGAACAGATGATGGAGGATGAAATCTTTCTCTGAGTAGAGATGTTGGAGTCTCCAGATACAAAAGGAAGTATGTTCATTGTTCCTTTAGACTTGATGGTTTCTATGTGGGTTGATTTTTCTCTATTTTTCTTAGTTATAACAAAAAAATTGACAGAGATGTGAATCAGGAAATGACGACTTAAAACCAAAAATCTTTTATACATTTTAGTGACTTTCCAGAGTCAAGTCAAGGGGGATTGAGAGAACTGATGAACTAAATATCCAGTTATTCTTTCATATACTACTTATTACTATTAAGTATCTCCTGTGCTGAGAACTAGTGATAACAAGAATTAAAAAATTTGCACACTCTGTATAGTCAAAAAGGTTACAATATAGTGACAGTGGATGGTAAGAGGTAGAATTGTAATGATGCAAGGTAGAATGGTAGAAGAATAATAGAGAGATGTCAACCAAAAACTAGGAGAAAAGTGAGGAGATGGAGGTCACGTTCCTCTGAGGGAGCCAAGAGCACATTAGCAACACACTTTACCTACTGCAAAAAAAAGTCCCTGCTCTCAAAACCCCAAAACTGTAAGAAAATTCTGAAGCTATCTAATAATCTAAACCATTCTAAGGGGCAGTTATGTGATACAATGGACAGAGTGCTAGGCCTGGAGCTAGGAAGTTTCATCATCCTTCCTGAGCTCAGATACTTACTGGCTGTGTGATCCTGGGGAAGTCACTCCAGCCTGCCTCAGTTTCCACATCTGAAATATGAGTTGGAGAAGGAAATGATAAACCTCTCCAGTATCTTTCTCAAGTAAATCTCAACTGGGGACATGGAGTCAGACATGATTGAAATTACTCAATAGCAACAACATTAACAATACCTGGGACAATTCTGTAGGACATTTTTCTTGACATTGAGCCTAAATTTCAACTTCCTTCCCATGTTCCAAGTTCTATCCTCTGGGGTCAAGTAAAGGGTAGAGGGTGGAAAGAATTTCTCTCTTCCACAGGTCAACCCCTCAAAGACTTGAGCATAGCCATCCATTTTCTCCTTCCTCATCTGTTCTTCTCAAGGCTTGAACTTCCTGATTCTTTTATTAGATCCTATGATAATTGTTCAGTCATTTTTCAGTTATATCTGATTTTTTGTGGTCCCATTTGGGTTTTTTGTTTTTTGCTTTTGGGGGGGGGCACAGATAGTAGAGTGATTGACCAATTGCTTCCCTAGTTCATTTTACAGGTGAGAAAACTGGGACAAACAGGATTAAGTGACTTATTCAGGATCTCACAACTGATAAGGGTCTGAGGCTGGATTTGAACTCATGAATATGAGTTTTCCAGACTCCAGGTCTAGCACATTGTGCACTGTGATGCTTCCCAGATGCCCTTAGTTGCTATAGGGAATGGAATCAGAGCCCTTCAACATGGTGGTTGCCCTCCCTGGAACACTTTCAAGTTTATGGTTCTCCTTCTTAAACTGTCACATTTAGAACTGATGCAATCAATATTCCAGAGGAGATATAATCAGGGCAAAGCCCAGTAGGTTCATGGTCTTCTTATTCCCAGAATACAGCCCAAAATAGCTTGTTTTTTTGGTTGCCCCATCACACTGATCACACAAGTTGGGCTTACAGTGTTTTAAAATCTTCAGGTCCTTTTTTGCTATTCTCAAGGCTAAACAGACCCAGTCTTCATCCAACACTAAATAAATGCTTGTTAATTTGACTAATCCTCATCTAACTTTAGTCTACAATCTAATGAATAACTCTGGTACTAGAATGAGAAAGATGAGGGCAAGACAAGAGTCCTTGGCAAACAGCTAGGAGAATTTTGAGAAGGGAAAGCTCATTCACTCCACTGAGTTGCATGGGGGTCATGGGGGAGAGGCAACCCTGAATTGGGCCCTGGTCTGAGCAACAAGATCTGGACCTCTCAAGGAGAAAACTTCACTTTAACCTTAATGGTGTGTAGACTATCCCAGAGCTGGCTGGATAATTGTACCACAGCCTGCCTTGTACCGTCTGCAGAGAACTGGCCTCTAAACATTGGTGGCGGCTATGAGAGGAATGTTTTATGTGCACAATTACTTTTACTCAAATTAAACTCTTGCCTCATCCAGAGATGTGGTATTTAAGGCTGTTCGATGGAGGCAAGGCTCTGCAGTCCCAGCCCGCTCAGGAAACCGTTCCTCCTCTGACTTCATTAATCTAACTCTTGCTCATGTATCAAAGTGCGCCCGTGATTTCTTGTAAAAATGATTAAGCTGCTAATTAGGCTGTTTATAACTTGTTTCCCTGGTTGCTAATGATAATTAACATGCAAATTAGCTCAGGGAGGGGAGGCACAGGGGTCCTCAGTTCATTACCAAGTTAATTACTGTTTGCATACTTAAACATCACAGTTATAAATGGTGGCATTTAATGTAACGGGCAAGATGATAATTATACTGACGACATTTGAAAAAGTCATTTTACTCTGTTATTTTTCTGGGTGATTAATGTTTCTGTGCTTGGTTGATAAACTTAGTTAGTTCAAGCCAATCTAAGTTCTGTATACAAAGTGGCAAATGGGGCCCAGTCTAATATTAATCTCTTTCTCTATTCCCTCTTGGTTTCAAAGTTTCATAGGAAGGAAAAAAAGAGAAAAGTTCAGAGGCTTAGAGAGAAACTCAAACCAAGTTCAAATATCACCTCTTACCTCGCCTGGTAGAGAGGAATGAACCTCCTGATCCTCCTAGGTCATGTCTTCCCCCTTATTCTCTCTCTCCCTCTCCCTCTCCCTCTCCCTCTCCCTCTCCCTCTCCCTCTCCCTCTCCCTCTCCCCTTCTCTCTTTTCCTCTCCCTCTCTCCCTCTCCCTCTCCTGTTCCTCCCCCTCTCCCTCTCTTCCTCTTCCTCTCTTCCTCTTTCTCATCCCCTCTCCCTTTTTTTCCCTATTTTTCCCTCTCTCTTCCTCTCTAACACACACACACACACACACACACACACACACACACACACACACGCAGACAAACATCAAAAAATAATGTATATTGATTTAAAGGATACTTTGTATGCTTAGTGTATATAAGGCAGCCTTGGGAAGTGAATGCAAAATCTGCTTCAGAGCCCGAAAGACCTGGATTCAAATCCAATCTCTTTATGGCCACTATTCAACTTGAAGAGAAAGTGCCAGCTTGCATTGGAAGAGGGAACTTCTTCACAAGATCTCCTCGTACCAGTGAAATCATTGATCCCTGTGTGTGTGTGTGTGTGTGTGTGTGTGTGTGTGTGTGTGTGTGTGTGTGTGGACATTATCTCCCCAAATAGAATGTACCTTATTGAAGGCAAATTCTTCAGTTTCACTGTGCCTGTTTCCTCATCTGTTGTTCAGTCCTTTCAGTCAGCTCCAATTCACCCCCATTTGGGGTTTTCTTAGCCAAAATGCAAGTGGGTTGTCATTTCTTTTTCCAGATTATTATACAGATGAGGAAACTGAAGCAAATATGATCAAGTGACTTGCTCAGGGTTATACAACTAGCATCTGAGGTCACATTAGAACTCAGATCTTCCTGATTCCAGGCCCAGCACTCTATTCACCGTGACACTTCCTACCCCTTATCAGTAAAATGAGGCTAATTAATGGAATCACCCCTTCCAGACTTTCTGTGAACATAAAAGGAGATAACAGTGGCAAAGTATTTTGCAAGGAATTATGTGAAGTAGACTATTCCCCACAAAGTTCTGCTACATAGCAATGTACCTGTTTCTTCTTGTGCTTGTGAAGCTGATGTTTTTTAATTCAATCAAACAATTTTATATTTATCTCTTCTAAATTTCATCCTATTAGATTCTTTTGACTTTAAATCCAGGGTCCTTCTCACTATATCAGTCTCCCCAAGCACCAGAACAGCCTACAATGGTCCAAATTAAAACATCCAGGAAAAGAACTCACAATTTAAATATAATGACAATAATAATAAATAATGATAGTAACTAATTTTATATAGTGTTTACTATATGGCAGGCTCCATGTTGCTTTACAATATTATGTTATTTTATCCTCACAACAACCATAGGAGGAAGGTTTCATTATCACCTCATTTTACATTTGGAGAAACTGAGACAAACAGTAGTTAAGTGACTTGTCCAGGATCACACCACTGGTAAGGGTCTGAGGCTGAATTTGGTGAACTCAGTTCCTCAGGACTCCAAGCCTGATGTTCTGTGAATTATGGCGCCCTCAGCGCCTCTAGGTAGAGCAGTTCTGAAAATAAGCAAAAATGCTTTGGAAAGTCCAAAATAATACCAGTATGAGAAAAAAAAAGTTAGTTCTTTTAGTTTTAATGCCAATTTCTAAGCCATTGTGAAAAAACAGCAGAGAATGCCAATACTTCTGTCTCTTTGGAGGCACAGATCATGTCATAGTAGAGAGGTCCCTGGATATGGGGTTCAAATACCAGTTCTGCTAGTTAACAGAGGTTTTGTGACATTGTGAAGCGGGCATAGCATTGGCTTTGGGGATCATAAATACTTCAATTCAAATTGCATTCCAGATACCTAAGAACCAAGTGACCTCTTAACCTCTCTTGGTCTCAGTTTCCTCATTTTAAAAATAGGATTATCTAACAATAGCACCAACCATCAGAATGTTGTTTCAAGAAGCAAATGAAAGAAATATATGTGACTCTTGCTTGTCAAAGCACAAAGCAATCAATGAATGGGAGCCTTCCAGTTTTCCAGCTGTGTGACTTTGGGCAAGATGCTTCACCTCTCTAGACCTCACTTTTTTCCTCTATGAAATGAGGGAATGGCACTAGGTCATCTCATGGTCCATTACAGACCTTGCATATGACAATCTCCTGAACTTCCAGATGTCCTTCTGCCTCCCATAAAGGCAACAGATGCACCCCTCTCCAAAGGCCTATAATTATTCTAACTGAGTCAGCAAAGCAGCCCCAGGGGACTTCAACTTTGTTTTCCCTTCTGGGCAAGAGGGCAATTTTCCTATTGTGGAGATGATGCTGATTTTCCCCCTGCTCTGCTCCCCCTTCAAAACAGTTTAATCCCTCTTTTATGGCTTATAATGCACTGTAATCCTACTCAAGAATCACAAGCAAAACTCTAATGTAATTGAGATGAAAAAGCCAGACAAGAGAGGGAGGCTATGGGCAGGTGTGGCATAGAATGGGAGGTAGGGAGGCATCAGTTCTCCCAGGTTCCTCCTTTTCTACCTTAGCCATTCATTATTGAACATGTGTAGGGAAAAGGAACCCTCATACTAACAGAGAAGACAAGTGAACAGGTGGATTAGCAGGTGGGTGGGTAAATATGTGTATTGGGGGGAAAGAGTTGTGGGCATTGGTGCCCCTATAGAGCAGATTTCCAAGGAGAGCAGCCCTGGGGTGGGAGGGGGGGCAGCCTAAAAATTCACCCTGAACTAAAATCTCCATGAAGAAGAAAACAGGGAGAAAGAGAGAATGACTGGGGAAGAGCACAGTCTTAAGAGCTTAGGCATTCTTCCAAAGAGGAGAACCCCCTTCTCCTTTTCCATCCCAGATATCTTCTTAATCATCCAACTTGCTATGAGAGGAGCTAGTGACTAGGGTTGAAATTTCATCTTTCAGCTTCCTGACAGATGGAATCAAAGACGTGGGATACTTCACCAGACCTCAGGCCCCCTGAATGTTAGTCTTTTTTCTTCCCAGCTACCTACAGTTCAGAAATAGGAACAGCAACTGACCCTTTGGAGCAGCAGCCTGGAGATGCTATCTGAAAACTGACCTACAATCATCTTAATTATGGTGGATCTACAGAGTCGAGGTAACTCAGCTTCCTATTATTGCATCCTATTGCCAACATGAAGGAGAAGAGAGTTGTTAGTATTCCACAGAGGTAACAGATGGCCCGACCCTGTTAGGTCTGAGGTCAGCCCCAGGAAACTTGCAAATATATCTCTCTGGATTTTGCTCCCATGTAGGATTTCCCATGGAAATATCCGAATCTGGCTTGAGACCAGGACTATACAGATAATGTAAAAAGGGCCTCAGCTCCCAAAGAAGCTTTGAGTTTTGTCATATATAGGATACAGACTATTTTTCCCCAGACACACACACACACACACACACACACACACACACACACACACACACACTATGCACACACACCATTCAAGTTTCCAAAAAGAAAATAAATCTTTCTTCCAATTGAGTGAACCTCATCTCCTCTAGTGACCTATAAAGACCTCTAGACTTCTGGCACAACAATCTAAGGTGATAGAGAACTATCTTGATCTCTCGGGCCCATGGAAAGAGACCCATGTGAATCAGGGTCACTTGAAATTTGAACAATTTCCATGATTCTTTGCATCTTTCCATGAATTTTAGAAACACATAATTCTCAGTTATCAATACTTCTCGAGGCACAGGACAAAAGGGAACACATAAAAAAGTGGTTTTTGTTAAATCTTGGGAGTGCTTATGATTTTTATGGATGTATTGTCTTCATACAGATTAATATCAAACTGAACCTAATGTCCCTGAGGAACTGTCCATATGCACAGTGATTGATGATGTTACAAATAAACAAAAACAAGCAGGGGAAAAAGAGGGAGAGTGAAGGAGGGAAAGAAAGAAGGAAAGAAGGAAAGGAGGAAGAAAGGAAGGAAGGAAGGAAGGAAGGAAGGAAGGAAGGAAGGAAGGAAGGAAGGAAGGAGAGAGGGAGGGAGGGAGGGAAGGAGGGAGGGAGGGAGGGAAGGAAGGAAGGAGTTAGAAATAAAGGGAGAAAGGTGATGGAGGGAGGGAGAGAAAGAGAGAGAGAGAGAGAGAGAGAGAGAGAGAGAGAGAGAGAGAGAGAGAATAGGACAGACAGACAGGGAACAGACAGAGAGAGAGGGGCAGGAAGAGACAGAGAGAGGCATGGAGAGAGAGAATGGGAGAGTGGATGAGAAATAGACACAAAGAGATAAGAGCAGAGAAAAGAAGGGAAACAGAGACAGATAGAAACAGAGAACAAGAGGAGAGGGAGAAAGAAAAGAAGAAAGAGCTTGCCTGGAATAATACAGATATGAATCTAGCTGCTGCCACTAACTACCTTTTGTGACCTTGGGCAAGTCCTTTCTTCTCTTGGGCCTTAAGCTTTTGAGAGAGTATGAGAGAAGAGTATTCGAAGCATTGCCTGCCTTACAGAATGGAATTTTTAACCTGGTGGGTAAAGGTGCTAAATGAACCCAATACTTGAATGGGAGCTGAGATCCCACTTACATTTTCTGTAGAGACCTAGATACAAGGTATTCCAAAGTATTGAGGGGAGCCATAAGATGGGCCAAACGCCAATTCCAAAATTATAACCAAGTTATGCAAAAGCTTCACTCCCCTTTCTAGGCTTTATGGTTTTTTTGTTGTTGTTGTTGATTTTTGTGGGTTTTTTTTAGGTTTTTGCAAGGCAAACGGGGTTAAGTGGCTTGCCCAAGGCCACACAGCTAGGTCATTATTAAGTGTCTGAGACCAGATTTGAACCCAGGTACTCCTGACTCCCAGGCTGGTGCTTTATCCACTACGCCACCTAGCTGCCCTTATATGGCTTTAAGGTTAATACAGCACCATCTTCCTAATACTCCAAGAAGAGAAGTAGCCTTAGTATACGGATTAGGATCCCTTTTTACAGATAAAGAAACTGAGGATCATAGAGGGCAAATCAACTTGCCTAAGGTCAAACATAGAATATAAATTTGGAATCAGAAAAAAATCTTAGACACCATCTCATCCAACTCCATAATTTTACAGAGAAGGAAACTGAGATCCTGAGGGGTCAGCCATCTTCTCCAAGGTCCTATAGAAGTTCCTAAATTTAGTGCTGGAACACATCTCAAAGGTTGTTTGGTCTAATCCTTTTATTGAACATAGAGGGGAACTGAGACACAGGGAGTTCTCTAACTTTCAGGAAAAAACAGATGATGGAGCTGAGACTGGTTACCCAAATCTTTTGACTCAAAATCAAGTGCTTTCTGCATCATCCTAAAGTGCTCCCTACTTCATCCTCAGGCTTCCTGTCTTCTCCCATGTCCAGCTCTCCCTTTTCTATGCTACAATGCTTTTCAGTAAGACCATGAATTTTAAAGCATTTTGCTCAACTGTCTTACAATGAGATTGGGAAAGACTTTCAGGAGAGTAGTGCTTTGAAGGAATAAATGGATTTTAAGATTTAAAGGTGAGGAGGGACAGCATTCCAGGCATGGGAAACTGCCTGGGCAAAGATATGGAGGCAGGAGATGAAATAGTGACTAGGGCATAAATACAATGTAACCTCATTACATTGCTCTCCAATACACACCACACTGCCTAGCACACATAGGTAATTAATAAATATTTGTTGGTTGATTGATTGAATTTGGAATAGTGATAAAGTGGAAGAATGAAAAGTGAGTCTAGAAAGATCAGCTGGAGTCCGAATATGAGAAGCTTTAAATACCAAACTGAGAAGGTTGCTTTGTGTACTAGAGGCAAGAGTAGTGAATGACAAGGGCAGGCTTAGACTTTAAGAAGTTTTTGTTTGATTGTTTTGGGTTGATTTTGGAGCAGATGCATTGAACCTCACTGAAGGCATTCAAGGGTAGCTAAGTGGTATGGAGGATAAGTGTCAGGTCTAAAGTCAGAAAGATTCATCCCGCTGAGTTCAGATCTGACTCCAGACACAAGCTGTGTGACCCTGGGCAAGTCACTTAACTCTAACTCATTTGTAAAATGAGTTGGAGAAGAAAATGTTCAATAAATCTAGTATCTTTGCCAAGAAAACCCCAATGAGTCACAGAATCAGATATGACTGAACATCGAACCCTGGAGTTTTCAAAGGGAGCTGGACTGCCCCTTGGAGGATTTGTAAACTGAAATTTTGTTTAGGTTCATTGAACCAGATGAATGCTGAAGTCTTTCCTGCCTCAGAAATACCCTCTGAGATACTTTTCTGTTTCTTTCACAGCAATAGACCCAAGAAACTGTGGCATAAGCTACAAGTTTCACGTTCAAATGAAAATGATCTCTGAAGCTTCAGAGTTCTGGAGACACATCTAATGGGTGGTGAGAGGCAGGAGGGGAATATGTCCTTTTTTAAGGAACTATCAATTCACTGTAACTGGCTGTTGGATTAATCATTATCTTCCATTATGCACCAGATTATCACAATCCTTGCCCTCCATTTCAAACTGGTCCATCCCCTCAGAGAAAATTAAATGTTTTCTTTAGTTATTTTTTTACAAGTCAATGGGGTTAAGTGGCTTGCCTAAGGCCACACCGATAGGTAATTTTTAAGTGTCTGAGGGCGGATTTGAACTCAGGTCCTCCTGACTCCAGGGCAGGTGTTCTATCCACTGGCGCCACCTAGCCGCCCCAGTCAGTATTTTTTTAAAGCCAGGGTTCTTAACTTTTTATGTCAATATTCAAGCTCTTTTTGATATCCTGAAGAAGCTGAAGAAACCATTCTCTGAATAATATTTTTAAATTCATAAAATAAAGCACATAGGATTTCAAAGAATACCCATTAGATTGTGATAGTTATCAAGATAATTTTAAATCCATAAATTCACATTAATAAACTCCATATTAAGTGCTTTTTACATGCCAAAGTCCTAAGAAACTGAAAAAGTGCTAAGAACTGAAAATATGAATAGAAAAGCAATACAATTCCTACTCCCAAGGAGAATATATGCTAATGAGGGGAAAATATGCAAATAACTCTGTACATACTAGATAGAGGCCATGTAAATGGAAGGTAATCTGAGAGAAGAGACACAGATAGTGGGAGAGACTTCTGCAGGAAGCAAAATTTGAGCCAAGTCTTGAAGGAAGCCAGAAAATGGAGGTGAGAATAGAAAGCATTTCAGGCATTGGAGACAAGCAGGGCAAATAACCTGGAATCAGAGGACTGTTGAGTGTGAGAAATGGCCCCAAGGTCAGTGTGGCTGGATGACTGCGTACATATAGAGGAGTAAGTAAGGCATAAGAAAACTGAGAAGATAGGAGCAGGCAGGTTGGAACTTCATATTTACTCCTGAAGATAAATGGGAGCCACTGAAACATATGAGAAAAATCACCTTGTACTTCAGTGAAGGGGAGAGGAGAGAGGTGGGATGGGAAATCAGTTAGGAGTATATCAGAATGAGGGTCTGCACCAATGTGGTGGCTATGAGAATGGAGAGAAAGGGATGAGTAGAGAAGAGAGGCTGTGAAAGAGAGTCAACAGGACTTGGAAACAGATTGGATTGTGGGGTGAGAGTCCATAAGGAATCAAGAGATATCTTCCCCTTTCAAAGGGTATGGTCAAAAGTTAACTATGATGGGGGTGCTGGAGGTAGTAGGCAAGAGATGGAATGGATAGGTAGAGGAGAAAACCAGAAGCATTTACAAGTTTCCTCATCTTGTGCTCATAATATGTGTATGTGGATTGAATCTTTATAGATCAGATTACATCTTAAAAATCCTTCACTGATACCTCACTGCAAAACCTGGGGTGACCCTAGGTTCCCAAAGGCTTTGCCTGTAGAGAGAGATCTCTGATAGGTCAGGAAAAGTTGGAAAGATTTTGAGGATCATGGGGTCCTTGATCTAGAGTAGAATTCATCTATTCCACTCCTTCATTTTGCAAATGAAGAAACTGAGGCCTAGAGAAAGGATTCATAGGATCATAACTATAGAGATAGAAGGGACCTTAGTTCGAGTCTGGTCCAACTCTCACATTTGACATCAGAGGAAAACATCTGAGATCCAGAAGGGTGACCAATCTGGTCACAGTCATGTATAGCAGAAGGAAGGTTTGAACTCAAGTCCTCAGATTCCAGTTTTAGTTCTCTGTCCATTATGGGAGGCTCTCTCTCAGGGGATGATTACTACCTAGTTGGTTTCAGTCAAGTGACCTCCATGGCTTTCATTCTTCATTTATAGAATAAGGACCTTAGACAAAACGAACATCTGCATCAAAGAATCTATGGTGTAATCTAATTTCATTTTACAGATGAGGAAGTTAAGATCAACAGAGTTTAAATGACTTGCTCAAGAATTACACAATCAGGGTGGCTAGGTGGTGCAGTAGTTAGAGCACCGGCCCTGGAGTCAGGAGGACCTGAGTTCAAATCCGACCTCAGACACTTAATAATTACCTAGCTGTGTGGTCTTGGGCAAGTCACTTAACCCCATTGCCTTGCAAAAAACCTAAAAAAAAAAAAAGAAAGAATTACATAATCAATAAGCCTAACTTCAAATCTAGTACCCTTTCACTATGCCTACCAATTAAAAAGAGATAGACTTCAAACATGAGTCCTCTTAATACCCCCCCCCCCCAGTCCTATTCTTTCTGGTGTTTTCAACGGATGCGATGAAAGTTTCAACGGACTTTGTGAGAACTTATACACATTCTCAAAAATCATCATATTTCTATGTCCTTCGGGCTTCTGTGACAGGGCTGTTTGACAGACTCATGGCAAGAGAGAGGTAATGCATCTGTGTCACAAGCTCTGGATCCACTGAGACTGCCAGGCTCATTTGGCTGGTACCCACAGGCCCTCCTGGCATGGCAGCCCCGGAGGCCAAGCATGCGATGTTTGATCAGCATGGCTCTCCCTAATGTGATTCTAATGTGGAATGGTTCCACTCAGAGCTGAGCCACCCCCCCCCCCTTTTCCCAACAATATCACCTATGTTCGGCAATGACAGCCCCTCTCAATTATAGCCTAGTGGCTAATTAGGGTAATTAAAATGAAAGTAATCAAAGCAAAGTAATGGGAAATCTCTTAATAAACTGTCACAAACTTCATCAATTGTACTGAGGCACAGAGGGGAAGGGCGGAGGGAGAAAGACAACCCTATTTATGGCAACAGAACTGAGAAAAAAGGGTCAGGCTACAACCCAAGAGTCTGGGGTCCAGAAAGAAACCTGTGCCTCTGGCAGGGGGAGACTCATGATTCATGTGGTTGGCATTCAAGCTTCTGAGGCCACGGTCCCATTACTAACAAGGTCATCCACAAGGCAGGAAGGGAAAAGGGAAAGGGAATGAATGTTTATTAAATACCTCACTAGGTGCAGACACCATGCTAAGCATTTTATGATGATTATTACATCTGTCTGAATGACCCCGAGAGGTAGGTTACCATTTTACAACTGAAGAAACTGAGAGAGAAGTAAAACAACTTACCTAGGGTCCATTAATCAATAAATAAACATTTATTAAGAACCTATTATGTGGAGGCAGCTAGGTGGCACAATGGATAGAGCACCGAACCTGGAGTCGGGAGTACCTGAGTTCAACTCCAATCTCAGACACTTAATAATTACCTAGCTGTGTGACCTTGGGCAAGCCACTTAACCCCATTGCCTTGCAAAAAAAGAACTTAAAAAAAAGAACCTATTATGTGGTAGGCATCACTAAGAGTCTGCATTATTGTTTAGTTATTTCAGTTGTGTCCAACTTTTCATGATCCCATTTGGGAGGTTTTGAAAGAGATATTGGAGAGTTTGCCATTTCCTTCTCTGGTTCTCTGGTTTATTTTATAGATGAGGAAAATGAGGCAGAGTCAAGTGACTTGCTATTAAATATCTGAGGTCAGATTTCACCTCAGGAAGATGAACCTTCCTGATTCCAAGTCCAGTACTCTATCCACTAAGGGATGGGGCCCTCTAGCTAGCTCAGAGGGGTGAAGTCACAGAGTTAGTAACTTTCTGAGATGAGACTTGAACTTAGATGTTCCTGACTCCAATTCTGGTATTATGTCCATTGCACCCCCTACCTGCCTTGAAGGTGATCCAAGCTACCAGTGGAAAAAGTACCAGCTCCAGAATCAGGAGGACCTGGGTTCAAATTTGGTCTCAGACATTTGATTCTTATTAGCTGTGTGACTTTGGACAAGTCACTTAATCCTGAGTGCCTCGCATCCAGGGCCATCCCCAATTGTCCTGATTCCTATCCGCTCACTGGAGCCAAATGGCTCTGGAGGAGAAAGTGAGACTGGTGACTTAGCACAGCCTCCCTTACTCAAACCCAATTCATGTGCTTGTCATGACATCACCTTCCTGATGTCATGATGTCATGGTCTTTTTTGAGAATGAAGGACAAACATCATAGAAGACCCTCCAGGATACCAGACTAGTATTATACTCTCTTCTCCCACACCCTTCTAGCTCTTTAGAGCTAGAAGAAACTTTGGAAACTTTGGAAATTATCTTGTTTCCATTTTTTTTTTATCTTATAGAGACCCCAGGAGGAAAAGCACTTGCCCAAGGTCACACAGGAAGTAAGTAGCCAAGACAGGATTCTAATCCAAGTCCTCTGCTTCCACATGTAGGAGTCTTTGCTCTCTATCTTGAAAGCATCCCCTGCATGGGGAGAGGAAGGGTGTTGATTATTCTTTAAGAGTTGCCCCACTCAAATACTAAGGTAAAATGAGATTATGACTGGAAGGTACTCAAAAGTTAAATTTCCCTTTTGAATGTGAGACTCTTTAGAGGAAAGTGCATACTGTTCTAGGGGCAATGAGGAGCTGCTGAAGGTTCTTGATCTGGAGAGTAATATGGAGACTGGAACTAATTTGGGAGAATATTCTGGCAGTTGTACAAAGAATGGATTAAAGAGACAAAAAGCATGTAGTCTTATTAAGATACTATTGTTACAGTCCAGGCAGAAGGAATTAGGAACTCCAGAGAAGAGGAGAGAAGCACTAAGGTGGAGAGAAAATGTTTGGAATCAGAGGTCCTTGATATTTGCCATGTGACTCTGATAAAAGATGCTTTACCTCACCCCACACCCTTACTTCATCAATAAAAATAAAGGGGTTGGGTTATATAACCCCCAACATTCCTTCCACCTACAAATCTAGAATAGTAAGATACCTTAATCTACCTTAATCTATGAAATCTGATAATTAGAGTGAGAGCTAGGAATTTCAAATCTTGGAGTTAAATTGTACAAAACAATCTTACCTGTAGAACAGGAAGAGGGGATAATCTAAACTCTTTCCCCTTTTCTCTGAAATCCAACAATTTAGCCCCACTACTTTCCTGCCATTTCCTGAGATCTGCCTTCTCCTAGGGACAATGGTCAGGCACAGTGGTTGAACTCCTGAGAGGAAATACCCACCCCAGGGACCCCAACCATCCCACCCTAGTTACAGCTCAATGGGTGACATGTGGCATGGACATGATTCACACTTGAACTTTTGAAGGTTGCCTTCAGAGCCTGTGAAATGTTTTTTTTTCTAATTATATTTCACTGGGGCCGCTAGGTGGCAGAGTGGATAGAGTACGAGCCCTGGAGTCAGGAGCACCTGAGTTCAAATTTGACCTCAGACACCTAATAATTACCTAGCTGTGTGGCCTTGGGCAAGCCACTTAACCCCATTTGTCTGGCAAAAACCAAAAAAACAAAATTGTACTTCGTTGGTACCTGGTCAGCCATTGAAGGGTAATAGGTGCCTAGGTGGAGAGCTAGAAGGGTCCTCAGAAGCTATCTAGTTTTCTTCCTTTGATATATAGAGGAGAAGATGGCATTTCTTGTCCAAGGTCACACATCTAGAAAGTAGGAGAGGCAGGATTCAAGCCTAGTTCACCTAACTACAACTATTGCATTCTAACCATTCCCCCTGTTATTTGAATAGTCACGGGGCTTTTATAAGAGCATGAGCTCCACATAAATTGTTAACAATAATTTAGTAAGCATATTCCCTGTGTTTTCCACTATACAAAGAAAAACAATGAGAATGGTACCTACTCTCAAAGGCGGCCTGAGTTCAAATCCTGCCTCTTTTACTTACTAGTCATGTGACCCTTGGCTTGTTATTTTACTTCTGTCTGCCTCAATTTCCTCAGCTCTAAAATGATGGTCACGATACCACCAGGGTTGCTTTGAGGACTAAATGATATCACATTTTTAAAGTTCCCGGGTCCACAGTACACACTTAAAAAGTTTATTTACTTCCTTTCCTCCACTCATTTTTCAAGATGAGAAAATAGAGGTTGATCCAAGCAAGTAGCAATCCAGGCTCCCTCACCCAAGAGTCAGTACACTCTCCACCGCACTACACTAACTCCACTGCTTTATTTGAGTCCCAAGGTTAGAGCAAGTTTCTAGTCCTACATCCTCTACTCAGAGCCAACAATCAGCAAACAGTTATTGCTGTGGTTTAGTTATTTTTAAGTCTTGTCTAGTTCTCCATGACTGTACTTAGGGTTTCTTTGGCAAAGATACTGGGAGTTTGCCATTTCTTTCTCCAACTCATTTTATAGATGAAGAAATTGAGGCAAAGAAAAATTAAATGACTTGTCCAGGGTCACATAGTTAATAAATATCTGAGTCTGAATTTGAACTTAGGAAAATGAGTCTTCCTGACTCTAGACCCTGGCACTCTATCCACTACACCACCTAGCTGCTCCACCAAGCGTTTATTATGCACCTTCCTTGTTGCGGATAATTTAGTCAGACCACATATAGGGGGGTGGCAGACCACCAGAAGAATCATCCCAGCATGACATGGACTATCTCAGGAGGTAATGATTGGATGGATGAATGAATGGATGATCACTTTTCAGACATCCTGTTCAATTATAGTTTGCTCCATCTCATTTCTGAGGCCCCTTCAAGCCCTGAGATTCTGTGGTTTAAGATGAAATGAATTCACAGGACCCCTTGCCTCTCCTTCCCCAGTTCTGATAAATCTGAAAATATTCCATCTATGTCTCTGTTCACCCTTCACCCTAAACTTTGCCCAGTGTCCCTAAGTATCTTTGAGATGATCTGGCCTCAAATTTGGCTTCAGACACATATGAACTGCATGACCCTGGACAAGTCTCTTAACCTTGTCTGCTTCAATTTCTTCTGGAGAAGAAAATGGTGAACCATATCTTTGCCAAAAAATAGAAAAGAAAAGAAATTAAGTTACATAGAGTTGGATGTTACTGAAACAACAAATCACCAATTAATAAATTGTCAAAGAATATTGACAGGTAGTTTTCAGAGGAAGAAATGGATACCATCATTATCCATAAGAAAATCACTCTCAGTTACTTATTTCTTTTTAGGTTTTTTAGGGTTTTCTGCAAGGCAATGGGGTTAAGTGGCTTGCCCAAGGCCACACAGCTAGATAATTATTAAATGTCTGTGGCCAGATTTGAACTCAGGTACTCCTGACTCCAGGGCAGGTGCTCTATCCACTGCACCACCTAGCTGCCCCCATCTCAGTTACTTATAATTAGAGAAAAGCACTTTTAAAAAAATCTGAGGTTCCAGACCACATCCACAGATAGACAGAGTCAACCGCAAAAAATAAAATGACAAATGCTGGAGGAGTTATGATAAAACAAATACATTATTGCTTTTGTTGGTAAAACTATAACCTGATCTAGTCATTCTGGAAAGCAAATTGGAACTATAATCCAAAAGTTATTAAACAGCCATATGACAGGAATATCACTACCTATATCTATAGCCTATCTCCGGAAATCAAAGAAGGAGGAAAAGAACCCGTAAGTGGAAAAATATTTGTAGCAGTTCTTTTGATGATAGCAAAGATTTGAAACTTGGGGAGGAATAGAGAGAGGCTGAACAAATTCTATGTGATGTAATACTGTTGTGCTGGGGAGACAAAGGAAATGATGCAGAATGAAGTCAGAAGAACCAAGATTATATAATCACAACATGGTAAAGACAAACCACTTTGAAAGATTTACAGCCTCTGATCAAGGAAATGACCAAGCACTATTCCAGAAACTTGTGCTGAAATGTGCTACCTACCTTCTGATAGAGATGAACTAGGAGCAGAGTGAGTTGTATTATTTTAGACATAGTTAATTCAGGAATTTATTTTGCTTGACAACTGGGGGTTTATTTTTCTTTCTTTCTCAGTGGGATGGCAGGGGCTAGGGTGGAAGGGAAAAAGATGAATTTTCTTTGATTGAAAAAAATAATTTTATTTATAAATTAGTTTCACAGGGCATCTAGTGGCACAGTGAATACCTGGAGTCTGGAGGACCTTAGTTCAAATCTAATCTCAGATACTTAATAATTAACCAGCTGTGTGACCTTGGGGGAGTCACTTAACCCCACTGCCTTGCAAAAACCCCAAAACAAAAACAAAGAAAAATAGTTTTGCAACGGAAAAAAAAAAGGAAAATCAATTGGAGGAGTGGAAACTTGGGAGCCTTAGTGAACTCCAAGCTTAAGGTAAGTGAAATATGGCAGCAAAGGGGATTGTCCACTACATTGAGAAGAATTGCATATAGAGAGAGGATAGACCCACTGCCTCCCTGGTCAGACTACAACTGGATGATTGTGTTGAGTTTCCATCATTGTATTTTTGGAAGGTCCATGATCAACAGGTCAGATGGTAAAGAATTTTTTAGTCCGTGTCATATGAAAATTGTCTAAAGAGAAAAGAGAAAGGAGAAGGAAAAATTGAGAGCCGGGGGAGGGGAACATTTTAGTTATCTTCAGTTGCTGAATTCTTCGAAGTATTGAATTTGTTTTTGGCCTCCGAGGCAGCAATGGGAACAGTAGATGGCGGTCACAGAGACAAATCTAGGCTTCCTCGAAGACAAACTCACTAATCTTTAAAGTTCTCCCAAGACAATATGGGCTGCCTTCACAGAGGAATAGCAACTTCCTTCCCAGTCAGTGGGCATTGTGTAGGGATGATGAAGAAATTCTGCTCCATGAGGTTATAATATTCTGGTCCATGTATAACCATGAGGTTATTTTTTATTTAAACATTTTAATTTGCCCATTATTCCACTTACATGCAACGGTAATTTTCAACACTCATTTTTTTTTGCAAGTTTTGTTTTGAGTTTGACATATTTCTCCTTCTCTGCCTTCCCTCCTCCCTCCCCCTGACTGTAAACAAGCTAACATAGGCTCTACATACACATAGATTTCACATTGGAAGGGGGCTTTAGCCACCATCCTAAGCCACACCATTCCCATTTTACAGATGAGAAACCTGAGGTCTAGAGAATTAATGCTTGATTCCAGAGCCTGGCCTCGGGGGCAGGATTCCCTTCAGTGACTTTCTCTTTTCAGCCTGTGAGAGGAGGCTACCTCCCTCCTGGGTGCTGCTCAGCTTTGCTGCATCTTCGAGTGACTGAATCCAAAGGTAGGCAGGTTTGGTTTCAAATGCTGGAGTTCCTGGGATGGCTTGGAGTTCCTTTCTTGGGTCGGGTCACCGAGGCTGAAAATGCTCGGAGGGGAGGGGCTGCTGGGGTTGGGTTGGGGTGCAGTGGATGGGGGTGCTGGGCGGAGTGAGGATGCCTCCAGGGATGGGTCTGGGCTTGCAGCCAAGGAGGGCTGGGCTACCCTAGGGAGGGCACTGTTGATGATCTCCCGGGAAACCTCTCACGTGCGCGGACAGCTCCCTGGCCGGCGGAGCCACAGGGGCCAGTGGGCACCGCCTTCATCCTGCCTCTCCACCCCCAAGCCGCACCGGCTGCCTCCTCCTTCTTGGATCAGGACACGGGAAGCCCCCACAGACGTGAGTGGGATGGACTGGGGTGCGCTAACCTGGGGTACACTGGGTTGGGTTGGGGCGCGCTGTGCTAGGCGAAACTGAGCTGGGCTAGGGGACTCCTAGGAGTGTCCTGGGCTGGCCTGGGGCAAGAGGTGACAGCAGGAGGGAAGCCATAGAGAATCACAGCCGGAGGAAGCATGGATGTTTCAGGGCCTCTCCAGTCTTTTCTGATCTGTAGAAACTTGAATCTCCAGGAATTTTCCTGAAATTCTGGTTTACCTTCTTTAAGCAGAGACCGCTCACCCATTGGCTTTTCAAATACCTTTCTTCTCATCACTTTCTCTTCCTTATTTAGAAAATAACAAACTTTTCATAGCTTCACCTCCCTTCACCTACGAGAATGAAGTACCAAGGGGAGAGAGAGAGAGAGAGAGAGAGAGAGAGAGAGAGAGAGAGAGAGAGAGAGAAGAAAGAAAGAAACAAAGAAAAGAAAGAAACAAAGAAGAAAGAAAAACAAAGAAAGAAAGAAAGAAAGACAGACAGACAGAAAGAAAGAGGACCAGCCTTTGAATCAGAAGGACCTGAGTTCAAATCCAAGCTCAGACACTGGACACTTACCAGCTGTGTGGCCTTAAGCAAGTCACTTAATCCTGATTGCCTCACATTCAAGGCCATCTCCAGTCATCCTGATCCATATCTGGCCCAGAAGGCTCCAGAGAAGAAAGTGAAGCTGATGACTTAGCACAGTGCCCCCTCACTTAAATCCAATTCATATGTCTGGTATGGCATCACTTCCCTGATGTCATGGTCTTCTTTGAGAACAGACAAAATGAAGAGAAGTCTTTTCAACTGAGCCCACCCAATCTTCATCTCTACCCTCAGGGCCAAGGAATCCCGCACCTTACCTTATTCCTAGGAGCCATGAGGCAGAGAGTGTCTGTTGTCTTATAGGGTTGTTATAAAGGGGATTCTAGCTCAGCTAAGGGCCAGATAAGATGACCCCCGAGGTCCCTTCTACCTCTGACAATCTGTGATTCCCATCAGTGGACTCTGCAGTGGTTCCCTCCATCCATCCCCATTCCATCAATTTTCCAGCCCTAGCCCCAAGAGACCAGGACACAAGCCAAACACCATCCAGGGACTCAAGCCACTCTCTCACTTCAAAGCTAATGGAGTAGACTTTTTCCCAGAGTAAATGCTTAGTGCCCAACCTGCTAATGGAGGTGGGAGTCATAGTTTCCATGGACCTGCCTTGGGCAGGGCTATGTCTGCCGGGTGTGGTGTACAGATCATTGGTGTCTGGGTCAGTATTTTTCCTATCAGACCTGGGACCTGGGAGCTGGTGGGGAGCTGGAACCTAACCTCTCACAATTTCTTTTAAAATCCACAAAACAACAGCAAGGTAGTGTGAGTAACCATTGTTTAATGACTCATTTGATAATTTCAATTTAATAAAAACTTATTAAATATGTATTGTGGCAAAGGAATAGGAGAATAAGATTGATGGGTGATTATTAAGTGTATATTTTGTTGAAGAGCAAAGGGAATACAAATCCAAGAAAAGAAGACTGCTTGCCCACAAGGAGCTTATAGTCTGATGAGGAAAACAATGCTTAGAGGGCTCTAGAAAGAAGATAGGGGATGGTATCTCTGAGGGAGTAAGGAATGGGCAGAGAATAGCAATTGATAGAGCAACTTAAACTTAGTTCTCAAGGATAGTAAGACAATGTTCAACCTAAGTAGAGTATGGGAGGACCCAGAGGAGTTTCCTGTGGAAAGGGTAAGTCCATGGCAAGAATGGATTTTAAGAATTAAAGGACCTTATAGATCAGTTAGCCCAATCTTCTCATTTTGTGGTTCTTTTAAATCCTTCATTTTTTTTTTACTTTTTTTGTTTTTTCTTTTTTTAATAAAGATCTTATTTATTTTGAGTTTTATAATTTCCCCCCTGATTTTACTTCCCTTCTTCCACCCCACCCCACAGAAGGCAATTTGCCAGTCTTTATATTGTTTCCATAGTATACATTGATCCAATTTGAATGTGTTGAGAGAGAAATCCTATACTTAAGGAAGAAACATAAAGTATAAGAGATAGCACGATCATCCAATAAGATATCAGCTTTTTTTCCTAAATTAAAGGGAATAGTCCTTGGCCTTTCTTCAAACTCCACAGTTCTTTCTCTGGATACAGATGGTATTCTCCATTGCAGAGATAATCCTTCATTCTTGAAGAAGACCATGGAATCAGGGGAGTGATGCCATGACTTGAAGGTGAATTGGATCTTAGTGAGGGGGTGCTCTGCTAAGTCACCAGTTTCACTTTCTCCTCCAGAGCTATCTGGGTCCCCTAGCCAGATATGAATCAAGATGTCTGGAGATAACCCTGGATGCGAGGCAATCAAGGTTAAGTATGTCCAAATTCACAGTTAGTAAGTACCAAGTGTCTGTGGCCAAATTTGAACTCAGATCCTCCTGATGCCAGTGCTGGTGCTCTACCCACTACAGCGCTTAGCTACCCTCATTTTATAGACCAGGAACTGAGCCCAGAGAGATTAAATAGTCAGCTCACAGTCATATAGATAGAAAGCTTAAAAGTCAACATGTGAGCTTTACTTCAGCCAGTCACCCAAAGGCCTGTCTTTTTTGTGGATCTGAAAGTTTTATTTGAATGGTTTTCTCTTTTCAAAAAAAATAAAACCTTTATTTAGTTTATTCTGAACTTAAGAAATAAAACAAGTATTTCCATAACACAGTAGAACAGAAAAAAAATCATGATTGTACAAGAACTGCAAATCTATTGTGTAGAATTTGTTATTATTTTTTTAAATGTATCTTAAAGTTATCAAGTAACTTTCCTCCCCCCCTTTCTCTTTCCTTGAGGAGGGGGCTAGAGCAAATGGCCTCAAAGTCCTCCAGCATTGCCTCTAACGAGAAAGGTCATAGGGTATAGTAAATAGTATGCTAGAGTCATAGTCAGAAAGAATTGACCTCTGTCTGTCATATCATGGGCATATCATTTAATCTTTAAGTGATTCTCTGGCTGTAAGTTATGGGACAGTTGTTTATAAGTGTTGTCTTCTATGAGAATATGACTCTTTGAGGGCAGAGACTTTCTTTTTGCGTTTATATCCTCAGCACATAATAAGTATATAATAAATGATTTTTTTTAGTTCATTAATTCTTTACTTGGTAGAAGGAACCTATCAGTGAAATCACAAATCTCTCCCTAGAGCCTGCAGTGGTCCTATGAATGGCTCCATTGCAAGAAGAAAAATTTCTCCCTCCTCTCTACCTTGGGGGCTTCCTGGAATTTTCCTCTCCCTCTCTCCAATTAGTCTGTGTCCCCTCAGTTTGGTCCTTCAATTTGTACTCAGGATGTCAATTAAAGAATTGAAAAGTGGTAGAAAAAGCTACAGGCTAGAGTTAAGCTTCTCCTTCTGATACTAGCTCTGTGAGACAAGCACAGTGACATATGCCTGTGGCATGTTCTAATAGAGATGTTGAAGCTGGTGAATCTCTTGAGGTCAGGACTTCTGAATTTCAAAGGGGGAGAGAAAAGGAAGGGAATAATCATTTATATAGCTCCTCCTCTGTGCCAGCCACTATGCTGAACACTTTACAAAGATGACTTCATTTTTTTTTATTCTCACAGTAACTCTGGAAGATAGCTCAATTGTTATTCAATTTTACAATTGAGAACACTGAGGCAGGTTAAGTGACTCACCCAGGGTCACACAGCTAATAAGTGTCTGATAGTAAATTTGAACTCAGATCTTCTGATTTCAGATTCAGTGCTTTATCCTAGCTGCTTTCAGTGACCTAAGTTGAACCAGTGTCTGAATTAAGTTTGGTATTAATATGGTTGTCCTCTGAAAGTGCCTCAAGAGGCGTGAATCAGCTCAGGTTGGAAAATGGAATAGGTCAATGTTTCTGTGCCAGTCAGAGTGGGACTGGGTCCATGAATGGACCAGGGGAGGTCCAGACTTTAAAGAAAAAACAGAAAAGGAGAGAAAAGGAAAGGAACGAACAGGAGGGGAGAGGAGGAGGGGAAGAAAGGGAAGGGGAGATGGGAAAAAAGAAGAGGAAAGGAGAAGAGGGGAGGAGGGAAGGGGAAGAGAAAGGAGGGGAGGAGAGAGAAGGAGGGGAGAAGAGGAGGAAAGGGGAGGGGAGAATAAAGAATTACTGTGTAATGTCCGATGAATTATTTAACTCCTCTGTGTCAGTGTCTTCATCTCTAAGATGGGGATAATGATTCTTGCATCTTTCACAGTTCTCCATTTGTAAAATGAGGGAGTTGATCCAGCAAGTCTAAGGATCCTGGATATCTGAGCATCTGCTCTGAGCTTCTTACATCTCCTGCATTAAGCCATTGGAGTACAGGATGGGTGTCATTTCTTTCATTTCACAAGCCTTTTCTGAGAAGGTGCCTTGGCCACGATCTGACAGTGCTTTCTCCAAGATGAAATTCCCAGTTTTCCCACATCCCTTATCAAGTATCTCAGTCCTGTTCTGCAAAGTTGCTGACAGAGAGATGATTTTTAGGGCTAAAAAGTCCTCAGACACAGAGCCAAGATGGGGATGAGCTTCTTTGAACCTATCTAGGTTGGTGCCTAGAGCTGCATGCAGGGACTGGTCACCAAGTCTATGCTTATCATAATTTAGAGATTGGCAAGTTCTCAGAAGCTGATGAGTCCAATCTATCCCTGAAGAATTTCCTCATGTGACCTTGTGCCTTAACCTCCTTGGGTCTCAGTTTCCTCATCTGTAAAATGAAGGGGTTGAATGTTGTGGCCTTTGAGATTCCCCTAAAAGTTTTCATCTGGTTACTTCCTGAAGGCCTGTAATGGGGGGTGCCCACCACCTTCCTGGAGAGGGTGTCCATTCCATTTTGGTGCCACACCTTCCATCTTTACTCCTCTTTCTGCCCTCTCTGACCAAGCAAAACAAGCCTTTTTTTATCATACCGATCTAGGCCTAGAATTGAAAGAGATCTCAGAGGCCACGCCATCCAAACTCTTTGTTTTACAGAAAAGGAAACTGAGGCTTAGGGAAGGACCATGGTATGATTGAATCATAGATCCAAAGGTAAAAGGGATCACAGAGGTCATTGCATTTGTTTCTTTCATTTTATGGAAAAATAAACTATGACGCAGAGAAGGATCATGGGATGATTGAATCATAGATCCAAAGATGGAAGGAATAGCAGAGGCCATTGCATTCAACTCCTTCATTTTATGGAAAAGTAAACTGAGGCCTGAAAGGTTAAGCAAACTGTTTGGGATAATTCAAACCAAACTTTCCTGACTGCTAATTTGAGGTTACTTTTAAAAAAATATATATGGCTCCCCACTGGGGTCCAAACCTAGCATTTTCTGTGTGAAAAGCAGTGATCTCCAGTGTACCATAGGGCCAGTCAGGAACCATTTGCCTTCACAAAGCATTTTTTTGCATTGATGAAGCTGTGAAGAGGAATGTTCCTGCAAGAATATTGGCAGGGGGTATTGTGGGAGGTTGGGATTGAGGGTCACAGACCTCCTGAAGGCCTGGTATCACTGACCACTCTCTTCTCCATTCTCTAGGTGCTCACCTAGGGTAAGAACCAAGAGATGTTCCCATAAGAGCCCATGAGGGATGTCAATCCAGGAGCTCACCATCCGTTTGTGCCAGGAAGGAGAGCGGCACTTGGCCCTGGATGAGCTGCCCCTGGCCACCGCCTTCTACCTGGCTGCATTCAGCTGCCACCCATTCTCTGTGGTCCAGAGGGTCCAACAGTCTTTGAGCCAGGAGCAGACTGGGAGGCTGGTCTCCATGCTTGAGGCCTGGTGTCGGAGAGAGGCCCAGATCCCCTCCATCCATTGGGAAGGCATGGCCGTGGTCTCCCTCACTGTATCCCTGGCTTCCACCTTCCTCAATGCCCTTCATCCCAACAACCTGGCCTCTTCCCTCTACAGACTGACCACCTTGTTGGGGCAGGGACAACACGAGGAGGTGGCCAGGCGGTGTGATAGTCTTCTGGATGTCCATGCTCCAGGGTCCCTGGAGCTGCAGCTCATGCGAGCACTGGCTTGGATCCTGTCTGGGGACAAAGTGGGCAACGGTGTGATGGAGTACCTCCAGGCTTTCATCACTCATGCCAGCCAGACTCTGGGTTTTATCTTCTCTCACCAACGGGATCACCTCCCCCTGCTCATCAACACCTGCCAAGATTATCTCCAGGAACAACACAAGGCAGAGGTAGCTGGAAGTCAGTGGGCCAGTCACTGCCACCGCTTCCTAGCTGCCCTGATCCCCAGAGAGACTCAGGCATCCTCTATGCAGGCTGTATTTCTGCTCAGGGCAAACAGATTGGAGGAGTGCATAACCATGTGCAGCCGGGTCCTTGAATCAGCCTCGACTGGTGGCAAACTCCAAGGTACTAAAATCCAGTTTTTAAGTTCCTATTGCCGTTTGTCCTTCATTCTTGAAGAAGATCATGATATCACAGAGGTGATACCGTAACAAGCACATGAATTGTATTTGAGCGAGGGGGGAGTTGTGCTGCTATATCATCAGACTCATTTTCTCCTCTGGAACCATCTGGATCCAGTTACCAGATATGAATCAGGATGACTGGTGTTGGACCGGGACGGGAGGCAGTCAGGGTTAAGTGACTTATCCAAGGTCACATAATGAGTATTAAGTATCTGAGACTTGATTTGAACTCAGGTCCTTCTGACTCCAGGGCTGGTGCTCTATCCACTGTGCCATCTAGCTGCCTTTATTAGCCATGAAGCTAAAAGAAAAATCTCAACATTACACCTAGTGGTTGGTTTAATGGACAAATGCCAGCCAGGGAAAATCTGCAGAAGATAGGATCTGAAATGACTCTGGAAGGAAGTCAGAGGCCTTACGAGATGGAGGTTAGGAAACAGAACATGACAGACATGTAGAACCACCCATAGAAAGGCATGGAGATGGAGAGGAAATGTCTTATTTAAGAAAAGTCAATCAATTAGCCAATCTTTCTTTAAGTTCCAGATATAAAATTCAAATCCAGGCTCAGACACTGATTAGCTGTGTGACCCTGGGCAAGTCACTTCCTTGCCTCAGTTTCTTCAGTTATAAAATAGGGATCATAACAACACCATCTCCTAGGGTTGTTGTGGAAATCAAATGAAATAATTCAATATATGAGATAAATGAAAATAGTAGGTACTATATAAAGCACATTCCCCTTCCCCCATAGATGAAAGATAATGCATCTGACCATGTGACCTTGGGCAAATTATTTAAATTTGTTTGTCCTCAGTTTCCCCATCTGTTCAAGAAGCAAAGTTGAACTCAATAACCTTTCAATTATAGACCTGTGGGTTCTAATCCCATCTTTGTTGTGACCTTGTGGATATTACTCACCTTCCTTTTACCTCAGTTTCCTCATCAGTATTGGAGATTGAGTGGATTCAGTGACCTATTCCAGATATGAGTTCATGTCTTTATGTCCTCAATGGGGGAATGTTGTTGAACTTCCATAGCATAGAATTGAGGAAGTTTGGTGGTGCTGCAGCGGATAGAGGGCCTGGATTGGAGTCAGGAAGATCTAATTTGAAATCCAGCCTCAGGCACTTGCTATCTGTGGGACTTTGGGCAAGTCACTTCATCCTGTTTGCCTCAGTTTCCTCATCTGTAAAATGAGCTGGAGAAGGAAATGGCAAACTACTCCAATACCTCTGCCAAGAAAACAGAAAATGAGGACACAAAGAATCTGACACAACTTGAAAAACAAAATATTTAGGGATCTAGGATAGAACTCCTTAAAAACGGTGAAAATGCTGCCAATCTCCCCAAATGTGAGTCAGTCTGATGCCTGGTTTAACACCAAAGTTCTGGTTTTGATTTGCTGGAGGATTTGATTCATAGAATACAGGATGTTAGAGTGAAAAAGCCCCCTCATAATCCTCTGGTGTAACTAGTCCCTGATAAAGGCTTTCAATGATCGTGAAAATGGGACAATAAATGGAGTGGCCCAGCCCCCTTTTCTCATTCGGTAACAGGAACTAGTCTGCCAGGGAGACAACATGAATTCAGTTGGGAAAATCTACCTTGGAGCTCAGAGGACCTGAGTTTCGAATATATTCATGATGATTGCTACCTGGGTAACTCAGTTGCTTCATCTGTAAAATGATAAGGTTGATCATGAGATCTCTATGTGGCCATCTTGCCCTCCAATTAGTCAACCTGTGAATTAAATACACAGATGATTCATTGGGATATATATATATATATATATATATATATATATATATATATATATATATATATATATATTTATTTATTTATTTCCAGTTACCTGATAATGACTTGTCTTTCTGCTAACCTTGCTCTTTCCTTTCCCAAGGAGATGGTCCTTCCACCCTGCTGGTTACCCGGGCAGCAGCCACCTTCTCCCTTGGGCGCAGGAGCAGGGAGATGCTCCAGGACTTCCAGGAAGCCTTCCGACTGAACCCAGACGCTGCCAAGAGACAACTGGAGGAGCTGTTCTCCCCCGGGGATGTGGATCAGATCCTAGCACAAGCCCAGGAGATATTGGAGACAGACTTTGCCCTTTTCCGAGAGGCAGTGAGAACTCGCGTGGAGCTCCGAGCCAACGGGGGGACAGAGCTGCTGCCTCCCATCATTCACACACTACGCTTCCTCCTCCATGTGGCTCCCCTGGGGGCCCAGCGGGAGCTGAGCATCCGGCTCATTGACTGCCTGCTGTTGTCTGGGGAAGGCCAGGTGGCCCTAGGGCTCTGCGATCACCTTCTACGCTCAGAGCACCCCACCTACCTTAGCACCTTGCTCACCCTTCGGGGTTTCTGTGCCCTCCACGCAGGGGAGAGTGGGAGAGCCCTGGAAGACTTCCAGGCAGTGGTGGAGCATGAGGCCCCCCACCCTGGGAGCTGTGTGAGGGCCCTCTGTGGGCGCGGGCTGCTGAGGCTGCTGGGGGGCAACCCCTACCTGGCCACTCTGGACTACATCACAGCCTCCAGGCTGAGGCTGCAAGAAACCATCTTCACCGTCAAGTCCTATGTCCCCTGGAATCAGCGGGGGCTGCTACTGAAGGTGCTGCAGGAGGAAGGGCAGAAGATGCTGCAGAAGAGGGAAGAGCCCACACCAGGAGGCACCAGAACCCGGTGGAAGAAGGCAGCAGAGGAAGAGGGCAGCCTTCCCATGAAAGAGGGGTAATCCTAAGTCCCATCCCTCAGCCTTTACAAGTCATCGACAATGATGACCCTTTTAAGGGACTCCTTTACATCCCTCACCTTTTATTTGAAGGCCATGCAGGTATTTTCCCAACCATTAGGACCACTAGGGAGCTCCATGGTACATAGACTTTATCTTCCTGAGTTCAAATCCAGCCTCAGATGTGTGTGACTCTGGGTAAGTCATTTAACTCTGTTTACCTCAGTTTCCTCATCCATAAAATAAATTGGAGAAGAAAATGGTGAACCATTCTACTTGGGGCAGCTAGGTGGTGCAGTGGATAGAGCACCCACCCTGGAGACAGGAGCACCTGAGTTCAAATCCCGCCTCAGACACTTAATAATTACTTAGCTGTGTGGCCTTGGGCAAGCCACTTAACCCCATTTGCCTTGCAAAAACCTAAAAAATAAAGAAACCCCCAGTGAAGGGTCTAAGAATCAGCCATGGCTGAAATGACTGGACAATAATAACAAATATGAGGCAAAGGAGTTAAGTGACTTCCCTTTTAGCCGGATGAGAGAATAAAAGCAGGAGGAAGAGTTAGTCAGAAAATAAACATTTATTAGGCACAAGACACTGTGCTGAGAGTTGGGGATAGAAAAACAAGCAAAAACAGTCCCTGCCCTCAAGGAGCTTACAAACTAACGTCCTAAGAATAGGATTTTTTATTCTTTTGTATCTCAAGCAGATGGGATATCATGGAAAGCAGGCCAGATTTATAGTTGATTAGAGGGTCTGCTTTCAGTCCTAGTAAGGTGGCTTAGTACTGCACTTTGAGTCAAAAGTCGTGAGTTCAAATTCTTCTGCAGTCATTTACTGCACGTGTAGCTCTGGATCAGCTACTTTAACATCTCTCAGACCTGATCAGTTTCCTCTTCTGTAAGATGAGAATTATAGTGGCGGTTGTCTCTCAAGCTTATTGTGAGGATCAAATAAGAAAATATATGTAAAGTGCTTTGCAAGACTTAAAAAGGCCATGTAAATGTTGTTCAACATCACCATTATCAGTATTATTATTATTATTAATATTATTAATGTCATCAATATTGCCTTCATTACCCTGGGCAAGTCATTTCCTCTCTGGACCTCATGTTGCTCCTCCATAAAAGGAAAGGGAAGGATGACAGAACCACAGGACCCTAGACTAGAGGTGGAAGGGACCTTGGACACAAGGCAACCTTGCATGACCTTTTAGGTTCCTTTAAACTCTAAATCCTACAAAATTCCCAAGAAGTCTATGACACAGTTATAAGTAACAGTAGAAATTGAGATTCCAAACCCATCCCCACTACTCACTAACTGGACCAATCACTAGGCTTCTCTTGGACTCAGTTTCTTCTTCTGTAATTTAACAATTAGACTAGATGCCCCCTGAATATAACTTTATGAAACCATAAATTCAAGAGACTTGAGTTCTCAATTTCTGCCTTTACTACTCATACCAGCCAGGTGGTTTTAAGTGAATCACTTAATTTCCCATCATTAAAATGGAGGTGATGATACTTGTATTACCAACTTTACAAGGTTTTTGTGAAGGTCAAAGGAGAAAAAGGACATAAAGTGCTTTGTAATTTGTAAACCTGATTTTAAAAAATAACCAATTATCATTTTCTCATTCTGCCCTAATAATATTGTAAGGTAAACTCTCTCTTAAAAAAACACAGACCTTTGGTTTCATTGGGTTAGGGAACTCTAGCATGGACAGTCTCTCTCTTTACTCCGAAGATTAACATTTCATCTACAACCTAAGGAAATAGAGTCTTAACTATAGCTAAATATATATACATATACCCTTATATTCACAAATATTTAAATGTAGCATTAAATATATAAAAATAAACATGTAAACAAACAAATATTTAAATATATGGCTCAATATACAAATATTTAAATGTAGCTGAGCAAACAATACTTAAATACATAAATATATTGTTAGATATATAAATATTTAAATATATCATTAAGTATATAGTTATATGTATAAATATTTATTAGCAATAGAGATTAAAATAATTTACCCAGGTTCATCCAGTCAGTATGTACCAGAAGAAAGACAGAAGGATGGTGGGGAGGAGAGCAGAGAAGCCTCACTGGTGACTAGGTAGCCCAAGATGTGATCTTAACCTCTGTGTTACTGACTTAGACTTCTCATTCCCCTTCTCCAAGGGATGCCTGTGGAGTTCACCAGTTGGCAGCCCTGCTGATGGAGCTGGATGCCAGTGATGAGATATCCAGACTTCTGAGTGCAGATGCTCTCTACCAAATGGGCCGTGTTGAAGATGCCCACAAGACCCTCTTGGTGGCACTGTCCAAGAGCCCCCACACAGCCCCCATTCTGGCACGCCTGGCCCTGCTGCAGCTACGGAAAGGCTTTTTCTACGATGCCAACCTGGTAAGGCAGAGGGGAAAAGGCACAAAGAAATAGGGCATCATGACTAAGGGAAAGCAGGCAGTGGGGTCCAGGTATGAGAGTTTGAGCATCTATATCTTTCTTAGGTTCCCCATCAGTATAAAGGGACAGCATGAATCTCTTCAAGCTTTGATATTCAGGGAGGAAGAAGGATTGGGGGAGATGGAGGGGGAAAGAGGCAAACTTTGAGCCAGGGTCACTGAATCAGCTCTATGTGTCTTAAGGCAGGCCCTCCAGAGATCAAAAGCCTTTGAGCTTTGGTCTTCTTTGACATGTTCCCAAAATGTGCAGTTCACTTTATCCTTGGCGCATATTCCAATATTGTGACCTGGTGTAAGTACTCTGAACCCAGTTTCCACCTCAGTAAAATGAGGGCGTTGGACACGATTTACTCTGAGATCACTTCTAGCTCTAAAGTGTGTGATTCATCAACTTAAATGGTCTGCCTCCGGTGACCCCAGCTCTGACCAGTCCAGGTGAAAGGCTGGGTGCAGGAATTATATTAGCCAGCAGAGGGTGCATTCAGGTCTTACTAGAAAAAGTCCCACAAGGGAAATTAAATTGTTAATATATCATTTCCCCCTGTTCCATCTTCCTAATCTAGCCACCCTCAAATGTATATAGGAGATATATATATATATTCTATACATATGTATACATATCTACATATTATCTATTTTTCTATCTATCCATTCATGTATATATGCATATATAGATAGAAAGATGGATGGACAGATGGATGGATGGATAAACAGATAGATGGATGGATGGATGGATGGATGGATGGATGGGATAGATAAACAGCCAGACATAAATATTACATTACTAGTGTCTAAAACCACACATGTGTATGCATGTATATGCATGTGCATATATGTACATTTATACACACATGTGAACAACTTGCTTAACCTTTATGTCCTCGGTTTCATATATAAAATGAGACTAATAACCCCTGTCTCTCAGAGACAATTTTGCAATGTCAGTCGTAAAGCAATATAAATAGTAGTTACTATTATCATTGTTATATTCTATTAGTATCTGTAATCCATTTCTCCAGGGGAAGCATGATAGCAGTGCCTGGCCTCATTGACAGACCTGGGGAGGGTTCAGCATCAAATGTGACAAAACACAAAGTGTCTCCAGAGGTTGTATCTGATTCCATTCTCCTATATAAAATGTAAATTTAGTAAATAATAAAGATGAGTAAATACAAATAGTGCATTTACATATATAAGGATGGCAACAAAGATAACAAAATGGCAGAAAATAGCCAACTTCCATTAATAGTTTGGTTTTGAAAAGTATATAAATTTCCTTTAACTAATGAATTGACAGTCTTTTACTTAGTACCTCAAGCTTCCACTCCCACTCACTAAGTATTAGGGACATGAAGATAAAAGAGAGACAATTCCTTGATCTCAAGGAGCATACATTCTATCCAGGAGACAAAGAAAAACTGTCCTTACACAATTTCAGAATTAGAAGGAGCCTCAGACTCCATCTAGCCCAAGCCATACCTAACCTAGAATCTCCCTTCCAAAATCTCCAGAAATGCATAGCCAACTTTTGCTTAAGACTTCTAAAAGCTAGAACCCATATACTTTCTCTATGCAGTCCTTTTCATTTTGGGAGATTGGCATCTTCACCACCTTCTACCTCTGGATTCTGGTTTGATTTTCTGGGGTCAAGCATGTCAGAGTAATCCTTTCTTCACTGGTCAGCCCTTCAGATGCTTCCAGCTTCCACCTCTTTCCCAAAGTCTTTTCTTCAGTCTAAACTTTGGCACACTAAATAATATTCATGTACCATGGACTCCATACCTTTCACTATCCTTATGTCTTATAGATCTTCCAAATTTCAGTGCCCTTCTTACACTCTGATGCCCAGAACTGAACAGATACCAAAGAAAAGTGTCTAAGGGTACAAATAGTTCTGTAGTTCTTTGTATGTTCAATGGTTGGTCAGTCATGTCTACTCTTCATGACTCCATTGGGTTTTCTTGGCAGATGATACTGGAGTGATTTTATGCACAATATAATACCATATACCTTCTACAAAGATGGCACTAATTCCTGTTCTCCACCACTCTTGGACTCCATCTGTTAGACCAGTGATTCCCAAACTTGCCGGTCTCAGAACACTTTACACTCTTAAAAATTATTGAGCATCCCAAAGAGCTTTGTTTATATGGGTAATATTTATCAATATTTATTGATAATTCTTAAAAAATAAAATGTTTTTATTAAAACAATTAAATTTTAATTAATTCAATTTAATTTAAATTTTCTGATAATTTTAATTTTTATTTACTCAGTGATTTAATATAATAATAAATAACATGCTAACATGAAGAATAAATTTTGGAGGAAATAACTATATTTTCTAAAACAAACAAAAATTAGTGGAAAATGTTGTTTAACAAATGTTTGCAAATCAGAACCCCCTTTACATAATTAAAAATTATTGAGTACCCCAATACAGCTTTTGATCATAAATATTCATATTTACTATATTTTAAATTAAAATTGATAGTTTTAAAATAGTTATTTGCTAATTAATTTCTGATAACAATGATAAACCTGTGAATTCTTTATGAAAAATAACCATACTTTCCCCCAAAATAATATAGTGCAAAGAGTGGCATTTGTTTCCTATCTTTTTTGAATCTCTGACATCTGTCTTTAAAAAAAAGACATCTGGAATCTTCTGCTTCTATATTTCATCTGCTGTGATATATCCTATCAAAAGTGTCTGACTGTCTGAATTGAGGGTTAGGAAGTCTTAGAGTGTCCTGCAACTGAGTTACCTCTGAGTTATCCAGTTATCTGGTCCTTAAAAGGAAAATTCATCCTACATGGATGGATGGAAGGAAGGGAATTCATCTGAGCATCTATCAGAGAAGAGGGATTCCCTGACCCTGAAACTTCCAGCCTAGGAGCTTGAGACTGAGATTAGGACAAAGAGTTGTGTACAGGTGGATATGATGAGAAACTTTAGGACTAGGTATAATTGGATTCAAGGTTGGCCATGTCTTCTAGAACATCTAATCCCACCTTGAGTCCGGCTCATTATCTCCAGTTATAAAGATGGTAAACTGAGGTCCTGGGGGTTCATGTGATTCATTCAAGATCTCACATGAAATTAGTACTAGAGTCAAGCTTAGGATTCAAGTCCCCAAATTCTTAAAAAGCTGCTTATAAATCAAATGGTGGTGTGTTGAGTCATTCTAGAGAAACTGGATATTCAGGAATCCTGAAATAAAAGCATTTTGTCAACTGAATTTTCTTTGTTGTTTGATGATAGGTAAGTTTTTTATTTTTTAAATTTATTTTTCAAATGAAAACGGGGGAAGCCTAGAAGGGAAGTGAGTAACAAGGTAAAAAGGAAAGATTCATTAAATTCCTTTGATGTGCTTAAGGCTTTCCAAATATCACCTTATTCCATCCTTACAACAACTCTGTGAGGTGGATACTGTTTTTATCTCCATTTTACAGATGAGGAAACTGAGGAAAACAGAAACAAGTGGTTTGTAAGTGTCTTTTGCCAATTCTGAAGTCCAACAGATTCCATCACCCTTAGCCTAATATGTCCAATGTAATAAATGACTAAAGCTAGCTATGAATGTGGATCTGCCTGACTCCAGGCCTAGTGCTTCTAACCGCTGAGCCACCTAATTGAATCAAAGTTGGAAATTCAGAGTTGGAAGGGAAAAGTCGTTGCTTCTGAAGTCAGAAGACATGGGTTCACATTCTTTCTCTATTACTTACTATAATGTGGGTGTCTTCTATCAAGTCCCTTAGCTTCTCTAGGCCTCAGTTTCCTTCTCTGTAAACTAAGGAGTAAGAGGGACTTAGATCACTTCTAAGGGTGTTTTCAGTTTTAGTTCTATAATCTTTTTATCCTATCCATGTGGCTTTGGACAAATCACTCAGCCTTGCTGAGTCTCAGTTTACCCATCTGTAAAATGGGAAAGGAATTGGACTAATTCTGAGTTTTATGTCCCTTTGATCCTTGTTGGTTAAATCAAATGTGGGTAAGAATTCCTGCATCAGCCACATCTCCCTTCTCCCCCCAAAATGTTCATTTAGCTTTTGCTTAGAAGTTTCATTTGAATGAGGGATCCAGAAATCCATCATGATTTCTAGTCCCATCAATCACCAACTGGCATCCTGTGTAATATGGAGACTGGAGAGGTAGGATGAGATCAGAGCCTGGAGGACCTTGGATGACAAATGAGGCTTTGTTTTAGGGAGTTTTAAAAGCTTGTATATCAGTCTCCCAAACCCGTTCCTGTGAGGATAACTCTCCTTTGCTTCCCTCGTCTTATTCAGCTGATAAAGAAAGTTATCCAGATTGGGGACACCTCCTGCCTTCAGCCAATCATGGAGATCTTCAAAGAGGAGGATCGGAAGCTACTGCAAACACACTGTCATTCAAGGGCGGTGACAATCCTGAAGAATAAACAAGGGGATA